>NC_092515.1:28869169-30069169 GCF_047511675.1 Marmota flaviventris | reverse complement strand
CTTTCTTATGTATTCCTCGTCCTGCAGGAAAAAGACTAAAGCTCTATTTCACTTAATTTTAGTAAACCACCACTATCTCTCCTGGTTCAAGGAATCTAATTGTTTGCCTTCTGAGCTTGGGGCATAGCACCGAGCTTTTTGCCTCTAATGATCAAAAGGGCAGCTTTCCTTGTTTCTTAGCTGTCTGCCTAATATCTACAAAATGTAAGCTACAGAAGCAGATGCTCAAAGTGGTTGAAGGATAGAGAGATAAAAAACCATCATTTTAAAATCCAAGCTGCTGTGGGACATAAAGGACTATTTCCTCTTTTCCTGTACTTTGGAATTCTGCTCTTTCAGTAAGTTCCTTGCACTCTGGTCTAATAGAGAGGTTCCATGTGTCCTTTACTAGAGTAATCATAGCCATGATATTTTAATTAGAACATTAGAAGGAAAAAGAAATGTTTCCCGATTAGAAAGTATTTTATGTGATAAAGTAATAGTCTTGTGCTAAAGTCCAAGGTGAAATAGAGAACAAAACTAAGAATGCAAATGAGTTGTAGAATGTCTAAGTAAGTTGCAAAAGGTTTGTGGAAGGTAAATCTCAAAAAATTTGGGTATGTAATTATGTTGGCTGTAATTAGCACAGTCAGTCAACATTATTTAAGAATTGATATGGAGCAAATTCTAAAACATTGATCTTCTCTTATCTATCAAAAAACTTTCTTGTGTCTGTTAGGTTTTGTTACTTAGGGAAACTAAGCCTTAAAGGGATTAGGATTTGTACCTGTTTTAAAGTCTTAAATGATTACTTTGTAATAACCAACTGTATTTAAACAAGAAATTGTTATTTTAGGTTGCTACAATATAGTTGACACCCTAGATATATAGATATATAAGACTAGAGATAAGTGTGCATCTGAGAATTAAATGCTCACATTTTGTCTGAGTACTATGTACAAGTTTGTAAAATAAAACTTAGGTAGGTCTAACATAGGCAAAGTAACCAATGTGTGCTGTCTTTTATGTTGTCTGTTTTAAAACCTGGCTTTCATCTGTTTGCTTTGAGAACATAAAGGATTTATCATATAAATAAGATGCCTTATATATCAGACAAGGTTTCTCTTATTAATTTCATTTTATATTTTCCATGTAAAACTTTATAACCATTCCCTGTTAATGTTTTGCAGAAGTACTACTTCTAACAGAAAAGCCTGAGTTAAGACAAGACATCACCTACAAGACAGATTGGATATAACGCTAATTTCCAGTACTGATTAAATAAAAGGGGTTACTGTAAAATTATAGACATTAAAGTTATAACCCCTTTTCCCTTTAAGACTGGTGAAACTGGCTTTCTGGGTGTTTTTTAAAACCAAAAACTTGGAGATCAAATTCAAGGAAGTAAAAGGGTCAAGGAAAAAGCATCCAGAACCCAGAGAATGAGGGGACCCTTCTAAGGGCCCTACAACTCTGGTGAGTTATCCAACCTCCCGATCAGGGGGATTAAGAGGAGCCTAGAGAACAGGAAGCAATCAATGCACATTATGCAAATAGGAAGGTCATTGGAAAGGGAAACATCCCTGATGCTTCCAAAGGAATTCACATATGGTCAGCAAGACCCTGACTCATCCAGGCAGGCATCATGACTGGTAGAGGAAGTCTAAAGAAGCCAAGAGTCTTCTCACATGTTCCCCAAGAGCGATCTCTGAGGAATCTCATCTGACCTGGAAAGAGCTCAATTTTGACCAACTTGGTCTTAAACACCTGAAGTCACACATGGACATTAAGAAAAAGGCAATGACTCTTAATATACTTGAAATGTACACTTGTATCAGTCCTCCTACAAGTAAGTAAAGCTGGGAGGCTGTTTTAAAAAGGTTTTTACAAAAAGACACTACCAGAGTCACAAGTTTGTTCTAAGTCAATTTGAGACCTACAAATTTTCCTCATCTCCTACATAGGTAAACTCAATCTATTTTTCACTGGTATGATTATCTAGTTCTAATGTTTATCCCTCATATCAGTGTAAAAAAATTTAATGTGGCACATACAAGTCCTAATTAACTTTACCAAGAAAGTCCTAACTGATTCAGCTAAAGGGACCCTTCAACTAACACAGAGATAATGTCAATAAAGGTCTACAGAATCAGATGGCATTTCACAATTCAAGGAGACACCTGTGCCATTATAAAAATTAAACCTTGTGTTCCTAGCAATTCTACTGATGTTTCTAAAGCCTTGAATTGCCTCTGCTCACAAGTAAATGACATGTCAGCTCACACTTTAAACTCTAATAAGTTATTATCTTTGTGGTCTTCAGAGGCTGGCTGATCACATGGATTGTTTATGTGCTAATTGTTTGCAGAAAATAATGCTTTGCTGTATTGTTTATTGTTGTCCTAGCATGATCCATGCCCTATGTATACTTTGCCCAGTCACGTGTCAACTGCCATTATGGACCCCTGGACAGCCCTGACACACAAGAGGCCCAGAGTCCACTAACCTCCAGATGGTCATGGAATATGTCTCTCCATGGTGGTGGCTTTCAACTTATGGACCCTCCAGAGAGTTTTTCTGATTGCCACAGCCAAAGCCCACCATCAGCTCTAAGAAGTCAGAGACATCATTGCCCTTTTCCCCTGATAGAAGTCAAGGACCTCTTCAGGGGTAGAATTGAGGCAGGAGGTCAAGTACCTCTAGGCAGATAGAAATGGGGACCCTAGAGAATGGGATCCCAGCACCCCAGATTAGCACCCTAGGTGCTAAAGCCTTCTGTTTATTTTTGCTGCGTGAATGGAAGTTCTCACTCACACTTGGATGCTCAACTCCTATCCTTGGCAGAGACATCCTAACCAAGTTCAATGCCTATGTTCATTTTAATTCCCACAATAGCTCCCTATACTCTTCTGCCTCCTTTGTCCTCTTACACAAGCCAGATGCCTTTCTGTCCCCTCTAGCATTAGCCGGGTGGGGAACTGGCTGATGGTTTCCAGTTCATTCCCATCAACTTTAATTCATAAAATTTTATCAGAAGGTCTCACTAGGAAAATTAAAATAATTCACCTCACATGTGCAAATTGGTACCATTTACAGGTATGCAGGCATGTAACTTATGGAAAATATTTGACTCTTTTCACACATTATGCTTTTAATTAGAAATGCTAATTAAACACACAGGCTAACGTGAAGCTGCCAAAAGGGAAAAAATATATATATTTGCAAAGAAGAAGTTATGCAGTGTATTGTTGGATGATTTGGCCCAGACGTGAATATCCTAGTAAGAAGTTCATGTTTAATGGCAAACACATCAGGCTTGAGGTTAGGAGCTGTGAGTTCTGATCCCATTTTCTGCTCTGACTGCAAATAAATCACTCATTGCCTCAGTTTCCTCACTTGTAAAACAGTGGAGCTGTAATCTCCTCCATGTGGTTGTGGAGAAGGTCAAATGAGAAAGCTTTCAGTGTTTTGCAAAGTCTAAGGCATTCTCTGGGCACTCTGCCACAATGTCCCAGCCCTCCCTTCTTCCTGGAGCTGGGCTCACAGGTCACCATGAACAGATGAGGGTTTGCATCCTCGAGCTCCAAATGGAAAAGCAAATAACACACAGCAGGGCTGAGAATTCCAAATATTAAGACCCTTCTTGTGTTTGTCACTCCTCTCCAGTGCTTGGCAATAATGTAAGGCAAATATCAGGAACCCAGGGGGGAATTAATGTTAAAAAAATTAAAAATGCTGGAGTGCTCCGGTGTAATTAAGCAATATAATTAAAGTGCTCCTGTTGAAGCCAGCTGACAGGGGACACAGGTCACCATTTCAGAGACAGAGAAGGTGCCAAAGTTTGTTTGCTCCTTCCAAGGCTTATCCATATTTTATGTTTTCATGTCATTCGGCCTTTGTCAGAAAAATAGAACAATGTGTGCATGTGTCTTTCTTCCCCTATCCGTCCACAGTTTCCTGGAGGGAAGGGGGCACTTCTTGTTCATCTATGCTTCCCCACGAGTACCTACAATAATCCTGATATGTGATTGGTGTTCATACTGGGAATTCTCTCTCAACCTCACAAGAGGCATAATCATATCTCACGATATCTATCCTGGCAAAACTTCACTACCTGCTGAATTTGAACACTTCTTTCTAATAACAAAAATGAGTCCTGTGGTTATAATTTTAAATGAAGTAGATGTTCAATTTATTAATAACATGATGCAGCAATCTCTGTCAACAGGAGCTTCTTAAATCCCCCTGAGGTCCACCTTGTATTCACTCGCTCATTCGTTCAACAAATATTTACCTCGAATCTTTTATATGCCAGGCAATGTGTTGGACGCAGGGGGGAAATGTGTGATAAATAAGTCTGTCAGGATCCCAGCTCTAATGAAGCTTATACTCTAGAGAGGGAGACAGAAAGCAAAGGAGGATCATAGGTCATGTATTGGTAGCAGGTGGTGTGTGTGACAAAAGAGGAGCGGGGTGTGTGGGGGGGTGGCTGGGGAAAGGGCCATCTAAGGAAGAGAGACCCAAATGAGGTGAGGGAGGGAGGTGCAGAAATACCTAGGAAAACCCACTTTCAGTTAAGAGAACAACATGCCTCAACTCTTGGGCTGAGAACCAGCTTGACATGAACCTAGATTAGAGCAAAGATGAAGTTTGCTGGAGCACAAATCAGGGGAAGAGTAGTGGAAGATGAGGTCAGAGACAGGTGGGATCACATCAAGTAGGCTATATGGGCCACCATACAAGAAAAGAAGAGCCTCGGAGGGTTTTGAGCAGGGGGTGGCCTCGTGTAATTTCCTCTTTAGAAGAGTTCTCTGATAGTTGTGCAGTAAGATAACCCTCGTGGAAGAAGCAGGTGGTCACTTGGAGGGAAATGGTGGACTCTTGGACCAGATGTTGGAGGTGAAGGTGGAAGTCAAAGAATATAGCCTGGGCTTCTATCCCAGGGGAGAGAGGTTGGACCAGGGGCCTTCCCTTCCTTCAAACCTAAGGAAATACGTGTTTCTGTTTTTACAGTTCTAAAATTGTATCATGTCTGCCCTTCAATAGATGAATGGATAAAAAAATGTGGCATTTATACACAATGGAGTATTACTCTGCATTAAAAAATGACAAAATCATGGCATTTGCAGGGAAATGGATGGCATTAGAGCAGATTATGCTAAGTGAAGCTACCAATCCCTAAAAAAACAAATGCCAAATGTCTTCTTTGATATAAGGAGAGCAACTAAGAACAGAGCAGGGAGGAAGAGCATGAGAAAAAGATTAACATTAAACAGGGGCGAGAGGTGGGAGGGAAAGGGAGAGAGAAGGGAAATTGCATGGAAATGGAAGGAGACCCTCATTGTTATACAAAATTACATATAAGAGGAAGTGAGGGGAAAAGGAAAAAAAAAACAAGGGAGAGAATTGAATTACAGTAGATGGGGTAGAGAGAGAAGATGGGAGGGGAGGGGAGGGGAGGGGGGATAGTAGAGGATAGGAAAGATAGCAGAATACAACAGTCACTAGTATGGCATTATGTAAAAAAGTGGATGTGTAACCGATGTGATTCTGCAATCTGTATACGGGGTAAAAATGGGAGTTCATAACCCACTTGAATCAAATGTATAAAATATGATATGTCAAGAGCTATGTAATGTTTTGAACAACCAATAACAAAATAAAATAAAATTGTATCATGTCATGATTTTCCAGTTCAGGATCTTACTTCCAAAATTTTGCCTGCATTGATGAAACCTCAAACCCTCCCCCATCTTAAACTTCAAAACAAGAGTCTCTTCTTGTGATAGACACATCAGGGTCATGACTATCTGAGGTCACCACACCATGTGCACAAGAAACAAGTATTTACAGATCTACTCATTGAATATGGAAAGCAAAATAATGGCCCCTAAAAAATATCCATGTTCCCATTCCCAGAATTGTGACCACATGGCAGATGGGAGCAAATGATATTATAGTTCCTATCAGCAGCGTTTAGATTGTTCTGGATTGTGGCAGGTGGGCCCACTATACTCAAAAGTTTTCTCAAAAATATAAGAGACAGGTTAAAAGAGCTATGTGGCCATGCAAGAAGCAAGAGGGATGCAATGTGAAAAGAACTCCACTTGCCATGATTGACTTCAAAGGAGGCAGAAGGGGCCACAATCCCAGGGATCTTGGGGGACTGGAAAAGGCAAGGAAACAAGAGTCTCCAGTAGAGGGTCCATAAGGAATGCAGCTCTGCACACATCTTGGTTCTAGCCCAGGGAGAAATCATTCATGTTGGACTTCTAACCTGCAGAATTCTAAGGTGATGAGTTTGTGTTGCTTCCCACCCCTAGGTTTATGGAATTTGTTATAGCAGCAAAAAGAAACTGATACACTAGTTTGAACGGGGACATTGAAAGACTTAAATTGTCTTTTAATCGTTGCTAAATTCTGGGACAGGGTGTAAAGACAATTTAAGTCTTTTAATGTCCTCGTTCAACTAGAGTATTAGTTAGGTTTTTGTTGCTGTGACCAAAAGATCTGGCAAGAATGACTCAGAGAAGGAAACCTTTATTTTGGCTCACAGTTTCAGAGGTACAGTTCATGGCCAGCCACCTCCCTTGTTCTGGGCTTGAGGGTCAAGTGGAGGATCATGGAAGAAGCTGATCGGTGAGAAAATCTGCTCAGCTCAGACAGTCAGAAAGAGAGAGAGAGAGAGAGAGAGAGAGAGAGAGAGAGAGAGAGAGAGAGAGAACAGAGGGCAGGGCACCAAGGATAAAATATAAATTCCTAAGTCATGTTCCCCAGTGACAAACTACTCCAGTTATGACCCACCTATCTACAGTTACCACCCAGTTAGTCCTTTCAAATGATTAATCCTTCTAAGACATTTTCCCCTTAATTAGGTTATAGCCCTCATAATGCAATCATTTCACCTCTGAACACTCCTACATTCACAGGAGCTTTGGGGGGGAACACCTCACATTAAAATCATAACAACTAGATAGTGGAAACAAATTGAGTCAATTTAGAAAATCTTCCTTCCCCTAGAATCATTGCCAAATTCTGGGACAGGGTGTAAAGGACAGCAAGAGATTGGGGTGGTAGCATCTGGCCCATGGTTGCGAGGTACCATGTTGGTGTCCCCTAAAGAAGTACATCACCTGTCTGAGCCTCAGCTGTCGAATGGCTCAGGATACGTCTGTGGTGGCCTCTCTCCTGACCTGAGGACCTCTCCCAGCCTGGCTCCTGCTGTCAGCTATCCCCACGTTCCCCTCACAGAATTCCAAGGGAGGCTGAGAGGTGGCCTTTCTGCCTAGACATGCCCGGTGGCTTCCAACCCTACTTCTTCTTCTCCAGCTGGATACCGGAGAACCCGAGGGGCTCCATCCAAGAAGGGAAGCGGAGTCGCCTCTGGCCTCAGGTCTCCTGTGTGGGGCATCTTTTCTTAGGAAGGCATCAGCTTCTACCCCACAGCTCCCTTTACTCCAGTCCAACTCTGTTTGCTGTCTCTGTCCAAGATACAGAATTTCCCACTGGGGCAGAAAAGCATACCTGCCACTACCAAGCATTCTTTTAAATCTTTAAGCCTGAACGTGGGGCAGTGAATCTGACTCTTTTGCCCTCTGGTTTTGATGTGGCCCGTCTCTGTTGAAGACTGGGTGACCCACGGCCCCTGACTCAGTGGGGTGGGGGGTGTGAGACAGCAGGACGTAGCCAAGGGGGGCTGCCTTGATTCATGCTTCCAGTGCTTTCACTGGACATGAGTGGGGGGCGGGTAGCTGCTCACTGTTTCCTTCTAGAGGAAACAGGACTGGCCCATGATGCCTGAGTCCAGGGTGGAACCCTGACCCGTTTTTTGAAGAGCTGTGGCATTTTCACAGTGTGGACCAGACTCTCTCAGTCTGACATGTGAATCAGGAAACACGGACCCCAGGTGGCTGCTGGCAGGTGGGGAGACCAGAGGACGGCGAGGAGAGGCAGCGACGTTGAAAACTAAGGGAGAAGGGCCACCAGCTCCATTGTGAAAAAGGAACCTAGATGCCAGGTCCCTAAAGTGTGCTGGACCTGAAAGGGCTGGATGACGGCCTTCCCTGGGTGCCAAGAGATTGCTCCTTGAGCTCACGTGGCCACACCAAACTTCCCATCTTTCCCGGCAGCATCCTTGAACTTCCTAGTCATGGGACCAACTGTTTCCTACCCTCAAGTCCAGGTTGAAGTCCTAACTCCCAGTATGTCAGAATGTGATCTTATTTGGATATAGGGTCTTCTCCCATTTAATTAAGGTTAAATGAGTTCATTAGGGTGGGCCCTAATCCACTGCTGTCCATACCAGAGATTAGGACCCAGCCTAGTACAAAGGGATGGTCACATGAGGACGCAGGGAGAAGGTTGTGAACTATAAGCCAAGACAAGAGGTTTCAGAAGAAATCTGCTCTGCTGACACCAGAATCTTAGATTCCAGTCTCCAGAATGGTGAGAAAATAGCTTTCTGTTGTTGAAGCCATTCAGTCTGCGGTACTTTGTTACAGCAGCTAGAGATGACTGGCACAGGCCTTTAGATCCCTCGTCCTAGGAGCCTGTCATCCAGGGAGAAGGTCTCTGATGGACCTCTCTGCCATGCACACGCTCCTTCCAGAGGAGGTGCCCATCTCCCAGCCTGCCTTTCCCCTCTTCTTTATGTCTCCATTTTTCTTCCTGGATTTCTAGGCCCAAAGGTGCCTGGTGTCTTTAACTGGAAAGACCGGTCAAATCTTTTGGGGGGTAAAAATACATGTCCAGCCACATCTGGAAAGACTGCAAGAAGCAGTGTGCCTTGGTTCTGGATTCTGATCCTCTCAGTAACAAATCTTGTGCCCACACCCCCAGCCCAAGCTGTTTTATGGTCATGAGTTCCTCCCACTTCCTCTAGAAGTGTCCTGCGCCCGTCACTGGTTCTTCTCAGGATGGTGTTAGGTGGTTATGCAGAGAAGTATTTCTCACATTGATAGTTACATACTGATTTTAATATATGGTAGGGAAAAAAAAAGAGCCAGCACATTAGACCTGTGATTAATAATACCTGTGATTCTGCAGGTATTCTTGCCCTATGTGGAGGTGGGTCTAGGTGTTTAAGTGTAAATCCAACGCCTCAGAAACAGTGAATAATCAGGATGATGGTGTGAGAATGGCTGAAGTATGGGGGACTCAAATTTTCCTGGTCAAGTGTATGCAGCATTGATCCACAGGAAGTGGCAGAGTTGGGGTGCTGGGGAAGTGGGGGGGCACCTGGGAATCTTCTAGTCTACCCTGACACCTCTGATACTCCCTCTTTGCAATTACTCCGGGAAAACTCAATCTCTGGATGCCTGATTAAAGGGCTATAGTCCTGTCCATGTGGATACCTGCCCAAGACTTGCAGGGGAGGCCATGAAAATCCCTCAGGAACTCCCGCTACTGGGGGATCTTGCTAATGAATCAGTAGGTGCTTCACAGGCAAGAGGGGGCTTTATTTTTTCCCACACTCCCAGGTCTTGACAGAAGCTAGGAACCTCCGCTGCAAAATGAATTTGCTTCCCTTGGTTATGCCTTGGACAAACCCAGGCCTCTACCTAAGCTCTGCCACTCAGAGGCACCCCATAGGGAAACACAACTGTCACCCACAACTGATAAAACCCACCCTGCTGAGAAGCCAAAGGTGGCCACCCAGTGAGGAAGTGGGGGAGATGAGGCACGAGACCTGGGAAGCCAAGAGATGAGGGCATTTTGCAAGTGCTCTGTCTGCCTGCACACATGGACACTCAGGCAAGCATGGAGGTCTGTGTCCCCAAGCACAGGGTGAGTCACAGCCCACATCCCTGCAGCCAGGTAAGCTACCTCTCTTTGTACAGCTGAAAGATCACTTAGCTGCCAATGGTTATGACTCCCTCATTTGACTGAGTTTTAGCTTGTTAGTTCTAAGGAGCCTTTAAAAAATTGAATATTATGGGAAACCATGCTACTGTGTGGGCCCTGTCTGATGTAACCGTGCGTCTCCGGCTATATTCATCCAATGGCATTTAAGGCTCATTAAATTTTGAATCCTGTGTCACCTGCCTTAGGCTCAAAATAGTTCTCGGTGTGCCTTTTGTCTCCCAACTCCATTTTAATGGAAATTGTTTCCATTCACCTCTCTGTTCCCTTCTTCCTGCTAGCGACACCGATCTTTAATAATCTCCAGCGCAGAATTATTCACTCTGTGAACCTGTCATTTGGGGGAATACATTGGACCCTGACGGATGTAAACAGTGGATGGTAAAAACGGGAGCTGCACTATTAGATTCTCCTTTCCCCAGCTGCAGCTTGCTCTGGCTTCTGCTTTAGGAGATGACAGCTCCTGCTCACAGTTGATATTGACCCTGGCTTCATTATAACCACCACAACCGGGTCCCTGGGTTATGCCTTAACCCCAGAAAGTCTCAGGTTCTAATATGGAAGCAGCACAGATCTCCTGTAAAGGCAGCAGGCAGCAATCATAATGAATAAATTGTGTGAATGGCTTGACGAGGGTTTACCTGCTTACACAGCGATTAGTAAACGCCAAACACTGTTGCAGGTGCTTGTAACTAGATAAAGTGAAAATGCAAGCACAGAGGAGCTAAGTTACCTAAAGTCACACAGCAACCGAGTTGTGGAGCATGGCTTCTAAACCAGGCCACCTGAAGCCAGGACCTGATTTCCATCCCGTCTGCTATATGCACTCCTGCTCCATGCTAATTAATTGTCACATAATAATATTTGCCAACCGTTGCCAGGCCTTCACACTCTTCGAGAAGCCATAAATTCAAACTTCTCGGTGAAATGGCCCATTTTTAAAAAAAAAATGACAAATAAAATAGCTTTTTTTAAATACTGAAGGCCAAACAAAATATATCTATGACTGGGAACTGGTTCATGTGTCACCTGTGTGAGACCTCTGGTCTCCACTGACTCTCCAAAGAAAACAAAGTGGCCATCACATCAAACCCTTCTGTGACAGCAGGAAACTTCCTTCTGAGCTGGGCAGAGAGCCCAGAAAGCAGGTGGAATTCAGTCCTGGGATCCAGGCTGAGGACCCTAAAGTCACCGTGCTTAGAGAAGAGGCGTCTTCGCCAATGGTGGCTGTTCAGCGGCTGTAAAGAAGGGTTCAAGGAAACTTGCTTTGTGGTTGGTTGACACCTGCACTGCATTAAATCAATGCAGCAAGTGTAGCAACCAGCGCAAGAAATGTCAGCTCTCATTAGCCTGCATATAAATCTGCCTCCATGAGAAGCGGGATTAAAGAACGCAGGGAAAGATGCCAGGAAGCAGGAGCATATGTTGTTCACACAAAAAGAACCTCCGACCATGGGTGTCTTCCTCCACCATGGAGGCTCCTGGATCGCCCGGGCTTCTTCCTCTGCCTGGGTCCCCCGCCCCCGCCTCCTCTCCCCAGCTTCATCATCCATGGTGGGAGGTTGTGCTAAGTGTTCACTGACACAGCTGAACAGTCGCAAAATGTCATAAAGAGTAAATGGCTTGATAATGCAAAACAGTAATTAGGATGTGGTGCGTGTGGGTGCTATTTACATATTTTAACACCCTGATATTAACGAGTCTTCCTAATAGTACATAAATGAGCTAGCCTTTGTGCAATTTGTTCTGGACTGCCGCGGGTAGGCAGTGCTTTTAAAGGCAAGTGCTTATTCCTGCCCCCCTCTCTTCGTTTTGGATCTGCACTTCTAGAAGCCACCTGGCGGGAAAGCCAGGCAGGGGTGGGCAGAGGGCAGGGGAATGCCTTCTCCCAGGATGTGTGGGTGTGCACACCGCTGGGGAGAACCCAGGAGGGGAGGCAGTTCTTACCTGCCAGGGAAATCTTAGTGTGGTTCTGAGGGACTGGATAAATGTGTAACCACCAGATCTGAAAATAATAATAATAGTCATAACAACAACAACAACAACAATAATAATAATTAGCTCCGACTTGTAAGTTTTGCCCATTTCCTTGGAGTACATTCTCCATGATAACCAACATCATGGGTAAGCTTCCAACATTACTTCACTTCCCACCAATTGGGAAGAAATGCACACATTCAACCTCCCAGTAGCCATGATATACTACTGTTTGGGGCGGGGATGGGGTGGGCAGGTCACAGGCCACTATCTAATTAGCCTCAGTCACTGCCTTAACTCCCACCGGGACACAGAGAAACAAAAAAGGGCTATGCTCTATTTCAGATGTTTTCTAAAATGCCAGGATCCACAACTCCTATTGTATGAAAGAATTCAGTTACTGGAGAGTTGGTAAGAAATCTTTGAATTTACTGCCCTGGCTGTATAGATGGGGAAGCTGCAGTCCAGAGTGGGGAAGGATCAGCTCAAGAGCACACAGCACTCAGGCATCCTCTGGGGGCTGGGACTGGGCTCTCCTGATTCCCAGCCCAGAGCTCTCTGCACCTCCTGATGCCTAGGTGTTCTCCGGATGGTTCCTTTCTGATTCCCACCCAGCAAGAGCAGTTCTTTGTGCCTCGAGGTCTCTCCCCTCGCTCTCCCCGTGTCTCTGTGTGAGTGTGTGTGAGTGTGTGTCTGTTGGAAAGCAGAGCCGGCCAGATCCCAGAGCCCTGTGTGGTGATGTTGGTTGCCAGGTAACAGGAAGGCACCATGGCAGGGAGCCTTCTTTGGCAGATATGGATAAATGGGCACAGCAGGGATTGGAGCCTCCCTGGAGGAGGAGAGCATGGTCATGTCTGACATGAGGGTCCTGAGTCAGAAATGGAGTGCAGAGCCCGAGGAGGAGGACGGGGACATTCTATGGCTCCGGGGGATCTTGGAGAATCACTGGTCCATGCCCTGGAGTACTGGATAGAAAACCCAAGACCTGGAGCCGAGAGGTCAGACTATTAGTCGGTGGCAGAGCCAGGGCTGCCAGAAATGTATATCAGAGGACCTGGGGCTCCCACTGAACCTCACTGAATACGATAGAAGCCTCCGAAGGCTAAAGAAGCCCCAAGTGCCAAGCGCAGGGGGGTTAACAGTGGCCTCCATAGCTGCCTGTCTGGAGCCAGCTCTGTAGTGCTGTCCCTGCCACCACCAGCCCCTCCCTCTCCATCCCATGCTGGCCCCGGTGGGAGGGGGCAGAGCCCAGGAGCCCTGAGATGGATGAGAAGGAAGGATGGTGATGTCATGGGGGCTGTGAAGTTCCGAGGGGTCACTCAGCTGAACAGATGGCGGGCAGATATTGGTCTTAACTCGCACATGGTTGAGTAAATAATGTCTAAGTTTTTCGTGCCAGCCTGGGGAGCCGAGCAGATCGCACCAAGTGGAGGCACCTCCACCTCCTGCCCGCATCATCTGCTCTTCCCGGGGTTTTCATTTCCTACCCTGTTTGTGCTTTAGAACATGGCTGGCTGGTCAGGAAGCCGGTGCCCTTGGAGGCAGGAGTGTGCGTGCGGGAAAGGGGAGGGAGGGGGCGGGAGGGGGAGGCAGTCCGGCCTTGGCTGCAATATTGCAATGTGTGCCTGGGTGGTACCTGTCAGGTAAAATCACCATCAAGGGCGGCACAGGCCAATTGCCTGGAGGGGCGGGTGGTGTTTTAATCCTTGATAACAAAGAGCCTGGCAGGACCACACACCGGCTGATCTGCCCGTCAGTAAGATCGGTTCTCTGTCCAGTGATCAAAGACCAAGGTCTGGTGAAACTTTCAGCCTGAGTGCCTGAATTTCGATCTTGACTTGGACCAGATCGCTTTGGGCGCTTCCTTTAACTCCTCTGAGCCTCGGTTTCCCCATGTGTCCAACGGGGATATTGGCATTCGCCAGACTGTCCTCACGGGGAAGAAATGTGTGAATGAATGATGTCTGCATGAATGGGAGAAGGGAAGAGAAAGGACAGTGGAAGCATACTCGTTGGATCAGGCCACAGACTCCCTGGAGCCACAGGAATAGCTTCACTGGACAATCATCGTTGTTTAATACTTGGGATCTAGAAATGATCTGGCACCACCTCCAAGGAGCTCATCTCTGAGCGGGCACACAGATAAAGAAGCAAAGTCACACATGTGTGCCTGAAGGGGTCACAAGAGTGGACTCTGGGGTCAGACTGTCCAAGCCCACTTTTCTCTTTATCACCTAAAAGCTTTGTGACCTTGGGCACGTGGCAACTTTGTGTTTCAGCTGCCTCATGTCAAGTGGGCCTTGTAATAGCTACCTCTCTGGGATCCAGTGTCATGTGTTGTCCAAGAAAAGACAAAGTTAGGTAACGAGGTACCCTCACCCATGGCAAAGGCTCACCGCATGTCAGGGGGTGTCGTTATTAGCAAGTCCTTGGCCAGCAATAGCCCAAGATGCTGGGAAGACATAGAAGAAAGCCTCCTCCCAACCCTGGGGAGGGAGGTCAGAGAGGACTTCTGGAAGTGGGGACCCTGAGTTGAATTTTGAAGAACAAGTTAAGAGCCAACCCAGAAAGAGCAAATTCATCCCATATACATTGACCTAGCAAAGACTCAGGTGAATAGAGAGCAAGACGGACAGGCCTCCACTTCTTAGAGCTCTCATTCTAGAACAGAGTTCTGCAAACTTTTTCTACAAAGGGTCAGATAGTAAACATGTCAGGCTTCATGGTCTACCTGGTGTCGGGCACAGCCCCCTCCACTGCCCTTGAAGAAAGAACACAGCTGTAGCCGACACAGACACGGAGGAGCCCGGCTGAGAGCCTGTGCAACTTTAATTTGGAACACTGGAATCCTAATATATAATTTTCATGTCGTGAAATATAACCTTTTCTTTTTTCAACATTGAAAAATATAAAACAAACAAACAAACAAACAGGGGTTAAGGGTATAGTTCCGTGGGTAGAGCACTTGCCCAGCATGTGTGAGGCCCTGCCCTACCCCAGCCCCGCAAAATGTAAAAAATCATCCTTACCTCTTGGGTCACCCAAAAAGCAGGCATCAGGCTGAACATGGGCCATGGGCCATAATCGGCCAATCCTAATTCTAGAGTAATGATAGATGTAGAATCAATAGATAATTATCAAAATTTTTGTAGATGATTTTGGATCATGCCAAATTGGGAAGAGCATTACCCAGTGTGCTGCCATACAGTCCTGGGACCAGGCTGCTGGTTCAGCTAAGAAGGCTGCGTGGCATGCTCTGTAAGGAGGTAAAATGTGGGTAATCAGCATGATCAGATGAATCAAAGATTCCAAAGTCCTCACAAAAGGAGGATCCAATTAAAGTGAGCTCCAAGCTTTTGTAGGCTAAGCTCAGAAAGTTGGCCAGGATCCCCAAAGCATAGGATTCGTAAGGGAAGGAGAGGACTCGTCCGCAGAAGAGAAGATCTGCGAACGTGAATAGTGGGCTCGCCTTCATAAGGAGCCTACATGTGATTAATTCGGTATCTGTAGAACTGGCCTTGGTTTGATTGAAGGAAAATATTTGAAAAGGGATTCGCTATGTAAATACCTTTTGTGATTTCTTTTAATATGTAGGGACAAAAGAAGGGAATGTATTAAAGCGTGCTGAAATGCTGAATCAGCCTTGGGCATTATTATGTACCAAACTTAATGAGTCTATTTCTTGTGCAGAGGATGGAGTTGGCTGTCTCCGGCCCCACAGGCACAGCGTGCCCACCTTCTTGCATGTCTTTAATGAGCTGCTTCTCACCCACCAAGGCGGAAACACTGGGCTCTGCCGCTGGAGTCCTGCGCAGCTGATTCTGCTGATCGCCAAGGGCTTGAGGTGTGGCTCAGTGGTAGAGCAGTTGCCTGACATGAGCGAGGCCCTGGGTTCAATCCCCAGTACTGCCTGTAAAAAAATAAAAAAGGAGTCCAAAGGGTGACTTGGTCAAAACATCCCGTTTCTAACATTTGATGTTCTCAGTGATGGTGACCACAATGGCTCCTGGCTTCCTGCCCTGCAGGTCTCCTAACTGACCTGGCTGCTTGGGTGGGAAAGAGAATTAGCTGTGTTAGAAATCACATAACATGTCACTCTATTTATACCTGGAGCTGAGGAATGGGGTAAAGGGGACACTACCGTGATTAGGCAGCTCTGCCCCATGAACCCCTGGAACCTAGGTTGAGAAATCTGGAATTCTCCTCCTCCCAAACATCACACATGTACAACACACGCTCACTCTCCACACATATGCCCCCACTCCCCACCCACCCCATGCACTTACCATACACACCACAGACACACATAATACACAAACCACACAAGTATACAAGGGCCTGCATACACACCACACCTGTGCACACACATACACCCTCCTCGCGCAAACTGCACGCCCACACCAACACGCACACTGCGCACAGCAGAGGGACACCCATGCACACACTCGACCCACCCAGAGCTGACAGGACGCTGAGCTGTCTGTGGAGCCGAACCCTGTTTATCTGGAGACTCATCAGTTCCATACGTTCTTTTCGTGCCATTCTGCAGCTGTCGCTGTCTGCCTCATTTCAATCAATTAACTTTTACTTAAAAACATTAAGTTTCTTAATGCGGCTGCATGGGGCCAATTGTACAGTGAATTGTGAGCGAGAAGGAGACAAATCACTCAAATTTGCCTTCCCGAGGAACAAAGCCACCATTAGGACGACATCTTCTCAGGAACTTCAGGCATCAAGCAAGAGAATGGAGGTGGAGGGAGCCCGGGGCGGGGAGCCCGGGGCGGAGCTGAGCATCCAATGACAACCTGGTCACACAGCAGCCAGGCCGGGAGTCCAGGCAGGAGCCCAGCATGACTTGCTGTGTGGTCACAGTGGGCTTCTCCACGAAGAGGGAGGGCAAGGTGGATTTAGAAACAAAGAACAGGAGAGACAAAGAAAGTGTGGGCACTTGGGAGGAGGCGAGGGAGGGCAGGAAGGAGAAGGGCCTTCAGGAAGCTGGCAGGGCTGCCCGGGCCCCTCCCTGCACGGTCCCTACCTCTCCAGCCACACGACCTCAAGTCGGCCTGCAAACAGGAGCTGCTCCTGAAGTTGGGAAAGAACACGGTCCTTAAGTCCCACCTGCAGGCCTTACCATGGTCTGCCAGGCCCCACGGGGTCCAGCCCTGCCCACCACACGGTCCCTTCCTCACCCACCCTGGCCACACTAGGTGTGGAGCCATTTCCAGAATACCCCTGGCACATTCTGCCTCAGCACAGTCTTTGCACTTTTTGCAGTTCTTTCTGCTATCAAGTTTCTCCCCCTGAGAGCTGGCTCCTTCTCACCATCTAAGTCCCTGCTACCTTGTCTAAGGAGCACACACCCAGCTCTTTGTGCCATCCTCTTCTCACTCACTGGTTTCACTTACTTATCTACAGTGCACAGCACATAGTAGGTCCTCAATAAATGTCTGGGTACTGAATAAATAGAAGTCCGCAGGCTGGCATCTGAGTCTTCAGTGATAACCGACTTCCTGCTTTTTGGCCTCTGTGTTAGTCAGCTTTCTGTCACTATAACAAATAATCTGAAATGATCAACTTATAAAGAGAAAAGGGTTATTTTGGCTCAGGTTTCAGAGGCTCTAGTCCAAGATCAGTTGGCCCCCACTGCTTTGGGCCTATGACAAGGCAGCATATCATGCTGGGAGCACATAGCAGAGCAAAACCACTGACCTCATGAATGGGAAGCAAAAGAGAGGGAGAGCAGGGGTCAGAGTTCCACAGCCCCCTCAAGGACATGCTCCCAAAGGTGTCCCCACTAGTCCCACCTCTTAAAGTTTCTACCACCTACCAGTAGTGCCACACTGGGGATGAAGGCTTTACCACGTGGGCATTTAGGAAACACGCAGGATCCAAACTGGCCAGGCGCTGTGGCGCACCCCTGTAATCCCGGTGGCTCAGGAGGCTGAGTGGGAGGATCATGAATTCAAAGCAACAGTGAGAGGCCCTAAGCCACTCAGTGAGACCCTGTCTGTAATAAAATACAGAATAGGGCTGGGGAGGGGCTCAGTGGCTGAGTGCCCCTGAGTTCAATCCCTGGTACAAAAAATCCCGACTAGAGCAGCTCCATTTCCATGGGCTTCACTTCACACTCTTGTGCTCTGAGTGGGCCTCATCTCCATCCCCAGACACATCCTGCCATGCCCGCCCATGAACCTTCCTGTCTACTGTCCCTGCACCCTCCTCCACATGAGGACCCTCTCCTGCCCTTCCATTCTAACTCCCCCAACACACACCCTTTGGCTGGAGTTCCTCCTCTTCCAGGAAGCCCTCCCTGACCACACCCATGTCTGGAGATGCCTTTTCCCTCTGAACTTTGGTACCACGAGCTGGGAACGTTTCCACAGTCCCGATCCCAGCAGCTTCTCCCAAGACTGAACTCAGGAAGCCGTGGAGGGCCCCAGGCTTTGGTATATCTGAAGCTTTCTTGGTGGTTCTTTTACCAGTGAGGTGGCTTTGCTGGGTCCCTCCTCTGTTTCAGACCCACCCCATGAGACATGAGCGGCTGGAAGACATGCCATTGTTTAATACCCGGCACATTCCGGCACTCACAGCTTGTAAGTGCCACTAAAGGAAGCAGAGGGCCAGGGAGCCAGCAGGCCCTCCTGGGTGTGGGGGAGTGGGTGCTGGGCAAGGAGTGTCGGAGGCAGATGATGCGGCATTTGGAGTCAGGTGGCCTTGGGGCTGAGTCCCCATTTTAACTATTACTAATAGGGTCACTTGGGGCCACCAGTTTCACTCCCCACGCTTCATTTCCTCCATCAGGGAGTGGAAAAAATAGTAGCCTCTACCTGCCAGGATGTGGCAGGAAGGTGGTGCTCTCGAGGACAGTGCCAGGCACGGGACCTGGCACGCGGTAAGCGCTCAGTGAGTAGGAGCTCCTGTCCTGGGACTCAAACAAAGTTTTTCCAAAGAGGCAGAAGGACGCCTCACCTTCCGTGTTCGCCCAGAGCTGACTCATCGCACTCGGGATGCCATAGCTGCTCGCACCCTGGCTACTCCGCCTTCCCTCTACCCACCCCCCAGCCCCCACTCAGGTCAGGGGTCGACTCCGGCAGCTGCAGAAGTGTGCGGCCCTGCATTCCCTCCCAGGCCTCTGCCCCCACCCCAAATGCCAATCATGCCACATGGCCGCCCCCCTGCCTAAGGAGCCTGGCTGCGCAGCAGCCTCATGGCGCACGCAGGGCTCACACATGCTCTCTCGGCCGCCCGGTATGCAGGCTCGTTTGCTGCCATGGCACAGTGCCCACTCCCGGGCACTGCTAGGCCAGTGCACGGCCCGGCAGATGGCGGCAGGGTGGGGGCCAGGAGGGGAGGGAGAGCTCCTGCTGGTGCTGGAGGTGAGGGTTGGGTGGAGGTGGCGGCCCGGGTGGGAGGGAGGCTTGGCGGACAGGCCAGCGATGCCGTCATGGTTTGTGTCTAACCGAGCAGACTCCCGCACTGCGGATCCTGGCTGGGTTTTCCCGGAGGCTTGGCTCAACCCAGCCCTGGTCATGACATCAAGGCCATCAGCTGATGAATTGAAACTTGCAGATAAAATGATTCTGGGACTGAGAGTTCAGGGATGTTATATTCTGCTTCCAGGTCTCAAACCCATCTCTGTCCTAGTTCAATCACATTCAACAGTGATTTGGGGAGGGTCTACTCTGGTCCCCTCTCCAGGGACCAGCATGGTATTCCATTAGAAGGCTAGACCGAGGCAAGAGCTGTGTGGTCTGGTCCCAGTCCTGCTGCTGGGCTAGCAATGCCCCAGCTTCTCAGAGCCTTGAGGGATGATGCATCCAGTGATGGAGGTGGTTATGGTGATGGGGTTGCAGTGATGAGCAGGAAAGATGACCGATGTGCATGACCTTGACAAGCGGCGGTGTGCTTTGGAAGTGGTGGGATTAGCCACATGCCTTTAAGGAGAGAAGCAGGAAAGGCAAAGCTCTAAGTGACCCTCGGGACTTGGGAGCAGGGAGGAGTGTGGGTGGAGCTGCAGGAGCTCAAAGAAGGGAGGGGGGCATGCTTACAGAGACCATTTAGCAAAGGGGCCACGGCCTTGGGCTCCAGAGCTGGACACACTTGTGTATTGGGCTCTGGCTCTGCCAACCACCAGCCACGTTAGAAGGTCAGTTGACTTCTGTGGGCGTCGCTGCCTTCATCTGAAAAATGAGATCAGAAGAATTCTTACCCCTGGATGCTGAGGATGGAGTGAGGTCAGCAAGGACGGAGCAGGAAACATAATAAAATGTTTCTGTCCTACCACCATTCCAAGAGGGCTGCAGACACCAAGAACCTGACTCCCTCCAGCAAGCATCCAAATAGCCTACAAATTCCATTAAATGTAGCCAATAAGCGCGGCTAATGCTGCGGTGCATTCTGGCAAGCTAATCCCTAGGACTAGCTAATCCCTATTGTTTCCCTTTTACAGAGGAGACAAACACGGGCCCCAAGTCATGCAAGATACTCAAGGCCTCGTGGCTAGAATTCTGAACCTGGATAGCTGAACACAGGTCATCTGGCTGTGAGAGTTTCCATTCTTAACTTCGAGCTGCCCCCTCCTCCCCTCACTCCCTGAAACCAGCACCTGGTGTTAGGCTGCAGAATAGGCATCTCCTCCTGAGGCTTTCTAGAAAAGACAAGAGGAGGCCAGGGCTCCTTGCTTCCTGTGACCGGGTGCCCCTGGAGTGGCCGCCTGGTTCACTGCCCTCCGGCACTCTGGCCTCCTTGCGGCTGTCCCTTCTACCTGGGAGACTCTTCCCAGTCTTCACAGGGCTGCCCGGCACTTCCTTCTGAACCTCCTGTGACCACCTCCCTCTGAAGTAGTCCACCTCATAAGGGGGGCACCATGTCCCCTAGATCTGAAATCTTCTTGGTCCCTTTCTGGCTTTCTGGCGGCCTTGTCACAAGACAATCGGAGCTCTCCAGCAAGAGGGTCTTGCTGACCTGTTACAGGCTGAGTGTGCTCTTGCCAGCACGGTGCAGACCTGGCATTGCACAGGTGCGCTCAGCGCTGGCCAGCTGTCTGAAACACCAAAGAGCAGAGGACAGTGGGTGGGGTGGGTGCCCCACCTCTGGCCCAGCACAAGCTCCCCCTGGGAGAGCTCTGGCTGCCCGAGGAAACCCAGGAAAGGATATCTGCTGTTCTGCTCCCGCCTGCCTTCTCTGATCACAATGGAGCACAAGTGGTCAGCGCGACCTACTGAAGGGAGAAACACCTCTGGTGGCAAACTCTCTTCCAATGTGACTCATCACTGAGTCACTATTCCTCACCAAGATTCCCACAGGGCACCCCAAACTCAGGGAATAAACCCACCGAACATCAGGGTAGCTGCTCTGTACGGAGCCCCTCATCTGTGATCTGAGCAGGGATCAGCAGAGAGATCACTCAGCCCCAATGAGTGCTTCCAACTAAACACCGTCTCCAGACTCTCTGCATACTTTCTCCCCAAAAACCCTTCTGTCCAAATTATGCACTTGCCATGTTGGAAGCAGAAGGACCAGGAACCTTTGGAGACGGCAGAGTCCTCTAGCCTAACGATACCATTTAGGAGAGTGAGGGTCTCCTGCCTGCTCAGAAACCCAGGCATGGTGTGGGCAACATGGGGCCTGCAACGTTGTCACCACGTCACTGCTGGCTCAGACAGGGGCACGGGAGAACCATGCGGAATTCATAAGCCGTTTACTTTGCTCTCAAATAGTTTTATTCTTCCTTTACTTCTTCTTCACGCTTCTCCTCTGTCCCAGAATAACCCTAAAGCATGGTTCTAATTAGTGACTGTGTGATCTTGGGCAAGTTTCTTAACTTTTCTGCACTTCAGTTTCCTTAATAATAAGACCTAAACCTCAGAGAATCGTGATGATTTAATGTGATAATGCAGGTAAGCAATCAAACAATGCCTAACACAGAATTAGCACTTAAATTTGTTATTGTTACTGTTAGTTAAGGAACTGATATTTACTATAATAAATCAATCCCCAAATCCCAGTTGGTAACAATATAAAGTATTATTTCTTGCTCACATCATCGTATTACAGGTGTCCTTTCCACAGTGAATCGGGGATCTTTTCATGCTATGGCCACAACCTCAGAATCTCACTTATTCAGCTATTGAAAGAAAGATGGGAGTTCTGTCCTATAAAAGGTGGGGGGGGAGAGCTAGATCTAGAAGTCATGATGCCCACCCACATTCCGTTGGCTGGAGCTCAGTCACATGGTCTTGCCAAACTACAGAGAATGCTGGGAAATGTAGTCCAGCTGAGAGTTGAGGGGGAAGAGTTACGGCTTAGTTAGTTTTGGTCAATTATTATTATTATTTTTTTTTGTCATGCCACACAATCCCCAAGTCGACTGCTAAAGACCTTACACTGTCATATCTCTTTACCTGACCTTTGCTTCTCTCCAATACACATCTCCTCTCACCAAAACAGCAACTGGCACACCTGCGGTGATTAAAAATGTGGAAACATCTCTCTGTGACTGCATTTCATTGTGGGCCAAGTCCACATACAATTTGTCTTTGCATTGTCTCCTCCAATCACTGTTCCAGGAATACAGTCAGCGTCTAAGGAAAGCTAATTTATTGAATTGATGTCTCTCTTCCCAGGACATTCTGAACTATTTGATAATTGGTCATGTTAGTACAAACTTGACGATATATGGCCCCGTTAGTCATCCCCCTGTTACTGTAACAAAGTACCTGAAAAAATAAACTTAAAAGGATGAAAGGTTGATTTTGGCCCAAAGTTTCAATGTATGGTTTCAATCCATGGTTGCTTGGCTTTGTTGCTTTGGGCCTGTGGTGAGGTAGAATACCATGGCAGGGAATCCATGGTGGAGCAAAAAAATTGCTCATCTTGTGTCAGCTGGGAAGCAATGAGAAAGACAAGAAGGAGCCAGGGCTCCATCACCCCCTTCAAGGGTACACCCTCAGTGACCTAACTTTCTCCCCCCAGGCCCTACCTCTTAAAGGTTCCACCATTGGCATCACAGGCTGGGACCAAGCCTGTAACACATGGCCTTTGGTGGACATTCAAGACCCAGACTATAACAGGCCCTCAGCTTCAGCATTGGGGAGACATTTAGGAACAGTGAAGACTGTGGTAAGCCAGCAACACAGGTGCTAACTACAAACACAGCTGTGACTTGGTACTAACTAATTATGGCCATTTGGGACCCAAGTATTACCAGATATTTTTTTTCCTATGTAAGACAAGAATGTGGAATTTTTAGTGCAATGTCCTGATTCTTTTTTTTAATATTTATTTTTTAGTTAAGGGTGAGCACATATCTTTATTTTATCTTTTTTTTAAGGTGGTGCTGAGGATCGAACCCAGAGCCTCATGCATGCTAGGCAAGCACTCTACCTCTGAGCCACAACCCCAGCCCAATCTCCTGATTCTTTAAATGTAAACTTAACATGGCTTGACATAGCATACAAAAAAAAAAATCTGCAAAAAATGCAGTGTATAGGGCAGACCCCACAATGTGGGCCAAACATAATGTCTTTAGGACAACACCCATCCAAAATTATAACTGGATGAGGCTTGCCCATATTTGCAAGAGCAGCCTGCTTTACTTAATCTACTGACTGAAATGTCAACCTCATCCAGAAGCTCCCTCACAGACATACCCAGAATGACGATGTGTGACCAGAAGTCTGAAGAGTCACTACCCAGTCAAGTTGGCACATAAAACTAACCATCCCAGGGACCGCCAAGACTGTTTGTTGCCTTATATACCTTCAAATATGGAGACGGTGTGATATAGCACAGTGTTCCGGATTCTGAACTCAACTGTGTCACCATGATGCTCCTTGACCCCCAGGTAAGGTCCCATTATTTATGCCCAGGAGGTGAGAGTCGAATTCCAAGACCTGGCCAGGTCTTTTCCAACTGAGCAGCCTATGCCTTATAGATCTGGAACCAAAGCAGAACACATTTACCAACCACGTCGCTTGTGACTTTATTAAGTAATTTGTACAAAACCTCCAAGAATAATTTATTCTCCCAGCGGTGTGAGACGAGGGGAAGAAAATCAATACAACAGTGTCTCAGTCATTTTTTATTTTCTAAACCACAAAGAGATTTTTATTCCATTCCACAGTACACTCAGGCAACTTACCCCACAATGTCTTTATGGCCAACTTTCAAGAATGTCTAAAGAGATTCATTTCCTCGTCTCACCCAGAAACCACAGGAAAGAGCCCTCCTGGGGAAGAAACTTTCCCAGGGCTTTTCATGACACTTAAGAGATGACTAGAGAAGCGAGAAGGGAGAGGGCCTGCGAGGACTGCAACATTCCTTGTCTCTCAGATCGTCTCAAAGTCATTCTGGGAAGAAATTTAAAGGCCTCTTGTCTCAAATTCAATTGCCACCTCTTCAACAACTTAAAGTTGTTAGGCTCACTTCTCTTCCATCACAGTAATGAGCAAACTGACACTTTGCTTAAACAGACTCCCTGCACTGGTTGACTGCAAGGAGCACCCATAGGTTTTCTGCAGAAGGCACAGTGCATCTTTTTTTTTTCTAGCAAGTCAAATGAGAAACAAAGAGAAAGATCTTCAGGAGACACAGGTTCTATCCCAAGCATCGTTGCTGACCAGGCTAGAGTAGATCCTTCTCAAGCCTCAATCTTCTCATCTGTACAATGGGGCACTTTCTATCTACTCTCTTCATGGAGTTGTAGGAGGATCACATAAGCTAACATCTGTACCTGCTAGGTTTCTTGGTGGTGAGCAACAGAAACCAACTCTGACTGCCTTAACAATCATAAGACCATTGGAAACATCAGAGGCACAGGAGACGGTAAAGTCAGGACAAGATAGGGACAGAGCTTTTGGAAGACATTACACCTGTGCAATCTCACCTTCAACTTCTGCACTCTGCTTTGCAATTCTGGGACTGGGCTTTTCTAAATTAACCCCCTCCTCTTGAATTTTGGTGATTGGGGTCACTGCAGGGAGACTCTCTTCTCTCCACTGTGTCTCAAACATCCCTCTTTTCTAAGGACAATGGTCATTGATCCAGGGCCCAACATAAATCCAACATGATCTCAAGATCCTTCACTTATTTATGTCTTCAGAGACCCTTTTTGAAATAAGATCACATTCACAACTTCTGGGTGAACATATTTTGGGGGGGGGCAGTGTAGCATTTAGCTACAATGACCCCTCTTATACTTTACTGACTACTCAATCCTTCACCTCCCAAACTATAGAACAAGTAGTCTTTCCCTCTTAAGGCCTCCTCCAATTAAGACTTGTCCAGAAATCCTAGGGACATAATGTCATCCAAAGGGAACATACAGCTGATCCAGCTCTCAACATGGAGAGAGCTTCAGGGCAGAATGGGACCACTGCTCCTGTGGACCAGCCGCCAACATCCGAGGGAAACTGATGCCTGGGGAGGCGATTGGCTGCTGCTACAACTCTGCCTGGCTAGGTCCCTGTGAGCACCATCTTGCCCTTGAGGTTTGGCACCCCTTTAATACCAAGCTGACCCAGGAGTCCCTGGAGTTGGAGAAATGCAGCTCATATCCCCACTCCCATCCTTTTGCCACCTCCAGGGATGCAGGCACCTCTAGGGACGATGCTCATTCTGTGATCCATTTCTCACACATCTCAGAACCGGACTCTCCACCACCCATTTCCCAGGGGTCCTCCAAAGTGGGACAGGAGGATTTCCCTCTTGGCCTTCAAGGCACCAAGTTCTGATTGTGTGACCCTCCTTCCCCAGACCCTAGGCAACAGCCCTTCCATCCAAACAAGACGCTCAAGTGAACCTGAGCTACATCTCTTTAAAAGATGAGGGAGAAGACCTTGAGCAACTCCAGGGTGATTTCTGGATCTGAATAAAGAGAGGAAATTCCACAGATTTAATCCCTGTCGGGTCATCCCTCTAGTGATCACCTGTTATTATGTGAAAAAATCAAATTGCAAAATAGCACACAAAGAGTGTGATCCTATTTCAAGTAAATAGATGTAGATCTAAGAATGATATCCATTAAATTATTTACAAGAGTTGTCCCTAGGTGATAGGATGATGGACTATTTTTATTTTCACCATTTTCTTTATCTGCATTTTCTCAGTTTTCTCCAATGAACATATATCACTTTGGTAATAAGATTTTTAAGGTTATATAAAAACTAATACTAGCACCTTGCAGTCACATAGTGTTTTTCTGTGTCTCACATCTCTAATCTAATTTCCTATCTGTGAGGTCGGAGGGGCAGGTATTTTTAACCCTGTTTTAAAGATGGAGACTCTGAGGAGCAGAAAGTGTGAGATATCACATGCCCAAGGTCTGAGAGCAGAGCTGAGACCAGCATCCAGGCAGGGCTACCGGCTCGCAGTTCAGGGAGATTCACTCTTGCCTGGAGCAAGCCAGCTGTGGACAGGAATGCCCAAAGAAGGACCTGGAAATCAGGGCTTGATAAAGTCAAGATACTGCAAAGACGAAGGTAATAATGACCCTGGCTTTGGCCACTTGCAAAACTGAGGCTGAGACAAGAAAATGTAAGAACTATCTGAGAAACAAGCCCAGAAAGAGAAGGAGTTCCTGTAACTCAGCAGAGCAGAGCAAGGTGGCTTCCCAGTTGAGGTAATCATTTCATATAAAGGTGAGCTCAAGGTGTGAGCTGCAAAATGTCCTGAGTGCGATGAAGTCACGGGGAAAGCTGCTAAGTCATCACGTAAGGAAGGAGACTTATAGGAGACTCGTTGACCCATCTGAGGACTTAGGAAAGGAGAGGTAGGAATACCCTCCATTCTCCCAAAGTGCCTTCAAGTTCTTCCTTCCAGCAGGGGTATGAAGATGGAGGAGAGAATATACACTTCTCAAAGTGATCTGCATGAACATCCAGAGCCAGGCTCAGGGTAGCCACTGGATAAAGGCTTGCTGACTCCAAGAACTCTCCCATCCAACGCACACCCCTCCTGGGAGAAACGGTACAATAGGTATTATCACCTCCACGTTTTCCATTGAGGAAACAGGCCCGTTGCCTTCACTTGCCAAGTTCACGTTAGTGAGCAGTCCAGTGGGGACTCTAAACTTGAGTCCCCGTCTCCTGATTCAACATGATCTCTACTCCACACATTGGGAAGCCTCCCAGAGGGCCACTTCAGAGGCACCTGTGTTTGCTCTTTTGCTACTAAATTGTCCTGAGGCAACATCACATAAACATTATGGAAAAACGACTCCAACTGCACTAATTAACTCCCAGGGAGTTCGCTTCCCCCCCAAACCTGAAGCCACTCCAGGTACTGCGTTATCCCACAGCAGATGTGGAAATAGAAGGGACGACAAAGTTCAAGGCAGATGGGACGCAGATGAATAGGAGACAGTGTGGGGGGGGGGTCTGGTTGATCGCTGTTTTGATTAGAATTTATTTCATTGCAACCTGGAGAAACCGACCTCAGATCTGCTCAGGCAGAAACAATGCCTGAGAAGGAGGGAGACGTGACCTTCCCACAGAAGGGCCTCAACTGGGTCTTGGGGGCCAGTTGGGTTGGAGAAGGAGAACATTGCAGGGCTCACATGCTCTTGAACATGCTCTCTCCCTTCACCTCCCCGGCCACCGCCACTTCTTTTGTTTTGGTTTCTCTTGCACATGTTGGGTCTCTTCTTTCCTAACTGAAGACCAGCTCCCTCCACCTGGTGAGACCGGGTCCTGAGAATTTTCCAGCCCCCTTTCCTCAGCTCCTACTAGCAGAGAAGAGCTGAATGGCTCCCTTTAGATCTAGTTAAAGAAAAAGAAAGCCCAGGTAAATAATAAAGTTTTGCTGACCTGGAGGCAGGTGTTCAACCCTAACCCAGACCATAGAGTCATACTTACTGGACATGGCCATAAGGGCCCCATCCTGGGAGGCTGGGAATGTCTAGAGAAGAAGCATCATCGTTTGGCTTCTGATTGAACTTATCATGCTTGAAGACACCCTTTGTGTTAGGATCTAGGCTGGGCTGCATGATCTCATACATCTTCACAGCCACCCCATGAAGTGGTTGTCATTGTCCCCATTAACAACATGAGACCCAGGCAGGTTGAGCAGCTTGTTCAGACAGTGCAACTACTGAGCAATGGGGCCACAATTTACATCCAGTCTTGCTTGGCTCCAAATCATGTTCCCTTTCTTATGCCACATTGTTTCTTTAATTTAATATGCATTCAAAGTGTACTTACTGTGTACAAAATCCTGCAAGGCATACGTAAATAATCCAAACCAGTGCCTGACTTTCGAGAGTCTGAGATGACCTTACTTATCCTTAATAAAGTTTAATAACAAGAAGAAAGGTTAAGCACAAGTTGCCAAGTTCCACATCATGGGAAAAGGGAAAGAAAATAGGTACTTCTTGAATTCTGTCCACCACGCCCTGTGCTAAACATTTTCACATTGATTCTCAAGACTGGTACTATCTGATGGGGTAGCCACTAGCTATGTGTGGCTATTAAGATTTATTAAAATGAAATACAATTTGAAATTATGCTTTCCCTTACCAGCCAAATTTCAAGGGCTCCATAACTACAGGTGGCTAATGGCTGCCATATTGAAAAGCAGAAATCAGGAACACTTTAATTACCACAGAAAGTTTTACTGAAATGCACTATTCTAGACTAAAAGCTTGATGAGATCATGCATTGGGTTTACTCTCCACTCTATGTCTAGCACTTCCATAGTACCTGAGGCATAGTAGGCACTAAATAGTTACATAAACAAATAATAATTATTATATATTCACATGTATTTATTATATATTTCTATATATTGAACATGTATGTATGCAGCATATATTCATATATTCAACAACAACCTCCATTAGATTTGTTATATATTTAATTATGACCTTTCTATAAAACTCAAAGAGGAAGTTAAATATGCCAGGATCTCCTGGAGGTAGCACATTTTGGGGACAGGGGACAGACAGAGCCACCATAATAAGTAACTATGACCTTCACTCCAACTTATTATAGCTGTGATTTCTTTGGCTCCCCTCAACAACCCTATCAGGTGAGTCTATTATCTCCATATGGTAGAATAGGAAACTGAGTCTCAGAAGGGTAAATTTCCCACTTAAAATCACACTTCAGAGTTTTCCAAGCCAACACTGTCTTGCACCTCATGACCCCTTTTCCGTTTCTTCCCTGGACAGTGGGAGACTGACTTGCTCCTGGCATAGAGAGTTTTCAGAATTGGGGTGAATCTGACCCCTGCCAAGCCAGCAGATGTTCATTTCTCCTCCTGTTTCCCCCAAGCCCAACAGACCAGATCATCAATCAGCAACACCTGGGCCAAAGGTGAGCCGCCCTACAGGTCTGGCTCGCCACTCAGAGGAAAATGACTCTTCTGTGCCCCCTTGTGGCCAGGTGAGGCATGGGCTCAGGGAAATGGGGCAGCCTCCTTTTAGAATCCCATAGAAGAAAACCACCCTGGGTGGTCTTGCAGGGTGTGGAATTTGCAGGGAGTTCTTCCCTGTCCTCCCGCCTATGTCGTTGGGTGGTGAATGATTTTGTCCAAGTGGCCCTGTTTGCAGGGGCATAGTCTCATTATTGAAGTGTGCACTTTCTCCCAAAGGAAAAAGAAAATTACCTATCCTTCAAGAGCTCTCATCTAGAAGTTTTCAGGGTGTTTCTTTGTCTAATAGCTCTTTTCTTGCTTATTTATTTATTGCCCATATTTGATTAAAACGTATTATATTCTCAGGATCCCCCCTCCCCCCAAAGGTCACTTTCCACAGACTCGATTTAATTAACGAGTGCTGACTTGAAGATGGAAGGTAGGAAACAAAAGGTCTTCCTTATCCAATCTGAGCCCAAATAAAATCATATTAACATTTCACCTTTTGTTCCCGTGCAAGAAAAGCCTTTGGTGCATTGTATCAAAAGTTATTGAAATCATTAAGAAAGAAAGAAAAGAAGAAAAGGAGTAGACAGCCCTTGGCAATGGATTTGGACCCCTCACCCCCACCCCCTCAAGCCAGGATCTAAGGGAAAGAAGAAAGAAGAGAATAAAGAAGAGGAGGGAAGAGAAAGAAAAGGGGAGATAGTCTGTGACAGTGCTGTATCCTAAGGCTTATTTTAAAGTCAAATCAGGGAAAGACAACCATTTTGCACAAAAGCATATGAATATCCTAGAACTACTTCTACTTGCAGACTGAGAGGTCCAAGAATGCAAAGTCCATGAAAACATGGAACTTTTCTATTTGTTTATCAGCATCTTGCTAAGCACCTAGCAAAATGCATGCTCCATGTTAGCAACTCACTAAATATTTTTTTTCAAACATCTTAAATAAACAAAGTCCAGACAAGCTAGGTTTGCACAAGTGTCTCTTCAGTTCACGCTGGACACTGAGGCAAGTCATTGCTCCTCTTTGAGCCTGAACAGCTCCATCTGCAACCAGAAAGACAATATATGCCTTCTAGTCCTGCTTTCCTGGCAGGGGAAGTATGAGGAGGAACCATGTGGAGCTCAGAGCATCGCACAAACAGAAGCCACCCCCTCAGGACTACTTCTTCTCGTGTCTCCATGTGAAGTCCCCACCACATGACCACCACCAGCCCTTCCCCAACACAGATGAAAAAGCAAGAGCTAGGAACATCATCCCTTCTGCAGAGGAATGGAGAAGGCATAGAGGGAACCCCCAAGAGCAGCCAGCTACATATTTTTGTTTGTCCAAAAGGGAAAAATGTGCTTTGACATCTCGAATGTCTATCAAATTGCAGCAGGTCTTCACCTTCCTGCCTGGAATTCTCTAGGTGGTGCATAAATAGTATGTGACACCTAGAGGGCCCCGCAGGGGGTAAAGGTCACCAGGTGTGAGCTGCTGCAATGAAGAGTTTATTAAATCCCTGGCAGATGAATCTTCCCACACACTCAGGGCTTGTCAGCAAGGAGTTTCCATCGCCGTGCACGGCCCAGGTGCTCCGGACCCAGACCAGGCTTCCCTGCAGTCAGAGCAGGCTCTCTTCCCCGGACTCCACTCCCTTTGCTCCGGCAGGTATTTTCTCCCCCTCGGTGGAGGCTAAGTACCGATGCATCTTCTGCCTGCAAGAGGGAAGTGAAGTATGTTCTTAAGGTTGCCTGTGACAGCGTCTGCAGGATGAGGAAACGGAATTCATCCCAGTTAGGACAAAGCAAGGAAACCTGGACCAGCCTTCCCGTCTTGTTCTCCTCCAGGGAACACAGGGCCAAGCCCCGCTGATTCCTGGGGTGTGATTCTTAAGGCCTCCAGCCCCCGCTTAACATTATCTGGTCCAGACTTGATAATCAGAGCCATTTGTGCTTACTCAGACAAATGCTTTCTCTGCCATCACCATCCAGGGCAAACGAGAGTCGGTTCTCTTCTCCTTAATGAGCTCTAGGTGTTGAAGATGAGGTCGGCTGGGCTCCCCGCCCACTCTGCCCTCCCCGCCCTTCCTCTAGCTGCCCTGCAGCGCCCTTAAAACAACTCTCTTCCTCTTTCTGGACCTCAGTTGGTCATTTTCATTTGCTGTGGACATTCTGACAGGCAGAGAAGCTGACCGAGAGATCCTACCTTTTTGTGTGTGTCTGTAGAGTTTTAGTTGCCTTTAAAGACGACATGATGATCTAGAAAGAGGAGTTCCCATCCTCCAGGCCACAGATACCCAGGAGAAGTTGATGGCATGAGAATGTCACCGCCGTTGCTGAGGAATGGAAGATGAGTGGAAGAACCCCCTGCCCTCCCCAAGCACGAGCACACTCCTCCTATTGTCTGAAGGGGGAGACGGTGGCCTTGCTGGACATTCGCTCTGTATATTCAGCACATATGTTTTTGGGCACCTGATCTGTGCTAGGGCCCATTCTGGGCATTTGGGATACATCAGTGGACAAAACAGAGCAAGACCCCTGCCCTTGTGGCATTCAGATCCCAGAGGGGGAGACAGGAAATAAACTGTAGGCGTAAGAATCAATAAATTACCTAGCATAAGGTGAGCAATGTTATGGGGGGGGGGGAAGAAGAAGGTACCCAGGAAGTGGCAGGAAGCAGTAGCCTGAATGCTATTGGCCCAGGAGGAGAAGCAGCCAGGCCAGGCTGCGGGTAGAGAGAGGAGAGACAGGGGTAGGGAAGGATTTTCAAGATAGAGGATGCTTGTCTCGAGCAGACATTCTCATGGTGAAGCAGGGGTGTTCCAGCAATGGAGCAGCTTGCCGAAAGTCTCAAGAAGAGAGGAAAAGGGAAGGAGGGGACTGAGTGGCTAAGTCTGGCTGGAGCTGATGCTTCAACGGAAGTGAGTTGGACTCAAAGTGAGGCCAGGCTCTAAAGCCCCTTGGCTACAGAAAAGGCTCTGGATTTTGTCCTGAGAAGACAGAGGCCACAGAAGGACCTTGCCTGGAGTCATGTGGTCAGAACTGATGAAGCCAGGGAAGGACTGTGCTGGCCACCAGGGCCCTTCCCCCAAAGCTCCAGCTCTCTCCCTCCACCCAAGACAGCACCCTGCTTCTCTTACCCTAGGTGAGCATGGCCAGGTGACCTCTCTGGCCACTGAAATGAGAGTACAAGTGTCACTTGTCACTTCCAGATGAAAGCTGGTTGGATTTGCTCTGATCACCCAGTGGCTCTCAGCTACAGTCCTTCTCAGCCTGGACAGCTAATAACCAACAGCAGAAAGGACAGTGGCCCTGGACAGTTGCTCAGTCTGGGAAGTGGTTTTGTGAGAACAAGAAGCTAACTTCTGTGGGTCTATGCCAGAGACTTGGGGGTTGTCTTCACTGCAACATAAATTGACCAACAGTGACTACAGTTTGGGTTTGGTTTGTCCCCACCAAAACTCATGTTGAGATGTGGTTCTCAATGTGGCACCTTTGGGAAGTGAGCCTTTGGTATCTCCCTTTGGATTCTTGTCATGTGACCTCTCCTCCCCAGGGGCCTTCTCTCCATTCCCACACACCTGCCACGTGACTCTCTCCACCATGCTATGATGCATCATGAAGCGCTAACCAGATGTGTTATCCAAACTTGAATTTTCCAGCCTTCAGAACCATGAGCTAAACAAACTTCTTTTCTTTATAAATAAACCAGTCTCAGTTGTTCTATTATAGCAACAGAAAATGGACTAATAAAGGATTGACAAAAGGATTGCTTCAGAGACTGACAAAAGGATTGCTTCAGAGAGCCCCTGGTTCCTCACTAGATTTCACTTTATCCTGGAAGCTGGGCAGAATCTTCCCACTCCCTCTGCAATCCAAGCCACCAGCACCTGTCTAGTTCCTACCCTACTGACTCCTGCCCATGATTACCATTAATTACTCCCCAATTTCCCACCTCCTCCACTTTTGGAAACTACTTAGTCTCCTGCAGTGCCTTCTACCCAGTAGTGCTGAGAGTCAAGCAAAGGATGCAAATGACCCCCTATTGCAGAGGCATATGCTGAGGTAGAGAAGACCAAATGACATGGTCAAAGTCACAGGGCTTGGAAACCTCAGGGTGGGGTCCGAGCCTGGACCTTCTAGGTCATCATCTTCCCATCTCAGAGCCTGAGGAATGGGGGATGTCCTGAGCAAGAGGCCACACATTTCTAATCATTCTTTGGCCAGAAAGTAGCTTTCATCTTCCACACCAGCTTGCACCTGAGCCCGAGGGAGAGAGGCCGGGGTGCATCCATTGCCTCTTCTCCACCTATCACTCATGTGCCACCCACTCTGTGTCTGCCCCAGGCACAGCGCTACCTGAGAGCTTCTGCTGACAGGTCAGGCTTCTGCCCATCTTGCAACTTCACAAAGGATGTCTCCCAGTCCCAAAAGCTCTGTGTCTTCCCTGTGGCCTGTCCCAATCAGCTCCTGTGCATGCATCCCATCTTGGCCCATATGTCACCTCAAGGAGGTCTTCCCTGATTTCTCAGGCAGGTACCATGGTACCTGCTCTCATAGACCCCGTGTGACACCGCCTACATGACATCCTGGTCTCTGCTGGCAATGTGCTCGCTCACCTTTGGATAAAGTCCACCTTCTCTTCTACTCTGTAAGCATCAAGAGGATAAGGTTTTTATTTTTATTTTTTTCTGTTTTTCCTCATCCCACAATTTTGAACTTAAAAAGTCACACTAAATATTTGTAGACAGCATGAATAAATTGTCAAAAGCTGTACAAATGAAAGGGATTTTTGTCTGTCTACATTAAATGGCAATTCTACCTTCCCCAGCTTAAGCAGGATTTCATGGATCTTATGCCGTAGGGGCTTGATTGCATTTTAAATAAAAAGACCCAGTCTCTAGACACCATGGGCAGCCTGCATCGGGGCCTTTCCCAAGTAATGAACTTCCCAGAGCATTATTGCAGCACTAAATTGTGTTAATCAAATGGGAAGTGGTAAGCGGTTTCCCTCCCTGTGTAATCCTTCTTGAGCCGAACACTCTCAGTGGGAAAAGAAAAAGGCCGGCGCAGATCAGAGTCCAGGATGGATCAAAGAATCGCAGCAGTTTTGATTTGTGTTAATTTTGCATGTACAGAAAAGCCCCCCTTCTTCATCTCTCTTTATTAAAAAAAAGAGGCAGAGACATGACAATAACGCACTGTTTGAAGAGTGACAATCAAAAGCAGAACATTTTGCTCAGACACTAAAGAGGCAGAGGGAGAGAGGAGGCTCAGATTCGATGCCACTCTGTCTCTGTACCTAAGAACAAAGCCCTTCGCCAAAGCCCTTGGGAAGGATCCAGATTATCAGGTGTGTGGGGGGTGGGCAGGATCATTGCTTTCCTTTTACACCAAGTGGCTGTCGTTTCCAGATTGAAATGGACTCCTCCTTCAGTCCTCCCGTCAGTGAAGTGCTTCTGGACTCTCTGCTGGGCACAGAGAGACCAGTGACTCATGGCCCTGCTCTCAGGATGCTCCCACTCTACTGGGAGGATGGAGATAAAAGCAGGTGCTCATACTATCAAGAGAAGGGGCTGTTGTCATAGAGGAAGGTCCCAGATGCTGGAGGAGCATCAGGGCATGAAGTTGGCTAGGCCAGGGGGTCCCCAGTGTTCCCACTTTCCCCCATTATCCTCTTCCATACAGCCTTGGCCAAGACAGATCAGAGTGTAGAATGGATTAAAGATCTATCCTATAATCTGCTCGCGTATAATCTCAGCAGCCTGGGAGTCTGAGGCAGAAGGATCGCAAATTCAAAGCCAACCCCAGGAACTTAGTGAGGCCCTAAGCAACTTAGCAAGACGCTGTTTCTAAATAAATATTTGGGGATGTTGCTCAGTGGTTAGATACCCCTGGGTTCAATTCCCAGGAACAAGAACTACAACAACAAAAGAATAGCAGCGCTTTGGATTTATGGTAATTTGACTTATGTTAATTTTGCGTGGACAAAAATAATAATAATAATAATTGGGTATGAACAAGCACCTATTTAAAATTCTCCTTCAGAGTGAAAGAGTCTTTCAATTTCTTGGAGTTGGAGAAATCTCCCCCCACCCCCAATATAAGTGACCTCCAACAAGGTTCAGTGTCCACTCAACTTGCTTAATTTTGAGTTCACTGAGATCCTCCAGAACAAATCTGGAGCAGCTGAGAAGTCCTGTCTGTGTCTCTCTTATCCCAGGAGTTGGGCTGGACAAGCTGCAAGAGCTCACTCAATCAGCAGGAACTCTTGAGGAGGTGTGCAGGGTTCTGGAAAAAAGAAGAAAAGACAAGAAGAAGTGGAACAGGCAGAGCAGACGGGAGAGAGATGGGCCTCACCCTGGTGGCAACGGAGCCCGCCTCCTTCTTCTGGGAAGGGAACTTAGAGCATCACTGTCAACCAGGATGGTCATACAACAAATCCTCTTTACTGAGTCCTCACTGGTTTCCAGGCACAAAGATGCTCCCATTTCATCTGTAATATCACCTTAAATGCCCACTTATCCCTGTGTGGCAGGCGAGGCGAGGGACACCCAGAGAGATCCAGAAATGCGCCCGAGTTCACCCAGTGACACCAGGGAAGTCCCTGATTGGCTGGCCCTCAAACCCATTTTACTTCCACTGAAGCCTGTGAGGGCTTCTGAGTGCTCTTGCAGTATTTTATGCGGTTTTGTAAGCTAGACAGTGGCAAAGCACAAGTGGCCCAGTTGCCCAATATTTTTTTAAAAAGCAATTACGTTTCTCAGACTGTTAGTTGCTATGGCAGACCGTGCCCTTTTGGTATTTGTGAAATGGAAGAACCAGCAAGAACGCAAAGCCACTGTGGCATTTCGCATGGTTTCTGGGAAGCGACGTGCTTTTGATGTTGGGTCCACAGACGCAGAGGAAATTGGAGGCCTTCCGATGCTGCGGAGCTGTTAGCTCTAAAAGGACATGAATGCTGGGGTGAGGCAGTGGAGGGGAAGGACACTGGGATAGGAACAAGATACCTGGGCCCAGGAACCACCGCTGCCACAAACTCATCACAGGCCTTTAGGACAGCCCCATTTGTGTTTAAGAAAAATTAGGTCATTACTATCGAGAATGCTGTCATTAGTGGTCAAGAACGGTGATTGTGAATATTTCCCAATTGGGACTTGTTCCATGAGTGTGGAGGGGTGTTGGGTATCAGCTGAAATGGATCTGGAATAATTCATAGGGAGAAAAGGAGAACATGCTCATCAATTAAAGACACTGTGAAGAACAAGAATGCAAGTCACATAAAAAGAGCAGGATGTTACACACACACACACACACACACACACACGCACACACTCACATACATGCACACATGTAATACTAATGAGGCAGGTAGATATATGGTTCTCCTACTTATGTATTAGAGCATTTCTGAGTCTTATATGCCAAGTGCTGTACCAGGTGCTGGTGGTCAAGAAAGACCAAGTCTGTTACTTCATTGAGGCTGCATTCCAATGAGGAGTTGAGAGACAACAAAGGACTTAGTCCACCAGTAGCCTCTTCCCATGGTGCTCCATGTTCTTCTTTAGGATAAGGTTTAATGGCTGCATAATATTTCACTGTTTATATTTACCACGATTTGCCAAACGAATCTGCCATTGTTTGGCATTGACTTTTTTTTCAACATTGGAGGAAGTGCACAAATTTATGGGTGTTTTCAGTAATATCCCCTTAGGATATAAGCAGAGAAGTGGAAATACTGGGTTAGAGGGTGTTCATTTCTTATCTATAGCTGTATGGTGTGACAATCAAGGCCCAAGCCCCTTAAAAATTAACCTAGAAATCATTGACAAAGGTATCTGGAGAAAATGTTCTCAAATACTTGTGAATTTAACAATACAATTTTCAACAGTCTATGGGTCTAAAGGAAATCTCAAGGGAAATTAGATGGTAATTTGAACAGATAATTGAACAAAGAAAAAATACCACCCACTGAATTTGTGGGAAACAGGTTAGGTAATGTTTAGTGAGAAATATACAGCATTAAGTGCTAGTGTTTAAAACCTCAAGGCTTCGTATTAGCAATCTAGTATTTTTTACTTGAAAAAACTAAAGAGAGAAATAAACCTGAAGCAAGCAGGAAGGAGATGCGGATGAGAGGGGATCGATGGCATTAAAAACGAAAATAGAGAAATCAATGAAAACAAAAGTTGGTTCTTGCAAGAGATCAATAAAATTGATAAGTCCATAGCCAGACTCTCAAAGACACAGAAAATACAAAAATTACCATTATTTGCAATGAAAGAGAGTATCTCTTGAGACCACACAGACAATAAAGGTTAACGAGGGAGTGCCATAAACTACCCCGGGCACATAAATTGGACAGCTTCAATGAAATTGTTCAATTCCTGAAAGCCACACACTACTAAATGTACCCAAAATAAGGAGATAGTCTAAATAGTCCATTACCTATAGAGAAATTAAAACTTATAGATCAAATCCTTCTGAAAAAGAAAACTGCTGGCCCAGATGATTTCTCTATGGATTGTACCAAAAATTTAAAGACTCTCTACACAAATTGTACTAGAAAATAGAGGAGATGGGAACACTTCCCACTTATTTGATGAGATGAACATTTATATGTTCTCCCACATCCAGAGTGAGGTAATGCAGAAAAATTACAGACCAATATCCACCAAGAATATAAACACAAAAATTACCATCTGAGTATCAGCAAATTGATAAGATAGTTTACCACAGCCAAATATATGTATCCTAGGAATGCAAGGCTGGTTTAACATTGGGAAAATCAGTCCACTGTAATTGTTCATGTTAATAAATTGAACAAGAAAAATCACATGGCCATATCAATTGATACATGATTAGCATTTTTTAAAAGAACTCAACAATATTCATGATTTAAAAAAAAACTTCAGCAAACTTGGGAGGGAACTTCTTTAACCTGATAAAAGGCATTCACAAAATATATATAGATAAGATCCTATTTAATGGTGAGAAAATGCGTGTTATCATCTCATAATTGGTAACAAGGCAGTGATGTTCACTCACATCACTATAATTCAACATTATACTAAAAATTCCTCTTCCAGGCAATAAGACCAAAACCAAAACAGTCATGGAATTTGGAAAGGAAAAAATGAAACTCTCTTTATTCAAGATACCATGATTGTATACCTAGAAAAATCCCCTATTTGAAACAAAACAAAACAATAACTAAAGCTATTAGATAAGTTTAGCAAGGTCAGGAAATTCAAGATTAACACATAAAGAAAAAGCAACTGTAATCCCATATACCGAAATAAACATTTGGAAAACAAAATACTAAAAGTAACATAATCAGGGGCTCCCAAAAAAGAAAGTAGCAACCACGTGGATATAAATTTAACAAAGATGTATGCAGGATGCCTATGTTAAAAATTCCAAGACAAGGATGAAAGGAATCAAAGAGGCTCTAAAAAGTTGAAGCAGCATGCTGTGCTCACGCATTGGAAAACCCAATGGAGCTAAGATGCCGATTCTTTCTCAAACTGGTCTAGATATTTTATGCAATTCCAATCAGAATCCCAGCAGGGATTTTTGTAGATATAAAGAAATTAATTTTAAAATTTATATGAAACAGCAAAGGAGGTGGAGTAGCCAAACAATTCTTTAAAAAAGAACAAAGTTGGAAATTTTTATACTATCTGATTTTAAACACAATGATCAAGATTATATGGTATCAGACCAAAAAAAAAAAAAAAAAATCCACCCACCAATGAAGCAGAATGGAAAGTACAGTGAAAAACTCACACAAATAGAGTTCATTTTTTTTTAATTTTTATTCATTTCTTTTTACAAGAGTGCCAAGACAATGTAATGAAGAAAGAATAGTCTTTTCAGTAAATGGTATAGGAACAATTGAACATTCCCATACCAAAGAACGAATAGAAGAAAAAAGAATGAGCAATATTTTTAAGGCAAGAAAAAGAAGGAGAGAAAAAAGGACATTGGCATATAACTCACACCTTACAAGTAATTCACTCAATAGACCACAGATCTAATTGTAAAATATAGAACTAAAACTTCAAAAAGAATACAGAAGGGAAAAATTTTGTCACCTGCATTAGGCAAGGAGATATTAGACTTGACACCAAAAGTTGTTATATTAGACTTCATTAAAATTAAAAACTTTTGCTCTGCAAAAGATATTGTGAAGAAACTTGCAAGACAAATGGCTGAATGGAAGAAAATATTTACAAATTACCCAATTACTTATATCTAGACGATATGAAGGCTTCTCAAGACTCAACAAGAAGAGACAATAAGAAAACAATTAAAAATGGACAAAATATTTGAACACACTTCTTAAAGAAAATATGTGGATGGCACATGAAACCATGATCACCATCATTAGTCATTAGAGAAGTGCAAATCAAAACCACAGTGTGGGGCTGGGGATGTGGCTCAAGCCGTAGCGCGCTCGCCTGGCATGCACGGGACGCTGGGTTCAATCCTCAGCACCACATAAAAATAAAAATATAGATGTTGTGTCCACCGAAAACTGAAAAATAAATATAAAAAAAACTCTCTCTCTCTCTCTCAAAAAAAAAAAAAAACAAAAAAACAACCCACTGTGTGACTCCACAGTGCTCCTATTAGAATAGCTATGAAAAAGCACAACAGCCCAATACCACCAAGTGCCACCAAGGAGATGTAGCTACTGGGACTCTTAATACCAGTTGGAATGCAAAATAGTACAGTCCCTCTGGAAAATGTAGCTTAATATAGGACCCAGAAATAATCCTACTCCTAGGTGAAATAAAACTTGCCTTCATACAAAATTATGTATATGAACTGTTTATGGCAGCTTCATTTATAATCACACCAAAAATGAATATATATATATATATATATACATATATATATATATATATATATATATACACATATATATATATATACATATATATATATATACATATATATATATATATATATATATTTCATATGCCATCCACATATTTTCTTTGTGCAATGTATTCAAATATTTTGTCCATTTTAAGTGAATTTTTGTTTTCTTATTGTTTCTTATCGTTGAATTTTGAGAAGTCTTTATATGTTCTAAATATAAGTAATTGGGCAATTTGTAAATATTTTCTTCCATTTGGCCTTTTGTCTTGCAAGTTTCTTCATTATATATGAAGAATACACACACACACACACACACACACACACACACATATATATATATATTTTCCACTAGGCTACTTCCCCGGCACCCCCCACCCTTTTTTTTTTTTTTTTTTTTTTTTTTGTATTTGAAGACAGGGCTTCACTAATTTGCTGAGGCTGGCTTCAATTTTTTTCATTCCTCCAGCCTCAGTCTCCCAAATACCCGGGATTACAGGCATATGCCACTGCACCCAGCCTAAATATTCTTCCATGGGTGAAAGGGTAAAGAAACAGTGGCAAATTCCTATAATGGGATACTACTCAGCAATAAAAATGAGCCATAGTTGAGACATGCAGCCAGAGAGATCTCAAAGACATGATCAGTTGCAAATTTTATTTTGTTTATATGAAAATAAGATATTATTCCATTTATCTGAAAAAAATAAAGATGTAGGGAGAAAGAACGGATCAGTAGCTTCCAGAGATCAGGGTAGGGTGAGGATTTCCCTACAAAGGAGCAGCAAGAGAGAAATTCTGACCTGCATCTTGATTATTTTACTGTCTGTTAAAACTCACAGCAGTGTACAGTGCACCCCGCCCCTCCTCCACCAAGGGGGGTCTATTTTACTTCATGTAAATATTTTGAAAAATGAAACCGTTTTGCCTGCCTGGCATGCAAGAGGTGGGCTTTGATTCCTAGCATTGCAAATAAATAAATAAATAAATAAATAAAGGTCTTTGATCAATTCTTCCTGTCACACTACATTGTGTCAGAAGAGGCAAGGCTTCACATACTTGTAGAACTGCTGGTCCTTCAAATTTTTGCTGTACAGCGGATAACAGGTAGCTGTTTGAGTTTGTCTCCCAGAACCAATTTTCTCCCTTAATTGCATATTGTACAATAATATGAATAACATATAATAAATAGTATATGCAGGTAATTAAAAATATAGTTGTGCAAATATATGTATATATATGTGTGTATATATACATTTGTTACTGTTTTATTAGAGCGTTATACTTGTACATTGTAGTTGGCTTCATTTTGCAGTTATACATGCATGAAATTTGATTTATCCATGTCACACCCCATTCTCCCCTTTCCTCCTCTCCTCCCGCCCCCTATTCTTTTTCTGTCCATTCATTTATTTTTGATGGCTGATTTTTACATATACATAAAGATGAAATTCCCTGTGGTATATTTACATATGCACATCATAGCAAAGTTTTGTTAAGTTCATTCTGCATTTCCTCCCCTTTCCGGTCCCTCCTCCCTCCCTCTGGATCTCCTTCTTCTACTCCACTTATCTTCCCTCAATCTCTATGATATCGTATCCTCCACTGCGTTTCTCCCTTATTTTGTTCTAGCTCCTGTATATCAGAGAAAACAGCCAACCCTTCATGTTCTGAGTCTGGTTTATTTCACTTAGGAGGATCTCCATTTCCATTCATTTACTGGCAAATGCCATAATTTTGTTCTGCTTTATGGCAGAGTAAAACTGCATTGTTTACACATAACACATTTTCTTAATCCATTCACCTATTGATAGGCATCTGGGCTGGTTCCATAATCTGGCTACTGTGAATTGCCCTATTATAAACATTGGTATGCATGTATCCCTCTAGGGTGCTAGTTTTAGTTCTTTGGGATAAATACCAAGGAGTAGCATAGCTGGGTCATGTGGTGGTTCCATTCCTAGTTGTTGGAAGCATCTCCATACTGCTTTCCAGCATGGGGGCTGTACTAATTTGCAGTCCCACCAACCATGTATGAGGGTACTTCCCCCGCCCCCCACATTCTTGCCAGCATTTACTATTTGTATTCTTCATAATTGCCATTCTGACTGGTGTGAGATGAAATCTTGGTGTAGTTTGGATGTGCATTTCCCTGATTTCTGGCGATGTTGAACATTTTATTATAAGTTTGTACAGCTATATTTTTAATTGCAAAATCCTCCCTTTTCCAGGTTGGGTTTTCTGGCTGCCACCCAAGGTGATTGCTGAACTTTCTATGTCCTCCAAACTTTGCGGTTCCTGCCTATTTCTATCCTTTTTCCATCGCTTCTCATCAGTGAGACTGCATGTGGTTGCAGATTTCAGCCTTCTGGAAAAAATATGGAGATTTTATTTTGTCACATGACTAAAGTTCAAAGTTTTAGCGATTTTGATGTTGATTAATTTTGTGAACACACTATACAACCAGGATTACCATCAAAGGAGAAGGCACTGGGAGAGATGGTTTAGGTTTTAGGCATCCGGCAGTGTGTACTGCATTTTCTCCTTCTCCGTTTCACCTTGACAGTCTTCTGATGAATTGCCTTTTGCTTACAGTGACCTGCATCTGTTTCTGATTTGCAAACTAAGAATAGTAACTCATGTGCAGTCCTGACACAAAACTGTCCCAACCCTGATAGGGAAGCCCCTGGAGGAAAGGACACGTCTCATTGCTTAGCACTATGCTATATCTCCAGCACCTAGACCACTGCCTGGTATATAAAAGCAACCCAAAATCGGGTTGTCAACTGACCAATTGACAAAATGACTAGAAAATAAGCTGTATATGAATACACATTTTTTTAATTTGTTTTGTTTACTGCTGAATATCCAGGGCCTAGAAAAGTACCTAGCGCAGGCTTGGTACTCAATCAGTATCTGTTGAATAAAAGCATGATTTTTTAGAGTATCTGCAGTGGCCTGGTCCTGCACTAAAGTCTGTAAACACAGCTATAAACAAGCCAAACAAATCATCTCTGGCTCTACAGAGGTATTTGGGACACACAAATAATTAGCCTTAGGAGCTCACTTCTAACAACCATTCTCCAGAACAGAGAACATGCGTCTGGGAACCAAGGGCAAACCAGACCACTTTCTTTAGCATTGATCTGCCCTTTCTTATTGCCATCTGCTCCCTTCAGGGTGTTCCTCTGGAAAAAGGAAAAAAAAAAAAAAACAGAAGAAACCAAATAAAATTAAAGATGTTGCCAGATGTTCCCAGCAGCAGTAACGTCCTGGGTGAAAACTCCCAAGGTCCACTGATACATTAATTGGTGCTGGGAGGTTGGGGACAAGAGGAAGAGGCAGGCAATTTTCTGAAGGGAGTCTGAGAGGAGAAGGACTTGAGGACCCCGAGTGGAGGTCACAGTAGCACAGCTTGAAATACTGGCAAAGCACATGGCCCATCTGCGGCTGCTTACACGGCCCCCTCTCTCTTCCCCATTCCATCTCTTGAGTTCTTAAAGGGTGAAAACCAATTATCTTTCCCATATTCCTTCTGTGGCGGGAGGATACTTCATCCTGTCTGTCTGTCCTATCCAATGAACAGGTATCCAGGGAACATCTCCCACCGGGAGGTCCAGAGGGCCCACATGTGTGAAATGCAAGTCTTTCCTTCCTCCCCTTCACCACCACCCTTCACTATCGCCTGTGCCACCCCACACTGGTGGACCATCCCGTGTCCCCAGTCCTGGCTTATGTCAGTTCTCTTCACCTCCCAGGCTACAACTTGCAGTAATTCCAAACTTTCCTCTTTCCCCGGTCTCCTCCATACCGTGAATCACTCTTGGTAACTTCCGAAGGCCCCTGCGGCCTATCCTTCTTGTTCACCCCACACCTGTAGCCCAGCCTAGCTGGCTCCTCTCTCACCTGAAGCACCTCAACGATCTCTGGTGTGATCACCTGTACATCAGCTCTGCCCACCGGAGTCGTTCCTCGCACCTCCCTAGAATTTTGTTGGTGAAGCACACTCTGATCTCAGCACCTCCCTGCCAGAAAGCTTTGATGGCTCCTTTGCTTTCTTATTAGGGCATTAAGGGTTCTTTCCAGTCTGGGGCCGTGTTCCCCTTCCTCTGCCTCACACATCCCAACACTCCTCCCATGCTTACTCCCGCTAGAGCACAGATGGCACTATCCAGCAATTGCTCACATGCCCATCTCCTCCCCTGGACTGTGACTCAGCAATCCAGAACCATGACTGTCTCGTGTGTGTCTCTCCTCAGTGCCTCACTCTTCCTGAGGCACACCACCTTGGCCAATCCAGCTGGTCTCACAATCTTCCCAACTCCATCGTGCCGGGGTTACCATGGCTTCCACTGATACCCCCGCCCATCATTCTCTGCTCTGCATACCCAAATTCTGTTCAATTGCTCCGTCCACTTTACCCAGGCAGCCCTCCCTGACAGCTCCTGCACTTTCTGGTTTGCTCTATTTTCTCCGAGTGTGAGTTCCACGGGCAGTTATCTTATTTGCCTGATTTACTGCTCCATCTTCATTGCTTAGAACAATGAATATATTGTAGAAGAAAAATGAGGAAAGTGGAAGGAAGAAAGTCAGGCCAGCTTCCCGGCACCGAGACTCGCTATATCCTACTTTTTGTTCTTCCTTTTGGTTTATGCAGATGTCTAATCTATGTTACATGGGAGGTCATAGAAGAGAGAAAAGTGAATACTGCGTGAAGTGGCCAAAGGTAGTTTCTAGACATAGGCAGGACAGACCATGCATGTACCAACTCAGTAGGTATTCACTGAGCACCTCCTTGTAGTGATTGACACTAAGTATGGAGGTCACTGGGGCATATAGCTGGTCCCTGACATGTACAAGCTTATAGCTCAGCAATCAAGAATGTGGGGATAAAGGGAGATGCAGGATAGACATTCAGCCAATGTGAACTGGTGGAGCTGTTTTGAGTGTTAAGATATTAAAATAAATCCATACTCATTTTTAAAATAGCTATTACCTGGAGCTCCCTCAAGAGGCTCTCTGGAAGCTCAGATGACCTGGGCCATCTTTTGGGCATCTCAGATCTCCCTGCAGTCCAACAATTAAAGGGTTGACGCCCAACAGAGAGAGACCCTGGCGCTACCACTGACTGGCAAAACATTCACTCTGATTCCACGGTGCACTTGCTGTATAGTTGCTAACTATTTCATGTATCACGTCTGGGTGGAAGGAAAACTGAGTATCAGAGTGAGCTAAGCAAATTGGGCTCATCCCTGTTTGTTGAATGGACTGTCTGCAAGAACCAAAAAAAGGAGGTGATTAAGGATCTCCACCTCCCAAGGAGTTTCTGTATGGAGGTGATAGTCCAATCACCCCCAAGAAGGCAAGAAGTTTAAGAAATTCAGAGCTTCCCACCTGGAGGAAAGGATCTAAGCCCCACTGTTGACTTTCAGTGACAAATTCCTTAGTGTGGCCTCAAGTTCCTTAATAAGCTGATCAAATCCCAGATTTCTGATATTCAAATTCAGCTTGTTTTTAACTTTGAGTCAAGTTTCTTTATAAATTTTACATTATCATGGTAAAGTCTCTTTACCTTTGGGTTCCTGCTTTCCAGATGAAGAAGTAGCTAAACAAAACAAAACAAAACAAAAAACAACTTGGAAAAATCTAAACTTTTGATCTTTTGTTTTATTTTTTGTATCAATGTCAATATTGTGTTTGTGATATTACATGATCATTTTGTGAGATATTATCATTGGGGGAAATGTGGCAAAGTGTACATGTGATCCCTCTGAATTATTCCTTATCAATGCATGTGAATTTCAATGATATCCATAATAATTTCAATTTTAAAAACCTTATGCCTTATAGCCTTCTCTCACACTGAGAGTCTGGTCAAAGACTGGCAGGTACTTTGTATACTGAGATGGTCTGAAGGCCAGGGAAGGCCAGAGGTACTCCTGCTAAAGGGAAAAGGAGATTTTTGGCAGCCGTGAGGGTATCCCCAGCCTGAAGACTCAGCAACCGAGGCTAAGGTCCCAGGTCTTATGTCTCATCTGCTCATTCCATAAGCTCTCTGGGGCCTCTGAAGTCCTTGCTTGCTCTCCGATCAGTGAAGGATAGCAACTGGTTTTGTCTGCCCAACAACCTTTCCCCTCCACAACAGCTGACTACTTCCAATGGTAAACGCCCCCTTCCCCCTCGAAGTGTTTCGGGAGCAGCTGCCAATCACACTGCTCTACCCAATGGGCCTAAAAATAGTCATTCTCTAGCCTTCCCCTCCCACAGACAACAATCACTTTTTTTTTCCCTCCAATCTGGCTGAAGGAACATTCTTTTTTCCCTTTTTATTAGAGCATTATAATTATACATAGTATTGGTGTTCATTTTAACAAAATAACACATGCAAGGAATTTGGGTTTTTTTTGTTTTGTTTTGTTTTTTTGGTACTGAGGATTGAACTCAGGGATACTTGACCACTGAGCCACATCCCCAGCCCTATTTTGTATTTTATTTAGAGACAGGGTCTCACTGAATTGCTTAGTGCCTTGCCATTGCTGAGGCTGGCTTTGAACTCATGATCCTCCTGAGCGCCTGGGATTATAGGCATGCACCACTGCACCCTGCCAGGAATTTTGATTATAATCCCCATTCCAAATGGATGGAAATGGAGAAAATTATGCTAAGTGAAAGGAGCACTCTCTTTAGATGTTGCTGAATTACAAGATGCCTACCCCAGATCTAGTTAAGGCGGTTCCTACTCTCCCTGCATTGCAAGAGCAGAGTCCATCCGTGGTAGGAGAGATGGAGACTAACATGCTGAGAATCCAAGAAATAAAAGACCCAGAAAAAAGACAGGCAGGCAGAGGGAGAAAGCAACTTCACCTGAGCTTCTGAAGACCACATTTGACTTCCACTTACATGGGACAAGGCATCCTTTGTAGCTGAGCCAGCTCTAGTTGGGCTTCCTATTGTTTTCTGTTACTAACCCACAGCTTAACCTTACATAAAACAGATCTGTGAACTTACACTGTCATCTTTAGCTCTTAGCCCTGGCGTGTTGGCCTGAGTGAAAGCCCTCCAATGCTTCCCCCAGACCCTGATTTTAAAATGCAGACATGTTTCCAACAGAGGAAAACCATTAGTTCCATAGATGATAAATGGAATGAGGCTGCAGATGGCCAAACTGAACCACGATGCAGCAGCCGGCTCTCACGGACACATAGATCCTGAGCCGAGGTACTTGCCGTCCCTCTGCTGAGGCAGCTGGATATTCCAAAAGATTAATATTGTTTACATGAGCTATTAGTCTCCGTGCAGGAGAGATGAGCCTGGCAGAGGGGAAGGTTTGATGTAAACAACTCCATCTCTATTGCAGGGTACGGGTCACTGCTTATACACTCACTCCAGGGAGAGTTCGCCAAATACTGACATTATGGTTTGGATAAGAAGTGACTCCCAAAGATTCAGGAGTCAGAGGCTTGGTCCCCAATGCAGCAGTGCTCAGAGATGAAGCTTTGGGAGAAGTGACTGGATCATGAGGGTGCCAACCTTCTCTGTGGATCAATTAATTAATTCAATGGTCTGATAATTTAAATGGATTATTGGGAGGTGGTGGAAACTGTAGGGGGTGGGTTTTGATTGCAGGAAGAAGGAGGCAAGCCCTAGGAGGATATTTCTTATCAAGAGTCCTTTCTTCCTTCCTCTCTCTCTCTCTCTCTCTCTCTCTCTCTCTCTCTCCTTTTGGCTCCATGAGCTGAGCATCTTGCTGCTGCTGGTGCCTTTCTGCCATGATGTTTCTACCTTGAAGCTGGCAGACCATGAGCTAAAATAAATATTCCTCCTCTAAGTTATCTTTCTCAGATATTTGTTACGGTGATGAAAAGCTCACACAGCTGGTTAGGTAAGCACCGTGGGAATGGAGAAACGAACAAGACAGGGTCCTTCCTCCATGGGCTGTTTGGGAAAATGAACACCAGTGAGTCAATAGATGGTACATAAGGTTGAAAGTAGATCTGTGCCATCAGAATGCCTAGATTCAAAAAGCCACTGTGGGCCAGCCTCGGGAGTGACCAGGAGCCAGCTACAAACATCAGCTGCATTTCTTTAGCAAGCTACCTAGCCTCTACGGTCTTTTGCCTCCGTTTCCTTCTCAGAAAAGTGAGGATAACCACCGTGCCTACGTCATGGTCTAATGAGGATCAAATCAGGTAATATGTGCAAAATTCCTGGTAGAGAGTAAGTACATGCTTGGTAAAATGGTATCTGTATCGTTATCATCATCCTTGTCAATCATTATTATCATCATCACTACTACAGTGAGGACTTTGAGATAGGCCACAAAGGAGGTAGGAGCTCTATGGGAATAAGGAGGAAAGAGGTCAGTTGGGGGTTCCCAAGAGGCTTTTTGGTGGAGGTGACACTTAAGTGGGACCTTGAAGGAGCAGAGGTAGAGAGCTACAAAGCCAATAGGCATTAAGAACCAGAGCCAGAGTCGTTCCTGCCGTTCTAACCACCTGGCTTATGGAAACAAGGAAGGTGTCCTAGGGCCCACCATCTGAGCTACATTATGGCTTGTGATATTGGCCTTGTTAGTAGGTCTACGACTTGATCCTGGAGGTTGGGAGAGCTCATGTTTGCTCCCAGCTCCATGAAGTGGGCAGTTTTCAGTTTTCTTTGTCAGTTCAACCTTAAGCCCAGTTGAACTCTATTCTCCAAGTCACCTGCCCAGGCCTGGTCACCAGAAGGTGTGGATGCCCAGCTTGGGCAGGCCCAACCCGGCTCTGTCTTAAGCTTGGTCCCTGGCATGTGACAACCTCTCAGCTCATATATAAATACCCTGTCTAGGTGTACTCTTATCTCACTTAACCTTGAGCTATAGTCTCTATGACTCATGATAAAGAAGCATGCTAATTCCACATCAGCAAAAGGAAATTTCAGGCACAAACCCTCCAACACACAGAGCTATGATTAACCAGAAGGGGGATCCTACACAGAGGCCACTTGCAAGATTTAAATTGGTGCATCAACATTTCTAGGAACTGTTCTGATGAAGATTCTTCTCTATAGAGAATATATGTTCTTTTTTAAATGTAAATGAAAAAAATCTTTGTCCTGTTACTAGCCCCTTGGCAATAGCACCAGGAGATTGCTCAGAATCTACTCAAAGAACCCACTCACTCCATGTTTGCCCGGAAGATTCCCTTGCTTTGATTCTTTTCAGCCTGGGAACCCCAGGGAATATTCAGAACCCTGGAGAGAAAAGCAATATAAAGACAGTCATTTCTCTCTGAAACAACAATTTGTATTTTCATATCTTTGATACACAGTCTAATACTCAAATCAATAGGCCAATGGAGATTCACCCAGTGAAAGTTTAATAAGGAAAATAGCTTAAAAAAAAAAAAGATTTGGAAAGCTAGCGATATTACCTGCAGGTGTGTTAGATGGTGGGGGTGGGGATAAGTCAGGGTTTTTTTTTCCCCCCTGTGTAATGAAACAGAAGCTAAACCTCTGAGTTGATTATAATCACATAGAAATCGGAGCTTCTGGCTGTTTTTTGTTCCCCCCCTCACCCCTCCTACCCTTGGCCCCAATCAATACGAGAAGTTTTATCTTCTCTGATGAAAACTCAACTTTCTGACTGTGTTTTTGAATGTAGGTTTCCTCAAGTCTGGTCTGGCTTTGCAGGCAGGCAAATCAGCCTCCGTATTAAAGGCATGGGTTCTGGGCATCCAAAGCCAAGTCCTGCTGCAAACAATGAGTGAGAAAAATGGGTAAAAACAAAATTCATGATACAAAGAAGGCTCACAGGGTTGAGAAGGGCCAGAGAAGTTGGGCAGCAGATAGAGGCTTGATCTTGCAGAGTTCCTTCCTTACTGCATGGCTGGGTCTTTCCCCAACTGAGCCTACTGATCAAGGTCAAGTTCATTCGTCAAGGCAATGGCCTCTGCAGCTATCTTCTATGCTTTATTCATTCAACAAATAGTCATTGAGTGCCTACTGTGCCAGACACTGTCCTAGGCCCTGGGGAGGGAGTAATGAACAGCAGAGACGAGCTCACATTCGGGTAAGGGAAAGCAGAAAAATAAACAAACAATTAAAAATGATATTATATCCTAAAAGTGCTAAAAGAAAAAAAAATTAGAGAGTTACTAGACATTGGATTAGCATTTCTGCAAAAAATGAAGGAGCAAGTAGTGTTTGAGATTTAATGAGAAGAAGGAGCCAGGTACATGAAAATCTGGGAGGAGAGTATTGGGGGGTAGTGGCACAGAATCTTTCCAGATAGAGCAAACTGCAAGTTCTAAGTCAGTTCAGTGTAAAAAAATTGATTAGAAGAGTAAAAAGGAAATTTGTATGGCCTGAGTGTAAAGAGTTAGTGGAGAATGGTACGAGATGATTAAAGAATGAGTCAAGATGAGTATCATCTAGGATTTTGAAGAGTTTTATAATAAGAAATTGTGATAGGAAATAACTGCTCTGATTTATGTTTTGGAAACAGCTTTCTGGCCACTGCATGGAAAACAGACTGTTGGGGGTAAGTGGCACGGAGGTTAGAAGCTGAGAAAACAATGAGAAGCCTACTGCTATAGTCCAAGCTACGGATGATGAAACTGGAACAGGTGGTCGCAGAGAGAAGTTGAGAAGTGGAGGAAAATGGAGGTATGTTCTGGAGATAGAGTTAACGGGCCCAGATGATGTGTTAGAGAGAAATATGAAGAGAGGACTCAAAGGTGCCTCTTAGATTTGAATGAGCATCAGGTTGATGTCTTAGCCACCCCTGAGATGAGGAAGACAGGAGAGAAGCCAGGAGTCTGCCTTGGGTGTTTATTGTTTTGAGATCTTTATTTGAAACCTGTTATAATTTGGATCTTAAATGTCCCCCCAAAGCGCATGTGTTGAAGGCTTTGTCCCCAATGCAACAGTGTTCAGAGGTCAGGGCCTTGGGAGGCGACTAGATCACGAGGGCTCTGACCTCATGAATGGAGTAGCCCATTTGTGGATCTAGTTTGGGGGAAGGAACTGTCTGTCTCTAGTCAGTCTCTCTCTCTCTCTCTCTCTCCCCCCCCCCCCTTTACAGCCTCTATGAGCTGAGCAGCTTCCCCCACCACATGCTTCTGCCACAACGTTCTGCCTGGCTAAAGGCCTAAAAGCAAGGAGAGCAAGGAACCAGCAATTATAGACCAAAACCTCTAAATCATGAGCTAACATAAATCTTTCCTCCTTTGGGTTGATTTCTCTCAGGTATTTTGTCACAGTGACTCAAAGCTGACTAACAAAAAACTCAAGTGGACCCATCAGGAAGGCATTTGGATGTAGAAGTCAAGAGCTTAGTTGTAGGGACCTAAATCCTCTGGACCAGCCTTCGAACCATCTAACTCTGACTCCTGCTCTTTAGATCTGTCCCTCATTCGCCTCAGTGATCTAGGTTCAGGGCTAGCTGAGTTCCAGTGAGGTGGGTCAGGACAGAGGACGACCTGTCATGAAGGTCAGGAGGCTCAGCCCTGGATCTTTGGTGTATGGTCTGGCCCTAGACACCTAAATGTAGTAGCCCTGTTCACCTCTGTCCAGCCCACATTCACAAAATAATGGGTTCTAGCCCAGCTTCAGTGTTTCTGGAAGAGGGTACCAAAGACAGGATACTACTTTATATTAAAGATAATTTTGCTCACGAGATGGTTCCTGGTTAGGATTTATGACCCTCCTGAGCCTGGTTGAGCCACACACAATACCCACAAGCTTTATTTATGGACTTTCTTCCTTGGCCAGAAAGAAAACAGCAAAATCCTCACTCCTCCCTCGATGGAAAGGGACATGGATCCTTGGGACACTGGCTCAGGTTCCCAGGAGAGCCAGCTGGGCCTGTCTCCATCCTACCCATCAGGTATTAGCTGCTCCTCACCCTCCCACACCCCCCCACCCCGCACCCCGGCCCCATCCTGCTGTCATGTCTCAGCTCTCCTGAGTCACCCAAGCTTTAATTTGGGCTAATCTTCGCTCCTGACTCAGGTAGGTGTGGTGGTGATAAATCAAAATGAGGACACAAGCTGTCAGTAATAAAGCAGGAGAGACTGTCAGTCTAATCAACTTTATTAGCCGCAAGTCTTAGGCAAGCCTCCAGCAAGCTCCCCTCCTTTCCTCGAGGCCTCCCTGGAGTCTTGATGAAGTCACCCGCAAAGCAGATGCGACCATGTTGGAGCTAAATTAGTGGTGAGGAGGTGGGAGGCCGCGTAGCACCTTCAGTGCACAGCTACAGATCCTGCCGGCAAGAGGCAGCAGCTGGTCCTTGGATTCTGAGGGTTGAATTCTGAGGGTCTTCTCCCCCTAAGGATGGGGAGGCTGCAGAGTTGAAAATCACAGTTTATAACCTCTAGCATTCCGGAACTAGAGAGGATGGGAAGACCCCATCTAAGCCAATCCTTTGCTTTAGGGCTGGGAAAGATACGTACCAAGGCCTCTGCAGACCAGAAAGAGTGTGTGCCAGAGAAAAGTGGCCTTGATTCCCGGTGGCTTTGTAGCTCTTGGTTCTAGACTTTGCTGAGAACTGCGATGCTACCCGCCTTGGGGTCTCAGACCTGTATCCTTAAGATGTATCTTCCCTTTTCTGCTGACGTATCCGGAGTAGGTTTCTGTTTCTTGCAACCAAAGCTGGTTTTAAAAAACATCAAAACATGCCATTTTGTCATAAGCAGATACTGAATAAGTCTCCAGTCTGGATTTTCTCTGAACCTCAGAGCTATACATCCAGCTGTCTTGTAAGGCTGCCCACTCAATAGCAAGTGAGTGTATTGATTGTAAATATTCTAATATTAGAGAGAGAGCTGGGATCCCCCACACCCATTCACAGTCCTTTCCTTGGAGGCACAGAGGGTCAGCAATTGGTTTGTACACAGCTAGACCCTTTTCAGTGCATTTGCATATGTATACAGCCAGATAAATAGCACACAGATACATAGATAGCACGCTTTCCCTGCTCAAGATGTCTTGGCCTGGACCTCAGAATTATTTACCTTGGTCTTTTTAACTGCTGGGTCATATTCCACAGTCTGGTTACACTGTTCAAATGTTTAAGGTGTTGTTTTTTTGTTTTGTTTTTTTTTTTAAGTAAGATATTTGAATCACATCAATTAAGACTGCTGTTTATTTGCCTTGGAATTGCTCCTATCAGGCGATGTTGGAGAGTTGTGTGGGTTTTGGGGATCTGGCTATGAAGAGATGGTGTTGGAATGATGGCCAGTGTGAATAGGGTGGGATGAGTTTATATGGTTTCCCCTCCGTGTTCTGTACAGTTAAGATATTTCCAGCTGTGCTGGTGTGGGATGGCTTCCAGGAATGCCCCTACTGGCTCACCCTGTGTCATCATGGGAAGGTTCAAGGTCAGAGGTCAAGTCCCTAGAGGGCCGTGTCCCAGGGTGCTCACTGGCAGGAAGTGAGGAAGTCTAGGAAGCCAGAAGCTGGTTCGTGCTGGGTGATTCTAATCCTCAGGGACTGCAACAGGACACCAGGAGCTGTTTTTCATGGGCCCCCCTCAAAATGGGAGCTTTCTTCTGCAACTGAATCTTTCCAGTTTCTTTCTCTACCAAAAAAAAAAAGTGATATTACATAATCATTGTCACCTAAAAAAGCTATCAAAGGGAACTAATCCCAAACAGGGAGGGAATAAAAAAGGACTTTAAAGGTGTGTCAGCTGGTAATTCACAACCATTATGTTATTTTTTTAATGAATTTTCTAATGTATGTAGGGTGCTTCTCAGTTTATTAATTTTTTCTTATTCATTATGATTTAAAAAAAAAACTCTCAATATTCACCTCTATCCTTCATTTTGTGTTCTTTTTTTTAAAGAGGACACCCCCCCCCCCCCAGTTGGTCAAGCTCCCCCGGAGCCCACACTGACATGGATGAGAAGCTGGACGAGCCGAGCAGCTTCCCGGGGACAGGGTGGTGTTCTGGGACAGGAGGTCAATTCTGGCCACAAAAGAGGAGTCCTGGTTTGCATAGACAAGAGCAGCTGCAGCCCCTCCCTCCAGCACCGAGATCCTCATTCCCTCCAGCCCTTGTTTTGGGCTAAAGGCCAAATGATTTCCTGTGTTTTCACTGTTTATCAGCTCTCTATTATCATGATGGCAAGAGCCACCCACTCAATAAAGCAAAGCAAACTCCCACAAACAGCTCTGTGTGTACAGGCCCTGATTTTATTTCCTAATTAACAAGTCATCTTCAGCCAATCTGATGATTTGCTTGTCATCCCATTTGGATTTGTGGGCAAACAAATCATCCCTGGGCCTTGGGCATCAGTGCCCATGGAGAGGAGGGGGGTGCTTAGGAAGGTCCCCTCCATGACCGTTACTCATTCCTGTGGCTTTCCTGTCCCTCCTCCCTGCCCCTCTTCTGTCTCTCTGCACCGAGTTCACAGGCCTGCAAAGCTGTCTGCGTTCAGGCTGCCGAGGCTGAGGCGCCCGGCTAAGCCCTGGGGAAGCCCCTTTCCTCTGCAGCTGCCCAGCTCTGTCCTTTCCTCCTCTTGCACCTGTCAGTGCCAAGGCTCTCACCAGGGAGGAGGCCCCATGAGGAGGCCTGCGAATGCAGAGAACAGGAACGAACCTCTTGGTCGTCATGAGATCAGGAACCTGACCTGCCCATTTTAAAGTCTCCTTATGGCCAGCTGGACAGTGGAGCTCGGGGATCCCAGAGAGAGGAGGAAAGGTGCCCAGAAGGCACGGGGGTGTTTCCCCTCCTTATCCACCAGCTCTGATTCCTGGACCTTTGTCTTCCCATTTTTGAAAGGAGGCAAGAGGAGTAGCTTGAGGTCTCCCAAGGGTGGTTCTCACCCTAAATCAGGCCAGATGTAATTTGAGGAGTCTTCATAAGGCTTTGTCGTGTTTTGTTTTGATATTTGAATTAGTTACCCATACTTAAAAAATAGCTATTGATTTAAAAAATGCTTAAATATCATTTTATAATATGTAGATTTCAATGGGAAGGAAAAGGAGAAGGGACAAGAGGGCATAGTGAACCAAAATTGATTTCCACACATGCACGAGTTTATTGGGCTGAACCCAATTACTATGTACAATTATAAAGCATGATTTTTAAAAATGTAGATTCCAGGCTTAAAAAAAAAAAAACTGCTCAGAAGATTTGGCATCCAGTCTCAGAAAGATAAGTATTATGTTTTTCCTTGTATGTGAAATCTAGGAAAAATAAATTAAATTTGAAAAAAATATGACCTGAAAGTAGAAGGGACACTATTAGGGACAGAAAAGTGCACCAGGCGAGGGTGTAGGGTGGGTCAGACAGGGAACTAGGGAGGGTGTGTATGATCAAAGCACATTATGTACATGTATGGCAATGTCACAATTAATATGTGCTGATAATTATAATCTGACAAAAATACATGTGAAAAAACAAGATCTGGCATCACTGGGTCCAATAAGGTCCTTAGTGGCAGTGAGGAGCTACCACTATGCATGGTCATATAAGAGGCACAGCTGCCCTGAGTTGGGACATGTGCCCTCTAGTTCACTGCAGTCCCTGCCTCTCCCTATTATATCCTACCCGGTCCACCTCACCCATGTGCTGTCTTTGTGGCAACCCAAGGACTATAAGTTAGTGATAATGACCTTTTTTGTTTGTTTGTTTAATATACTGTGATCTTAATTCTGCATTTTATTACTCCTACATATTATTAGCCCATTCCACAAGTGCTTACTGAGCTTCTCTTGTGGTCTGATCCTTTGTTAAACAATGAAGAATGCGTAAATGGAAAGTCAGAGAACTCAGACTTGAGTTCCAGGAACCTGGGGACTGTCTAGATAAGGCTTCATCTAGAAAGAGGTCGTTCTACCCAGGACGGGGAGAAAAGACCACTTTAAACCATCCTTCTTTCTGGACCCCAAATAACCATACAACTGATATTTCTATTACATCTTTGAGTCCTTATCACAACCCGGGGGAGTAGATATCAATCATTTCCAGATGCTCACAGATGCCAAATGACTTGTATAGGTTGTATGTTTTTTTAATACTTAGCACAGATTCAACCAGACCTAATTTTAAAATTTGGCATCTGCCATTCTGAATGCTTGAAGTGATGTGCTGACCACAATCTTTGTCCTGGGGTATCAGAAAATAGACCCTGCCCAAAGAGATATTAGAGAGGTGACTTAGTCAAAGGCAGAGCACAGATTTCCCCCCCCCCCCAACTCTCTGCCCTGCATTTGCGTCCTAACTCCTTATTTTCTCCCACGTGTGCTTGTGCCAAGGGCCACAGCCAATCCCAGTCTTCTCGACTTCCTATGGTCCAGAGAAGCTGTTGCTTTTCTGGATAGGGAACGTTACATTTAATTTGTCCTTTGGGTTGACCAGAGAATATGTGGCCAGTCATTTTGAATGATAGCCTTCGAGTTCTACAGAAATGATCAAATGGATCCTAAGAAAATGTAGGAGATGTGGAATCAGGGTCTAGAGGTCTAAAAGTCCTTCCCCCTCTGGGGACAATACCCCGAGTTTTCCTAGGCCCCACATCAGCCCTGACGGGGCTCCACAGGTACATGAGTGGTAGTGGAGATTGATGAGCCCTGACAAACTGCCAAGGACACCTCCAGCCTGCTCCTGCCTTCATGGGCATGTATGACGCTCCTTCTCTAACAAGCTTCTCCTGCTTAAAGGCAATAAATCTGCTCTGATTTAAGTGACAGGTTGTTGGGATTGTTTCTTTGGCTTTGGCATAAAAAGGGAATGTAAACCCCCAACATAATCTGGAGGAGAGGAATGCATCAGATTTGAAGGCTGGGATTTTTCAAACTGCATAGGACTAAGAGAAAGAGCGTGTAGGGACTCAAGATATTCAGCTGGCGGACAGTGGGGTTAAGATCAGAGCGAGGCCATTGGACTCCAAATAGTGTGATGGTTTCCCATCATGTGGGTCATTCTTCTTTCTCCAGGCTCCCCACCTCCACATAGGTGCCTGGGATCCCATGTCACTAGTACCCTCCCCCATCACCCAAAGAAGCTGCCTATATCAGTGCTCCAGACTCCAGAACCTTCCTCTCTCCATCTTTTCACCCAAACAAATCAATCCCACCTAAGACATACACACTGACTCTCTCCCAGGTGCTAGTGGTTAAAGATCACCATGAAGCCTGACTTTTGCATAGAGTCACACTTTTTCAAATTCTTTCTCATCCTTTCCCTATAGGGTGGGCCTGGAGCACTAGTCAAAGTGAGGGATTGAAATAAGGTGAGGCCTGAATGAAATTTCATCATGCCAGGTACTGGAGGGGACAATAGGGTGCCAATGTCCAAGGAGGCACAAAGCCCCAGCTATTACCCAGTGCCAGACCCCTAGTCGGTGTTTGACATGTTCTTATTAAATAAACAAACACGTGAATGGACGGATGGATGAATGAATGAATGAGCACATGAATGAATGGAGACCTGAGTATAAAGTATCTTGGCAAGGCCACCAAATTCAGAAAATCATAGTGGGGGTAGGGAAGAAGGAACAAAGACAAGTTCTGAAGTCAGGATCAGTGGTGGGGGACAGTGCTATGGCTGCCCAGCCTGCACGCTCCCTTCCTCTGACAACGGACCTTGATTTTTGTTTGGAGATAACATCCTCTTCCTCACTGCATGTAGTCTGGGTGGAAATGCCTGTCAAGGTGATTCTTGGAAAGAGCTAAGCATATTACAACCAGGCCCATGAGTCCTGCTCTTGAGAATTGAAACCCTGAGTAGGGGGGACACAGAACCAAGGAAGGAAGGAAGGAAGGAAGGAAGGAAGGAAGGAAGGAAGGAAGGAAGGAAGGAAGGAAGGAAGGAAGGAAGGAAGGAAGGAAGGAAGGAAGGAAGGAAGGAAGGAAGGAAGGAAGGAAGGAAGGAAGGAAGGAAGGAAGGAAGGAAGGATTGTATCCTCACCCACTGGAACTTCCTGGGTTTTGTCTCCTCCAACTTTGTCAAGTCCTTCCTATGAGCAATCCCATATCCTTGTAATAATGTCTTTTAAATTTTTATATTGGCTAAAATGATTTCTGTGACTGATAATCAAATATTCCTAAGTAATATAAGATCGAAGGTCAAGAAGCTTGGCAGGTCTTAGGCAGTTTCCTAGATATTCTCTTAAAAACTGTGGCTTGCTGTATGGTCGTGGGCCTGATGTCTAGTGAATCTGTCAGTCTTAGCGACTAGAACACTCTGGACACCAGTAGGTCTCTCCCGGAGCGTTGCTCACAAATGCTAAGTCAGCAGAGTGGGAAAAGTCATTTGAGAGCTCCTTCCTGGACATTCCTCTCTAGTCTCGGACCCGCTGAGACCCAGTTCTCCTAAAAAAGGAGGCCTGAGAACTAGGCAGCTGCTCTCATAGGACACAAATGCCTTCGGTGTAACAAGCACAATTAGAAATTTTCCCTTTGCTTCCATCAAAGGCTGACAGCCCAGCCAACGGGGCACACGGGCTGGTATAAGAACCTACTTGACAGATTTCTCAGGAAATTCTCTTTCTGGCTCTCTCTATATCAAGTAAAAATCCTCCCCCACCTTTGTCAGACAGCCTTTTAAAAGAACATCACTGCTTCCCTGTCCCACTCTGGGCAGCTCTGAAGTCTCATTTCAGAAAATGAGAAAGACCAAGACAGACAGACAGAGACAGAGGGAGCCAGCAGAGGCAGAAGCAGGGGATGGAAGAGGGGGAGACTCTGAGAGTCACATCAGGCCCTTTCTGATGATGGGTTGGGCAGGAAGGCACTGGTGAAGTGATTCAGCTGGACAGGGGAGAGCGGCCAGTCCCCTAATGAGCTGAAGTCATTAGCAGATCCAAGAATCACAATGTACATCATGTGCATTTTTTTTTGGCCAGAGACATGTCCTAGCGCCTCACAGAAGTTACACGGGATTGGTGTTAGGACACAAGGTGGAGTAGACAAAGCTGGCCAGCCCCCCTACAGGACCCAAGACAGGGGCAGGAGGGGCAACTCTGTCACCTGGACCTCTTATAATCCCCTCCCAGTTCCAAGTCTTTCCCCTGTTGGGCTGGTTCACCCCCTTGCCCTCTCCACTGCCCCGACTCTTCTCTGGGTGGCCCTTTGTTTCAGACACCACCTCCTTCTACCAACTTCTCAACATAGTCCTCAAGAGAGAGGACATGACAGACTGGCCACTTGCCACATAAACTAGGAAGTCCAGATTGTCAGGGTACTCCAAACTTTTCTGTGTTTTTCTGTCTTGTCTGAGGAATGGCTGCCTCCCACCCCCTTGATCCCCTCACCTATGGCCTGGTGGCAGGGGCCAGAGAGTAGTGGGTGCACTGGGAGAAAGAGTCAGGGAGGGGAAGTGGGGCTCTGGGGAGTGGAGAAACTGGGGGATAGTCTGTTACACCTCTGTCACCATCAAAGAGGCATTTGAAGGTTCTATCTAGGAAACATCTCCAGTGACCCCAGGGACCTGGAAGCAGCAATTAGTGACCATTGAACTAAAGAGAGTTGAACACCCAAAGAGGACTGGGACTAGGAAGTCAAGAAGACTATTTGGGTAAACCTTGGGAGTACAGAGAGAGGAGGCATATAGGCCAGACCTTCTGTTCCAAGCAGATGGGTGGTGAGAAGAGTTTGCCCACTCAGCCTGGGCTACATATTTGAACTCTCGACAGAATAAAAAAAATTGCTGAGGCTGGCCACGTATGATAGCCATAAGAATGAGTAAGAGCACGCAGGGAGGGTCCTGCTCATCATCTGGCCCACAATGAAGACTCCACGGGATTAGGACTTTAAAATGACTTTTAGCCATATTCAGATAATTTTTAGGCATGGCGCAGGGATGCACACCTGTCATCCCATCGACTGAGGAGGCTGAGGCAGGAGGATTGCAAGTCTGAGGCTAGTCTGAGCCATTTAACGAGATTCTGTCTCAAAATGAAAAGGACTGAGGGTAGGGTCCCTCTGTATCCAATTCCCAGTACTGAAAAAAAGATGATTTTTTAAGATTTAAGATATTCATTACATCAATGATTATCAGCCTGAGCCAGTTTCTTCTCCCAGAAGAACTAACTGAGCAGGGTGGGAAGCAGCTCAGAAAGCAGCTCTGCCAAGGAAGCAACCTTACTCTGCCGTTCCACCCCTCCCTATGTTTCCGCCCACAAATACCCCCAGGTTAAGAGCATAGGAAAGAAGCCATGATGACAATCACAGTGAGGATCATTATCCTCCATTTTTAATGGTTGCAAGATAGAGCTCTTCCTCCCAAGTTGGCCACCTGAAGCCAAGTTGGCTGACCTCCAGGACAGGACTTTTCCACTGCGATGACTACAGCCTTCTCCTGGAAGAAGAGCAGCCTCCAGATACAGAAAAGGTCCCTCCTGCTGGGCCAGTGAGCATGCTCTCCTCCCTTGTGTCCTGACCAGAAGGTGACAGCCTCTGATATGTGCTGGGAGTGGGCAGGAGTGGGTGAGCAGAGGGAATCAAGGTCGCAGCAAGACCAGGGCCCTTGATGGTGCCCGAGTTTTTCAGAGGTCCCTGGCATCGCACACATGGAGGGTGGCTCATCTGCCCCTTGCCCAGCCGATTCAGAGTCCCTTGTTAATGAGGTCAATCTTAGATTCTTTATTCCTTATACTCACCCTATCTAAAGACACGGTCTCTGTAGGAAGCCTAGCTGGTCCCTTTCTTTTCCTTCTTTCCTTAGCTCAGTCTCTCCTCCTCTTTCCCTGCCCTTTTATATTCTCTGGTTTGTAACTGATTCAACTTGTCTTCAGCCCTAACCAAGTCACAGACTCTAAGAGCAGGATCTCTTCTCTATAGATGAGGAAACCCTGAGGTCCAGAGCAGGGCAGGAGTTTGGTGAGGTTACACAATAATTAGTGACAGATATGGAGAAAACTGGAGTTTCCAGGATGGTCCCCAATCCCAGGTTCAGAAGGGGTCACTGCTCTTGAGATGGGGTCACAAGGCATGGCGTTTTCCAGTGTGTGTTCTGTTGGACCTCCCCTGCAGTACTGGAGAGCACTCTGGGTGAATCTCATCCACACCCAGTGCTGTTTGGGATGAAACCCAAGTAAAGGGGTCTGGGTCAGTTTTCTCAGGTAACACTGGGTTGAACAAGAACCCACGTACTTCCTTGATGCCGGGCATCTCCGAGCCTTCAACACATACAGAGGGGATTTCCTGAAAGCGGGGGAGAGGCATCCTCAGTTATGTATTATTTTCCAAAATTATTTGACCTTTGTTTTTTTCAAGGACCATCTTTCAGAATAAGGTCCAACATAACATGCATTGGAAAATGCCATTCATCAACCTCACTTCAAAAGCAGTGACTCCTTCTGAACTGTCTGTGGCGGGTGGCCGGGGAAGCAGCTCCTCTGCATCCACAAACTGGGCTGTGTTCCTGGAAATGCACGGCTTTCAAAGAGAGCTGCAGCCTATGATAAATTCAGACTCACAAAGTGGTCATTCTTTCACCTGCGTTTGGTTCCCAAACTCTACATTTAATGAAATATTTCAGGTTGGAAGGGGGCGGAGAGGAGAAGAAATGTTCACCCGGATCCTGAGACTCTCCCTGCCACACTTAGCCCAGAACAAATTAAACCAGGGGCTCCTCGGACAGAAGTTCTGTAATAAGAAGCGAGAAACAAGCGAACCGCTGGGTTCTGGGCTGAGCCTGGGCCAACTGTTGGTAATAAAACACCATGTGGAGGCTTTGGAATGAAAATACCTTGTAGCTATTATTTTCATGAGTCTCTGCCCATCCACACGTTCTCTCTTCCATTCTTTTAATCTGGAGCTATGCGAGTCGGTATTTTCTCACCTTTGTAATATGAGAAACAAGTTAATTAAAATCAATCCCATGTCTAGTCTCTGAACGTCCCTGCTTTGGCTGCAGATCTGTCAGCGGTGTGTTTTGATAGCAGCGTGTGCGTGAAGGTGGTTATTCGGAGACACTGATAATTGCATTAATTTAGGAGGCATTAGCTAAGCCCGATGATTAATTACACAGGCAGCAGATAGAGCTGTAGCCACCAGATAGCTGCAAGAAAAAGGTAGAGTCGCCAGCTTCCTTTATCCGGACCCAAACTCCCAGAACATTCAAATAACCAGGACTGCGTTCATTGCTGGTGGATGTTTTTTAATGGTGACCGCAAAAAACCTTTACACCTGGAAGCCCTTTCTAAATTCTAAAAGAGATTAGAGAGCTATTTGTACAAGGTTCGTTGAAAGGAATTTTATTGGACTCTAACTCTTTGAAACCTGGCCATTTATAAGGGATATTTGCAACATATCTCATGAAATCAGAATTTCTAGTTAATTAGTTTTTATCCAATTTCCTCATTCATTAACCATTCTGAAATAAATAGAAATTCTTTCTTTCTGCTTCTCCCATTTTTCACCAGAGACACACGTAGATTAATGTTCATGCCCATGTCTTCCCTATAAATATTAAGACTACATGCAAGTATCTACATGGGTAGTAGATTTAAAAATTGGAAAACAGATAAAGTCTTATCCAGCCCACCTCTTTCTACCTACTGAAATATTACCCACGTCTTATGACCCCCTTGCTTTTTCTTGAACAGTTTTACAGATGTCTGATTGGGATATCAGAGTTTTGGCCAGTGCCCAATATCAGACATTTTTTCTGGTCCATAAATAAAATGTGAGCAAAGACCAATTAATGTAGCTCTCTGGCCTGGGTATGTTTCACATGGGGCTTCTGAGGTGGCTGTTAACCCAGATCTGCAAATTAGAAACTAAAGCAAAGAGAAGCAAATAGTGTGGGCAGCACTAACAGCTGCCCGCCTCCACAGCCCAGGCTCACGCTCACGGTGGGTGGGCAGAGGACTCCTGGAGTTCAGTGGGTAAAGAAGGATCCAGTTCTGCCCCTTTTCTCTTTGGAGCCACGGAGACCCTCTGGAGACCAACTAGCTTGACCTGCATTCCTTTGGGTCTAGCCTGACCTGGGTGTTAGGTTTAGATGTGATGTGTCCTCCAAAAGCTCATGTATGAAACAGTGCAAGGACATTCAGAGGTGAAATGATTGGGTTGTGAGAGCCTTAACCCAATCAGTGAATTAATCCCCTGATATGGATTGAGTGAGTGGTAACTGGTAGGCTGTGGCTGCAGGAGGCGGGCACTGGGGGTGTGCCTTGGGGGTATTTTGTATCTAGTAAGTGGAATCTCTCTCTCTCTCTCTGCTTTCTAATCATCATGTGAGCCACTTCCCTGGGCCACACTCTTCCTCCCTGATGTTCAGCCTCACCTTGAGCCCCAAGGAATGGAGCCCAGCTGTCTTTGGACTGAGACTTCTGAAACTGTGAGCCCCCAAATAAAATTTCCTCCATAAAATTGTTCTTGTCAGGTCTTTCAGTCACAGCAGCAAAAAAAAAAAAAAAGCTGACCAAAACAATAACCAAAGGAGAGAACACAATTTTTACTTTTATTACTCAACTAATGTGTGAGTATATTATCATTATAAAAGATACACATGATTGGCATATGCCAGAAATTTCCAAATGGCTCTTTAAGTATCCTGTATTCCCTCTCTTTCCACTGTTAATGGTTTGGTTTGTATATTCTTCTGATCATCTCTGAGTGCATTTACATGGATCACAGTTGTGTTCTACGTTGTGATTACATTAGCTTTCATAAGACACTCCTATGTTTTTAATATGGCTTACAAATTATTCCATGGTGGTACAAGCAGAGCTATCTCCCTCTCTTCTAGTACGTACTACTCCAATTTTGCTTTTACCCAAATCATCTTACAAAATATCTTTTGGGGTACACATGCTGGTAGATCACCAGGCTAGATTGCTTAACGTGAGATTTCTGGCTGATACAAGTTCATTTTGTCCCCTGAAAAAATATTTACACATTAAAGTCCTAACCCCTGCTCCTCAGATTGTGAACCGACTTGGAAATACAGATGTTGCAAATGTAATTAGTTAAAAATGGGGTCACTAGGGTGAGTCTTAATCCAGTATAATTGAGGTCTTTATAAAAGGGGAAATCTGGACAAAGAAATTTGTCTGCAGAGAGAATGCCACAGGAAGATGAAGGCAGATATTGGGGGGATGCTTCTGAAAGCCAAAAAGTGTCAGATACCACCAGGATCTAAGGGAGAGGCACAGAACAGATTCTCCTACTCAGCTCTTAGGAGGAACCAGCGCTTCTGATATCTTGATCTCAGGCTTCTGGTTTCCAGAACTATGAGACTAATACATTTCTATTGTTTAAACCACTCAGTTTGTGGCACTTCATTACAGTACCATACACTCATGTTGAAGCTTGATACACTGTCAAATTGCTTCCCCTCTGGAATTTTTTTTATTACTATTATAAGAATAGTGGGGAGAGGCTTCACACCCAGCAGGTACTGGAAGCTTTGCTCACCAACCAGCAACAGAAGAAGGAGTCCAGGTTGTCACCCCTATGGTCCCATTTAGCACTGGAACTGAGTCTGTCCTGATTTCACTCCTACCTGTTGGGATTTTTTAGCAATATTATCACAACCCGTTTGGGGTGAGTACAGTCAAGAATGTGCCATTACAAGCCAGTATAGATGCCTTGCAGTGAGCAAAGAGGGAACACAAAGAGGCAAGGCTGGGAGGGACAGAGGACAGAGGACTTGCTCCTAGCTGGCATGGCCCATGGTAAAGTGAGCCTCAGAGACTGGGAAGGACCACATCAGTTTTTACCCCATGAACACCAGACATCTCTCTCTGCCCAGAGGGACACTGTGACACAATGAGCCTCAGCCTGGGCTTTGAGGTGGGGCAGCTTCTCTGCACTTCTGTTTCTCATCTGCACAGAACTAGGTTAACAGCCATCTCACCCTGGACAGGTGCTGACACTTCCCCCTGTCCCTAGTTTACATTGGCTCTTCATCTGACATCAAAAAAAAAAAAGCAATGTGTTGATGATAATGATGGTGATCGTTTTTCTCCCCTGGTTTAGTGCAGGGAGTGGTGTGGGCATCTTTCTGAGGTTTTTTGAGAGAATAACAGAATAAATGATTATCTCCAGAATTGTACAAAATGTGCTGAAGGTAACAGTGGTCAAATGTGCATTGAGTTCTACGATGAATTATTACACTGTAGTGCAAAAAATCCATTCAATAGGTAGAGATCAATCAGCACACATTTATCCTATAGGGTGACTTTTCGCTGTAGGACACACAGGGCCACCAAAAGAGCAGTGGGTGTTGATGCGTATGGCACATGGTAGCCAATCTCAAGGACAGGGTGGGACAAGTTGTGTTTAGTTATTTTTTTTTCCCTGCCAAAATAGTGGGGAGAGAAGCATTGGGCTAATCAGGGCTCTCTGGTACAAGGGATTCACAATGGCTCAAGCAATGCAGGAGATTTGTGGTCACTGTGTCTGGTCTCTTTCTCTATCTGCTCAGCTCTGCTTTCTTGTGTGTCAATTCTATTCAGGCAGGGTCTTGGTCTGTGTTCCCCTGAGTAAATCCAGTAAAAATCATAATTTATTTTCTCAAAATAACCCATGACTATCCAGGGATACCATCTCATTGAGTCAACATGAATTGTGCACCCAATTCCCAACCAATCACCAGGACTGAAGAGATGGAAATAGGATTGGCCAAGCCTGGAGCACATGACACATAACGGCCCCAGACTTGGGGAGGTGAACCGGCCCAAGGTGAACCATATGGGGAGGGTGTCAAAGGCGCATAAATGACATCTGTCTGTTGTTGTCTTTGCATGAGTTCAGAACAGTTGGGAGACAGAGATAGGGTGGGGCAGATGGAGTAAAAATGCCACAATTATTACAGGTCAACTAGATTTGGAGAATGTAGCTTTGTTGTTCAGTAGTAATGAACTTCTAAATACTAAAAACCCAGAAACAGGCAGTCTATCACAGATGGAAATGGATAACTGCAGGTCTCTTCCTTGGGACCTGGCCCTGCAAATCTATAGTGTAGAAAACAAAGGATGTGTCTTACCCCGTGGCCAGGAGACAGAAGGACGCTGAACAGACCATGGCCAGTTGCTTCCCACAAATGTACCAATCAGGTAAGGCACTCCCTCTCTTCACTCCAGGAAGAATAAAAGGCCAGGGGAGGCCTGGAGCTCACACTTGGGAACAAAATTAGTCGGGACTAGGAGCCCCACCCCTTACCCTGTAGTAGATGGTCATTCCTCAACAGAAAGTCAAGGTGAGGCTACAAGGAAGTGAGATGGTCTCAGAGCATTGGAAACGGCACCAGTAAACTACGAACATCAAAGATGAAATATCTCCCTCCATTTTCTTTCCCAGGAGTGCCAAGACGTCAATAGTAACGCCAAGGTGTGTACTTGACACATTTACATATAGAAGTGGAGTTACATATTCCAGTCTGACTTAAACTATCAGGATTGAAGGCAGTTTATAAAATACTCTTTTGGGAAAAATGAAAAGGAAGAGCAGAATCAGTCCCCAGGGTGATCTGGGGTCAAGTGCCAAAAAATCACAAGTGGCATCACACACGGAGTCCTAGACATGAGGTCAAGAGAACAGGCCTCCAGCCCAGCTCAGCCTCCTCCGGCAGGTATCCTTGGACAAGAAGCCTCACCTTCCTAAACTCCAGTTGCCTCTTGCAGTGGGCACTGCAACCCTGTTGACTGGTCTCAAAGCACTGTGGGGATCAAGCAGGTCAAGGAGGGAAACACTTCTAATGATAACAGTGGTTAACATTTCAAGCATTTGCCGTGCACCAAGCCCCATTCCAAGAGCTTCATGTGTGTGAACTCCCTAATCTTTTAAATAATCCTACAAAGTAGGTACTCTTAGGAAATCTTCATATTCTAGATGAGGAAACCAAGGCGTAGAGGAGTTGAGAAGCTTGCCCGAGGTCTGATAGACATAAAGAACCCAGTAGCTACAGGCACAATAAGGCTATCACTGAGGACAGACAGAGCTCAGGCAAGTGGCCTGAAAGAAGGGCAGTCAGCCAAGAAGGAAGGTGGCCCTGGCCCTGTTACAGAGGAGGTATTTCTGAGCAAGAGACACTCGAAGTTCAGACATGGGCACATGGGCCAGGGCAGGGTATAGAGACCTGGGTGAGGGCTGAGCATCAAAAAAAGCAGCTGGACTCAGTTTCAGAATCTGAGATGGGCTCCCAGCCTGGGATAGGCAAGATCCTCACAAACGTGGTATACGTATCAAAACTGGCATGGACACTCTTCAACTTCTGTTGACATCAAGTTTTCCCTAATCTGGGTTTTTCCTCACATTGATGTAAGGAAATGAGGGGGGACTATGACAAGGTGACTTTGTTGGAGCCTTAAAGTTGGTGAGCTAGCATGCGACTCAGGATTGGCCTAGGCCAGTGACTGTCATCTGTACCATGCCTGCCTGGCTTTCCTCCTAACCAAACAGGTTCCTGAGTTTTCTCAGCAGATTGAAGATTAGATCTGGAACCATTTTCCTACTGAAGCCTATGCTTTCTAGAAAGGAGGAAGAATATTCTTTGCCAAGCCTCTGAGCTCCCCAAAGACAGAGGGTTATAGATGTTCCCTCTGTCTAGGAGAGAAGAAATCATTTTTTTTAGCACCTGTCCAAATGGTGGTAGACGGTATTAGATGATTTAACTTTGTATTTTAGCCTACGTTTGATTTTGCTCTAAGATTTATAGTAAAGCCATAAATAGATGAGCCATAGAGTTTCCTTTGCCCAAATAAGGACGGAAAATGGCTACCACACACAGTTCTGCCTTCCCTCCCACTCAGCGCCAGACATGCATGGCTCGTCAATAATGAGGCTCGTTCCCACTGACCCAGACATGGTCTTGGAACCCTCCATGCAGACTTCCAGGCTATCGGAGCCAGTGCACGTGATGAAAACACTTTGCTATTTCTGCCAAAGAAGGAGGTGAACCTGGGAAGGATAAGAAACAACAGAGGCGAGACATAGCGTCAGGTGACCAGGAGGAAAAAAAATACAGACAGAGCCAAGAGCTCCGCCAAGTAGATGATTCTGGGAGACAAGTGATAGAAAACAGTGGTGGAGAATTGAAGAGAGCTGTTGATAAGCTGTAACTCTGGTAACCAGGAAGAAAGTGTTAATGTGACACTTAACACAGGCACTGTAACTCTTTAAGAACTGAAAACAAGCTGTACAGAGAGAGTCTTTAAGGGACCAGACACAGACAGTAGATAATGGTAAGATAAACACAGTCATTGCTTAACTCTGCGTTTAATGGCTATAAAACATATGCACATACATACAGAAAGCCCCTTTCTAATAAGACTGATGAAAGTTATATTTGCATGTCTATCAGGCACCAGGCACTGTGCTGAGCAGTTTATCATGCCTCATGATATGGAGTTCTTAATGAACCCATTTTACACACAGAGCAACCGAGGCTCATGCAGATTAAGTGATTAGCCAAGATCAAACAGTTCTAATATGAATCAAGATTTGACCCTGCAAGGGCTTCTTTGCAAAGTCTTTCAAGTACCCAGTGCCTCTCTAAATAAATAATTACATATTTTTATTAGAACCCTGGAGAGAACGAGAGAGAATCCAGCCTAAGGTTTTTCACTACTGGGGAAATTCTATTCTTATGCATGTATTATTTGCTTACTGATTCATGTATTTCTTTATTACTCATCCAACAAATCTTTACTGGGTGTCACTATGTGCCACGTACTTGGTAAGCACCAGAGGTGTCATATGGGCCCTGAACTCATGTAGCTTTACTGTCCTTTCCCTGCATTTGAAGAGACGCACAGTAGCTAGGATAACTCAGACCTAGTCTTTTCCTTGATATTTGGGGACATAGAATTGTGATTGAGGGGTGAAAAGGACTGGAAGCAGCTCAGGCTCCCCTTGCCCAGCTTTGAGCTTAAAAGTCAGTCCCGCCCACCTCAGGTCTGGCTCTTTTCTTGTCTGGGGTGAATGCAAGCAGTGGTCCCACTTATGGGTTGGTGCTGGGGAAGTAAGTAACTTTGCTGGTCAGAAGGGTTTCTCTGCTCCCAGATGGTTCTGATGTGTAGGCAAGACGGAGAACCACTAGGAATGGAAGAAAGTCCAACAAATGCCTCCTCAGTCTGAGGTGCAGAAGATGGATGTCCACCCACCAACTCCAGCCTGCAGGAGATGGAGCACCCAGGTATTCACAGTTCTTTGGCCCCATGATGTTCCCTGGTGGGGATCAGCTTAGGATTGGTGTTACGGTGATTCAGCACCTCACTGCTCCTTGAAAGACCTTGCAAATCACGCAGGATCCATCCCCAGGCAGCAGGCCAGAAATGGTACCAGGAAACCCGTTCGTGTGGTCCAGCAGAAATAGTTGTTTGGGTTTATTTCAGAGACTATTTTGAGAATCCGGTTTCAAAGCTTCAGACAATTTTCAAGTTCATTACAAGTTCAAACGGGCTCAGTGGGTATTAGGGTCTTCTGCTGATGTTAGAAAAAAGAAAATTACCTTGGCTCGGTTCATAAATCTATAAAGAGAAAAAAAATTGGACTTGGTTTGTATGCACTTTGGGCTCTTGCAGGTGAATGAATGTTCTTAGTTCATGGTTTCACAGGTTCAAGACCCTGAGGACAGCATTAATGGGCAACATCAGTCCAGCTGTCCCAACCAGGGTGGGGAGTCTGGCTACCCGAGCCAAATTACCTGGACTCCCAGACTGAGAAACAGGCTGTGGAAGGTGAATAAGTTTCCCAGAGAAGATAAAAGCAATTCCCAGAAAACCTCCCCCTGTGACTGAGCTCACACCCCAATCCCTCTGGATCCCAGGAGCTCCCGAGGATAAATGAAATGTGCTTACAAATATCTCCTAGTGGAAGGTCAACGGAGACATTTATAAAATGGTACCTAGAAATGTAAAGGTGAAAAGCAGGGGAACGGGAGGCCCCAGGCTAACTTGGACAGGTTAACAAAAGGGAGTTAGTTGCAGGCTGACCTTCTGCTCCATTGACAAGTGATTTTGCAAGTAGGTGACTTACGACTACTTCTAGAGCTGGAGAGAATGGTCCCCTGGGAAGGGAAGGATGAGCCTTGGGCAGGGACAGGTGGGTTGAAATTAACAGTCTTACCTCTCCCACTAGGTTTTATTAAGTCTGCCTGCTAACTCTCCCCTCCTAAGGACTCCTGACTGATCTGGGGGAGAAAGAAGTGTCCGTAAGGAAAAGATACCAGGAAAAACTGTCAATGTGCTCATAGCACTGATGGGTAATGAAGGACACTCGTATTCTGCCTGGACCCATCAGTGTCTCTATAGGGGTCCACTTGGCCCATAGAATTGTCCAATTGTCCCATCTGATATCCCCTCCCCAGTTCGTTTCCATCTGATCAAGCTGAGTATATCTTTTTTATTTATTTGTATTCTTGTCTATGATTTGTGTCCCAAATTTGAACTTAAACATCTTGAACTAAAAATGGCAGGAATTTTCTTTTCTTTTATTTTTTATTTATTTTTTAGTTTTAAGTGGACAAATATCTGTATTTTACATTTATGTGCTGCTGAGGATCGAACTCAGCACCTCGTGCATGCACTCTACCACTGAGCCACAACCCCAGCCCAGGAATTTTCCTTAGCTTATTTGCTGCACTACCCCCAAAGACTTCAAACAGGGCCTGCTCTCCAAAAATGGTTCAAAACTTATTTAAGTGAATGAATAAGGAAACAAGTAGAGAGGTAAAGAATCCAGAACCTTATCCAAAGGTACTACAGAATTGATGAAAAACTGTAATCATCCATTCAGGGAGGTCCCGAAAACACAAGAGTCTGAGAGCCTGAGCCGTCTCCTGGTTGAGGCACCCAGTAACAAAGGGGATGTAGGGGGCAACCAGGGGACATGTGGCTGGATGTGGTAGGAATTTTTAGGGGCACAGACAGAAGAGGAGATGGGGGAAGAGCCACATAGGAAGTGAACTGGTGAACTAGGAGAGAAAAGTGGTATTGCAAACATTTCTCCAGAGTGCAGATGGGCTATTGTGGCTAGGTTCCGTCTTTCTGGATCAGACTCACCACTTCAAGTCCCAGCTCTGGTCTTAGGATAATAGATCAATCTCCTTGAGTCTCAGTTTCCCAAAGTGTCCTGTTTTGGGGCTGTGGTAAGGATTTAGAGAAACGAGGGTGATACGAGTTTGGCACACAGCCCTGCCTGAAGCTGTAATTCTAAGCCAGCTCTCCAGTGCCTTCCTGAGTCCCAGGCACTAATTTACCTTCACCTCCCACAGATATCCTCCCCTAAGAAATTCACCTTAGATCAGAGGTGGTTGGGTTTGCTTGGGAAGGCAGAACTTGTTCTGTCCACTCTGATATTTCACAGGGTTACCCTTGCCCCAAACTGGCATCCAGTCTTCTTTATCAAATTGCAACACCAATGCACCTTTCCAAATAGTATTCCCCATAAGCCCAGGGAAGTCTTCCTGGCTACGTCTATGCCTCTAACCTCCAAGGCCAGCAGCTGACCTGAGAGCCCTCTTTCAGAGGAGTTGAGTATAAGAAAGTCTTTTCCTCTGTCTTTCTGTGTCATGGAAACCCTCTTCTTTGCAGGTTCATCAGGATCCTGTGTCTCAGGTTGCAAGATCACAATGAGAGAGAACTAGATTAATTTTCTTCTGTTGAACAGAATGTCCTGGAGAGAAGTTGACCATCAGGACTCGCTGTCTTCCTGGGATTGATAAATAGCATGAAAGAGCCTACAACACCACAGATGAGGGCCTGGTGGCCATCTGGAGAAAGCCCTGTCTTCATCAGGTGATCTGGGAGCAGTGGGGTGTCAGTCAACCTTACTTTTGCTATCCAGCCTGTGGGCTGAGGCAAGGGCTTGATTTTTCAAAAACACCTTAAGCATTCTTAAATGTTCACCAAACAAAAATGTCATTCCCAGGTAGGATATTTTGAGAGTAGTTTCAAAGTCAAGGATGCTTAAAGCATTCTCTGAGGCATTTGCAGGATTTGAGGGACTCCTTACCCTGATTGGGCTGCCCTCGTCTTCAATGGGGAGAAGACACTGTGGACTGTCCTGGGCAGAGGTACACACCATGGACTATAGTGAGCCCAGGGAAGTGAGGTGAGAAACAGAGACTCATTCAGAGTAGGTCAGACACCAGGGATCTGGGAAAGGTGTGACTGGACAAAGAAACTGTGGACACCCAGGACAAAAGGGGTCTAAGAGGGCCCGTGTCCCAGACTGCCTGTCTCTTATAGCGCTTCTCATTACTAATTTCTACTCCTCCAGAACATCTGCTCCATCCCCTGGTTGGAGAAAATGCAGCCTGCCATTTCCTGCTGACATGTGACCTCTCTGCTCTTCCAGTATGTCAGCTATAAAATGACTTGGCCTGCTGTTTAGTTTAAATCCCGCACCTCCATAATCAAGACAGTGCAGACTTGGAGTCAGGCAACCTGGGTTCAGAATCTAGGTGTGCCATTTATTATTTGTGTAATCTTGGACATGCTATGCCTTAGTTTTTTCCTTTGTACAATTGAGATAATAATTGTTTATGTCTCATAAAGCTAATGTTCCATAAGTTGACTCATGAAAAGCACTCAGGAAAGTGTTTGGCAAATAACTGTTTAAAAACATTAGCTACTATAAACTCCATGAGGAATGCAAAGTCATATGTCCCCAGGAGCCAGATGGGTCATATAAATCTCCAAACCAGGCATTTAATGATACGATAGGGATAGAGAAGTCAATGCCATGCTGGGGAAACATGCCCAGCTAATTTAACCAAGTGAAATGTAAAGAGAGCAAATATATCTATAGATCTGCGGGCCACCAGTTTGAAACCTTGAGTAGTGTCTATGGCTCTTACTTTAAATTCAGGAGAAAGAGAAGCTGATTGGTTTAGTGAAGACTATGGATGTATACCTTAGGTTGTGTCTACCCCAGCCTAATCAGCTTGGCCAGAGTTGGGGCAAGACGGAGCAGGATATGAACACAGCACAAACTTGACCAGGGAAGGGTCTGTGGTCAAGGGAAGATTTCGACAGAAAGAGATGTAACTAGACAGGCTGCTTTTTAACCTTCTCCTGCTGAATTCTCAGCAAAGGCAAAGGGAGGTCCTATGAAGGCACATGCGCACGTGCGCGCGCACACACACACACACGCACACACACACACACACACACACAGCCTCAGTGAGCATCTAAAAGGGGAACTCAATCAAAATGGAATGTTCTCTGCCTCTGGCTACTATTGCCTTTTTTTTTTTCCCCCTCACAGTCTTCTTGAGTCCCAGAGATGGAAAAGACCCCAGAATTCATCTCTCTCTGCTTCTTCCTTGTTCAAGAAACCTCTCCATCGCATCCCAGACAAATTCTTTGCAAGATCCAACATGCCTGTTTCATTCATCACTGTATTTCCAGCCAGAGAGACTCCTGAGATCATCTGCAAAGCTAAATGGGTCCATTATTACCAAAAGAAGGGGTGGATAAGAGCCAAGAAATAAAAATAGCAATTCTACATTTCCAGAGATAGTATTATTTCTAAAGAAAGCATGCTAGACAGCCCTGTTAAGAAAAAAAAAATTCTCCCTAATATTCAAAGAAATTCCTTCTCCTCCCCTCCCCATTCTACCCATTTCTTTTAACTCCATCTGCAAGAGTCAAAAAGAAAATTCTGCTGTCATTGTGGTTTGGGAGAAAAAAACCCAACTACCTAGGTTTGGACCATATTTTCTCTTGCAGTGCAACTTTGTGCAAACTACTCGATAAAATTGGGATAATAACTCCTCCTGACATCATTGTAGAGAACGAGCAATACATGCAAGTAACACCTCTTCTAGAATTTAAGGCTAGACCCCAATAACTGTTCTATTCATTTCCAGGCTGAAAGAGCCTCAACTATTTTAGGCAGCCTTGGGTGACATCAAGTCCAAGATCCTCCTAATTGTAGTGGATTTGTTTTGACCTTTGCCTGCATGCATAGAATGGGTTCCCTGCTCCTTGGACAATAACCTCATTTTGTTTTGGGGAAACCACCTTTCCTGTTTGACACAGTATGATAGGACTGTCAATCAAAGCGCTCTGATTGCCATGTACTTGGCTAAGCCAATCATATGTTCCTCCTTCAAAATCCCCTCTTTTAGGAATGCAAAGTAAAAATACACTGAGATTCCATCTCACTGCAGTCAGAATGGCAATTATCAAGTATAAAAACAAATGTTGGCAAGGATGTAGGGGAAAAGGTTCCCACTCGTATATTGCTGGTGGGAATGCCAATTGTTTCAACCACTATGGAAAGCAGTATGGAGATTCTTTTAAAAACTTGGAATGGAACCACTATTTGACCCAGTTATCCTACTCCTCTGTTTGTACCCAAAGGACTTAAAATCAGCATACTATAGTGACACAGCCACATCAATGTTTACAGCAGCTCAGTACACAATAGCTAAGCTATGGAGCCAACCTAGATGCCCTTCCACAGATGAATTAATAAAGAAAATGTGAGATATATACACACACACACACACACACACACACACACACACACACAATGGAGTATTATTCAGCCATAAAGAAGAATGAAATTATGGCATTTGCTGGCAAATGGATGGAACTGGAAATCTATCATGCTAAGAGAATAATCCCAATAAAACAAAGGCCATATCTTCTCTGATACAAAGATGCTGACACACAATAAGGGGTGGGAGGGAAGAATACAAGTCCATTGGATAAGACAAAAGGGAATGAAGGGACGGGTGGGGGATGAGAATAGCAAAGAGTATAATGAATTGGACATGACTTTCCTATGTTCATGTATGAATACACGATCATTGAAACTCTACATCATGTGCAACCACAAGAATGGGATCCTAATTAGAATAAGTTCTACTCCATGTTGGGTATAATATGTCAAAATACACTCTACTGTCATGTATAACTAAAAAAAAAAACAAATAAAAACATTCCCTTTTTTAACTGAGTGATACAGATACCAAAGAGTGGTTGGAGTTCATTTGCCTTGACTGGAGAGATGGTCTGGCTTTCCTACCCTTCCTTCCTCACTTTCTTCATCCTTCCAATGATAACATGAACCACTAATAAATTTATTTTCTTCTTGTTAGACTGAGTGTATCCCCGTTGCTTATAACCAAGGAACATTACTGGAGCTAAGTCCAAATTTAAAAAATTGGGTTCATGGAGTCATGAGTATCCCTCTTTGGGTTTCATGAAACCTTAGAGATGAAGCTTAGAATGAGAGTAACTTGGAGAATGATTCCATTCAAGGGGGACACTCCAGACCTCTGTGGCTGAGGAAGTGCTGGGAGGTGGTGGGATTGTTTTAGGAAAGCTGTTTCCAGATAGACCTGTTGGGAGACGTCCCCGGGACACCAGCTGCCCTTTCTGCCTGATGCCAACATAACACCACACCTAGGACTGAGGGGACACGGGCAGTATTTTTTTCCCCTAACTGGCAGAACTCCCAGTTTGAGGGAGAAAGGGAGAAGAAGTGCTAAAATTTGTTTTCTCCCAATGTTCTGGAATGCATCCAGGCACACCCATAAAAGACAGTTGGCACCCACCTCAGGAGTGAGGCTATATATTTCTTTAAACTGCAGTCATAATTCCTAATTGAATGTCTCTCTCAAAAATTCATGACAAGAAAGACTGAATTATTAAGTAAATAAAATCATAAATGAGGATCATAACAGAGCTAATGGCCGCACTAAACAGCTTTCTATTGTGTGAGGGCTCTCCAGCAACTCCCGATGGTCCGCTGTAGCAATATTCGTGTGTAAACTTTCAGAACTGTTCCTTCACCCAGTAGAGAGATGGGACACCCTACTCTTTAAATCTTGCTCTTTGTGGGTTTCCATCAAGGAAACCCAGTATCACTTTCTTTTCCCCACGAGACAATCAGACTCCGAGGCAGCCTCAGCTTGCTCATTTCTCCCTGAACTGTCACTCCCCATCTCCTGCATCAGCTTCTGCATCCCTGATGGCCTCTGACAGCTGTGAGTCCACGTACCACTTAGACTCCCAAATCTGATTTTTATTTCTACCTAGTTTGATCAATTTTGTTTTTTGGAAAGTTCAGCAGATTTCTTCCATTCTATTCACATTTAATGCAGAACTTCAGAAATTAGTGGTACAGATGAGGACTTTCAGGTGACGCTGATTCTGACCCTCGTCACTTATTCGACAAAGATCTAGTGAGCTCGGTTCTGTGACCGGCATTGTGCTGGATCAAGGGCATTGTATGGTGAACAAAATAGGCACCTTCCTGCCCCAAATGACCTCATGGCTTAGTCGAGGAGAGGAAAGAAGCAAACAGGCCCACAAGACGAAATAGATTAACAAATTGGGTTTTACGTACTGTGAAGGAAGCAAAATTAGGTTCCATAAAAAGGAACAATAACAGAAGATAGTTCATTTGAAGATGAGGTTAGAAGAGACTTCTCTGAGCAAAAGATATTTAAGCTGAGATCTAAGGATGAGCAGGTGCTAGACAAGCAAAGCAAGAAAAAGCCCAAGACTCAGGGAGAATTTCCAGGGGAGGGAGACTACACGTTAAGGTTCCAAGGAAGGAAAGAACTTGGCCTGTTCAAAGCACTGAAAACCAGCTAATGTGACTGGCATGTAGGAGGCCGAGCTGAGCCCAAGGAGTGGTGGGCAGCTTCCTCCGATGGACAGGGAGTGTTGGCTTGGCGGCTCCCATGCAAGGAGAATGCCCCATGCCCTTGAGCTGTGGTTACTGGGAGACTCAGAGGTGCAACCTGACCTATTCTGACCTGCAAGACAGGACCCCAGGGGCTGTAAAAACCCTCCAAGGGCTCGGGCAGAGATTGAATAGGAATATGTAGGTGGAGAATGCATAGTCTCGTATACAGGAAGCACTCAATAGATAGTGGCCCCAGGTCTATTGATGATGCTGTGTCACAAAACCTGTAACCACGAAATGGAGCAAATGTCCTGAAAGATGCCTTTCTATGTAATTTGGGAGGGGCAGGTTTTCACACGTGCGAAGGGCCTGGCCATTCAGATTCCTGAGTGAGGATGGCCTCCTGTTTCCAGGCCATACCTGTTTCCAGACATACATACATGTCTGACCCATCTCTGATGCCAGGCACCACAGCCCCAGAGGCCTAGCTGACATGCTAAAAGGTGGCTGAGTCTTAACTCGATCTTAGCATTTATTTAAGGTCAAGCTCAGCATTAGTGAGAGGATCCTGCTAGATCAACAGAGCTGCCTGTGGTCTTGGTTTCGTCATAAAACCATCCTTAATTTTCTTTCTTTCTTTCTTTCTTTCTTTCTTTCTTTCTTTCTTTCTTTCTTTCTTTCTTTCTTTCTTTCTCTCTTTCTCTCTCTCTTTCTTTCTTTCTTTCATTCTGAAGCAATTTCTTGCCAAGTTGCTGATCTTCTCACTAAATTGTTGAGACTGGCCTCAAATTTGTGATCTCCTGACTCAGCCTCTCAAGTCACTGGGAATACAAGAATGTGCCACCATGCCCAGCAAAAGTATCCTTAAATTAAGAATAATTTACATGGACCTGACCTTCTCTTACCCACTCTGACTCAGCCCTTCACCCCACAACCACTGGAGTTTCTTTCCAAATTCTTAAATTACTTGTGGTCTTAAACCTAAGCAGATAAATATTGTCCCAGAGAAGCTGCTACAGGTTCTGATGGATTGGGTTTGAATCCCACATGTGATTGTGAGCAAGCTCCTTCTCTGGACTTGTTTCCTTATCTGCAAAGTGGAGACTATAATATCAGTGGGTTTTTTGGAGATTAAATGAGACATGATACACAGACTGCTTAGGATGGGCCTGAGCACAGTACATTTCCAATGAGCTAGGTTCTCATCATTGAGTTATTATTTTAAAAATCATTATTACCCAGGTGTGGTGGTATATACACCAATAATCGCAGCTGAGGCAGGAGGATCAAGACTAGCCTGAGCAATTCAGCAAAACCCTATCTCAAAACAAAAATTTTAAAAAGGGCTGGGGATGTAGCTCAGAGATGGAACACCCCTGGGTTTAACTCCAGTACCACACACACACACAGAAAATTATGATATCAGCAGCAGCAGGTGAGTCACTCATGAGAGTAGTGAGGTCAGAGCGCATTAGGGCCTGAGGCCAGGTACCCAGCTCCTCCTAGATCTCCAGAGGTCAGATCAGCAAAGACAGAAAGAAAAAGCAGAAAGACCATCTGAGTCTCAGCACAACTGCGCTAGAGGAAGCAGAATGTCTCTGAGGTAGCCAGATTTCACAGGTGCCTGCCTGGCTGGGGTGTGTTCAAGCCCCACGTGTCCTCCCTTGGCCTCAGGGCACACACTCTGTCTCCCTCTGACTCAAGGGAGGCAACCAGGCTTTCCTTTATTTGCATCTTCATTCCCCCTACTTTTCCTGTCCTCTCCAAACCAGAAGGACCTTGGTGTCTCAAGCTGGAGATTTCGGCTGAGCAGAGGTTGTCCAAGAAGTCGAAAGCCAAAGAAAGCGATACATTTCTGTGGGATGGGTGATAAGGATGAGGACTTGCACATCACACTCTGTTCGAAGTACTTTATGGAAACTGACTGGTCTTCCAGGCAGTCCCACGAGCTAGATGTTCTGCCCCTATCTCTATTTTGCAGTGAAGGAATGGATTGAGGCTTGGAGACGCTTGCCCCATGTCACTCAGCTTGGAAAGGTGGGGCTGCTGGACTCCAGACTAAGGCCCTGTTAATAGTTTAGGTTTGAGATGTCCCCCAAAAAGCTTATGTGTGAGAAAATGAAAGAAAATTCAGAGGTGAACTGATTGGGTCAACCTTAACCCAATCCTTAACTTAATCAGCGCACCAACCTAAGCAGAGCCTTAACCTAATCAGTGCATTCATCCACTTGGATGGACTAAGTGGGTGGTCATAGTAGGCTGGTAGGGTGTGGCTGGAGGAGGTGGGTCATTGGGGGCAGGCTTGGGGGTTTATATTTTGCTCCTGGTAAACAAAGCTCTCTGCTTCCCGATGGCCATGTCTTGAGGTTCTCTCCTCTTCCTCCATGATGATCTGCCCTACCTTGAGCCCAAAGCACTGGAGCTTGGCTGTCTATGGACTGAGACCTCTGAAACCACAAGCACCAAATAAGTGTTTCCTCCTCTAAAAATGTCCTTGTCAGGTATTTTGGTTACAGCGACAAAGCTGACTAAAATATCCCCTTGACCCCTACACGTGTCGCCGTGCTGTGTGGTCTGTGACAGACCCCTTTGGGCCCTGTGCTGACACGCTCAGACCAGGATCTACACTCAAGCATTCTGACCCCAGAGTCCCACACCCCATGCCATGCTGCCACTCAGAGAAGCCCACACGGCTAAAAACAAATCTTCCTTCAGCCTCCTTCGAATTCAGACTCAGAAAATGTCAGCTCAGGCCCCGCTTCCCTATGGGGTGGTATTTAACAGCATGGGCTTTGAAGATGCACAGAATCGAGCTCCAGCCCTTCCTCCCTCCTCCTCCTGAGACAAATGACTCAGCTGCCTCTCAGAGTTAGAGTCCACGTCTGCCTTTTGAGGACAGTAAGAGTTTCTACCATGTATTATTTTACCCACCATCTGACACACAGTGGGTGCTCACAGCTCTGTCAGAGGGCTACCCCAGCCTGGGCCTCAGGAAATTTTGCAAAAGTGACGTCCAACAAGTTTCTTGGGCAACACATCTCCACGATTCCAACTCCTAGCCACCCCTGACCCTTTGGACTTTCTGTGATCATACGGCTCAGACCTAGGACCTGAACGCATTCGCTGTCGTTTTGATTGACTGAAATGCATTTATTTTGGCCACATCTGGGTCCCTCCGCTTGGGTCAGAAGTCTCTTGATATAACTAAAAGAAGCAGAAAGAATTTGTCCAAGAGTTCCTGGCCAGCATCCCCAGGGCAAGCAGCTGGGCTTTCAAATAAGACCCTTTCTTCCCCCTCTCTCTTCAGCAGGTGAATAAAAGATTCCACAACTAAAAGGAGGCTTGTTCTTTGCTCAGGTAAACCCAGAACTTGAGCCAAACTCTCCAGTTATCCTAACAGCATAGGGTGGCTCTCTGACCCAAACTGTGTGTGGCTTTTTTCTGGGCTCCACAAAGTCTGTTAATAAAGGTAAGACCCATCTATCCCTTTAAGCTTAATTCACAGTTAGCATTAGCTTAGTTACTAAAGGCTCATCTGAAGTGTCAGGATAGTGAATTCCTAACACACAAAGGAGTAGTGGAAACCCCTTCCTCATGAAAAAAAGATGGAAATTAGCTTCATGGATGTCTCACATGGAACAGTGTGAGAGACAGATGGAACAGCAGTAACGAGCACTCTGTGTCCCTCAGACTGGGAATTCTTTTAGATACGATGGAGGGAGATGACCTCTGCTGAGGTCATCTCCATAAATAGATTTATCAAGGTATGATTGATATTCTGTGCCTGTATTTGCGTGTACAATGTGATGAGTTTGAATGTATGCAAAAATACAAAATACTGTCACCACAATCAAGGTAAAAGACATATTCAACACCTCCCAGTTTCCTCATGTCCCTTTGATTTTGTGTTTTGTCACTTTGTGTGTGGGTGTGTGGTGGGAACACTGAGCCTGAGATCTATCTTCTTCACGAGGTTTGAAGTGGACAATAGAGTATTTTAAACTACAGCTGCTATGCTGTCTCTAGAGCTTGCTCACCCAGGATAACAGAAATTCTCTGCCCGTTGAGCCACAGCCCCCCCCACCTCCCCACCGCCAAGCCGCTGGCAAGCACTATTGTCTTCTCTGATCTTCAAAACATCTCATGTAAGTGGCCGATGCAGTACTTGTCCTTCTGTGTCTGGCTCATTTCACAGCTACTTTAAGAAAGTATCCCACAAGATACCAACAGCCATACCAGGAGAATCATTTAACAATGTTGGTTTCATTTTCTTTCCTTTTTAGCCTTCTATAGAAGAACATGGATTTACTTTTCAAAGTCATTTCAGGGCGGTCCAAGTCCTCCCTGACCCTGCCAGCAAATGCCTTCCTTTATACTTCCCGGGTCCCTTTGTCCTGCAGTGATGGTGTTTATTCCTTGCAGTTTAGCAGTTGAAGGGCCCTCCTTCCTGAGCTTCCCTCTTCCCCATGAGAGCAAGCTGGTGCGTGCTCACCAAGCACAGTGCCAGCCTCATTCTAGGTGCTCAGTAAATGTTTTTTTTTTTTTTTTTTCCCCAGGGAGGGGGGTTACCCGCAACCTCATTTGCATAGTATTTTCATGCACCTGACCCACCTCGACCACACAAGGCAGCCGTGCTTGGTGTGACTGTTATTCTAGTTCATGGAAAAGCAAACAGGCTCAGAAAGACTAAGTGACTAGGGCAAGACACAGGACTGGAATGTGGGGCTGGAAGTGAAATGCAGAGGGGCTAATTCCAGGCTCTATGTCCCTCCAGAAAACCTGCTTGCTTCTCCTGGAGAAGTCCATGAGGCCTGCTATCATCAGAGATCTCCACCTTGCAAATGCATGAAGACAGAGAGATGGAAACCACGTAGAAAAGAACGTGGTCAGGACGTGGCACAGGGTGCTGACTCCTCCTCATGCCCTGGGACTGCACAGCCTCCCCTTTCCTCCTGAGCTTAGTACCTGCTATTTCCTCTGCCTGGACAGCTGTCACTAGCGCATATGCATGTACATGTAACCAGGCCCCTGCTGCATCCTTACAGCCCAAGAGTCATGTGAGGAGTCTTTCCCGATGTCCTGGTGGGTCCCTGAGCTCACTTCCATCATATATCTGCTCTACTATTATGGAGGCATCTACCTTCCTATCCCAAGAGCTTCCACAGGGCAGGGACTATGCCACCTGTGTCTTCAGCGTCTCAAAAGTGACCAGTCTGCCATCGTAGATGATGAATCCAGAGCTGCAGTCCCTACAGGAGATCTCTACCTAGTGATCTCTGCTCAACACTTGGCTGAGCTGAACCAGCCCATTCAACTGAGCTGCAGGTCCATTCATCTTCACAGCCCCCCGAGACTTCAGGGAGCCTGGCCTTCTCATGCACCCAAGCTGGCAATGAAAGCTGACCCGGCCTTTCTGAAGGCAAATGTGGCAGATTGGCTACACAAGTCAAGAGCCTCAGAAATGTTCATGCCTTTAACTGCGATTCCTCTGTTAGAAATGCCTCCTAAAGCAATTATCTAGGCTGTCCTGAGGACTTGTGTTTAAGGACAGTCTAGGCTTCATTGTTCATAATAGAAAAGAACTGGATTCACCATAATTATGTAACAAATAGATGAAAGGGGTAGAGTAATTATGGTTTATTCAAGTAAGGAAACACTAGGTATCTGCATATTGTGTCATAAAGGAAGACTTAGGGACACAGGGAAATGCTTATAATGCACTGTAGAATGGAATAGGTATAGTTATTTAAAAAGCAAATAAATACAGACAGACCCAGACTTTAATTATTGCACTTAGGATCTTTTTGACTTTATGATCATGTGAAAGCTGTACATACTCTGTAGGAACCGCACTTCAAATTTTGAATTTCCGTTTCTCCAGCTGGCAATAGGCAGTATAGTGCTCTCTCGAGATGTGGAGCAGCAAGCTGCCACTCCCGGTGAGCCCCATGGTCACCTAGGGGAGCATCTGCGCTGCCGGCTAGGATCTGCAGTAAGTTGGGTGTCTTAGATGCATTTCAACTCACAATACTCTCAGCTCACAATGGGTTTATCAGAATGTCGCCCCCATGCACATCGAACACCCTTTGAACATGTATATAAAGGAAAATGTTAAATTATGTACCAAGATTTTAATAGTTTTTATCTCTGAGCTGTGGCCCTATGGATTTTTTTTTCCTTTTTCTCTCTGCATCTTCATATGTTCTAAATTTTTTACAAGAAAATGTTTTGAGATGAGTAGGCAATGACCTTTATGCTACCTTTTTAGCCAACAAGAGGTTTTTCCTTTGAGAAAATTTCGGATGATCGATATTTATAAAAATGTGTAATTGATCCCTTTAACATATAGCGCCCAAAAAGAAATGTTAGCACACGAACAAAAGCATCCATGATCCTCCTGCCCAGATAAGTCCTGCTGATCATGCTAAAATTTCACAATGTAAATTTAAAAAAATGCTACTTCACAAGAAAAAAAGCAGTTAAAATTGGGGTTGACTAGAAATTTTTCAGCTATTTTTGTCAAATAGCCCCAGGTAGACTCCCCAGCTGTCAGGGCCTCAGAGAGACCCTGCTTAGGGAAAAGTGTGTGTCTAGTGCCAGGGACCTCACTGTAGAGCCAGGAAGCCAACTTCTCAGTGGGAAGAACGTCGTACCTGGGCCCTGGGTCTGCTGGAGGTTCTGCATAACTTGAAACATTTTCTGGAACCATAAATATGGCCTTAGTTTTGCCCCATCTCCATGGGCCCTTCTGTTGGGTGTAGTGAATCGGTTGGAGGAGACAGGCCAGCCCCACATTTGCAGTCCTTTGAAGACCCCTCTCCCTTCAGAAAGATTTCTCCCACCCCAAAGAGCCTATAAACCACCTTAAGCTCAGGGCAACCGGGGCAAAGTACCATCAAAGGAAAGGAGGCCGTGGGTTGCTCAGGATCCTGAGTGTGTGGTTCCTTGTTGGAACATGCAGATGCTTATCACTATTCACCACTGCATGCTGTTTTCCAGATGAGGTCACTGTCTATTTGGCCACATTTTCAAGTTTATCACAGCCATGGACAAGCTGCAGGGGGATTACAGTGCAGGAGACCCACATACGTTTGCAGGTCACCACCATAGGAAGCTCCTCTCTGCCTCAGTGTCACCATGTGCTCTGTCCCACCATGCAGGACCAGTCAGCCTCCTGTCTTAAAGTTCACCTTCCATGTGGTAGGCTGAGCTGGGTTGTGGCTGGTCTTCTTTCCTAACAGCAGACTCCAATTACATTATGGAGTAAATTTTCCAGCTAAGAGATCTCAGTTACTAGCCATCCTTGCAGGTCCCAATGGCCAGTGGGCTGTAAACTGGCCTGTGGGGTTGGACATAGAGGCATACCCTTTGAGGAGATGACACCTGACATGAGCCCTGTGACTGCCCACTCCCCTCTGCTTCCTGATTAGATTGTGGCTATGACAGAAAGATCACTAGAGACCTCAGGACCAGAAGGTAATATTGATGACAAATATGCATCAATGAGTGGTAAAACAGGAGTAGTGAAGGAGCCCAGGTCTCTGGTGACTCTAGCATCCAGTTGGCCCTGGACTGCCCCATCTAGATTTCTATCACATGAGACAGGAGGAGCACCTATGTTGTCCAAGAACTGCTATTTATGGAGCTGGGGATGTAGCTCAGTTGGTAGAGTGCTTGCCTTGCATGCACAAGGCCCTGGGTTCAATCCTCAGCACCACAATAAATAAATAAAATGAATAAAGAAAGAAAGAAAATAAAGAACTGCTACTTCTGGCCTGTATTATTATTAGCAGTTCACTCCAGGTATATACTTGATCTGTCTGAGAAAGGTCTCAGAAGGTTTCACTTCAAAACCTGTGTGCTTCTGACAGAAGAATAAAGAAATATGGCACATGTACACAATGGAGTATTATTCAGCCATAAACGAGAATGAAATCCTGCCATTTGCAGCAAAATGATTGGACCTGGAGGACATCATGCTAAGTGAAATAAGCCAGACATAGAAAACAAGCAAACATGTTCTCTCTCATATCAGCAAAGCAAAACACAAAGTCAACCTGAAAGCAGAGTAGTGATTCCTAAGGACTAGGAAGGGTGCCAGGGATGCAGGGGTGGAAGAAAGGTACATGGACATGATCAGTGAATTCAGTATGCATGCAAAAGTCATGGCGAGTCCCATTAATATGTGCAATTAACGTGTCAATAAACATATAAAAAAGGCAAGTAGAGAACACAGTATTGTGCAATTAATGTGTTGACAGAGTATAAAAATGGATAATAGAACAGGGTATAACACAAGAATGCTAATTTCTTTGTAAAAAAAAAGCTGAAAAACACAATTGCCACATTACATTGGTATATTATAGCTGTATATAAGGGTGGGATTTATTGCTACATATTCATACATATACACAATACAACAATATAATCTTGCCAGAATCTCTCCCTGGTATTTCCCCTTTCCCTTCCCTTCTCCCTCCTCCTAGTCTCTTTTAAACATATTTGCTTACATGCACAAAATACCTTTGAAAAGATGCCTACAAAGCTAATACTGTATTTGATGTGGAAATGAGACATGCTATTTTATGTAATATGCACCAAAAAAAGATTTTAAAAACTGATCCAATTATACACTTAAAATATATGCAATTTATTACAAGTCACCTGTACCCAACAAACTTTTGAAATTTTATGTTTTGATTAACGTGTGTACATTTTATATACTAAGTGGGGTTCCATGTGATATTTTAAAATATGCAAAATAAAATTGTGCTTTAGAAAGCATCATCCAGAATCAGATATCAAAGCTGAAGAGAGAAACAATATCAAAAAGCAAAATACCTTTGTTCACAAGAATGTATGTGTGCCCAAATTCATCCAGCTATACACTTAGGATCTGAGCCTTTTACTGCTTATAAAATATGCCTGAATAAAGTACCATTGTTGTTTTTAAAGTAATTAGACCTAAAATCATAATTCTGAAATGTCACTTGGATCTCTTGTTGGCAGAAAAATAACACAAGAGTGTTTCTAAAATAATCATTCTCTCCTGCTTACCCTTAAAATTTCTAAGATGCAATCAATTTTAAGATGCACTATTATTTTATGCTCTGATAAGAATGAGTGTTGCCAATTTTTTTAAAAAAGGAAGAAAATGTGCTATAAATACACAGTGGAATACTACCATCCTCCAAAAGAAGGAAATCCTGTCATTTGCAACAACATAGATGAACCCAGAGGATATTTAGTGAAGTAATCTGGGCACAGAAAGACAAGTGCTACCTGATCTCGCGTGTAGAATCCAAAAAGTTGAGAATGGAGGAACTTTGATTGGGGAAAGGGGAGGGGGGACTGGGGGTGGGTAGGTATACAGTTGGATGAGATGGACATCATAACCCTAGGTACATGTATGACTGCATTTATGATGCGACTCTACATCGTGTACAACCAGAGAAATGAGAAGTTGTGCTCCATTTGTGTACAATGAATCAAAACACATTCTGCTGTCTCGTATAACTAATTAGAACAAATAAGAAAAAAGAATCCAAAAAGTTAAACTCATGGAAATAGAGAATAAATAGTTAATAACCAGAGATGGGATGAGAAGGTGATGTAGGGAAAGGGGAGATATTGGTAAAGGGTAAAAAGTCTTACGAGGATTAAGTTTCTGAGATCTGTAGAGCATGGTGATTATAGTTAAAAATAATGCCTTGTATATTTCAAAGTCACCAAGAGTTGATTTTAACTGTTCTCACCACAAAAGAAGTATATAACATGATAAATATGTTATTGAATTGACTTGATAATTCCACAATATATACAGGTATTGAAATATCACATCACACCCCATAAATATAAACAATTATTATTTGTCAATTAAATTTTTTTTTTAAAAGTAAAAAAAAAAACTCTGCTCCAGATGTTAACTTAGCTGTTAATAAAATGAGGCGTGGCTTTACTTTTGCAATTGATCCTTTGGGGCGTGGCTTCAGGAACTCCAAAGGGAAGATTGAGTCCAGGAATAAGGGCATCTCCAGCTCTCTATCAGCATCTAAATATTGTCCTGATGGCACGGGAGAACCTTGTTCAATGGGGGAAGACAGTGAGAGGGCAGCTTCAAAGGGGCCTCAAAAATCCACACACAGCTTAACATTCTTTTGCAGTCGTGGTTGCTGTTGTAATAAAAATTTCAAATGCTAATTTGATGTAAGTCTTGCTGGCGTATGCAGTAAAAATAGGCTCGTCCCGCTCACAGCTACAACCAATTAATCCAGACAGACAGGAGGTTGTGTGTTTAAAAGCATCCGTGTACAGGGGGCTTGTCAGACCCTAACAAAGCAACACACCACAGCAACCGGGACCAAGACATCCCCTCCCTGGCCTTGAAAGCCCAGCATCGCTGACAGAGCTGCAATTAACAGCCCATGGCCTTTGTACAGCTCTGCAGCTCTGAATGGGGCCAAGAAGGTGGTTTCCAGGAGAGAGGCTCTAAGGACGTGATGAGTGAGCCGTGGAATCCTTGCACACTCCTTGATGGCTTGCCCTGGAAGCTCTGTTCCCAGGGCACATGCTTTCATTCTGAGAACTGGTGTCCTTGTTTGCAGCACCCCATAGGATTCCAACCTCCTCTTCCCAGTTCCTCCATCTGACTCTGGGGGAATAGAGACAGAATCCTGGAATCCCAAGGAGCGCCTTTCCCTTTGTATTAGTTTGCTAAGGCTGCTGTAACAAAGGGCCTGGACTAGGTGCCTTAAACTACAGAAATGTATCGTCTCGTGCTTTTGGAAGTTAGAAACCCCAAAACAAGGAGTTGGCAGGTTGCTTCCTCCTGAGGTTGTGAGGCCCCTTCCCGGCCTCTCGCTTTGACTTGTAGAAGGCTGCCTTCTCCCGGAGTCTCTTTACCCCATCTTCCCTCTATGTGGCCTGTCTCCAAATTTCCCCCTTTTATAAGGACACAGATCATATTGGATCACAGCCCTCCTTAATGACCTCCTTTATGACCTCCTTAGTGACTTCATTACCTCTGAAAAGCCCTATCTCCAAATGAGGTCACATCCTGACCTATGGGGGATTAAGACTTGAACCTAGGAATTGAGGATAGAGGGACACAATTCAACCCAGAACACCACTCATTAAGTTTGAGGGTCACAATAGGAGCCAGGAAGGTAATATCAATGGGTTACCTCCACCTAGCTGGGATCCATGATGAAACAAGGACAATGTCACCTTGAACCAAACCTAACTGTCGAGCAACTTCCACTTGCCCCTCTAGCCCCTGTCCAGTGGCCTCACTCCAGTCTGTGCCCAGAAGGCCAGTCTTTGTGAATGACATCTAAGGATGCCCTTCCCTCTGGCTTTCATATGGTTCCGCCTGTGCTGTATAATATGGCGGCAGCTAACCACATGTGGCTATTACTTTTAAATTAATTAATACATTTTTATTTCCTCATTCACACTAGTCATATTTCAAGTGCTCAATATCCATAAGTGGCTAGTAGCTACGGTTTTGAACAGTGCAGCTACATAGCAATTCCATTGCAGAAGTTCCATCAGATAGCATTGGAGGCACCAATGGAAGACCTGGTATGGGAAGGAGGCAAGTCAAGTTGTCTATTCCTCCAGCTTCTTTCCTGCCAGACACCTGGGGCTGACCTCTCCTTTCAGGAAGTCCTGCCCAACAACTCTCTCTGGCTTCATGTAATTGCTTTCTTCCTTTGTCCCTCCAGGAGTAGGGTTGCTAATAGCTTTTCATTGTTTATTTTTGGGGTGCTGCACCAGTCCCTATTGGTTTCACTAATCCTGAGCCTACACATTGGTAAATAGTCCCTTTACACAAATCTCCTCATCTACCCTTACACAAATCTACCTTGACCAGTTACTTGTTCCTGTAACCAGAACCTGCCATGTTGCCATGAAAGGACAGGATCATCAAATCATCTAATTTTGCAAAAAAAGTTACAAGCCTACATTTTCATGGGAAATCTAGATCCCAGAGTATTGCAACCATCTCAAAAAAAAATTTTTTTTTTCAAACATTGTTTGGAAACCAACTAAAACTCATCTACAACTGAATGTGGCCTCTTCTTGGCTACCTCTGCTGTATTTCCATGCCAGGCAACCTGGTGGCCCTCCGCTCTCTTTGAACACCTTGCTCAGGTCAATTCCCCCTTCCCTGTCACCCTGGGTTGTTTTTTTTTTTTCCTGATACTACTTTGCCCAGGATTATGAAGGACTATCACATTCCATTCTCCAACTGTGACTTGTTTTCTGTCTTTCCTTCATGAAGTATTTATCCAGTGTTGGGCAACAAATTCCCTAAGTAATTCCTTAAAACACAAAAATATCCTTATTATCTCAGTTCCAGTGGCTTAGGCCTTGTGCTTAAAGCAGGCCAGTGTTCTGGGTGGTCCCTTCTAGCTGGAATTCCTCTTGGTTGAATCTGAGGTTGGGAAGTGACCCTAAGTGTTGCTGAAGTGTGAGAAAAGCACTTGCCAGGTACAGACGATGGTGGGGGAGCTCCCCCAGAGAGGGAAGCCAGGGGAGGATGCTTGGGGTGTGGAGTAAGGTCTTGGCCCAGGCTGCAGGGAGCACCAGCTCCACCTCAGAGTTCCAGGCAAGGAGGTACCCAAGGGTGGGAGGAGGGAACGGGCTGCAAAGAGTTCAGATGGACCAGGTTGACTCTTGGAAGGCTGCATTGGAAGAAGCTGCAACTGGATCTGTGGGAAGGAGGGACCAAGTCTGGGGATGTCTGTAGTGATCCCTGCAAACCAAAAAGGCTCTGGCTTCCCTGCCCCTTGGGGCTAAGCTTCCTTTTATCAGCTCTCTCCTTCCTATTCCTGAGGACCTACAGGCTGTATGGAGAGAGAGAGCCAATGCACATGGGGACCCTGTCTCCACCATCCCAGGGCCTGGAATCTCCTGGGTGCTAGTCAAGTACCAGATTCTTCAGGGCACAGTGGAGCATCGCCACTTTCTCACTGACCCGTTGCAGGCTCTCTGTGGTGAAGGACCCAGTTCCTCTGTGGGGAGAGGATGAGAAGCAGGACACTGCTCCTGTTCAGTCAGTGCTGAGTCATGTTCAGGCCTGAGCGGGTCCTGAAGAGCCAGCGATGAGCAAGATGCAGACCGGACCACCAGGAGCTTCACAAGCGACTGAGTGGAAGCTGGGAAGGCCTGGGTTGCCTTCTAGAAGAGGCCTTTCACAAAACACTGGCCAAGATCCTTGCTGTCCACCTGCTGTTCCTAGATATGTCCCCCCCTTCCTTGCTCTGCTTATCCAAATTCTGACCATCTTTGAGGACCGGCACAACCCACTCCTCCTCCAAGAAGCCCCCTCTGACTGCTCTAAACCATAGAGCTCTGGATGTGTGAGTAACCTCAGATCACTGTTTTCATTTTATCTTGGGGAAATTAAGCCTCCCCAAAAGAACATGGTTTTTCTCATGGTGACCCATAAGGTCCTTTGTCAGAAAAGGGCAAATCCTAAATTGACAAACCCCAGAGTACTACCTGGTATAAGCTTCGGAGAATATCCTGGGTGTGCTGCTCAGATCCCATCTTTGGGGTGGACACATCTAACTACCCTCTGCCCACCCTGTCCAGGCTGCTGGGAATCACAGCCACTGAACACTCATATCTGTGTTCCTTTCTGGGGATTGTCCTTAGCTGTAGAGAGCTGTCTCACCCAGCATCATGCCCTCTCTCATGACCAATGACAGGTTGATTCAGAGACATCAAGGTCACCTCCTTGTCTCTAATTGGTATGATCTAGAAGGTTGCCCAAGTTCCAGATTTCCTTCTAAGATCAGCCTCACTCCCTTCCTGCCCATGGCTGCACCTCCTTATAGGTGTGTTCCCCAAACAAGCCTGGACCCACCTTTCACACACGATTCCCATCAGAGTCTGTTGCAGAAACTAATGCACATTACACAATCTTTTTAAATATCCATCAGTATGGAGCTATTTGCCAGCATCTGGATTTCTTCCTCATATCTACCTAAAAGAAAGGTTTTAGGTTTTAGGATTACATTTGGTTTTTTTTTTTTTTTTAGATGAGAAATTGAAGCACAAAAGAGGTGGAGTTTCTTACCATGGTTTCCACAGCTCAGAAGTAAATCATGGAGTTGGAGGTCTGATTCAGACCTTCCTGGATTCAGAGTCAAGCTCTTCACAACCCCACTGTCACTAGGTCATTGTCCCACATGCATGCTACCTTTCCTGGTTGGTGTCAGCTCTTTGAAGACTCACATTATGCCCGTGTCAACAAGCACACAGCAAGTGCTGGATACATGCCGTTTTGTGGACTGGCTGGTTGGTTGCTGCAATCAGGCCAGTAGCATGACTTGCAGGGCCGTCCTGAGAAACTGTGTAATTCTGGCTAAGGGTTCCCTCTCCCACACCTGGCTCATTGCTATTTACCTGCAGACATTTAAAGGTCAGGGTAGTAGTAATGTTCATCCATGAACTTATCACTTCTGCCAGGATCACAGATATTAAAGAGACAGGTGCATTGGGGGCACAGCTCTAGGGGAAGTAGTTGCTATCACCCTGGGGTGACTCCAGAGTGTCTATGCCCCCCACCCCCAGCAGATTCAGTAGGACTAGAGTTGCTTGCAACAACTTCTATTAAGATCTCTGCAGGAATTCCAAAGCTCAAGTCTGTGCTACCCTCACATCACTGAACTCTAGTGGCCCTCAGCTGTGTATAAGTCAGTGAATATAACAATGAATTCTGATCTTGCCTTACACCACTTGCTAATAGTTTCAGTATGTCTTAATTCCACAACTAGACCAAGTCCCCCTCCAGCAGGTGGACAGAGACGTCAACATCCACTCCTGGGAGCCTACAGCCTCCATCGCAGTGGAGAGAATGAATGGACAATTGATGGCGGAGGAGGGAGTCTGATTCCTGCATCCAGCTCACCAGTCCTGGGCTGTGTCTCCACGCTCCTGCCTCTCAGCACAGAATAAGAAGAGGATAGGGGAAAATAGGGGAAAGGCTGTTTTCCAGAACATTCTCCATTAGTGGTACATTTTGAATGACTTTTAAGGTACTGGGTTGATATGACCAATTGGTAGGAATGTGACAAAAAGCTTGCTAGAAGAAGCAACAAAAACACAGTATCCAATCTGCCCATCAGAAATGCCAGCGTCCTGTCTGATGTCCCTGCAGAGTTGTCCCAGGAGAGCAGCAGAGAATCTGAACATGTCATTCTGGCCCACAGGGATGGTGCCTCCAGAGGCTCTTCCCTCCTCTCTCCTTCCCTCTCTGCACTCCAGGGGAGAAGGTCCTTCCTGCTGCCTCAGGACACCTCAGCAGCGCCCACCTCAGGACCGCTGGCTAGGGGCATGTTGACTAATATACCTGTGTAGATGTCTACCAGCTGACAACATTTGCTCCCATCATGACAATCAATCCCCCCAGGGATAAAAGTCCTCAACGCAGATGCACCCAGTGTCAGAACTTCAAAACACACCAAGCAAAAACTGACAGAAATGAAAGGAGGGGAAAAAAATATACAATTAGAGCTGGAAATTTTCACCCTAGGTAGTTGACAGAACAAGTAGACAGAAAATCCGTAATACAGAACATCATAAGAACCATCTCAACCAACTTGCCTGGCTGACATTTAAGGAAACCTACTACCAACTTCAGTGGAATTCACTATTTCATTCTTTTGAACATTTGCCCAGATTGACCATATACCTAGGCCTTAAAAAAATAAAAGCTGCAGCCAGTTGTGGGGGTGCACACCTGAAATTCCAGCTATTTGGGGGATGGAGGTGGGAGGATCACTAGTCCAGGTCCAGCCTGAGCAACTTAGCAAGACCTTGTCTTACAAAAATAAAAATAAAAAATAAAAGCCTCAGTAAATTTAAAAGGATTGAAATCACATCATATCTGTACCCCAACCACATGGAATCAAATAAATTGTAACTGGCAAATATTTGGAAAGTGCCCAAATATTTGGAAACAAAACAACATGTCTCTAAAGGACCGGAGAGTCAAATTTTACAAACTGGAAGAAAAATCAGAAAAAAAAATATTTAAGCTAAATTATAATGAAAATGTATCAAAATTTGTGAGATACAGCGAAAGTAGGGCCTAAAAGGAAATTTATACTTTAAATGTTATATTAGCAAAGAAGAAAGATTTTTAAAAAAAAATCAATAAAACCAACCACCATTTGATAGGACAAAACTGATAACACTTTAGCCAGGATGGAGGGTGGGTGGAGGAGGCAGGGAGAGAGACCTTACCATCAAGCCTGCTGCCAGGAGAGACACTATTACAGAGTCCTTAGAAACTAAAAGGAAATAAGAGGACATTAGGGACAACTTTGTGCCAATAAATTTAAAAGCATGGGAAAAATGCACAAATTTCTTAAAAGAAAAAAAAATCATCAAGACTCACAGAAAAAGAAGTTCACAGGAAAACACATATTTCTCAAAGAAATTGAATTTTTAAAACTTTCCTATAAAGAAAACTCCAGGCCCCAATAACTTAGATTTTATCAAACTTAAAAGTTCGAAAGAAAGTTTCCTGATTCTATGTAAACTCTTTCCAAAAAAAAAAAAAAAAAAGTGGACATGCAGATATTACTTCCCGACTCATTTTGTGATGCTGGCATAACTATGATACCCAAATGTGACAAAGATATTATGAGAACATAAAACTACGGACCAAACCCTCACAAGTGTACAGAGACATTTGCAAGAATGGTATAATGCTACACTTATGTATATGAAAATTCTTTCAGGTTTCAGAACAGTTCATTAATCCAGTACACATGTATTTCTATAGACATCTGTGTGTCATATATTTACATGTGTGTATATGGAGATGGAGATAGAAAGAGAAGGAAGGTAGGGGAGAAGAGGGATGGGAGAGAAAGAGTAGGTGATGGGAGGGGAGAGAGAAGATAATGAGATTTGGGGTTAGTTTTAGTTTATTTGATTTTATTTCTTATTTATTTCTGAAATAAACATTATGTACTATATGTATTATTTAAAACTTGTAATAAAAAAGGGTAGGAATAGAAAAGACAGTGGAATGAATCGGACATCACTTTCCTATGTACATAAATGAATACACCACAGTGAGTCTCAACATCATGTACATCACAAGATTACGATCCTAATGAGAAAAAGATATGCTCCATGTTTGTATAAATATGTCAAATTTGACATATTATACAAATATGTCAAAATACACTCTACTGTCAGTATACATGAAAAGAACAAATTTTAAAAATTCAGGAAAAAAATAAAATGTATAACAAAAAGGAGCAATTTAAAATGACAGATACCAATCCAAGATGGGACAACACCAGTTTCAGTTCCCGCTTAGTGCAACAGTCGCTGTCCTCGGGAACAGTCACAACAGCACTCATCTCTAGGGACCCCCTCCACACGGGGCAATTCCCCCTTGGGACACGCAAAGTGATAGCTCAGTGGATGTTATTTAGGGACCCTTTCCACGTGTTCCTTTTTTGAAGATTGGCAGATGCTAAAGAGTTGTTCAAATATGCAGCCCTCTGTCTCCTTCCCACCTTGGATGCCTCCCCACCTCCACAGAAACGGTCAGGGATCTGCCTCTGCACACCACTTCCCTAGGAGGGCCTCTTCCAACCCACAAAAGAAGCTCCCTAGTGTAGCAGACATTTCCTTTGCCCGCAGCATTCTTGTTTTCCACCCTCTCGCCCAAGCCTGTGGGTGGGGTGGGGCTTTCTGTCTCAGCTCCACTTGGCTCCTGAACCCTGGTCACAGAACTGGCTGAGTGGCCAGTCCTCCCCTGGGAGTTTTTAAAAAGGAGGATCCAGGTTCCTCTTTGGATCACATTTTGTAAGAACTTAGCCATAGAACTGCCAGGAACCTTTTCATGGGGAAAGTTGAGAAATGAGGGCTCAGGAAGGCAGTGAGGTAGAGGGGATCCCCTGAACCCAGGCTTTTCTTCCCAGCTTCCTGAGTGTATACACACACACACACACACACACACACATACACACATATTGTACTGGGGATTGAACCCAGGGGCACTCTACCTCTGAGCCACGTCCCCAGCCCTTGTTAATTTTTATTCTGAGACCCAGTCTCACTATGTTGCTGAGGCTGGACTCGAACCTGTAGTCCTCCTGCCTCAGCCTCCCAAGTTGCTGGGATTACAGGCCTTCACCACCAAGCCTGGCTAACTTCTTGTTCTACCTGGACTATTTTGAGTTCTGCTTCTATTACTGAAAAACGAAAAAATCCTATCTGAAAAGGCTCTCATACAAAGATGGCAACTTTTCCTTTGGAGCATATTAATTCATATTATCTATCTCTTTGGTTCTTTCTTTAATGTTTTTTTTTCCCTCCACCAATCTGTAAGTCCTTCAGGGCTAAATTCATGCCTGTTTAATACCCAGCATCTGACACAGCCCTTCTTTAGAACAAAGTAAGATGTCAATAAATATATGTTGAATAAACGAACAAATGTGTATGTGGGCCCTGTAACTGGAGACTGTGCTGAATGCTTCTCTGACTTCCTATAAACTTAGACTAATAGAGACTTAGAGAGTACTCCTGTCCCTCACTTGGCACTACCAGAAAAATACCTTTTGCACTTCAGGAAAATATCCACACCCCAAATTAAGTCAAGGCCGCATACCTACCCCATTCTCTTATGAAGCTCCTTTCTAAGCTGCATGTTCATGGGACTCTATGGCCTAGGCTTCCATGTCATTTGGAATGAAGAACTAGCTAAGAATGGCCCACTGTGACCTGTCCTGGCCTTACGAATTAATTTTAATAGAGCTGATGAACCTCAATCCCTGTTTATGGTTGCAGGGGTTAAGTTAAGCAAGGAAACGAGACAATTCTAGAGCAGTGGAACATGGCATTCCTGCTCTTACCTGGCCTTCCCTGGTTAAATTGGATAGTTCCATCCTCAGCACTCAGATATCAAGAAAGGGTATTAAATGCATGAATAACACATATCACTTAGGTTTTATTTGTTGTTTGTTTTGTCTTTGCAATACTGGGAGTTGAACCCAGGGCCTCATGCATGCTACGCAAGTGCTCTACCACTGAGCCACACCCTCAGCCCTAATCGCCTAGTCTTATTAAAATGTAGGTACCTAGGCTCTACCCGGACCTATTGAAACTCTTCAACATAAAGTTCCAGGAAATTTATTTTAAACAAATGTCCCAGATTAGACACATAAGAATTTAAGATGAGGTTTCCTTTGTTCTAAACCCCTACTCACCTCATTGATTAAGGATTTACACCCTAGAGTTATGGGGATGCTGAACACCTGATACTGCACCTAGGAGATCAACAGCGGTTGGTTTATTAGTCACAAATACTCATGACCCAGGGGAAGAGGACATCACACCACACAGGGCCACACAGAGACCATACTCTGGAAATGAATGAACCTCCAGGGACTGAGGTCTTTGTGGTCTCTAGAGAGTGAGATGACCCTTGGTTCCCACAGGAGGATGTAACTGGCTTGTTTGGATCCCATGGGTTGGCAGAACAATGAAACTCAGAGATAAGTAGGCTGTGCCTGGTCTCTTGATGAAGAAGGTGTTGAGGTGGGGACCTTATCTGTGAGAGTACGAAGCAGATTTGGCAGTTCATTTGGTCATGAGAGGCCCTCCCTATTTTACCAGATGCCAAGGCAGTGCTAATATTGAGTTTTCATCTGAGTTCTTCCACCAAACCCTCTCGTGCCCTTCTCCAGCAAGCAACCGCCTCCTTCAATCTGCCTAAATATTGTCTTCTTGAATGTGAGAACACAGGAACAGCAGGTACAGGTGAGAACTCAATTCAGGACAATAGGCTCCAAGGTGTGCGGGTCACTCTAAACCGTGAGCTTTAGCACAGAGGGAAAGTAGGAGAAGGAGTCCCCATTTCCAGGAGTGTCCATCCCCTGAGAAAACCTAAAGGTGACGGAGAGTATGAGGCCAGCTGGTGTGGCCTCTATCATCATCCAGGGAGCAAAGCCTCACGCTGCACAGGGTAGCTCTCAGCTAAAGGGCAGGTGTGCAGGGCTGGCAGCCAGCCAAGGAGAGAATCCAGGAAGCACTTTCACTTACAGAGAAAAGAAACAAATCCAAACCCCACTTTACACCAGTCCAACTATCATTTTATGGGAAATAAGGCAATCCCCCCAAACCAAAGGTCGAACGTTTTCTCTGATATGTGGATATATGTCAGAGGAGGCGGGGAGAATAGAAGGTCCTCGAAAAGACAAGGGGAAGTGAAGGAAGGGAGGGAGGATGGGGAAGGAAAGACAGTGGAATGAATCTGACACAACTTTCCTACGTACATATTGGAATATGCCACTGTGAATCTCACCATCGTATCCATCCACGAGAAATTAATTTAAAACATAATAACTATAGGTAAACGGCAGAAAAATTAATAGCGGGAAGGGATTCATGGGAGGGGAGAAGGAAGGGGGAGGAGAGGTACTGGGGTCTGAATTAGAACAGGATATATTCCATGCTTTTATAATTATGTCAGAATGGATTCTATTGTCATGTATAACTAAAAAAAAAGTACATTTGTAGAAAAAAAAATACCGGCCCCCAAATGGACAGTATTCAAAGAACACCAGTTGAGACCATCTGTGCATCCAATAAATAAAAACAAAAGCCCCAGCAAGGCTGGCTCTTACGTCTGGTTTTATTTGTGGTCCCTTTTGCCCCTATTTTTTTTCTTTCTCAGTCAGGTCTACTGGCCTGACCCACCACCAGACCAACCTCACTTTGCAGAGAAAATGCTTCAGGTACAGTTGGTCTTTGCATATTCCTGATGTTCTAAATAAGATCTCAGCATGAAGAACTTTCATTCACTCATTTATATGACAGATTTTCACTGATCCTACACTATGTGCTGGGCTGTGTACTGGAGGTCATTGGAAATCCAGGATGAATAAGAAAGGTAGACCCAAACAGGGGCATGCCCTACACCCTGCTATAAAAGGATCAGTTTGGAGATTCCTCAGAAAACTTGGAATGGAACAACCATTGGCCCCAGTTACCCCAAAGGACTTGAAATCAACATTCTATAGTGACACAGCCACATGAATGTTTATAACAGCTGGATAGATTAATTTTTTTAAAAGTGATGAGCACAGTAGTGTGGATCATATTGTATCATTTGTGTTACAGAGAGGAGGGAGGAAAACACAGACTGAAGGAGGAGGAAGGAGGAAGACAGAGAGATGGCTTATTTTGGCATCACGTCTTTCTAGAAGAATACACGAGAACTTGTAGCAGTGCTTGCCTGAAGGCCGGGGTGAGGGTGTCCAGTTTGGGGGAGTTTTACATCACATACTCTTTTGGTATTGATATATAGTTTTAAAAACCATCTTTACGTGTTACCTCTCTATTTCTTTAGGAAAAAAAAATCACTTTAACAAAAAAAAAAGAAAAGAAAAGAAATAAAACAACACAACCAAAAGTCAGGTAGAGGAAACAGACAAATAATCATATAACTAGTAGAGAGTGTAGTAAAAAGGGCAACTGAACCTAACTTGGGTGGAGAAGTCAGGATAAACTTATTGGAAGGAATCATATCTTGATGAGCCCTTAAAAGATGAGTAGAAATGAAGGCTGCTGTCATTTAGCTGTCAAAAAAAAAAAAATCCAGAGGCTTTCCAGAGAGATTTCAAAGGTCTAGTGTGGCCTCTGGGGAAAGATAAAGACCAATGCCAGATGCTCACAGCAGAAACGGCGTATCCCCCCTGCTCCCCAAGGATGCTCAGCTACAGGGGGAAATAGCAGGCCAGAGTTAGAGCTAGCCCAAGCAGTGTGCAGGTAAAGACAGCATTTGCAGAAATCATTTCTTAATTAACATCACGGCCTTCCTGCCCATTCCAGATCTCCAGTGATATGCAAAGCTGGTTTAAAACCTTGCTGGCTTGGATTCCTCAGGGTCATCTTAAGCGCTTCATCATTGAGGTCCAGGGAGATGAAATTTCTAAATTCGAGCTGCACAGAGCACCGCCCCATTTCCTCCCCACCCCCATTCCTGAGCAACCTCTCCGAGTGAGTGTTCTTTAAGAAGAGACCAGGTCCTCGATGACATCTCTCTTTAGAGCGCTCCATCAAAATCCTGCACTTGCCCAGTGTCCTTTCCTTGGCCACTGGTAACCAAGGAAACGAGATACTATGGTAACACAGGGAGGAGAGGCAGAGAGGCATCCTGGAGCACTTCCTCTCATTCTTTCTCTTCTCTCCTGGAATCAAGGCAGCTACAGGGCAGAGGGGGGGGGGGAGAGAGAGAGAGAGAGAGAACATCTGTTGGGGTGGGGGCCCAGCTCTTGGTTTCCCAGGAGGAAAGGACCTGATGGCTTAGTCATTAACACCCAGAGTTTCCCATTCCACAACCTGAACACTGCTGCCCCAGGCACCCTCCAAAATGCCCTTTACTCCTAGGATGTATAATATAACGCCCAAAATACTCCACTGTAAAGGATACATATGTTTTACTTAAATGCATGAAAGTACAGATTGGGTTCATGTATAAGCAAAACCCTAAACACTGAAATTATAAATGTTTGCAAGTGCTTGGCAATGCTGAATTGATCTCTTGGTTTCTGGCCTCTCTGCCTCCAAACTTCTGCATCTCATTCAGCTCCTCTAACCATCCCTGCCTCGGCTTCTCCTGTAACCCTGTTTACCTACTTCCTCCCTCTCCCTGAGCCCTGCCTTCCTGCTTCTCTCTCTCCTTCTGCCTTCCTGCCTCCTCCTGACCCACAGTTCACCTGTCACTCTCAGGATGGAGTGACATAGGAGAAAGATTCTCTATGTTCTCCAGGCTTAGACCCTGGAGAGGCCAGAAACAACTCCTCTCCGTCTAGACCACTGTCATTTACATCTGTGACCTTACCGTGGACAGTGATGTTGGGCACAGAGGACCTCAAGGTAGGATGTAGGAGACCACTGCTGGAAGGAAGTCAGAACACTGTAAATTGTGATGTGTGATGACATCATAAATAATACATAAATAGTCCACAGGGAGGGTGACCTTTTTTTGTGTTGAATCTTCTTTTACCTTCTTGAGATTTTTGAGTTTTAAAAATACCTCATTCAAGTTTTAGAAATCTCTTTTCCAGTTTCTTCCTTTAAATCTGTTTCAACAGAAGTCACTGTTCTATCCGTCCATCCCTGACTCCTTCCTTGGAATAGCAGTCTCTGATCTGCTTTGATGGCATACCCCTGTCAGTCAAAATATTTTGAAATGAACTTCCCCACGATATAAGTGCATGCCTTGTTAGTTAAAAGTGTGGATATGATCAAATATGCAAAATATATGAATATACATTTTATATAAAATATATATGTGTTTAATATTATCACTCCATAGTCCTAGGCATCATCTAATGCCCTGCATGTTAGACTACTCAGTCCCTTTAAATGACCCAGTACCTCTCTTTATTCCTGTCTGTGGATCAGAGCTTCTTGAGAACTCGGGGAGGATTGGCAGGAGGACCGGAGTGTGACAGAAGCTTCCTTCTTAGGGGGTGTGTTTATTTCCTGCCGTAGTAAAGGGCCACAGACTGGGAGGCTTAACAACAGACATGAATCATCTCACAGTCCAGAGGCTGGATGTCGAGATCACAGTGTGGCCAGGCAGGGCTGGTTCTTTCTGAGGCTGTGAGGGAGAAGCTGTCCCCTGCCTCTTGCCCTGATTGCTGATACCCATCTTTGGGATTCCCTGCCTCGTAAGCGCATCGCCCCCAGCTCTGCCTTCAACTTCACACGGTGTTCTCCCCCATGTGCATGTCTATTTCCAAATTTTCTTCTCTTTATTAGGGCACAGTTGTGTAAGATTAGAGCTCACCCTAAAGATCCCATCTTAACTCAAGCCGATTTGATCATTTGATCATCTTATTTTCGAATAAGGCCACATTGGCTGTTACTGAAGGTTAGGACTTTAACACATTTGGAGGGACCAAACTCATAAGTGGGGAAAACAGGTCTTGAGACTGAGGTGTAGACATGGAGCTTCTTCAGGGTAGCTGAAGGAAGGGCAGCACAGAGAAGCAGGAAATGACCCCTTTGCCAGGGCTACCTGCTCAGATGTACGGGGGAGGGTTTCTCCCTGAGGGTGGAGAGACTAGACCGCACATAAGTCTACCCCGGTCATGGGATTCAGGTCAGCCACTACTTTTGAAAAATTCTGCATTCACCAGAGCAGTTTTTCATCGTCTTTTACGCTGAGGTTCCCCAAACACTGTAGCTATTATTTCTAGAAGAAAAACTGCTGCTTCAGACAACTTGAAATGTCTGCAGTTGAAACAGCGACTCAGCCAGGCTGTTCTGGGAAGAACAAGGATACAACACACCCTCCCATTAGAAGGAAGCTACATCATGGTGTTTGTTTCCTAAACAAAAATTGAACATTTGTCACTTGTACTATTTAATTATGACCCAAGAGATTTGGAAGCTTTGCACATTCTGTCTGCAGTGCCCGTTTAATTCTGGTATTAAAGAGACATGGTCGCTATATAGTTACCGGGTAACAAGTGTTAAACTTCAATAAATAACGTTTTTCATAATAAGGTTCTGAAATGCATAGATCACATCTCCCTGTTCCTTCTCTAAGAAAAACATTTTAATTATCTATTGACACGTATTGCACATGGAACAACCGTCTTTTTAAAAGATAAATGGGTTTATAGGCGAGTCGGGTTAATTAAAAGCCAGTGGAGTATTACAAGTGTATTTACTGGGGAATATTCACTGTAGGAGAGGAACGCTTCTTACACAGTTGTCAGAATTCTGTAAATGTATTGTTTAATAACCACTTGGCACTTAATTATAATGAGATGGTAAGAGCTTAAATCTAAAGTAAGCACACATTCCAGTTATCTCTTCTAAATGGCTTCTTCTCAGTGGCATAGTTTTTCCAGGTCAGACCATACTGAGACAGGATCTCATGAGTACAACTGCTGGCCAGAAGTCCTCAGGACCATGGGCTGCCCTGAGAAAGCACCTGTTCTTGTCCTGGATACCAAGAAGGAGAGTTCAAGTTCAACTGCAGATGGGGAGTTCAGCTGCAGAAAGGGAGACCGATACTGAGGGAGGTCTGTCTGTAAGATAAAGTCAAACATCTTGCATGGACTCTTCCATATGGCATCCAAGGGCCCACATGAGTCAGCTTTCCATCACTATAACAAAATACCTGAGGCAATTAATGCAGAAAGAGAAATGGTTTATTTTGGTTCATGGTTCTGGAGGTTCCAAGCCAAGACGGGGTGGTCCTATCTGTCTGCGCCTCTGGAATAGTGGCACATTGTGGTGAGAGTGTGGTAGAGAAAACTCCTTGACCTCATGAACCAGGGAGCTGAAGAGAGAGGGGATGGGAAGCTAGGGTCCTGCTGTTCCTTTAGCAGCCTACCCCCAATCACCTAAGGGCTTCCCTTTAAAGCCCCACTTCCTGCAGTTGTCACCGAATCCCAATAACATCTCCCTAGAGACCAGACCCTTAACACAGGGATCTTTGTGGGGTACTCATCCAAACCATAGCAAGTCCCTACGTACTTCTCCCCACCACTCACCTCTATTTTTTAAACCAGTGTATCCCTTACCAGTCCCCTTGCCCCTGCCTCAGAGCTCACCATCCCAGAGAGTGGATACTCTATGAACCTGTTCCCATAGAAAGCATGGACAATAAAACCCCAATCAACCTAAGATGATCATAGAGCACAAACAAGAAATAAACCCTTGTTGCTTTAAGTCACAGAGCTTTGGGGGATGTTTGTTATGCCAGCATAATGTAGCTGATTCTGACTCATGCATTCCCACAGAGAAGTCTCACATGGAGAAGATACCTGTGAATGCTTGATAATGACCGAATACATGAGTTAGTCAATAAATATTCCCTTTCTTGCCTCTGGAGTATTATCTGGTCCTAGAAAGCATACTCCAGGCTTCTGAAGGACTTTAAGAATCTCTCCCGGTTGATGTAAAGATCCACCTCTGAGCTGAGACGTTTGAGTCCCAGTTTCTACTCAGATCTTCTACAAGGCACTGACATGGGTATTATGGTGAGCAACTTGGCTTCTTTGAGGGGTTTGGGTAGAGTTAGGGAGCAACGAACCATTGAATAAAGTTTCACAGGGAGGATGGAGTCGAGGTTGGCCTTGTCAGCATTCATTCTCCTGCTTCTAGTAATGGGACCCCAATTTTCCTTTGAGGGACCCCTCTCCATCCCCACTTTCAAGTCTTCTGGTTTGGTTAGCATAGATCCCGCCTCCAGTTCTAGGGGTGGATGTAAACTATCAAGGTCAGAAAGCAATGTAATGATGGAGTTGAAACCTGAATCCACGTATCCCAACCTTGGGCCTCATCATTTGTATCATGACCGTGTGGTGAGCTCCTGCTCTGACTCACTGCGAGTTTCTGGGGATATAGTGACAAAAATCAGATGGAGAGTGCTCAGGGTTCAATCTTATGCTCTCTCCATCATGTCACCGGCCCCTCCTTCTCCACCCCACTTCACCACCCCTTCCTCACCATCTGTCCAGATACCCCCTCCTCCCAGAAGCCTTCCCTGACTGCCCCAAACCTTGCTGACCATCCTATTTTCTCTGAATTCTTTTTACCAGAGCCCCCAGAATAGTGACAGACAGAGGTCAGACAAGTCGCTCAAAGCAATGGCCAGGAGGGGAGGACTGAGGGACCCCAATCTAAAAGAGACAAGACCAGAGGATGCATTGGGGTGATGTTCTTTCCCAGTACCCCACAAATCCCACTGATGCTAGAACTGCTTGGCAGAGGAGGCGCCCGGGCACTCAACAAGCTGTCTCTTTCTCGCCCAGTTTTGGAGTTCCTGGCTGGCCTCTGCTGCCACCCTGCCTCTGACCACATCCTAACATCTGGCTCTCCATCTCCAGGGAAGGAAAACAGATAGTCCTGGAAGTGACCAGACCCCTCACCACTTGGTTGGAAGCAGAGTCCTTGGAGCCGCAGGGAGAAGGACTGGGCCAAGGAGCTGATTGCATTACCCCTGGCAACCGCACGTCCCGCAGGTCGAGTCAATATTGCAGTGCTCTGGGATGTGGTTTCTGAAGCTCACAAAAGAAATCTATATTGTTCTCAGGAGCCACCAACCTTTCTCAAGGCAGCATGAGTCCCCTCCCACCTGTGAACAGCTTAAAGGAACACAGAAACCAAGCCCAGAAGGTGACAAAGGCTCCGTCCCCAGACTGACAGCCTAAAAGGGAGTATGTGACATTTACCTTTATGTTCACCCTCTCTCTCACCACAGAGCCAATACCCTTCAGCCTCCTGATTGCAAGGAACTCCAAATTGAGATGTGATTTTCTTTTAATTCTCTCTCCTTTCCTCCCCAGCCTAATAATAGTAGCTGATGATCACTGGGCCCTTCTTATGTGCTAGACTGTCTAGAAAATACTTTGTAAGGTATTAATTCATTTAATCCTCAGAAGACCCAACCCCAGGGAGCAGAATACTATCGGCATCCCTACTTTTTGGCTGAGAAATCTTAAGCACAGAGCAGTTAAGTAACTTGCCCAATGTCACAGAGATCACCAGCAAGAGAAACAAACAGTCTAGCCCATGCTCTTCACCACCATGCAGTCCCACCATCCACCCCTCCAAGAGCAAAGAGTTTGGAACTAGACCAGTCAAGGCTCAAATTTTAGTTTTAGCCATTGTATCTTAGATAAGCTATCTAATCGCTCTGCTCCTCACTTTCTCATCTGTAATGTGGACCTGCTGACAATAATCTCCATCATATAGAGTAGTTCCAAGTTTTTAATGGGATGACCCACCAGCCTTTCCTGAGCTCTAGCAACATCAAATTATTTTTATAGCTCATGAGTGCTTTTGCTCCCTCTGGCTAGAAGGTTCTCTAACCCCTTCTTTCCTAGTTAGCTCTTCCTACCTATCAAATCTCAGCTGGATTCTGCCTCCTGTCTTCCCGACTTCCCAATTCTGTACCCTCTTCTCCCACAGCCCTGCCTATCCCTACCAAATCCCCATCATCCTGACCAACTGTCCATGGATAGGTCCATCTCCCCCACTGGGCTCTGAGCTTTGCAAGAGCAACGACAGAGAGCTTATCCTAGCCTGCATCCACAGTGTCTAACAAAGTGCTTGGAATAGAGATCAGCAAATATTTGTTGCACAAATAACTCAATGAAAATTTCCTCTTATATTTATTTATGTTCTTGCTTAGTCACTCTTAATAGATGGTAAAGGTCCTGAATGCAACAGTCATATCTTCCTGAACATGTGTCTGAACTCCCCACCATACCTGGCACCACAGAAATAGAGCTGGGACTACAGCGAGATAAATAAAGTGACTTGGGCACAAAATGCAAGGAGGCACCAACTCCCAGCTTCATGCAAGAGTAGGCCAGGCCCTGAAGGTCCTCCATTCATGATATCTAACTTAAATTAATGGATGATTAAATCCTTGGGTTATAAATTTCTATCTGTGCCCTTGAGGAGGTCTCAGACTCACTTGTGATGATTCATATCTATCATCAAAGGCTGACAGTGCCACACCTACCAGCTTTCATTGGCCCCCTGCATCTGATGCAATGCTTGGACTCATGAAGGTAGTGGTTACTGCTGGGCTCAGAGATACCTCATCAAATGACAGCTGCAGGAGGAAAAGATATTAAGATATTAGAGGCTGACTTGAGCCCTGGGCCATGCAGAGCAAGGAAAGGTAATAGACAATCCAGGAGAGTTGGATTAAAATCAGTGAAGGAGTGACGGAAAGATATTCCAGGCAGAGAGCTAGATGAACTTGGCCAAGTCTTTGGGGAGGCCAGAGGTTAGCAGCAACCTCTCCATTTTGCGTAAATTCTGAAAAGTATTGTCCCATCCATTCATTGTTCATTTGATCCCTATGACAAAGGAATTTTAATCATTCCCACTTTGCTGAGGAGGAAACTGAGGTTTAGCCGGCAAGTCGCTTGCTCCAGGTGGGCAGCTAGTAGGGCTGGATGTGAAGCCTTGACTGGCTACTTTGGCAGCCCCACCCCATGACTAGGTGGTGGCACCCTTTCCTATTTCCTTTGCCCAGTGTGGAGTTTTCAAGTCCAGAGCTTCTCTAGCCTGGATTTCTAAGACTCTTTTTGGAGAGTGACTATGAAGCATTTGGGTTTTCAATCCTTCTCTGGAGCAACTGGACAGAGGTCTGGAGGGACCGAGAGAAAGTGACTTGATCTGTTATTCTCCCTTCTTGACCAGCCCCCAGCAAAACGGAAATGAAATCACTAAGTCCTCAAAGGCAGTGCTTTGGCTTAAGTGAAAACAAAGGCTCTCGGGCAAACAATGCGGACAGCATGTCACTCTCTCTGATGTGGCGTCCAGACCCGGCTGCATTCAGGAAAGGAGCGCTGTTGCGCGCTGCCTTTGTCGGTGTGCAGGGGAAGAACAAAACAGGACGGATTTGCTGACCCCCTGCCGGCGGCGAGATGGGAGCCTGAAATTCAGCTCGCGGACTCCTTGGCTCCGGGGGTCAAGAAGTTCGCAGTGTCCCAGAGCCAGCCCGGCATGGCTCCCATCGCTGACAGCCAGCCCCATGACCCCAGTGCGCAGGTGGGAGGTCACAGCAGGGGCGTTTCCATTTTAACCCTATTGTTTAGCCAAATGAAGCCAAGATGTTCGTGCTCCCCACTGGAGGAGTCGGCCGGCTTCAATAATTTCTGAGTGCTGACAGATAATTCAGAGATATTGGATCTCTCACCACCTGGGGACTGCCCTTCGCTACCACGGCAATCAGTTACTGCCCGCCAACCAGGGGCCATGCAGAGGCCCCGGGCCCCCTCACGCCTTTACGATCAGGCTCCAGCGTCTTGAAAAATATTGCTTGAATTTATTTATATAATCACGTTAGGAAGGCGGTGAGTTATTGTGAAGTCAGCATTCTTCCATCTTCCTTCCCACTAATCCTTTGTTTGAGATTCTGCTCGAAGGACTCCGATTACTAATGCAATTACACGCTACCTGGTAAAGGGTAATCCAAAAAAAATCAAACCACTTCACATATTGTATTTTTTTTCACTCAGAGCCTCCCTTCTCCTAAAACTCAGGGCTGACATAAATCAATTAGCTACTGATTTTATGACTACCTGCATTGAAGAACACATAGACTCTTGACGTGGCTCTGCCAGGGGTTGAAGTCATCTTAAAGGGAAACACTGGCTTGCCTCTGGAGAACCAGCTTCAGAATTCTCAGAGTGACAGCAGACACTCTGAACAGGGGTTGAGTCTTATGGCAACGGAACACCAGGCTGCCACCCATCCGGACAATATATGTGTGTTTTATTCCGGCATTGCTAAAATGAAAGGCTTCTTGATCCCGGTGGGTCCTTTTCTCTTCCATTCACCATAGAATAAATGTGACATTGAACCTATTGGAGAAACATCTGTAATCCCAGCTGGATGCTTGGTTCTGCAATGAACACCATGATGAAAATCACCTCGATGCTAGTTTGGGGGTTTCCAATTTTATATCAACCTATAAATAAATTACACAGGCTTCACTGTGATTGTAGAACGACACACACATGTTATCCAACTTAACAATATGAAACGCAAAGGGACTGAACCCCTGGAGGGATGGAAGAGATTTGGAGAGAGCATGGAGGCAGAAAGTAGTATCAACACTAGGAAAGAAGACATGCATGTTTTAGAACGTAGCTGCGGTTCCAGAGCTGACCAGTGAGTGGAGGAATCGAAAACAGTGCTTGAGTTATACTTGGAAAAGAGAGGATGGAAAGTGGGGGTGGGGGGACACTAAAAGGTAGCTAAATCTTTTGTCATGGGGGAAGGTCAAAAGACAGTGTCTAGAATTGATCTATCAAAAAGCAGCTGTGTAATTATATTCTTTCCATATGAAAATAAGTGCCAGAGAAACTAAAGATAGAGACCATTAAAGGGTTGCTTCGAGTTACTCAAGATAGTTGATAACTATGAGGGGGTGGACAATAGCTGAGAGGGTGTCAGTAATGCTCCATTTCTTAATCGGGGGGCTTTGTAAAAATCATCAAGCACATACTAATGATATATGTGCCTTTTTCTGTTTGTAGGGTATATTTCAATTGAAAGTTTTATTTGTACAAGTGACTGCCTTGGGGCTGGGGATGTAGCTCAGTTGGTAGAGTGCTTGCCTCACGTGTACAAAGCCCTAGGTTCAATGCCCAGCATCACACACACAAAGTGACTGTCTCTAGGGAACAAAACTAGGGGTAGCAAGGGAGGGGATGGGACATTGTTGTTTTCCATGGTCAGCCCAGCTAATGACCTCATTATTTTTAGCCACATGCATGTATTACTTAGTTGAAAATCAATTATTTTCATATTGTTTCATGCTGGACCCTTGGGAGACTGCTCATATATAAAAATTTCCAAGGCCCCAAAAAGGCAAACCTTGGGTGATATTTAAGTTCCAGGAAGATCAATATCAGATGATTTAAGAAAGCAACTTTTTAAACATCAAAGCTTGCAACAATTTGGATAATGAGTGCACTGTCATTGGAGACACTCAAAGGGATCAAGAAGGAACTTTGTCTAGAGAGCACAAAGGCAGTTTGGTCATTTGTGGGATTCTATAGTACTTCTGGGGCTGCATACACTTCGGTCGCTGGTTTGTTTTTAACCTTTTCATTTGAGAAAGAAAACTCAAACATCAAGAATTCCAATGATGAAATGCTCCTTAAAGACTGGGTTAAAAGTAGAACAGGAAGGAGGGTCAAAGGAAGCCCTTTCTTTGCATGGCAGCTTATGGTAAGCAGCCAGTGGGGTTGACCCAGGAGAGACAATGCACCATCTAGGCAAAGCCTAATACAGATGTTCCACAGCCTGGGGACTGCCCTTCCCTACCACAGCAGTTGCTGCACCCAACAGGGGCCATGCAGAGGGTCAATGGTGGCAGTATTCCCAGGCTACAATTTAGAGAATCTTCTGACCTGATGTAAACCTCTACTCCAGGGATTAGCAAACTGTGGCCTGTGGGGCCCAATCTATTTTTGTATAGCCTGTAAACTAACAAGGGTTTGACATCTTTGAATGGTTGGAAATTATTACAAGAAAAATAAAACCCATTATGATATATGAAAATTACATGAAATTTAATTTCAGAGCCATACATAAAGTTTTATTGGAATACAAAAATGCCCTATGCCATATAATCAACTATATACTTTTGCTTTAACAGTAGAGATAGTGGTTTTGACAGATCAGATGACCCACAAAGACTAAAATATTTGCTGTCTGGTCCTTTACAAAAAAAGTTAGCAAAATCGTATGGCTGATATAAATAGCATGGAGGTATTCTAACTCTCCAAGTATTAGTCTCATTTTGTTTTGTTTTCTTGTTTAACATACTGTACAATAAGTGCAGAATCAGAATTGGAATCAAAGAATTTACATATAATTTACATATAATTAGTAATAATGCATCATATATTTTTAAATAGTTGGAAGAGAGAAATTTGAATGTTCTGACCAGAAAGAAATGATAAAAGTTGAAAGCAAAGGATATAATTACCCTGAGTTGATCACTACTCAACATGAATCAAAACATTGCATTATGCCTCATAAATACGTGCAAATATTATGCATCAATCAAAAATAAAAAAGTTTTAAAAATGGACAAAAGACCTAAATAGACAATTTCTACAGCCTTCAAAAGAAAACATACGAATGGCCGACAGGTATATGGAAAAAAATGCTGTATATCACTAATCATCAGGGAAATGAAAATCAGAACCAAATGTGATACCATCTTATCCTAGTTAGAATGGCTGTTAATGAAAAGTCAAAAGATAACAATTGTTGGCGAGGATGTAGAGAAAAGGGAACCTTTATACACGGCGGGAGGGAATGTAAATTAGTGCAACCATTATGGAAAACAGGATGGCAGTTCCTCCAAAGATTAAAAATAGAGCTAACATAAGATCCAGCAATCCCATTATTAGTTATATATTCAAAAGAATTAAAATCACCATGGCAAAGAGATACCTGCACTTCCATGTTTACTCCATCGGTATTCACAATAGCCAAACCATGTGGGCAAACAAATCTAGAGAGAGCACCTGGCACCTCTGTTTACTAAGATCCTGGCCTCAGGGCTGATGGCATGCATGGTAAAGTCCCTGGGGACTCCCTCCAGAATGGGGGTTGGAGAGGAAGTCATGAGCCAGAACTCCAAAAAAAGAGCCTCCACCATTCCCACTGCAAAGAAGACCAAAATTGTCCTACCTCATCCCATCAAACTACCAATTCACTGAGGTTTTCTTGGGGGGAAATTACGTTGCCCCTCATCCTGCTGTTGTTTTTAAAAATAAACAGACTTCCCCTTAAGCACACCCTGTCTTCTGTATTGTTACAGACAGATGAGCTCCTTCTGATGGGGAAACAACTAAGGAAGATTGCCCTGGAGACAGGCTGATGAATACTCTGGCCATCTCTGGGGCAGAGGCAGAAGTAAAACTAAACTGACATATTCCTCAATTATTGGGTCAATTGAACAATTGGTGTAGTGCGTTGCTGGCTTGACAAATTGATTTTCGGTGAGTTGGATCTTGCCAGCTTCCAAACTACAGCCCAAACCTGAGACTGTATTTTGGGCCCTAATTGTCTGGAGGATTCTCTGTGGCCAGTTGAAGCCAGGGAGCAAGAACAGGCCTCTGTGAAAGCCCCCAGAACCTCAGCTAGGCTCAGCCAGGCTGCCCAGGAGGTTGGCTGGTGCCTTGGCGCCTGGACGTGTCCTCCCAGTGCTGAGCCTCTTTTCTCAACCCGGCGGTTGTCTTGGAGACCAAGAGCCCCAGGGAGGACAGAGGCTTCTAGCCTCCCCAGGTCTCCCCAGGGGGACAGAGGCAGACTTCTTCAAAGGGCAGGACTTTCTACCCAGACAACAGCTTCGTTCCTTGCACAAAGAACAGCATTCGCCAGACAAATTCATCTTAGGGAAGTTGTTTGAGGACAGCTGGTCCCTGTCTGTCACCTTCATCAGCTCCATCTCCACTTCACCCCCAGGAGGCAGGAGCAGAAAGTGAGTGGACCACCACTTCTCCTCCTCACCGTTAGTGTCCAAATTCAAAGATCAAAGCATCCGGATTCAAACCCTGACTCCACAACACACTAGACGGTTCACCTGAGTGAGCAATTTCACTCCCCTAAGCCCCAGTTTCCTTATCTGGGAAATTTTTAAAGAAGAGTTCCTAATTCAGACAGTAGTGAGGGCTCATTGAGATAATGCATTTAAATCACTCGGAACAGTTCTTGGCTCAGAGAAGTGGTAAACATCACGCTATTAATATTTCCTTTGGAAGAAAAATCTCTAGCCATTGCAAATGGGAGCTTCTTAGGCAAGAGCAGGAGTCCTCAGGCCTGCCCCACGCAGGAGCTCCAGGAGTGGGAATGATAACCCGGAGGGTAGGGGGTTGGTTGTTTGCTTGGCCAGTCCAAATGACTTATTACACCAGCCCCTGGCCAGGGAGTAGAAAGGAAGAAGATAAAAAATCATAGCATCGATTTTTCCAGCACGTGAAACCAGCAATGTTATTTCCAGACCCATCCTTTTTGAAATTAAATTAAATAAAGTTTAGCTCAGTTTGTCAATTTGCTGAAAACCAGCTCAGTCCCACTCTCCCCTTTGCAGTGATGGGGCTCGGGGAGGATTTTTTTTTTCTTCCTAGGGAAGCATTATTGCATTAGGAGAAGCATGAGTTTGTGATGATGTTCTGGAATTTTAAGAGCTTTTTGACCCAATGAGGTGTCAATTTACAAGTACATTTTCCATAAGCATTAGGTAGGCATTTTAACAAATGGGGGCTGTGGAGAGAGAGTCCTCCAGGAGTGAGTTATAGCTGCAGGACTGAATTCTTATTCAGAAATACAGTCCCTAAGGTGGCAGAATTGTCTCCCTGACTCATAGATACACTCTGGAAAAACCAGAAGCATATTCCTCTTTTACTTCAATTATGAGATTTTTCTTTCTTTCAAAAACAATAAATGTGCCAGTTATTTCAGGTGAGAAAACATAATCTTGAGGCTGCCTCAAGGAGAGGTGTTTGCCAAGCCCAAATTCGCCCAGGTGAGGGGCTAATAAAAGCCTCCAGAGGGGCCAGGCAGGGGCAGGCAGCAGTAATAAGTGGCCTGTCAGTCATCCTAACCAGCCAGAACCAATCACAGGCACTGGGGCGGGGGGGGGGGGGATTATCCACAGTTAACAGGCTGGGATGGGGGTTAATAAAAGCTGGTTCTCTATCCCATGCTTCTTTGGGAGGAAGATTCAGTAATTGCCTCCACATGGCCCAGACTTCAATTTGACCCTCAGATCCCCAGTCACTGAAAGGTCAGGACCATGGTGTCTAAGAAGAGGTAAAGATGATCAAGTGACCAGTCTTGAATTGAAAATCATGGTTCAAGGACTTGAGCCGTTCCGGGAGATCAGAGTTGTTGTACAGGAGCGTGGTCCTAGGTTCAGTGGAATGCCCAGAGGAGCTTCAACAGGGCCAGTGGCTCACTCTGTTCCTTCAAAACTGGGTTCCCACTTATCCTTCAAGCTTGAATTAAATGGCGTCACCTCTGAAGCCATCTTCAACCTGAGACGCAATTAGCCAGCATGCCCTCCCTGCTCTTAGGACTTTTTTCACACATTCCTCGGTCACTAGCCTGTAGCACACGGTTCTCTGTGACCATCTCCAGCATCTCCAAGAGTGCCCGGCCCAGAGGAAAGGTGTTCAGTGAATGTTGGCTCACCACACAAAGAGAGGGATCCCAGGGGAACCCTCCAGGAGACAATGACAACAGATTGTCCAAAATTCTGGCTGGAGTTCAATCAAGAGTACAGAGTTGGGGCAACTTTGGGGAAACCCAAAGAACTGTAAATCATAAAGTAAATCATAGCCTATGTATTCTCCCATTCAATAGGCCATTATGCAGCTATTGACAAAGATGTACCAGATGTATAGGTTTTGCTTTAGGAAGATGTTTGTGATGTGTGATGAAGTAGTAAAAAGAAAGTTACAAAACAGTTTGAGCCCATTTTGGGGGGGAAATAAAGGTTCTTTCTCTTTGTCTGTCTGTCTGTCTCTCTCTCTTTCTCTCTCTCTCTCTCTCACACACACACACACACACACACACACACACACACACTTGGGTTGAGTCAACAGAGGTGAAGTGCCAAACCACAGGAGCTACTATTGAAGTCTCAGAAGAACATTTCAGAAGGACATTGTAGTGCTGATCTTCATCCAAAAGGTGACTAAGAGGAAAGATCCCGAATCCTACCGTGGGAATAAGGATTGAACAGACGGAGGCCAATGGAAACGCTCACAGCATGAGCTGAACCCATCAAAATGCAGAGGGAAGGGTGGCCCAGACTATAGGGAAGGGATCAAGGAAGGCTTCATAAACAAGATTCCCAGAATCCAGTTCTGCTCTCCAGTTGAGGGCAATGCTTCTCCACTCGAAGCCCCTGGCCTGCCTCCTGTGCAACTTTGGCTTTTCCTTATACCACCTGCATGATTATTTACTTAATATTTTTCTTTTAAGTTGTCTTGCTTTGTTAAAAAATAAAAAGTTTCAAAAGAGAGCTTTGTTGCATGAATTATATGGAGAAAACAAGAGTGGATACCACAAACAAAAGAAAACAATCCCACACTCTCCTGTTTCTAACATTCCCAAGTTGTTCAACCCCATATTGCTCAGTATTGCTGGAGGGAAGCTCTGCACCCAGGAGCCAACTCCTCTTTGTTCAAAAGAAGAGATCCACACGTATTCTAAAGGTTTTAAAGATGCACTTGGTCCCCCCTTCCCCTCCAAGGAACTCTGTCCTAGTCAGAAAAGCATGAGAGAGGACCAGTTTTTTCCCACTGAGGGATGCAGTGGAATGTCATGTGGCACCCTGGTAAGCACAGGAGAGCAGGGATAGGCCTTGAGGACTGGTGGGTGGGGAGTGTGGTGAAGGCAAGGCAGCCCTGGTCTCACCAAGGCTGTAGGGAGGGGCAGTGTCAGAGAGGCAGTCTGGCACCGTTGGCATAGATGTGTCTAGAAACAAAGTATATTACCCATTCAAAACAAATGTATTATTTATTTATTATCATGCACACACACGCACACACACACACAATCCCTTGGGCAGCAATATGCCAAGCAACCAAGTGGTCCAGATAAGCTAGAGAACAAAGGCCTTGGAGTTGAGATAGCTGATCACAGTTGTTCTACTTACTACAGCTGTGGCCTGGAGTAGGTGTCTTATCTTTACAAGCCTCAGTATCCTAATCTGTATGAAGGGCCTATGAACAGTATCTGTCCCAGTGGGTTACAGGACATCCTAATAAGGTGATCAACGCAAAACCCTTTGCCTTTCCCAGGATTCAGTGCCTCAACGTTACTCCCTCCATTCCTATCTCTGCAATTCTTTAGCAAGTGCACGTCCATCGGTATCTTTTTCTATCTGTCTCCGTCACCCTCATTACTTTCTGTTCTAAAATAAAATTGAAGCATATTTTGTGTTATTTATTATGTGGAGTTAATAGACTCTTCTTTTCCCTGCTCTTAATTTGAATAAGCTAACAAGGAGAATATTCCCATTTCTAGGAGCAAAGACGCTGACTATATTTAATTTAAAACGAATTTTTTTTTAGTTGTAGATGGACACAACACGTTTATTTTGTTTATTTGCTTTTATGTGGTGCTGAGGATCAAATCCATTGCCTCACACATGCTAGGTAAACGGTCTACCAACTGAGCTACAATCCTAGTCCTTAATTTTCAAAATTTTTTAATTTTATTTTTACTGTTCTGGGCTTCCAGTTGAATTCAGGAGCAACAGATAGTGACTTTTTTTATTGATTTTATTATTTTTTAAATACATGACAACAGTGGAATGCATTACAATCCTTATTATACATAGAGAGCACAATTTTTCGTATCTCTGTATATAAAGTATGTTCATGTCAATTTATGCCACTATACATGTACTTTTTTGCATTACAATTCTTAGTACACACATACCACAATTTTTCATATATCTGTATATAAGGTATGTTGACACCCAATTCAAGTCTTCATACATGTACTTTGTATAATGATGTCCATCACATTCCACCATGCTTGCTAATCCCCTTCCCCCTCCCTTTCCCTCCCACCCCTCTTCCCTATCTAGAATTAATCTAATCTTCCCATGCTCCCCCTCCCTACCCAACTATGAATCACAACCTTTATATCAGAGAAAACATTCAGCATTTGTTTTGGGGGGATTGGCGGACTTCACTTAGCATTATCTTCTCCAACACCATCCATTGGCAGAATTGTTCTCCAGCCCTGATTCAGACTGTGTACCTGCTCTTGTGTGGACAATCACCCAACCACTCATGTGCAGCACTTTCTCTCTCTCTCATTCTCTCTCTCTCTCTCTCTCTCTCTCTCACACACACACACACACACACACACACACACACACACATACACACACACACCAGAAATTTCCCTGGCAGGGAGGGATTTCTCCCATCAAGCACTTTCCAAACAATAATGGCAGATCAGGAGCCCCAAAGAGATTGAAATGTTTCTATTGAGTTTCATTTCTTTGAATATTGCCGTAGCCAGTCTTTACAGAAGTCAGTAAATCTCAGTTTAACTGCCACTATTGATTGGGAAGGGTGCGAACAAAGGTGTCAATGTGTTTTGGCCCCTCCTGAAGTATCCATTACTAACGGCATTGAAGACATGATGTATTTGTTTTCTGGTGTGCAGACGCTGGTGTGGCTCCTGCACCCTTCACCCTCCGTCATCCAGAGCTGCTTTCTAAAGATAGACAGAAGGTTCCTGCAGGACACCCGTTCTTCACTCATTAACAGTGATCAGTAAACCCTGTGGTGTTCATTAAAATGTTTCTCCGCTACACTGCAACAACATTTTTTCCTTTGAAAGCCAACTCTAACTGCTGTGAGGTCAAAGAAATATATAACAATTATGAAGAAGGTAATCTCCACTGCACTTTTTTTTTTCGAGTACATCCTGAGGCTGGGCAAGCAGTTGCGATTTATTGACACTCAGACCCGTGACTCTCATTTGAATGATATTCACCAGAGTTGTGCTCAGCCTCTCTGAGGCCATGCAAATGAGAGGTAAGGTAAAGAGCCAAAAAGTGACAGCCCTCCACACAGAGGAGCTGGTGACTTCTGACCCTACCTGAGTTTGGTTTTATGACTTTCATATCCTTGAAGTTATTTAAAAGAAGATGAAAAATGACAGGTGCTGGAGTTGGCAAAAGCAGCCAGTTGATTGCATTCTGGGCTGCCAGTGGGAACCCCCTCCCCGAACGTTGTCAGCACATTTAAAAGTGTTCGGTTCACTGCTGTCCTCTGCATTTCTCCCCTGACCTGCAGAGCGAATCTGGCACGCAGACAGGTGGAAGTGGAAGTGGACATTTGTTCTCTGCTGGCTGGCTTCTCTTTGGGGTATGCCTCCCTCCCCCGATCTCCATCCTTGGGGTTCAGGTGGGACTCATTCCTCCCCACTCTTTAGCATCCATGGTTATGCATCTGATGGTCAAGTCTAACCAATCAGAGCACCGTATTTCCTGGCTCTGGTGATAACATCAGAGATCACCATGTGATTTATATAGGGCCAATGAGAACTTCCCCCAGGGCTTTTGAAGGAACCAGGAGAAGTGGTCTCTCCTTCTGCTGTGGATAATCTAGCATGATGTAAGCCTGGAGCCACCATGTGGGAAGAGCCTGTATTGTGAGAGAATCCAAAATAGCAACAGCAATGATGAAAGATGAGAACAGAACTGGGAGGAAGGGCGTTGATTAACAACTGGATGCAGCCACACCTGACGCTACTCTTAGGATTTTTAGCAGACTGAGGCAATAAATTCTTTAGACTTGAGTCTGTCTCAATCAAAAGATGCCCAACTAATGAAGATGACTTTTTAGCATAACTTGAGGAGCATCGAGAATATTTCCAGTCTATAACAGTGTTCCCACCAGCTCCCTAAAACCAAATAATACCCCAGAGTTTCTGAGTCTGCTCACTTACTACTTCTCCTGAAAGAAGTTCCTTAAAATAGCACTTGCACCTATATCCTGGGGTCTGCTCCTTGGGAGCCCAAAAGAAGATATGAGGATTCAATTCCGTGATTCACGGACAGTATTTATCACCGTGCCTGACTCATAATATACTAGATGTTAAATGTTGTTGTAGTTAATAGAACGGCTTGAAGTAGACTACAGTTTCCTGAAATCCAATTCAGTCCTCTTTATACCACCTTGGTATCTACAAAAATATCAAACATACATCACGGTTGATGAACAAAATTATTTTAATTGTTAAAACATTTAACATTTTTATAAGTTGCATAGTGTTTCAGTCAGGTTTTTTTTGCAGTTGTGACTAAAAGATCTGACCAGAACAATTGTAGAGGAGGAAAAGTTTATTTGGGGTGGCTCATGGTTTCTGAGGTCTCAGTCCATAGACAGCTGGCTCCATGCCTCTGAGCTCAAGGTAAAGCAGGACATTATGGCAGAGGAAAGCAGCTCACATGATGATCAGAAAGCAGAGACAGAAATCTTCATTTGCTAGATAGAAAATACACACCCCAAAGCCATGTCCCCAGTGACCCACCTCCTCTGGTCACACCCCACTCTCCTTCAGTTACAACTCAGTTAATCCCATGAGGAAATTAATTCACTGATTGGGTGAAGACTCTCATAACCCAATCATTTCTCCTGTAAAACTTCTTGCATTGTCTCACACATGAGCTTTTGGGGGACACCTCACGTCCAAACCATACATATGACATCACCTTCTATTTATGGTAGTGATCATGAATTTTCTTCTTAAAGCAAAGCCTTAAGGTTCTAAATATGGGTAAATTATTTAAAAGCAAGTAATGAATATTCCCCCAAATTGTGATGGTATTAACAGAAAACTCTGAGTCCCCTCACATCATCCACCAGTCCAAATCTTCCATGTCGTGGCTTTAGGGTCACAGCTAGGGTATGAGGGTGTCTTGGCAGAAATGAATGTGAGCCAGTTCCCACTGTACCAAACTGTCATGCACTTTACACATGGCTGCCTGGCTCTGCCCTTGCAGGAGAGAGAGAAGATGAGCTATGTATCAGGAAGAGAAATACGGCATCTGTAGGACCTGGAGAGAAAGGTACAATAGTTGTTGCCTTATCCATGGTGGATAAATTCTAAGGCTTAACCTGGATGCTGAAACCAAGGGTAGTACCAAACCCTGCATATATTGTGTTTTTTTTTTTAATTTTCAGTTAAGTCAAAAACATTCACCTTTCAACTAAAGGAAGTACTTTGTAACTTCTCTTTGATGTATCCAAATTGCCAGCATTACAATTATTGCATCTTGGGGCTCACTCTTAAGTAAAGTGAGAGTTCCTTGTACACAAGCACTGTGATACCATGACAGCTGATATGATAACTGAGGCAGCTATGAAGTGAATAAAGGGCAGGCAGCATATACAACATGGAAACGTTGCACAAAGGGATGATTCAGATCCCAAGCAGATGCAGCAGGACATTGTGAGAACCCATCAGGCTTCTCAGAACGTGTGAAATTTAAAACTTATGAGTGCAGGAACATGAGTTAGATAGCAATAACACCTATTGCTCTAAAGCACAGTAGGATAACTGTGTTTGACAACAAATAATTGAATATTTTAAAATAGTTACTAGGATTTTGGATGTTCCCAACACAGAGAAATGGTGTAAGTCTGTATCATAGATACACCAACACATACCTGATATGATCATTACACGTTGTCTACATGTATAAAATGCCACAGGGTACCCCATAAATATGCACAATTACTATGTTCTAATTAAAATATATATTAATAATAAAAATAAAACTCATAATGGTTAATTTCTAGAATTTCCTCTTTAATATTTTCAGGAAAGCAAAATCACAGAAGAGAAGACTACAGTTCTTTGGGTGCCTCAGTGTGAGGTGAAGGTGAATAAGGAAAAGTAAGAAACTATGGAGGGTCCTTCCAGTGAGGTGGAGTTGCCCCAAGACAAGGCTGGCCCCAGAGAACCTCACCAAATGAGGCTGCTATTCTTTCCTAACTTTCCCCAGCCCCACTCCTATAGACACTGTTATGATCCAGGTCCAGAGATAGTCAAATTCAAATTCTGCCTGTGTGCCTTCAGGCCACCCACACTACCTCTCTGATCCTCCATTACCCCATCTGTAAAATGGAGAAAATGATCTTCATGCCACAACAGACTGAGCAGCAGCGTGAAGAGTCATTGTCAGGTCAAAGCGCATGATGGGAGCCTCGAGACAGTCTGCTTTTTTCTCTCCACTACTAACTGGGTCAGAAAGTCCAGTACTATCACAGCTTTCCAACAGGAAAGTCCTGGGGATTGATTGGCATGGAGGGTCCTTCCAGTGAGGTCACGGTCAGGGTCACCTGCTCTATCTCTGTTTGAGTATTTGGCTCAACTTCAAGATTTCCTCCAAGGAAATAGACCATGCCCCTTACATAAGATGTTGTTGTTGTTCCATTGAAGTCCCCTTTGATGGACCAGTTTTAACCCAGGTACCCTGGAAGTCTGGGCTGCTAAGGGCCTTCCCCGGAGTTCTGCCCTTGACAGATGGAATCTCCTTGCCTGGAGATTAGACTCATCCACATTTGTAGCCTGCAGGGAACCTGCAGGCAGAGATGGCACTGGGGTACAAAACCCTGCTCAACTCGCTTTAAGATAATACATCTGGGTGGGATCATGCATGTTCTGGGACTCTGGCATTTTAGGGAAATCTGACCAAAGATCTCATGCCTTGGACATGAGAAAGATGTCTTCAGGAGAAGAAAGGATAGGCTGGCTCCTGCAGGAGCTAAATCTGGATGACATTTTGTTATGCTCGAATTCGGGACCCCCAAAGACCACCAGAGACCCAAGATCGATGCAAGCAGCAAAGAGGTGTTTATTGCGAGCTAGCTCACACAGCAACTGGTGACGCTGAGAGGCCCCGAGCCCAGGGTTTGCAACAGTTTTATACATTTTTTGGAGAGGGCAGTGACTTCACATACATCATAGCCTCTTTTAGCAAATCATCACACACCGCGGGAAAATCAAATAACAACTCTAAAACATGATTAGCACATTCACTGGCGGGAACAAGTTGGGTAGGGGTGATTGGTCAGTACAAAAGGGGTATTCGTTTGAACTGATTGGTTTGAGCCAAGAGGGGTGTACGTGCTGAACTACATGGTTTACCAACATGTTATCAACCACCATAAACTACTGGGAGGGTCATCTGGCATCCCAGGTATTTCCCTGTCTCATGCTGATTGGTGGCTGCTAGGGGGCTGCTATGGATCCCCACCTAGCCTGACTGAGTCAGGGACACCTGGCGCAGCAGATCTCTCCTGTTATTTGTAGATAAACAACTTAGCAGGGTGGGAATGTGCCTAGGAGTGCTCTGTGGGTTTTTCCAAGGACAAAGGCCATGTCCCTTCCTTGGACAGCTTTGCTCTGAGATAGAGGCTGGTTTTTCAATTTCCCCTGAATGAAGGTAGTCCGTCGGAGGATATTGAGAGGGAAAGAGCCCTGGTTCACCTTGTCAGACAATGCTGGAGAGTCAGTCCTCTGGAAGGCAGAACCCTAGACAGCTCCAGGGATCTCATAAGCAGCAATTCTCCTGGGACTCAGCTCCAACTGTCTAGAACATGTAGGATAAAGCCAAACTTCTGGCTATGGCCAACATGAGCTCACGAGACCCAGCCAGCCCCTGCCCACCTCTCAGACTCACCTCTTGCCACTCCCCCTTGCTCCCCACCTTCCAGACAGCTTCCCTTCCTTTTAACATCACCTGTTGCCAAGTTTGTTCACCTCAGGGGATTTCTCTCCTTTTCTTCTTCTTCCAGGAATCCCCTTCTCCAATTCCTCCTATGTCTAAGTTTTTGTGAAGACTTAGTTTTCGTGAATCTCTCCAAGAAGTCCTCCCTGGCCACCTGATTATTCTTGATCACATTTCCCTATTTTATTCCTTTATATTACATATTATCAAAATTTTTATGTTCTCTGTGTTTTGTATACTGTAAAAATCTACATTGGCATAGATCAATATGAATCCCTAGCACCTAGAACAGTATCAGGCATAGAGCAGATAGATGCTCATAACATTTTACAAATACTAGATTGAACATGTCCATGCTTCTGAGCCTTTGTTCTGAGTGTCACGTTTCTAGGAGCGAGAATCTGATTCCAGTTTAGCTTTGGGATACATCCCTCTCCCCATTAATCAGATAATATCGTACAGACATGCCCACTGGAGAGTTCTCTTTAGGGATTGATATCAATTCTAGAGAAGGAGGATCCTACTATGGGAGCCCCTCTTCCACTGGTGCTACCCAACCTACTTCTTCCTGGTGCCAGCTTGTGCCTCTCAGGCTGGATCATGACAGTCCCTTTGGGCTTTGTGTGCTGGAACCTCAGCTCTGATGTCTGAAGCTGGGTCATCCCTTGGTATCTTTATCCTTTCCCTCTCTCCAATGAAAGAGGAAGCGTTTAAATTCTCACCAGCTAAAGCTGATCAATCAAACACTGGATGCTTGTGCTTCTATTTCCATCATAATCACATTCATGCTCATCATTTCATCCAGTCCTAAGTGGATCCATGCATCCCTTGCTGCATGAGATGGTCAGGACATAAATCCATCCCCACTGGAGCGCTAAGCTGGAGGATGGCTTTTCTGATTCCTACAGTGGGGAGCTGCGTAAGATTGAAGCCAACACAAATGAAAGCAGAGTGAAGGATGGAGAACCAGTTCCTTGAGGATATTATCTGAGCCTCTGGCTCTTAAGCCAATTCAGACGTGTGTGTGTGTGTGTGTGTGTGTGTGTGTGTGTAGTCAGTTTGAGTGTTTCTGTCCTTTTCAATTTGAGAAGCACAGATAATGAAGTCCCTGTCAACTTGTCAACTTGAAATTCTGAGGCCTACTCCCAAAGACACTCAGAATTTTAGAAAAGGGCTTTTCATTCTTGCTCCTTAAGCTCCAATTTGGAACCATTAACTAAATATGTCATTAACCAGGTCGGACATTAACTAGGTATGCCACTAGAGTGGAGAAGAGCCAAACTCCAGAACCAGAGTAGCCAAGTTCAAACCCTGGGTCTTCTACTCATTAGCAGTGTGACCTTAGAAGTTAACTTAACCTCTCTAATTTCAATTCCTGTATCAGGATAGGATAGGTTATGTTGTGAGGACAAACAATCCCAGAACAAAGGCAATTTTAAATAATCAAATGTATTTTCTACTAACACTCCGCATCCATCATGAGTGGTCTGGGGTTCTGCTGCTCATTGCCCTCACTTTGGACCCAGATGGACAGAGTACTTGATATATGGAGCATGGCTAAAGGGAAAGGGGCCAATCACAGGCTGGCTCTTAAAGCTTCTACCTGGAAGAGACTCATTTCACCTATGGTCACATTTCATTGGTCAAATCAAGTCACATGACCATAACTAACTTCATCATGGGCAGAACTTTGAACTCATTTTATGCTGAGAAGAAAATTCAGAAAAATGTGCACCAATAACTCACAGTTCCCTCATGCACTTATGGATAACAACTGTACTATACTACAGAATGGTTCAAAAACTTAGATGGGTTGTTAGTTCACATAAATCTGTGTCTGACACAGAGTAAATACTCACCAACAGCAACATTGTGCCATAGCTCCTGCCTCTGGGTCTGACAACCACCACACATATACCCTGTGTGAGAAGAGCTGCCACTGCTGGTGTCCACCTACCAAGAAACTAGAAAAAAGTATGTCCCTGTCATACCTGTCACCAGACACAAGTAGCAACAGCCCAAAGGACAATTCACAACTTAATTACAAATCAGGATGTTTTGTGATCAACTACCATGACATAAATCCTTCTGAGTCTAGGGTAAAGGAGCAGAGGTCAACTTGCGACCTCAAAATGGGCAACTCTTTGGCTTTATCACATCATCTCTGCTTCTGAAACCCCAATGGGGTAGGACTCAGCCCTGCACCATGGGAACCTGGGTATAGGACCCAGGAGACACTCCCTGGCAGCCCTGATGTTATCATTGTACATCCTGCTCAGCCAGAGAAATTTTTATTATCTCCAACAAAACACTTCTTTACCTTAATGGAGTGAGCACATAACAATGGAAATTTGTTTTCGAAGTCTCTATGTGGAGCTCTAAAATAAGGTTCTCTCCAGGAACTGATCTTAGGGACATGTGCTCAAAGACCCATCCATGTTCAAAGGTGTTCATCCCACATTGTTTGTACAGCATAGAGCCAGAATGGCCATCAAGAGTTATGTGGTTGAATAAGGCATGAGGAACACTTTTAAAATAATTGAAATTAAACAGAAGTGTTTAAGAGAATTAGAAATGAATGGTAGCACTGAAGAGAACTAGAATTAATAGAACTTCCATTAAAATAGATCAAATTAGCTCCATCTGTACTAATAGTTAGAAATTTGCTTAATGTTAAGTGAAGGGCGTGATGCAGAGCTGTACATATATTATAACCCTATTTGAGTATATTTTAATAATACATATATACTTAGGTTGGTAGAAACCACAGGAATTATTAACAGCAATTTTCCCAGGGAGTGAAATTCTGAAGGGGTGGGGAAGGGGAGAAAGAGAGCATGTAGTTTTTATAATTTACTCTCTTCCAGCTTTCTAAATGGTTTTTAATCACATGATAGAGTTACATTATATTTGGAATTTATTTAAAATTTTAAGGAATAGTAACTGACCACACAGGAGGAGCAGCTCACATCTGGGGAGGTGCAGGTAACATTTACTAGAGTCAGGAGCTGAGATTCTCATGTGTCTTCCCAGGAAGGGGAGGCCTCTTTCCTGGTCCTGCTAAGGATTGTTTCACCCTGGAATTGTGAGAGACTCCCAGGGATGAGGGGTTCTCAGAGGCTGTGTGAGTACACAAGGTGGTCTTCTCCAAGCCACTGAACTGTGCTGGTAAAGTGATGCATGAGCAGCCTTCCCTGCTTAGGGACGAAGGAGGTCCTGGCTGCAGGAACATCCAGTCTCCAAGGATTAGTAGAGGCCCTGGGGTTGAGATGGATTCGTCAGACCCTCATCCCTACAAGCACTGCCCCGAACACATTCCAGACCCACCTACCTTGTAGGGGTGTTCTAGGGACTAAAGGAGGTAATGTGTCTGAATGCAGATGGGAAAGGAGGCAGATGATAAGGACTGCTGCCATCACCCCATTTTTACAGATAAGGAAAATGAGACTGGGAAAGAGAGACACACCCACCCCAGTTCTCATAAGCACGGAAGCCAGATCCCCAAGCTGGTCTCTGAAGCCATGCGATGCACTGACTCACTACCTCTTTAGAATGCCTGCCAAAACTTCAGCCCCCATGCATCAAGGACCTTGTATAGAACATGCTCCAGCTTATTCCAGCTGTGGAGCCCCTGAGGACTTCACAGCAACCCCACTGCAGCCCATGGTCCCCCTCTACCCAAGCCAGACTTGCATCCCTCACCCTTCACAAGGCTGAACCTCAGGTCCCTGAAAACTTCTGGATGCAAAGTTTGTTCTCTTTCTCTGATTTACAGGGAATAGGACCTAAAGCAAGAGACAAAACCACTATTTGAAAATTGAAAATGAATTGATTAAAATCAAAAAATATAGTGTATGACAAAACATTTGGACAGAAACAAAATAATAATATAAATATAATGCCACCATAATAATTGAATGCCACCATATTCAATTCTGTTATTATTGGAACACATGGGCAATTGAAAGACCCTTACAACCCAGTTTTCTCTCTTCCTTTCATCTTTTTTCTTATGCATATATTTTTCCTAAAGTTGTAATCAGAGCTGGGCACAGTAGTACATTTTTGTAATCCTAGCTACTCAGGAGGCCGTGGCAGGAGGATCACAAGTTCAAGGCCAGTCCGGGAAAGATCCTGGGGCTGTAGCTCAGGTAAAGTGCTTGCCTAGAATGTGCAAGATCCTGAGTTCAATCCCAGATTAAATTTATCATCAGGGCTGAGGATATAGCTCACTTGGTAGAGTGCCTGCCTTGCATGCACAAGGCCCTGGGTTCGATCCCCAGCACACACAAACAAACACACACACACACAAAGTTATCATCAAGCAATTTTATATATCAATTTTCATCCTGCTGTTTGTTTTTATTCACCATATTATGGGTATTATTGATACGATTTGAGTCTTTCAAAACATTTTTAATAGTTGCATGAGAACCCATTGAGTTATTGTTAGTGCTCTTTCCCCATGGTGGTACACATTTAGTTTGATGCAAGATGCTAAATTATACTTTATGTTGTGATATAAATGTGTTAAGGATATAGCTCTTTTCATATTCAAAATTATTTCCTGGGACTAGGCTTCCAAAAGTAGAATGATTGAGGGTAAACCTAAGAACATTTAAAACTGGTTTTTTTTTGTTTTGTGTTTTGTTTGTTTGTTTTACAACAAATAGACCCCTTAACAAAAATCTGGAGAACTGAGTTAGTCCAGGTTCCTGCTTTTTGGCTTTGTGATCTTAGACAACTTACACAACCTCTCTGGGCCCCAGTCACCCCATCTGGAAAGTGTGGAACAGGAGGGGGAAGGAATGAGGTATCCAATACAAGCTTCTTTAAGTCCGCACGATGCTGGGACTTTCTGGCTTCTCTCAATGACCTTCGAAGAGACAGAGAAGCCAGTGGGCCCAAGAGAGTCTCACCTCCTGGCATGTGAGAGGAAGGCTTTGCTGCTGAGAGATGGGCTGTAATGAATTCTCCTCTGTCCTTTCAAGTCATCGGAAGGTTTATGGTTGGATTAATAGTGTTATGAATTGAGTTAAACAAGCCTTTTCTTCCCCCAGGACTTCAAAGAGCGGAAATCAGATGAACCCATAATCCTTTTCCACATGCAGCAACTTTATTAAAATCTGTTGCAGGATAAAGAGAGGAGCAGAGTTGAGGGGGTGAGGGGTGGGGCAAGGGAGCCAGGCGCTGATTCAGGTGCACAGCAGACACCTGAGGCAGGTAGGAGCATCAGGTGTTCATAACTGCTGAACAAGCACTTCTCTAAAAATGAGAGCATTCAGAGAAGCCAAGTCTCTTGCCACCACCCCGTCCCTTATCCTTTTCCCATTCTCTGTCAAGAAATCAGGACCCGAGAGAACGTGACTGAAGGGTCTTTGCCCATGATATTCTGATGCTTTTAAGCTGTTAATCTGATGTATAGTTATGAATCATTTTTATATCATTATATATATATATATATATATATATATATATATATATAATCAAATATATTTTATACATATACCACCAAATATATATATCTCCAGTCAAGTATATTTGGCATATTATTCATGTTTGTAGAAATCCTTGTGTAAACAAACCTAGTATGCTTCCAGTCGTACAAAAGTATATCACATATAATTATCTACAGTACATAATACTTGGTGATCATAATAAATGACTATGTTACTATTTAGGTATTTACTATGTTATACTTTTATCACTATTGTATACTCCTTCTACTCATTAAAGAAAAAAACCCTTACTGTAAAACAGTCTGCCGTGTTGCACCAGCAACAGCCTCATAGATCTTGTGCTTACCATGTCTCTGGATTGTGCTGGGGCCACGTGGAAGGATTGACCTACGACATCTAGGCCTGGGTAATTGCACTCCATGATGTTTACACAACAAGGAAGCTGTCTAGGGACACATTTCTCAGAATACAGTCCCATTATCTGTGTTGACATATAAGGATCTAGGTTGATCTTGTAAAAATTGGTAGGTTGTACTCCAACTTTTGAAATACACATTTTGTTTAGCTGTGCCCCTATTCTTGGGCATAGAGGTTGTCTTATGTCCTTTGCTAATAAATCCCATGGTGAAAAGAGCATTCTGCGGTCTGTGTCCATGTGCACAGGTGCAGTGCATCTCGTGGGTAAATAGAATCATGGGATTCTAAGGACTGGTATTTCCCCAACCCTCTCAGGAGTCGGGAGCAAACCTAACCGTCAGTAGTTCCAAATTCATGATCTATAGTTTCTGTCCATGCAGCCAGCCTCCTGCAAGTAAGCAAGAAGAGCAGTAGGTGATATGTTTTACAAATGGCATCCAGACAGGTAAGATGATTTGCCCAAATTCATAGATCCTGTAAGGGGTGAAGATAAATCAGTTAAACATGAGGTCAGAGGAGGTCAGGGGGGCCTGACAGGAACCAACCTGCTAGCTAGAGAGGCAGGGACTGGGGACATGGCACACCTCCTCCCCAGAAGAGTGCTGGCTTCGGCCGCACCTGTGTTGTCTAAACATACCCGGAACCCGACAAAAAGAACTCCAACAAGCCCTCGATAATTGCTATCATCTAAATGAAATGATTCATACGCCTTTGCCTGTGCATAATTAGCTAATAAATTACAAATGAGTAATCATCTCTCAGGAGGCAGCAGGAAGGAGAGAAGCCATCATACACAGACCCTAATTTTCCTTTGGGACTATCACTAAATCACGACTCCCTTTGGAATCTTGAGAAATCTCCCCCCTTTATTGTTATGAGACTATTCTTGGCTTTGACAAATCAGGATTTCTGAAATTACCAAGCCAAGCACTTGTTCTCCCAACTACCTCCTTTACCTGGGAAGAACTCCCATCTGTGTGACACCCACCTGGTTTGCAATGTGACTTTCAACTGCCCTCCTGTGTGGGAAAAGACAAGAAAATACAATAGCATTAGTGCATCACAAGCTCTCAAAAGCAGCCCTTCTCTGGGTCTAGGAAGTCTGTGGGAGGTATGGAGACTCCTGACTCAAGGAAACTGTGGCTTTATCCTCCACATTTGGGAATTACTTATCTTGAACCCCGCCCCGCCCCCCCCCCCCCCCCCCGAGAAGAAATGGCAAGACTGGGGCATCTGAATATTTAATAAGTGCCCCAAGGGATGCCAGGTTTGGAGTCACTGTTGGGAGAATGAGCACTTATTTTTGTTAGGCTAAAATAACATTTCTCCATATCAGTCCACATATATGATCTCACAATCTGAGCTCTCTGAGTTATCATTCTCCTGCCCACAAAGAACCTTGAGATGTCTTCTCCAGTCTCTCAGGGGTGTTGTCACCCCATCTCGAAAATTCTCAAGCATGCATTATACCTATCATCCCAACCCCTGCCCACTGATACAAACTAAGAATATTCTGAAGGTTTGTTGCAGCAGAAAAGAAAGCCATCTCACTGGGGTGCGCTTCACTGGGGTTGTATGATGAAGGACTCTTGCAGTGAAAGTGATAAAAACCTGAACCAAGTGTTTTATAAGTCTTTTGCAAGATGAACCACCTCTGAAGATTGGTTGTTTGATAATGTGAATATACTTAACATTATTGAACCATTCATTAAAAGGGGTGAAGATCTGGTGAGATGGGAACTCTTGTGTACTATAGAAGAGAATGCAAAAATGGTATAGCTGCTATGGAAAATGGTATGAAGATTCTCAAAACATTAAAAATTGAACTTTTTTATGGTCCCCAAATCCCATTCTTGGGTGTATAGCCCAAAGAATTAAAATCAGGATCTCAAGGAGACACTTGAATACCCATGTGCAGCATTAATACACAACAGCAAGAGGTAAAAGCATCCTAAATGTCGGTCTATGCATGGATCAAGAAAGTAGAGTATTATTAAGTCTTAAAAAAAATAAAATCCTGACGTAGATACAAAATAGATGCACCTCAAGGACTTTATGCTAAACAAATAAGTCAACCCCCCAAAAGCATCTGCTGCATGATTTCATTTATATGGATTTTGATTTAAAGTGGTTAAACCCACAGATACAGAAAGTAGGATGGAGGGTGCTAGGGGCTGGGGCTGGGAGGAGTGCAGGTCTGTTGTTCAGTGGGTGCAGAGTCTGAGTCATGCAGAATGAAAGTCTTCTGTGGATCTATTTCCCAACCATGAGCACGTGATTGACAATATTGTACTGCACACCTGGAAATTATTGGAAAGATAAATATTATATTATTTTTGCTGCAATAGAAAAAAATTTGTGCTGGGCCAATATTCCCATGTCAATAAATACCGCAACATCAAAAATATGATGAAAATAGTCAATTTTCTGTTAGGTATATTTTATCATGATTAAAAAATTTTGTAAATGGTTTAAACCAAAAGAAAGAAAAATTAAAGGCTCGTGTTGTTTAAAAGAATGATTCTGAGTGATAGGTTTGGGGAACTTATGTAAAATTCCAACTGCCAAGAAATTATTTGATGGTTAAAAGAATCAAGATATCTAAGGCCACCTTCCTGGTCAGGCAATCCCAAGAGGAACCAGGAGAAATCTCAGAAACCAGAAGTTATCCTTCCCCAGAGAGTTGTGTTAAACACTTGACTCCTCCTTTGGACTTGGGCACATCCCCTTGACTCTTTGTGCCTCAGTTTCTCCATCTGGGTCTTGTGGAGGCTGGAGCAGGTAGTCAATCTCTGACTCTTTTCATCATTAAACTTGCATGTTCCTATCTCTCAGTTTTTTCATTTTCCGTTTTTCCTTTTTCTTTTTTGCTTCTTTTGTTTTGGTAAAGTCTTGGAAAAAAAATAATAAAATCCCCACACACCTTCCATATGGCGTCCTTCCTGGAGCCCAGCCAACTCCCCAGCTCCCCAGGGCTGGTGTCATGCATATGCATGGGCCAGGAAGGCTGTCCAGTCACCCGCAGTGTGATCACAGCCTGTCGCCAAATGTGTCCATGTCAGCCAGTCCACTACCCCCTCCCTCACTGTCCGTCCCCAAATCTCCACTGTACTGTCAGGTCTCTGAATAAGCAGCACTCAAAATAATTCCACAGGCCCACATGAGCACGCATCACGGTGGGCGGGAGAGGGAGGAGGAGGGAGGCAGGAGCAGCCACTTGACCCACTGTACATTCACAGAGAGTCTCAACTTGGACTCGACATTTCCACCAAATGAAAATGCACAAGAGACACAGAAGTGCACAAGAGGACTAAAAGAAGACCCTCATCTTCCAAATTTAAAATGGGTCCTCTTGCCAGACCCCAATGCCTGGCATGTCCTAGGAATTAAGTTTTAAAAAACATAAATCCTATAACTACCTTATGAATAGCCAGTTACATGGTAGGACATTGCCACCTGTGGCAGAACACTGCAAACAGAATTAAGTCAGGAGATTATGGATAGTTAGCATTCAAATCGTAATTGGCATAACATCTATTTTATCAGAAGTTTTAAATTGCCATTCTTTGGCCATAAATGATCTTTTTTTTTTTTTGCCTCCATCAGATTATTTAGGGCACAGTAAATTATTGGGTTGTATTTGCTTTAGTGTTAAAGTATAAATTTGTTTAAACAAAACATTTAAATATGTAATAATCCTTGTTGCTTTGTTTTAGCATTTTAAAAAAAAAATATTTTAACATAGAGGAAAAATCAAGATATGAAGGTCTCTCTTAATTCCTGGGAGTCTTAAAGTCTCTCTGACAACTATGGGACATGCTCTCAGGGATCTAGGGATGAGCCATACATGATCCCTGACCTCGGGTTGTTCAGCGGGATGGTGGGGAGATAAAATGTGGACACGAGTCTGGAGACAAAAGGGGGAGCTATACAGATTGGAGAGTCACTCAAGGAGACATTTTGGCTGATTCCTGAAGGAAGGAGCTCAGGACCTGAAAGGAGCCCTGGAGCCCATCTATGCTAACCTTCTTTTTTTGGGAATAAACTGAGGTACAGGAGGAAGAAGAATCTCTCCAAGAAGCACACTGACATCAAATTTACAACTAGACATGAGCAGGCTGGAAGTAAAGGGAAGGAAAGCAACCTAGAGAAGAGAGACAAAAGCCTAAGCAAAAGCAAGATAGGTAGCAAGTTCAATGTCTATGTTGGTCCCTTCAGTGGGCAGTAGCCTCTCTGCCTGCCTCTGCCCCACATGGGGTCTGCTCGTGCACCAGCACTGGTGCAACTGCAGGTTGGGCACATGATCTGGTTTTGACCAATCAACATGCTGTATCATCTTGGTCCCAGTAATGGGTTTGTAGGGGGAGATATGTGGCCCCCGATGAATTCAATGAGACTTAACCTCCAGAATGCCATCAGAGCAACCAAGATAGAGGTGTAAATGAAGGGCTTCAGGTGACACCCCTTGGGGTCTGTTTGCTTAAGAAGAGTGAGCCCAGAGGAAAGGAAAGCTGAGAGGTCGGGGTGACCAAGTTCTGAAGTCAGCATATGAATCCCCAAATTCTTCTATGTGTAACCCACAGTTGAACTTCTCAGTCATTGGAGTCAAACAATTTGCTTTTGGCAAAGTCAGTTTGGCTTGAGTTTCCATCATTTGTCTTCAAAGAAGATTTCCTGCTCCACTCTAGTTAAAGGGTGGCTCAGTTCCCTAGCAGGAGGAGACTTCTCCAACCACCCCACTGGTATATGGGAGAGTTAGTAAGGTAAGTTCACTGATTCCTAGGAAATCCCAAGGGAAAGATGAACAGAACACAGAAACCTCCATGAGCTAGGTTGGTTTGCCCTCCCACGGGCTGGGTGAAGGAACATAGGCATTTTGTGCCTCCTTCCTATCACTAGCCTTGAGTTCACTTAGGGAAAGAAGGTCCAGGTGATCTGAATATGTTGCCAACTTGGGAGATGCTGGAGTGTGTTAGAATACCCCTTTAAGGAGAACCGTCTTTAGCTTCTTTAAACAGTATTTCCCAAGTTCCTCTTCCCTCCTCTCGATTCTTAGATAAAAAAAAATCCAGAGACCTGAAAATTTCCACTCAAATGTAATCAAATGCAGGTAAAAGTACAAAGCTTGATAAGACTGTTAAGGTCAACCTTCAAGACGAACTTCTAAGCAGTCTACAGGACCATGGATTCAATGTCAGGACAGCTAAACACTGCAAAAGAATGAGTCAGTCTAAAACAGCTAGCAGGCAAGGAAGAACAGTTTATCAAATCACACAATCCCAAAGCCCCCAGGAAGTTGGCAAGACTCTTACAGCTTGCCTTAACTTCATGTCTGCTCTGGCTGAATGAAGGTTGTCAGTGTTCTGGTGCTGAAAGGTGATGCCATCTCCAGTTACCTTCTCAAGATGATATCTACTCTTGGTGGTGGGGTAACAGTGCTTATCTGGTGCAGGACATGAACCTGAATATGCAAGAAAATGAATGAGTAAGCCAGGGAACTGGAGAGTCCAAGATCAAAGAATGCGCTCAAGGAGGGGTACAGCAAATAGGGAAAAGGGTGAGTTGGAGGAGACTTTGGATGCTGGTAGAGCTTGGATTTGTAATGTCCCTTAAAGGCTTATGTGTTGAAGCACTGGTCTCCAGATGGTGGTACTAATGGGAAGTTGTTGAAATGGTAGAAGGTGGACCCTTTTTGGAGAAAGTATCACTGGGAGTATGTCCTTGGAAGAGTTGTCTTATTCCCAGCCCTTCCCCCAATCATTTCCTGGCTGCCATTAGGTGAGCAGCTCTGCTCCACAAGATTCCCCTGCCCCACCCCCTGTGCTGTCCTGCCTTTGCCAATGGCCCACAGCGAGAGGGCCAAGTGATCATGGACTGAAACCTCTAAAGCCATAAGCCAAAATAAATCTTTCCTCTGGTATTTTGTCACAGCAATGGAAAGCTGACTAATACAGAAAATTGGTATCAGGTGTCGGTCACTGAAATGACTATACCTAATCATGTGGTTCCAAAGCCTCTGGAATTTGTTTGGAAAAGTTTGGAGCTGCAGGCTGGAGAGCATTAGAATGTTGTAAGGAGAGCTTAAGTGGGTGATTCTGGTGGGAGTTTAGAAGACCAGAATGCCAATAAGAATGTGTACAGTAAAGACTGTGCTCGTGAGGTTTTGGATGGAAACTCAGACTCTACTGAACATTGAAGTAGACTCCATTCATGTTACATTATAGCAAAGAACTTGTCTACATTTTGTTCAGATACTAGAACTTTATAAGAGAACTAATTAATCTGGTGGAGGAAATTTCAAGGTAGCACAGCATTTAGGCTGTGCAGTGGGTATTGCTGACTTCTTTTAGCCATGTTTACAATGAGAATTGGAAAGATTCAGAGTGGAAATATTTGGAAAACTTACAGTTTGGCTAGAATATAAATGTGTGTCGGGGCCAAGGAAGACATGGTTGCTAAAGAGATTAATGGCATTTTAAAAAGGCCAAGTACTTTGCACTGTGACAATAGGGAAGATACCTAGAGGACACCTTAGGAACTGGCTGGACCCCACCCATCACAGGCTCAAATATATAAAAGGGTAAACTCCTCTGAAGGACTTTGCTTTGAGAAGAGAGTACTGCAACTTGCTTTCACAGAGAAGCCTAGAAAGTTGCTCCTCCAGGATTCCTTTCTCTGTGTTCAGCCACCCAGGCACTCAAAGCCTATGCAGTTGTGGCCCAACTGCTTGAGCTGATGGCAGACCTTGGCATTATCCAAATGAGGCTGGTTTTGCAGGAATGCAGAAGGCAAGAGTTCTGGAATCATGGAGGTTACCACCTTGATTTCAAAGGAAAGCCTGGCAGGTCAAAGAGTGTGTGTCAGGGTCAGAGCCCCTGCTATCAGCCCCTAGAGGGCAAAGTGTGAAGCTGTGAAGGTGAAGCTGAAGTGAAGACTCTGGGAAGTTAGAGATGCCAGAAATGTGGAGCATCTGCCAAGGAAAGTCACAGGGCAGTGGGCAGAGCCAGCCCAAGAGAACAGCCATGTGGGCTCCATCCAGTAAGGCCACAGGGCTGAGGCTGCTCCATCCAGTAAGGCCACAGGGCTGAGGCTGCCCCAGCCCCGAGGAGCTCACATCATGTCACCACCTGCTTTCAATGGTAGGTGTGGAGCTGCAGGTTTTCAGTGTTTGCCCTGCTGGCTTTTGGTCTTTCCTTGGTTCAATCCTTCCTCCGTATTCCTCTATTACTCCCTTTTGGAATGGGAATGTTTGTTTTGGTGCCATTTTGTGTTGGAAGTGTGTAGCATGTTTTTTAAAAAAAATTTTCAGGGGCTCACAGCTCATCTTGCCTTGAGTCTTAGAGGAGACTTCAGACCTGTATTTTTAAGAAGTGTTGGAACTGTTAGGACCTTGGTGACTCTTGGAGATGGATTGAATGCATTTTGAGATGGGCATGGCCCTTGAGGCCTGGGGGCAGAATATTTTGGATCTGAATGTCCCCCAAGGGCTCACTTGTTGAAGACTTGGTCCCCTGCCTATAGTACCATTGGAAGATACTTTAGGTGGTGGAAGAAACTTTAGGTGGTGAGGCCTGCCTAGAGGAAGTAGGTCACTGGGACTATGTCCTTGGAAGTTATATCTTATCCCCAAACACTCTCCTTCTCCCCTCCCCCACATCATCTCTCTCTCTCTCTCTCTCTCTCTCTCTCTCTCGGCCACCAGGAAGCGAGCAGTTCTGATCCACCACACACTCCCTACCATGAAGTTCTGCCTTGTTAAGGGGCTATAGAGACAAAGCAAAGTAACCATGGACTGAAACCATGAGGCAGAACAGCTTATTAAGGTTTTCTCTCAGGTATTTTGCCACAGTGACGAACAGATGACTAACACAGAGGCCATCTATTTTAGGAACAAAGGAGACAGGCAGAGGAAGGAAAGATTCCCTGAAAGGCCTCTCAACCTCAGCAGGATGGGGAGAAAGTTTCCTCTGTTTAATCTGTCCTAGGGACCAGCATTTACTGACTGACATGGTGGCCCTTCTCGGCCAGAGAAGGAGGAGGAGGAGGAGGTAGTGCTCAGACTGAGAGAAAGGCCCAGAGGTCCCACTACTTCTGTTTTCAGAGCTGTCAGGCTCAAGGGCTCCATCTGTATCTCAAAATCCAATTGTTATATGTAGATCTTGCAGCCTAGATCTTGCCACCTGGATTTTCAGGTACAATGTGTCCTAGCCTGTCCTGGTTTTGTTCCCAGGGAACAAACTCCACCCTTACTCAGCTTAAGAAAAGTGAGTTTCAAGGATGCAAGACATCCTGCATCCCCGACAGATGTACTGGGAGAAGCTCAAATCTTGGATTCCAATCCTGGGAGTCAGCTAGTTAGATACTCTGCAAGTGGCTATACCCAGGGCATCCCTTCCCTGCCTAGAGCAGTCCCCTGCATCCAGGAGCAGATTTCCATAGCCTAGGGCAGCCCTCTGCCACCCTGGGCTGTGCTTACCAGGGTAGTCCTTTACTACCTGGGGCACTCCACCACTGAATCAGTCCTCCATGGGCTGGACTAACGCCTTGGAGCAGGTAAATTATAGAGTGTAGGTCATTCTGGGTCAAAGGTACAGCAACAATCTCTAGAATAGGGTCTGCTTGATGGGAAGTTCTCATGAAGCATGTCTTGAACCATTGAATGTCTATCCTAAGCACCAGAAAGAAGTTCTGTGTTCCTTTCTTGGCACCAACGGGCCATCCCAAAGCATTCTGTGACAGGTGTCTGGATTTTAGACCTTGTTGGTACTGATCATAGGCTTCGGTATCAGAATCAGGTTATACTAGACCTCCAAAACCTGTCATAGCTACTTGGAAGCTGTACAACTTTGACTCAGTGCCCTCACATGTCATATAGGGATCCTTGAGAGAATAGTGGTGCACACCTTGAACATTGTATAATCAATTGGCAGGTTGCAAATGTTCAATAGACATTCACCCCATGACAGCCCCCTAAAATAGATCTTAATATGTGTGCCCATTCTACAGATGAGAATACTGAGACACTGGGAGGAATAAAATAATTCCTCCAGGCTGTGAAGTGGCAGAGCCATGACTTGAAGCCAAGTCTAATTACTCAAGTACTGCCCTCCTTGGTGACTCTTACTGTCTATCCTGCTGTTCCTGGCACAAGGATGAAGTTCAGGAAAGCTTGCTAAGTTTGAAGACAAGCCCAAGGTACTGGGAGAATGTTTAAGTTGCATTTTTTTTTTTTCTGCTATGACTAAAAGACTGATCAGAACAAATTTCGAAGAAAGTATTTAGGGGCTCATGGTTTCAGAGGTCTTAGTCCATAAATAGATGGGTCCATTCCTTGGGGCTCCAGGTGAGATGGAACATCATGGCAGAAAAGTGTGGCAGAGTAAAGTGGCTCACATGATGATCAGGAAGGAGAGGGAGAGGGAGAGGGAGAGGGAGAGGGAGAGAGAGAGAGAGAGAGAGAGAGAGAGAGAGAGAGAGAGAGAGAGAGAAAGAGAGAGAGAGAGAGATTCTACTCTCCAGACACAAAATATATATACCCAAAGCCATGCCCCCAATGCCCACCTCCTTCAGCCACACCCTACCCATCTTCAGGCACTCAGCTAATCCTCTCAGGGGATCAATTTACTGATTGCATTAAGACTTTCGCTACCCAATCATTTCTCCTCTAAACTTTCTTAAATTGTCTGAAACATGAGCTTTTGGGAAACACCTCATCCAAACCATGGCAGAAGCCAAAGTATCAGAAGGCTGGCGGTGAGGAGTTTAGCACCTAAAGACAGAGGTTAAACCGGAAGATGGCGGATTGACACCCAGGGGTCCCCAACAGGGCAGTGCCTGAAAATGCCACAGCTTCCCAGCAGGATCAGCAAACTGAGGCTCAGGGTTCTACCCTGTGCTGCAATGCCCCATTCCTGCATGCAGCACCCCTAACCTGGACATCTGCAAACCACCTCAGCCCTGCCTACAACCCCCAGTGCTGGAACCTTCCTGGAAGGAAGCAGGATGGCTTCTCCAGAAGTTGACACATTTGTCCATGCTGCTATTTGATAAATAAATCCAGCCTGCTGAGTGATGTCCCTGGGCCACCTTAAAGATGGCAAATCAAATCCAGTGATTCCACGCACACCCACTCCTGCCTTCTCCAGACCCTCCGCCTTCCTCTGTAAAACTCGGGTGAGAAATTGAGACTTAATCCCTAGCCGACCAACATTAGCCCCCCCCAGACTAGCCACGGCTCCCCTCTCCTCCTTCCTCCTGGGTCCCAGCCATGAAGTGGGGAAGGACAAGGCTCAGCCAGACAGGCAGCGCCATGCAGACAAGTGCCTACAGGGCTTGCTCATATTTAAAACTTCCTTTCATATATTTTTAATAAAACAACTGATACAAATTCAAAACCAACTTCATAAATCAAACATTATTCAATGTTGGCGGCTTCAAGGTTTCCCTGGCGCTTGGCTCAGAGCGCGCCGTTCTCCCAGACGGGGGCTTTGCACTCAAGCGCTTGAGGTTTTGTGAAAGGTTTATTGGATTTCATAGTCCCTTAAGGGGAAACCCTTTAAATGTCTTTGCAATTATAAGTCTAATAACACTTTCAGCCCTTGGACACAGCCTTGACTTGACAGAGATAAGGAACTCCAAGTTGCTCAGTCAATACCAAGCTATTAATCTCTGTCACCTCGCTGTCACCGCGGCTCAGGAAAACAATGTCGTTTCTTGACCTAGGTGAAGGCATGGAGTGATTTTATTCAGAATGTCAGCATTCATCAACTGGGATTTTGTCACCCCCCCCCCACTCCCTTGAAGAGCTCCCAGTTCCTCATCCTGCTTGTTGACACCCTTCCAATCAAGAGTTTCTTTCAGTCTTGGTCTATTATTATTATTATTATTTAGCACTTATTCAAGTGTAAAAAGCCTTTAAGAATAAAGTTTTTCCTGCTGTAGAGAGACCTGGTAGATGCATCACTTTATGCTGCTCTTTAGCGACCCAAGCCAAGGACGGCTGGAAATTACCAAATGCCGTGTTTGTTTACATATTCAAATGAAGGTTAATTTTTATCCTGTCTGAGCTCAAATTTGATTAGGGTGGGGCTCTCCCCCCTCCCTCAGTGGTATATTTATATCAGCATCTTCCTCCTTGACCTTGAAAGAAACCCAAGAAATTGTTTAAAAGAAAAGCCAACAAAAAATCCTAATGAGAAACTTAACAAGGAAAAATCAAGTGGTTCCTGGCAGGACAGCCAGCCATAACTCCTACTGTAGTCCTGATGATAGGAAATGCCTGGCTTGGTCCAGCTGAAACTCGCCCTCTAAGGCACAGGATGGGGTGAAGCAATACTGGTGGGCACCTGCCCTAAAGCCCACGGTGCCACTGATCAAGGTCAGGGAACTGCTAGCCAGAGACAAAGATCTGTCCTTGAGCAACAACCCAGGAATGAGAACCCACACACTACAGTGAGGCTCTCTGGAATGCCCCAGGGGCTTTGGGGACAGGGATAGAGAATCGGGCCGTGTTCCAGCCCCTAAATCTCCAGTTGCACCGTTTCATTGCAGTGCACTTCTGACTTAGAGTTTATTTGGATTATTTTGGAGCCTTCGGAAATCTTAGGGTAGCATAAAAAACAACCATGGAAATACGTTTTTACCAAAAACTAGCTCTAAGCACCTTTTCTTGGTGTTAGTAATTAGTTCCTAAAGATCCTAAAATAATAGCAGCAACAAAAAGCCTCTAAGTCCTCTGAGAAAACTCTACATAAAAAAAGAAAAAAAAAATAACCCAAACTCTTTTTCACTGTGGTTGCCAGGAAGCTCAAGTCCGAATTACTTGTGGAAGCTGGCAAATTTGTATTCACTTTGGGTCCCCATTTTCTTCTGCTGATTGCATTTTGACAACTTGTTTTCATGTCCTTTCCTATAGGTCACTGTAAATCCCTTTTCAGTAGAGACAGGGTTGGAGTGAATGAATATGCATGAACCTGGTCTGAGCTCAGACCTAGAACCTGCTAGACCAAGGTGTGGCCTCAGCTTTGCTTCGACTCCCTTGAGATCTGGGTAAATGTTGGCCAGGCCTCAGCTTGCTCATCTGTGATATGAAGGGACTGAGATACAGCTAACTCTGATTCTCTCACCTCTTCTTCTAGGGGTCCTCCATGGTTGTGGCCCACAATAAGCAGAACAGAGAGATGAAGACAAGGAACCTAGAGCCAGACTTTCCCAAGGGCATTGGGTGACCAAGCTAGTCCAGCTTGTCCCAAAGCTGGAATTTTTTGTCCCTTAGTTCCTTGAAAATCAGGATGGTTAGTCACCCTACAAGTTCACCTTTCAGCTTACCACTTACTAGTTATGTCACCTTGGCCAAGTGACTTAAATGATTGATGCCCTCAGTTTTCCTCAATCTTTAAATTGGGGTTATAAAAAGCTATCTTCTAGTGTTAATATAAGTCTTGAACATATTTATATTTGAACAACATACAGAATAGTACTTGGTACATAGAATTCATTCTATGTCTTTATTAAATAAATGCTATAGTCATTTGCTTTCTGCTCAGGTTTGGGAAATTTCCTATTTGTATGGAAAAAAAAATCGACTCTGAGACACATGAACAAGAGTTTTTCTGAGGGAGAAGACTATCTCCGAGCCATTCTGGGATACAGTGGAAACACTGTCACCAGTAAGAGCCAAGGTCACTCCAGACAGAGCCAGCCCACCTAGTACAGGCAGGCCAGTAAGCTAGGTGTCTCCAGGATTTAGGGGGGACTTATCAGGGAAAGAGGTTGGAAAGCTCAACTGGGATTTCAGCCAGATCATGGCTTCCAGAAAGTAGCATGGAAAGAAACTAAGTTTGGATGTCACTGCTCATTCCTGCTGAGAACCAGACCTGGGGCTGCTGGGTGGGTAGAGGGGGTCTCTCTAGGGAAGAGCCTACATCTACACAGGGCTCTGGCCTCACCTGAGACAGGTCCAGAGCTCACCTGTGTTGAGTCAAGCCAAGGAATCCCTACCTTCCACACCCCCACCACCATGCAGAGCTACCCAGACAATGAGGAGCAGGCACCTAAGACAGTGTCCCTTGTAGCACATCTGTTTTATTAGGAAGCCACTGTGTACCCAGCCCAGGCAGGAGCCCAGGACAAGCCAGCTCCTTCCTGCTAGTTGGAAGACAAAACCAAACGGAGTCTTCGAACACTTTGTCCAGGATCTGCTTCTGCCTTTAAGTGCTTTGGCCTAGAGCAGCCACCCAGTCCTTTCTTCTCATGAGTCCTGGGCAGAGCCTCGCCCAGGGGATGGCCACTTAGAGATCCTCAAGTCATTCCAAGTATTTTCCCTGGGGAAAATATTGAGTCTAGACTGAAAAGAGAGGCTATTGAGAGCCACACTGCCCAACATGGTAGCCAGTGGTCACAGCACAGATATCTAATTGCAGTACCTACATTACATAAGCCATGTGTTGCCAGTGGCTGCCGTATGGCATGGCAGATATAAAACCTTGGCATCAATTTGACTCTGAGAGTAAAGACCCAAATAATATTTTTAAATAATAATATAAATAGGCAACGTTTATGCACCAGATATGAAACTCAGTATTCCTTATGCATTATCTCACTGCAGAAGATTTTCTGTGCTTTTTTCTCTAAGGTTTTCTGTGCTGATCTATAACATGGAAAGAAAAGGGTTATTAAACCAAGACCCCTCCTTTTCAAAGTTGTAGCCCCAGGATCTTCAGGGTTTTGTTTTGTTTTGTTTGTACCGGGGATTGAACTCAGGGGGCACTCGACCACTAAGCCACATCCTCAGCCCTATTTTATAGTATTTTATTTAGAGACAGAGTCTCACAGAGTTGCTTAGCGCCTCGCTTTTTGCTGAGGCTGGCTTTGAATTTGCGATCCTCCTGTCTCAGCCTCCCGAGCCGCTGGGATTACAGGTGTGTGCCACTGCACCCAGCAGGGTCTTCAGTTTTTAAGACTAAGACATTCTATCAGGTTGGCCTGATAGAAATCTTAGGAGATTGTGTTGATCCAGAATGGCTTTCGTATCTTAGGAATTTTCTAATGTCTCAGGTAAAGATGAATATTGGGAGAGGGGATTTCACAAAGATGTTATAAGTTGAACTTCCCAAGCTCATAAAATCTAACCACCACCCCATCTTGGTGTGACACATTAAGGTAGGAAGGTGGGAAGAGAAGGAGATGAAACATGGGGACTCAGTCAGAAGGATCAATGTAAGTGAGCTCCACTATAATTACTTCCCTGGTGGTGACATTTGCCTTTTTTGTCCTGGGAGCTCCTGGTACACTATGACCTCAACTATCGCCCCAAACACTGGAGGTTGTACTAGCCCTCTGGCTCTTAAGAACTCTCTCCAGGCCCAGCATCAGTTCTCCAACAGATGAATTTTTTTAAAAAAGAGAGAGTCTAAATTTCATTCTGGAGAAAAGTCAGAATAACATATCAGGGAAATAAACTAGGACACTAAATTCTCCCTCATCTTGGGGTGGCCAAGACTCTAGACTGACTTCAAAGTAGGGAGTCCCCATAGGCCACCCAAATATACTGACGTCATCTGAGCCAAGAGCCCTAGATTGCACCTGGGGGAAGCACTCAGGCAGGGGAGGAGACACAGCTCTGTCCCTGTCACCTGAAGCTACCAGACATCTGGAGAAGAAGAAACAAGGCCCAGTGCAAATTCAGGCTGAGGTTGTGAGAAGCCTGTGTGTGTGTCTCTTTTCTGCCATAGATTCACTCTGAAAAACAACACCGCCCTTATTTAGAAAATGCTGGCAACAGCCAGTCTTCACACGTGGATTTGGCTCTTACAAGAAACTTCTAAATATGGTACTCCATTTCTTTTAAGAACCCTAAGAAGTAATCGCTATCCCGGTTTCATAGTTATAAAACATGAGGATCAGTTTGAATAAAATACTGTCCTGAGTTTGCCCAGGTGGAAATTCAGCTGGCCTTCAAATTCCAAATCGCAGTTAAATTAACAAAGAAAATTTGACTCTGAGAGTAAAGACCCAAATAATGTTTTTAAATAATACTATTAGTAGGCAATGTTTATTCACCGGATATGAAACTAAATATTCCCTGTGCATTATCTCACTTAATACTCACCAGGGTCCTAAGAGGCAGAACTATGAGCCATGCCATTTTATAGATGTAGAAACTGAGGCATAGAGAAGTCCAACAACTCACCTATAACCACACGCCAAGTAAGCAGGAAAGATTTGGTCCAATTTGTAATGAGAATGTAGGTTACAGGCCACATTATGGGGTCATAATCTTTTCAAGTTTGAATGAGGGAACTGAAAATTCAATAGAAAATGTCAAAGAACAAATTAGCTCCTATAATAACTTCCAAATGACCCAACCGAGTAGCTCTCTGAATACTCAGATGATTAAAGATGTGGTCGAGTGTTTCCTTTGGCAGGAGGAAATTGCCTTTGTCTTGAGAAACATTTTCTTCTGCTCACTGGAGTGAGACCTGGTTAGAGGCCTGGTGGGAAAGACTCCAATGCAGGCCTGAGATGAGGGACTGGAGCGTCTTTGTCCAGGTAACCTGTCAGCACCTGTGGCCTGTGTCCCCGAATGGCAGCACGGAGAGTTGGGCCAGACAGCATCCTAGTCTGCCAGCTGCAGCTACGGAATAGGGGCACTGGGCCTGGCTCCTGTGGCACACAGCCCATAAATCAGCCCCGAGTCTGCTGCACAATTGCAATGCGTCTCTTTCAAGCAGCTCTGAGAAAAAAAATGGTTCCATCTGCTCACTGCTAGGTAATAAATAAAACAGAATTGGAGCAAAATGGATGGAAAGCAATTTTGGGAAGATGAATTTCCAAAAGAGTTGGTTACCATTTGTGCACCTCTTCTGGTGCTGGAAATGGCTGTCTGAGGCCTTGCCAGACCCCGGGGGCTGGAGGAGGCATATAATGGGCAGAGGAGAGAAGGGGCATTACCTGGAGGAAGGGCTGGTCAGGAAAGGGTCCCTGCAAAGGGGTTTCCATTTCTCAGTCCTTTTCTTTCTCTTTATCCCTCCTTCATCTTCATCGTCACCTTCTTCACCAGCAGCAGCAGCAGCAGAGCTGTGGTGATTGGTTCCTTGGGTTATGGAGGCCTTCCTGGGGGCCAGCGCTGTATCAGAATCTGAATTCACTACCTAGGACTGCAAAAGCCCTCCCATGGGTATTCTCTAACAACCCCTGCTTTATTTGATTTTTTTTTTGCCATAACTGTTGTTTAAAATATATTTTTATTTTTAATTGATAGGCAATAATTACATATTTATGGGGTGCAGTGTGATATTTCAATACATTTATGTAATAGGTAATGGCAGATCAGGATAATTGGAAAATTTGTCACCTTAAAGATTTACCATTTCTTTGCATTGGGAACAATGAAAATTTTGTAGCTTTTATCACTTCTAACATTCTCTGTCCCATCTAGAATACATGTTCTCTTGGGTAGGGAATTCATCTGTTTTTCTACCACTGTATGCCCAGTGCTGAGAATATCCCCAGCGCCCAGACCAATAGAAAGCACTCAATAAACATTTGTTGATTCAGTGAATAAATGAATGAAGGATCCCCAGGAATTCCCACAACCTTATGGGACACATCTGTCCCGAGACTCTCTCTCCACACTCATCTCCTACCTCTGACTTCACTACACTTCACCATTCCTCTACCACTGAAGCTTCCAGCCCTGCCCTGGAGCATGCTGTCCCTCTTATCTGACATTCTCCTCTGCAGACTCCTGTCTTCCCTCAAGTCTAACTTCCCTGATTTCCAGGGCCGTTTCCCCTGTTAGTCTTCCAGTCCTTGTTTAGCTCTTGCAGAGCATTTCTCACATGGTCATTTCACATGTGCATTCGAGAACTTGAAGAGGTGGATATCTGTGTCTGAGGTCTGCAGTGCAGAAGGGTTGTCTCAACTACCTTTATAGACCGGGAGCCCAGCACCAAGGCCTGTCCCAGAGTGGGTGCTGAAGAAATATTCTTAATTTCTTGAGGATTAATAATGAGGATTTTTGCTTTTTTAAATGAGTACATTATTGTTATACTGGATATTGGAGCTCATTTTGACATAATTATAAAAGCATAGAATTTAATTTGCTCCAATTCAGTCTGTAGTACTTCCACTTTGCCTCTCCTCCTCCCTCCCCTGTTCTTTTCCTCTATTCCACCAGTTTTTCTCCCATTTATTTATAGGTTTTTAATTAGGGAAATTCACTGTGGTATATTCATATATGTGCATAGGATAATTTAGTCTCCCTTCCTGTTTTTTTTTCCCCTCCCCCTCAAGCCCTTTCCTCTACTCCACTGGTGTCTCTTGTTTTCATGGGATTCTACTCCACACATACAGTTGTGTGTGTGTGTGTGTGTGTGTGTGTTGCTGGGGATCGAACCCAGGGCCTTGTGCATGTGAGGCAAGCACTCTACCAACTGAGCTATGTCCCCAGCCCTCTACACATACACCTTTATTTCCTTCTTTTTGTCTAGCTTAGATGAAGAAATTTCATAGATGAGGAAACTGGGGCAAGGAGCTGGGATTCGATGCTAGATCTCAGAACAAAGTCCACACACTCGGGCACCATCTTTGCGGTTCTACAGGCCTCTTTGGTTCTCGGTCAGGTCAGCCATGTCTACCCTTGCCCATTATCTGCCTTGCCTCCCTGGCGAGAGACTTTTCAATAGTCACTTCTTTATTCATCTTTCCGTGACTGGGTTCAAGTAACTCTGGGCCACACATTGTTCTAAAAGACATGGTCAAGGGAGATGAGACCCTAGCTCTCGTGGAGCATCATCTGAAGGAGGAGACAGATGAGAACAAGTAAGAAATCAAAGCACAAGGACTTTCAGAGCTGTGAAGACAAGAGAACTGGGTGATGTGCACAGAGGGTAGGGAGTCATGTCTTTCTCCTATCTCTGCCTTCCTTGCAATTGGAAAAAGAGAAAAAAATGAAAGAAAGAAAGAAAAAGATAAAAAGCCTCTTAAGCTGATGTACAGGAAGATTTTAAGGGACCATCTGTGCTTAGGCTTATCCTTTGCCTCAGCCCAATAAACAAGACCCTGTGTCCACCAGAGATAGCAACAGAATAAGAAGAAACAGAAGCCCTTCTGGCCTTGGGTCAGAACTCACGGTTGGGCCTTGTGTATGTGTCATATTCTGTAAATTCACAATGCTGCTGACACACCTGTGATAGATCAAGTCCAGAAATTGTCCACGGCAGATATGCGCAACTCTCAGGTGATTTGACCCATCTGCTCCCTAGTTATATGTGGATAATTTATAACTGAGGTTTTACTAAGATTTCAATGTCTTTTGAGCCAAGTTTTTAAAAAATGGGTATATATGGACTAAAAATGCATCTACTTGTTGTTAAATAGTCTGTATGTTTGATTGATTCATGGAACACCTCTATTTCAATAGAGAGTAAGAAGTGTAACTTTAGGCCTGGGGAAATGTAGCAAAAAGGTTCTTCTGAAAGTGTGAAGAGACAACGGCCTACCCCTGCTCTTCTCCAGCCTAACCTCACTAATCCAAAGTGAGGACATGGAACACTAGAGGCTCAGACTCTGAGCTGGCTCCCCCACACAATTGCTTCATGACTTTGACACGATTCCACTTCACTTGACCTCATGCTTTCCGTATGCAGAGGGGGAATGCCGCAATCTGGCTGGGCACAATTCAGGAGCCACTTGTCAAGCAGAAACAAACTTTATTTTTAGAACACACACTCCGCACCACACCACACGAGCTCTTCAGGAATTCCCTCAGAGCCCAACTGCCACCACCGGCTTCCCACGAGCCTCTCAGCCCCCCACTCCTCTTGCTCTTGAGGCCGATTGGCTGGGTTGCGTGGGCGGAGCCAAAAGAGTCCCCCAATGAGCAGCTCCATGGTCTGAAAGGGAAGGGAAAGAGCCCAATGAGTATCACCGCAGAGGAGCCAATCAGCTTGCAGCTGGAAGTATGCCGGGGCCCCTTCAGCTGTGGCTTTCAACATCTGATGGGCTCCCTTCATACCAGAGAAAAAATTAAAGATATTAGAGCTCATTGCTTATAAAATTTTGCCACTGTGGGCATTCCAAAACAATTAAAAACAGATAATGGTCCTGGCTATACTTCTACCTCTTTTAAGTAATTTTGCTCATCATTTGGCATTACTCATATAACAGGAATCCCATACAATCCATAGGGACAAGGCATAGTTGAAAGAGCATCAAACTATTAAAATGTACTTATTAAAGCAAAAAGAGGGAATTGGGAAGGGGTATATATCTCCCAAAGATAAACTTAAAATAACCCTTTTTCCTCTAAACTTTTAAAATTTGGATTCATCAGGGCTTAGTGCTGTGGAAAGGCATATGTATCCAAAAAATGTGCATAAGCCTAAGGTACTTTGGAAGGATATTCTAACAGGACAATGGAAAGGTCCTGACCCAGTGATTGTCTGGAGTCAGGGGTCTATTTGTGTGTTTCCACAGGGAGAACAGCAGCCGATTTGGATTCCAGAGAGATTAACTAAAACGATTTCTACAGACCAAAAAAGAAGATGATTTGGCTCAAATCCATAACAGCTGATATCCAGAACTCCAGTTTGGCTATCCTTACATCTGCGACAGTGGTTCTCCCACACCTGGAGGCTAATGAAACCAGGATTTTTTTTTCAATATCTATTTTATTTCCCACATCATAAAGTTCTATTTTGTTTTTTGAGCTCATACAGACCGAGGTTAATGTTTTGCTGATCAGTTCTATTTTTTGACCATAGAGTTTTTAAACATTGCAATGGAGATTTCACCTGTAAAAAGTTATAAGGCCTTTACTATTATATTATGTGTTGTATGTATTATATTATGTGTGCACACTTGTGTTGTATGTTTGTATGTGCGTATGTCCATATATCATATATGATGAGCACTCATGAAAAAATGGATCCAAATATTTTTTTTCTTATTCACGTGATTTAAATGGTTTAATTTAAATTGGGTAAACAGCTGTTGAGGATTGTTTTAATATGTGAACAAAAAAGGAGGTTAACAGATCTGTTTGTTTAGTTTCACCTTTCCTTTTCATTATATTTAATAATTCTGTTCAGGATAATGTAAATTGTTCAGAAAATTGTTTTCTTTTAGTGCCTTCTGGAATGTTACATAATTTTTTCTTTAGCCATTATCGCCAGAATTCCTATCTTCATCCCAGTGACAGTGAAGACAAAGATAAAATCAAACTACAGCTTCTGCAACAGCTATCACTGAACTGCTTGCAGAACTTGCCTGGACTATGTATCACTTGTATGCATTGTGAACTATCTGTTGGTGCAGCGACTTGTGGTAGTGCTGGGGTATTTTTGCTGATGGTGTCATCGGTGGTACAATTTTTCCAAAAGGAGCCATCAATTAGCTTGGTGTATCCTCCTCCCTTCTGCTTGTGATGGTCGTTCAGCTAAAATTTGGGGGCCAACAGAGGTGAGGCAAAGAACCTCACCCCCTCACTGGTACAAAGGCCTATCCCCAGGTGTGGCTGTATGCTGGACTGGTAGTCAATGACGGGTAAGATCCAATTGCAATGGTACCAACTTAAGACAGGAGGCTGACGCCTTGAGGTCAGCTCATCCGATGATGGGTAAGGACCATATGCAGTATTGGACAACCTAAGGCAGGCATGGTCCCTAAGCCACATGCTTGTTGTTTAAACAGAGAAGGGGAGATGTTGAGAGACACAGCCGAAGGGGCCCCAGCAAACTTCCAGCTGATTGGCTCACCATGGCCCCAGCAAACTTCCAGCTGCCAGCTGATTGGCTCCTCTGCGGTGATGCTCATTGGGCTGTTTCCCTGCCCTTTCAGACCACGGAGCTGCTCGTTGGGGGACTCTTTTGGCTCCACCCACGTGACCCAGCCAATCGGCCTCAAGAGCAGGAGGAGTGGGGGGTTGAGAGGCTCGTGGGAAGCCGGTGGTGGCAGTTGGGCTCTGAGGGAATTCCTGAAGAGCTCGTGTGGTGTGGTGCAGCATGTGTGTTCTAAAAATAAGGTTCGTTTCTGCTTGACAAGTGGCTCGTGAATTGTGCCCAGCCAGACTGCGGCAGGGGAAAGCAAGGTCATCTTAGCTCAGAGCTACTTTGAGGCTCTGACTATCATTCCCATGTAACTTCTCCAACCTTCCCTCCACACAACCTACCCTATACAGCATGGAGTGTGCATGGTAAAGACTTCAATAATGATCATCAAAAAATGGATGGATGGATGGATGAATGAATGAACAGGTGGACACATGGATGGATGAAGCAAAATCACCTCAACATGTTTCAGAATGGACTCCTGAAGGGGTTTAAAATTGAATGGGAGAGACAGCCTACCTAAGACGAAAAGCTAGAGTGGGTCGTCTCCCTTCTTCTGTCTTTCCCAAATGAAAGGAATTGATTGGAGTGAACCTGTTGGCAGCTTAGGTAGATATTATAAAATAAAATAAAACTCTGGTTCTTCTCCTTTTCCTAAGGAGAAGAAAACACACACACACACACACACACACACACACACACCACACATACATACAGAGGCATCATCCTAAGATGAGTTTTTGAATCTAGGCTTTGAATTTAGGCTCCAGAAAAGCATCAAGCAATTCTGTGGAACATGGGGAAGAAAAAGAGGTCAGCAGAGACAGAGCCAGAATGGAAGTTGAGACACAGTATAAGATATTGATTTACACTCCTGAGAAAGTGGGAATTATAACTTGACAGTAACAGATCACTGGTACCATTGTCTCCGCTGCACCCCCACCAACAGTGGTGTTTCCTGGGCCCACCTTTGAGATTCAACCTCCAGGAGCCAGAAAAGTGACCACCTTGGGGGAAGGGGCTTAAGCCTAGGAGTCCAGGCCCTACTCAGAGTCCAGCTGCCACCATTCCTGTCTCCTCATTTCCTCATTCCTTTGTGTGGCCCAGGGTCCTCCAAATATCACTCACTCCTATGCCATTTCCAGTTTTTTCTAGATCCACGTACTATCTATTCTTGTCACTTGCTAAATTTCCCCTCTCAATTTGATTTATGTATACATATAATAAAAAGAAATACTAGCTACCTGTCATACTAAAAAGTTAAAACTAATGAATTATGATTGACACCAAATAATTAGAATAAGTACATTCTATTATTAGCCATCGACATGAAACGCCTTCCTCCATGCACCCCCCTCATATCTTGCACATTCAGTGTAGTCCCTATATCTTACCTGTGACTCAGTGGTTGTTATAATTTGGATATGAGGTGTCCCAGCAAAGATCCTATGTTAAGACATATTCAGAAGTGAAATGATTAGATTGTGAGAGCTGTAACCTAATCAGTCCATCCTAGTTTGAATGGACCAACTGGGTGCTAACTATAGGCAGGCAGAGTATAGCTAGAGAAGGTAAGCCAGTGGGGTGTGACTTTGGGGTTTTAATTTTGCTCCTGAAATGTACTCTCTCTGCTTCCTGTTGCTGTATCCTGAGCCCTTCTACCACGATGTTCTGCCTTACCTTGGACACAGAGCAATGGAATTACCATCTCTGGACTGAGTCCTTGGAAACCATGAGCCATAATATACTTTTCCTTCTCTAAGTTATTGTCATCAGGCATTTTGTTACAGTGATTAAAAGCTAATTAACACACAAATTAGTGCCAAAAGTAGGGTTGTTGCTGTGACAAATGTGACCATGTCGCTGAGAAGACATTGGGACAGGTCGGCAGGAAAAAATTGGAAATGTTTGGAGATGCAGGCAGAAGAAGATTTAGAATGTTATAAGTAGAGCTTAATGGGTGATTCTACTGGGAATTCAGAAGATCACAAAACCAACATAAAAGTGGACAATGAAGACAGTGCTTATTAGGTGTCAGAGGGAAATGAGGATTCTGTTGGAAAGTGGACTAGAGGCCATTCAGGTCATATTCTGAAAAAGGACTTGCCTACATTTTTCCAGTGTACTTAGACTTTGTGTGAAGCTAAATGGAAAGTGATGGACTAATTAATCTGATGGAAGAAATTCAAGAAAACACAGCGTTCAGCCAGTGGCATGGATATTGCTGATAGCTTTTCGCCAGGTTTGTGTTGAGAATCAGGAGACAAAAACAGAGCATAAGAACTTGGAAAATGTGATGTTTCACCCAGAAAAATCTGTGTAAAACTGGTGCTAAGGAAGGTGTGGTTGTTGAAAGGATGACAACCACTAAAGAGAAGCTAAGTGCTTTCCACAGACCCCATAGGAAAGATACCTCAAGAGCGTCTTAGGAATCAGAAAGACCACACCCATCGCAGGCTCAAGGTGGAGCAGTAAAAATCTCTTTAGGAGAGTTTGGGGGCACCCTTACTGACAGTTGTTTCCTCAAGATTCGTTTCATCATGCTCTGCTGTGCAGGCACTCAGAGGCTACTGAAGCTCTAGTTCCAGGGGACCCAGCTACCATTTGAGCTGGAAGCAGACCTTTTTGTCATTGACATGGTGTTCATTCTCCAGGAATGCAAGATGTAGGAGTTAGAAGTTCATCGAGCCTTTCACTGAGAAATCAAAGGAAGGAAGGCCTGGGAGACCAGAAGAGTATAATTGTATGGAACTCTTTCAGAATGTCTCTGAAATGACAATGCCTGAGGCTATGAAGGTGGTGTTAGATCTGGAATCCCAGGAATGAAGAGATGCCAGTATTGTGGACTGTCTGTAGGAAAAGCTGTTGGGTGTGGAGAGAACTGCCGCAGTCTGGCTGGGCACTAATAACCCAGCCGCCACGAAGCACTTGTAGGTTCAAAACAGCAACTCTTTATTGCCAAACTCCACCAGCACTCCACACACACTCCCTGGGAACACTCTCACCCTCCACCAGGGTCCTTGCGCACTCTCCCTGGGAACTCCCCGGAACTCCAAAGTAGCGGCGCCTGAGGCAGCAAGAGCCGCCCTATACAATTGAATACACAGCTTGACATAACCATCATCGTCTCAATGGCTCTCTGGCATCACCTCTCAACCATTCCCTTCTGGCAATATGCCATGCATCATCCTGACTCAGCTGTGGCCCTCAACAGAGAACCAGGCTAAGAGAAAGAAGACCTTTGAAAAGACCATCTCACCACCATGCCTCCCAGATGCTGGAGGTGGAGTTATAGGAAATGTTTACCCATCTGGTTTTAGGTCTTGGTTTGGCTCCTTTTTTTTTTCTTTTTATGCTCCTATTCCTCCATTTTGGAATGCTAATGTTTTGTGCCATTATATATTGGACACATATAACTTGGCCCACAACCAAGAATTTGCCTTGAGTCTCAGAGAAAACTTTAGATTTGGACTTTTTTTTTTTTTTTTTTTGTACCAGGTATTGAACTCAGGGGCACTTGACCACTGAGCATATCTCCAGTCCCACCAAGTTGTTTAGCACCTTATTTTTTCTGAGGCTGGTTTTGAACTTGCAATCCTCCTGCCTCAGCCTCCTGAGCCTCTGGGATTATAGGCGTGCACCACTGTACCTGGCTAGACTTGGACTTTTGGGCAATGCTGGAACTGTTAAGCCGTTTGGGACTCTTGGAAATGATGCATTTTACAGGGTGAGAAAGACATGAGTTTTGGGAGAGCAGGGGCAGAATGTCATGGTTTGGATATAGGTGTCCCTTAAAAGCTCCAGTATTAATGAAGGGAATATTCAGAGTTGAAAAGATTAGTTTACAAGAGCTGTAACCTGGTCATTCTGTTCTACTGTGATCAGACTAACTGGGTGATAACCGTAGGTAGGTAGAACTTTGCTGGGTGGGGTGCGTCACTGTGGACATGCCCTGGAAGGGTTCATCTTCCTTGTGGCCTTTTCTCCTTCACTCTCTACTTCCTGGACACACAAGCAGAGCTTCACACCTCTGCCGTGCCCTTCTGTTATGATGCTCTGCCTCAACGTGGGCCCAGAGCAATGGAGTCAGCTGACCTTGGGCTGAAACTCTGAAACCATAATCCAAAATAAACTTTTCCTCTTCTAAGTTGTTCTCATCAGGTATTTTGATCACACTGATGAACAACTGACTAACACAGTGGTAGAAATCAATCCAGGACCAGTTTATGTTCATGTCACTATGGATCAGTTTTCATATTCTTTTAAAGAAGAAGAGCTTCCCTATAAAAGAACCATCATGCTGTGATACTATTCATGCTTTCATGCACTCACTAATTCCACAGGGAAATATCAGGTACCTGCTATGTTCCAGGCACTATGTCAGACACTTGTCATATAGCAGGAAGTAAAAAATGAGCCAAACACTCTGCCTTAGGGCTTGTACCCTAAACAAGACCAAACAATACATAAGGAAGTTCTAAAATAATAAATCTCGTGGGATTAAGAGATTCTGGAAGAAGGAATTGCAACTTCAAAAAAATGGTCAGGATAGGCCTCACTGAGAGATGAAAGAGGAAGGAAGTGAGTGAGACAAGGAGCCATGTGGTTTTCTGGCAGAAGATGATTTCAGGCAGAGGGAGCAGCTATGGCAAAGTCTCTGGGAGAAAGAACAGCAAGAAGGTCAGTGTGAGAAGGAGGTGAGAGGTGGAGAGGGACAGATGGTATCACCTTGTGAACCAAAGGGTTTTTACTTTGGGTTTTACTTTGTGGATAATGGAAAGTCATTGGTGGGTATCAAACAGAAGTAAGAGATTATTTGACATAATATAAAAGAATCACTCTGACTGATACATTCAAAACAGACTAGAGGGAGTGTGGATAGGTCAGAGATTGAAGAACAGAGTTCTGTTACTAAGAGATTATTGACATAACCCAGTAATGAGATATTGATGGGCAGAAAGAGGGATGTAGCAGAGATGGTCCCAAGTGCTCAGATTCAAGGTATTTTAGGACAGTACAGCCTGATGAATTGAACAAGGAGTGTGAAACTGAAAATTCAAGAATGGCTCCAGGAATCTGGCCTATCTAAAAGTATTGAGTTGACATCAAATGAAAGGGAGATGACTGGGGAGGCAGATTTGTGGGAGGAGTTCAGTGTAGATCAAGTTTTCCTGGTCTATTGAGCATGTCTTATAGATCATGCTGTTATTCACAAATATCTGCTATACTTTCTCAGTTCATAGGATTGACGGTGGGACTTTATTTGGTCAATGGAATGTGAGCAGAAGTTTTTAGAACCAATTTATGGTTTGCTATGTTTTCTATTTTTCCTCTGCACTGTGATCAGCAATGCTCCAGATGGGAGCTGCTCCATCAGCCTGAGCCCTGGAGGGATGATGACATGGTGCAGAGCACAGGGGACGTGTATCACGAGTGAGAAAGAAACCTTTTTGTGACACACTGCTGAGACTGGAGGTCATTGTTAGCAAAGCGTAACCTAGTCTTGCCTGCCTGATACAGCATCCTAAGTGGGAATGTCAAGTAGGCAGCTGAGCATACTTGTCTTGAGTTTAAGAGATCCAAGCAGGAGCTATAAATTGTGGAGTCATTGACATATAAATAGTAGTTGAAGTCTTAGGCTGAATGAAACAAACAAAGGAAGGTAGAAAAGAGAATCATGGTCTGCACTCTGGAGCCCGTAACATTCAGAAGAGGTGAGAGGAAGAGGGAGCAAAGGGATCTGAGAAAGGAGTGGACAGTGTGACAGAGGTAAATGTGAAGACCTGGGAGCCAAGGGAAGAATATGCACCCAAGAGACTGACCAGTGCTGCTGACAGCTCAACCAAGGCCAGGACTCAGAAATGACCACTGGATTTGGCAACGTGGAAGGCACTGATAATTCTGCCAATGGCTACATTGATGGACTAGCAGGGGCAAAAGTCAGTTGGATTTGGTGTAAGAGAAAATGAGGAAAGGGTGGGTTAGAGACACACAGCACAATTCTCCACAAGTTAGAATCAAAACAACAGAAGCAGAGCTGCTGTTGGGAGTGAATGTGGATTAATGCTGGAGCAAAAGTGGAATGAACTGGCTTCGAAATGCCCAGAGATTTTAGATAGTGAGAGGGTGGAAGAGCCAGGCGTGGCGTCACCTACAATCCCAGTGACTTGGGAGACTGAGACAAGAGGATTGAAAGTTCAAGGAAAGCCTGGGAACCTTGGTGAGCCCTGCCTCAAAATAAAGAATAAAAAGAGCCACTGATATAGCTCAGTAGTACAGTGTTCTGTGTTCAACCCCCAGTGCCTCCTCCCCCTCAAAAGAGTGAAAGAAATAGAGCACCCCACACAGTCTAAACAGGCAAGAGGTCTGGAATCCGCACAGCAAGCTGGCTCTGGAGATGTTCTCCACGGTTGGCATATTCTCATGGTGTCATAATGGGGGTCATTATTGTTGGGTGCAGAGCAGGCTGAACTGTGTTGTCTGCAGGGCAGGCTGAACAGATGTTGGCTGCAAGATAGCCCATGCACTCAAACCCCCCTCTATCTGGTCCTTTATCACCTGTTTGCCTCAAGTCTGAACATTCAACCCTGCTCAAGGCTGAACACTTAACGCCCCCTTGGGCCAACAAGGCAGCTTGCAGACTCAGAGGCCCCATTAGATTTGGGCTATAAAAACTCCCTCCTGCCAGGCCCCCCCTCTCTCTTGCTCTCTCTCTCTCTTGCTCTCTCTCTCTCTCTTGCTCCCTCTCTCTTGCTTTCTCTGTCTCTCTCCTGTGTGCGCTTCCTCTCTCTCTCTCTCTCTCTCTCTCTCTCTCTCTCTCTCTTTCCTTCTTTCTTTTCTCTTTGTTGCACTGCTGCAATAAAGATCTTTTGGTTGATCGGAATGTTGTGGTCACTTTCCTTTCCATTATGAGAGGGTCTTATTGTCCGAGCTTGGTTATTCTGGGAGTCATCAAGGCAATGTAAGACAGTTTGCACCCCAGAAGACAGACTGATGTAAGCCACTGAGAATTCTATGTGGTAGGAAACCAGACTGATAGAGGGCTTGTACCCTAAAAAATTAGTTCCCTTTAAAATTAGTGGTTCAGGAGTCCAGCCTCAATGCCCAGGGGAGTGAAGAGTCCTGTGCAGTTTTGTGTGGTCACCAAGTCTGGGAGCCCATGAATCATGGACAGTGAACCACACTGTCCTCCATGGACAGTGAACCACACTGACAGGACCCTCCACCCCCAGCACAGTCCCTTTGTGCCTCCATTGCTGCTCTCCACCCATGGGGACAGCCTGAGATAGGTCACAGAGCCAGTGTTAGCTCCACCCTCAGAATGCACAGCCTTAAAGACTCCAAAGAGAATCTTCGGGGAGTTCTGCATTCCATGGTGTTTTGCTGACAAGCTATAGCACAGGTATTAGACCCACCCTTGAAGTGCTCAGGCCTAAAACCTCCAGAGAGTCATTGCCAGGTGAGTTCACAGTCTCTGCTAGCTGTTTGACATGCTGCAGCACTGGTATTTTCCCTCTTCTTGGAGTACACAGCCCAAATTTTCCAGAGAGAATCTTTATCTGGGAAGTTCCACTTTCTGAGCCAACTTGTTCCAGTGAACAAAGCAGCTGAGAGGAATTCCAGCTAGCCACAGCTCCAGATCACCCCTGCTAGTTACTGTGGGGGCACCGCCAAGGATATGAGAGGAGGTGAACAGCACTTTGCTTTGCTCAAGGTCACAGAGCCTAAGAAGACTTAGAGAGAAGGATTCATCAACACAGGATGTCAGTGTCTACCCTCAGCCCTTCATTTGAGTACTCTGGGAGAGAGCAAATTTTTATTTTCTATTAATACATTCTTGTTTGTTTGTTTTTTCTCTCTCTCTCTCTCTTCTTCCTCCTTTTAACTTTTAATCTTTCATTTTTCCCCCTTACCACCCTTTTTATTTTTCACTTGATTTCCCTTTTTCTCTTTTTTTTCTAAATTTTTCATTTTCCCCCTTTTTAAAAAAATTTCATTTGTTATGTTTTTAACTTTTTATTTTATTCCATATTTTCCCCCTTTCATGTACCAGTTGTTTTTTTAATTGTTTTTTTTTTTTTTTTCTTTTCTTCACAGTGCTAATGATCAAGCCTGGGACTTTGCCTACACTGGGTAGGTGTTCAATTGCTGAGCTACATTCTCAGAGAGAAACTGTACTTTGCCCCAGCCATGACCTAGTCCCATTTAATCCTTGGCAGTTTTGTTTAGCTTAACAAAAAGCGGGAACAAAAACCTCTAGCCAATTCTCTTTCCCGGAGCAGCACTCCTCAGGGGGATATGATGTCCCACTCTTGGACACTCACGCCTACAGCAATATCAGTGAGAAGTAACAACTGTTGTGGACACCAACAGTTGAAGTTACTTAGCATCAAATGCTATGATAACCTATCAAGATAGCACACTGGCCAGGCATGGGGGAGGGGCACACACCTGTAATCTTAGCAGCTTAGGAAGCTGAGGCAGGAGGATTGCAAGTTCAATGCATCCTTAGCAAAACAAGGCGTTAAGCAACTCAGTGAGACAAATAAAATATACAATAGTGTTCGGGATGTGGCTCAGTGGTTGAGTGCCCCTGAGTTCAGTCCCCGGAACAACAACAAAAAAAAGATTACACACTGATGACAAGACCGAGGGTGAGTGCCACAGAGAAGAAGTGGCCCCTGCATCTCCCTTTGAAACATCAGGATCTGCAACAGTCTCTAAACAGAGTATAAAAGCTTCAGGCCCTTCATAATCCAAACAGCTACTACGAGAATTACTTCCAAGCAACGGAACCAATATCAACAGTACCAGAAGCCCCATCACCTTAGGGGCTTCCACTCCCATTGTAGGAGCACCCACAGAGGATGCACCCACTTATTTTGATGTCTACACTACAGTTACCTGAATAAAAGGGGAACCCCACTCTTTAAATATTTATAGTTAAAGTGGGTCCCTTAGCCTCCAATATGGTTTACATTGTGTCAGAACCTACTAATCCCAGCCAAAGAAGCCATGAAGAAACTATACTATAGTGTCCAATTGGAACCGAATATATGCCCCAAATTTATGCCCCAAAGCACATCAGGGATGAGTTGTACACTAGTAATGCCTTCATATAAAAGTGGAAGAGATATTCATCCCCCAGGTGCACAAATCTCAACATAGAAACATAAGAAATATTTTAAAAAGCAATTACGACAAACTCTAAAGTTTGTAACTCCACAGCAAGAGATTCCAAAGATATCTAAGTGGATGAAATTCTGGACAGAATATTTAAAATAATGAATTTTTACAAGCTTAGTGAATTCCAAGAGAATGCAAATAAAGAGTTGAATTAATTTTTATGAAAGATAATGCAAGTTATTTGTGGGCTCTTCAGTAAAGAGAGAGAGATTTTGAAAAAGAACCAAATAGAAATCTTGGACATAAAAAAATCAAGTAAGATTTTAAAACTCATTTAAAAGCTTTAACAACAGACTCTATCAAGCAAGAGAAAGGATATTAGACAACTGTGCCAAAATATCCACTCAGATGGCAATAAAGAAAAAAAAAAAGAACAAATAAACAGAACTTACAAGATCTCTGGAATGTCGTTAAAAGATCAAATATCTGCACAATAGTCATTCCAGAGAGAGAAGAGACATATGCTCCAAGCATAGGTAAATGATAGCAGAAAATTTTCCAAATCTCAGGAAAGACATGGATATCCGGGTACCAAAGGCATTTACAGCTCTTCAAATAGACAATACCAGAAAAGAACCTCTCCATGATATAATATAGTTAAATTAACAAAAGTACAAAACAATGAAAAAAAATAGTAAAAGCTAAAAGAAGAAGCTCCAGGTCAACCCAAACCCGTTGGAATAGCAGAAGATTTCTCAGAAGAAACTCTGAAAGGCAGGAGCGTAAGCAATAATGTATTTTAAGTCTTGAAAAACCAACTCTCAACCAAGATGACTATTCCCTGAAAAAAATCTCCCAACCAATATTACTCTAAGAATTGAAATGGAAATAAAAACCTCAAAAGGTAAGCATAAACTAAGGGAATTCATGACCACTACATGATCATTACAGAAGACACCTAGGGGAACCCTTTGGCCAGAAGAGAAAAATAGATAATCTTGAGAACATGGGAGGGAATGAGTTTCACTATAGAAGTAGACATGAAAATGAGAAACAGGAAGTAATCAAACATTATCAGTATAGTAAGCTATTATAGAGTATTCAAAACCACCAGAAAAAAAAAATCTTCAAAATGAAGGAACACACCTTTAAATAATAACCCGGACTGTAAATGGGCTTAATTTACCAGTTGAAAGTTTGGATGATTGAATTTAAAAAAACAAGACTAAATAGTATGCTGCCTACAAGAAATTCACCTCACCTGCAAAAACATACACATACTGAAAGGATGGAAAATGATATTTCAAGTGAATGGAACCCACAAGAAAGCAAGAGTGTCTATATCTGAAAAAAAATGGATTTTAAGCCCAAATCAAGGGAACAATTTATTGAGAATATATAATGTGTGTGTGTGTGTGTATGTGTGTTTCTCCCAAATCTTGGATCACTTAGTTTTAAAAAATGTACACTAGACCTCAAAGGATAGATAGGTCCCCAAACAAAAATAGTGGACGACTTCAATATCCCACTTTCACCAAAATGTAGATCATCCAAGCAAAAGTCAACAAAAAAACCATCCGAGTTCAATTATACTACAAGCAAATTAATTTAACAAGATTTTATAGAATATTCCAACAGCTTCAAAATATGAACTCCTTTTATAAGCATATGGAACTTTGTCCAAAATAGGCCATATATTAGGTCATAAAGCAAGTCTTAACAAATTCAGAAAAATTGGAATATTTTTATCCCATTTTATCAAATTACAATGGAATGAAACTAGAAATCAACAGCAAGGGAACTGTGGAAATTACACAAATACATGGAGATTGAAAAACACACTTTTAAATGAACAGTGTGGGTCATTGAAGAAATACTAGGGGAGTGATTAAAAAATTTCTAGAATCAAATGAAAATGGAAATACAACATACCAGAACTTGTGAGACACAGCAAAATCAGTACTTAGAGCAAATTTTATAGGAATGAATGCTTATACCAAAAAAAAGCTGAGATCTCAAATAGTCTAATTATGCATCTCAAGATCTTAAAAAAGCAAGAACAAACCAAACTCAAAATCAGTAGAAGAAAATAAATAACAAAGAGCAGAGCAGACATAAATGAAATAGAAACTAAAATAACAACACTCATCAATGACCCTTTGAAAAAATAAAATTGACAGAACTTTAGCTAAACTAACCCAAAGGAAAAGAGAAAATAATGAAATAAATAAGACTAGAACTGAAAAAGAAAACATTACCACAGGTACCACTGAAATTCAAAGAATCATTAGGAAATATTTTCAAAAGCTCAGTGGTAGAGTGTTTTCCTAGTATGTGCAAGGCCCTGTATTCAATTTCCAATACAGAAAAAAGTGAAAATAATTTGAAAATCCGAAAGGAATGGATAAATTTCTGGACATATATGACTAACATAACTTGAACCAAGAAGACATTAAAAAATACCAATAACAAATAAAGAGATTGAAGCAGTAATAAGGTATCTCCCAACAAATACAAGCCCAGGACCAGATGGATTCACTACTAACTTTTAAAGATGAACTAATCTCGGTGCTCCTCAAACTGTTTCATAAACTAGAAAGGGAAAGATCACCTCGAACTTCATTGTAGAAAACTCGTATTGCCCTGCTACTGAAAATATGACAAGGATGCAATAAAAAACTATAGGCCAATATCTCTGATAAACATAGACACAAAAACCTCCATAAAATGCTTTCAAATTGCATTCAATAGCACATAAAACAGATCATATACCATAATCAAGTTGGTTTCATTCCAAGGCTGTGAGTATGGTTCAACATGTAAATCAATAAATGTAATACAGCCCATAAATAGAATCAAGGATGAAAATCATACAATCATCTTAATAAATGCAGGAAAAGTCTTTGAAAAAATTCAACATCTCTTCATGGTAAAAGCCCTGAATAAATCTCAACATAATAAAGACTACACATGACAAAGCCATGGCCAACATGACACTGAATCAGGAAAATGGAAAGCCTTTTTCTCTAAGGTTAGTAATAAGACAAGAATGTCCACTCTTAAAAAACTCTCATTCAACATGTTACTTGAAATTTTAGCAAGAGCAATGAGGAAAGAGAAAGGAATAAAAGGGATGCAAATATGGAATGAAGAAATCAAATGATCCCTGTTTGCTGATCATATGATTCCCTACTTAGAAAATCCTAAAGGACTCCTAGAACTGATAATAAGTTCAGTAAGGAAACAGGATACAAAACCAACATGCAAAATCCAAGCTTTTCTACACACTAGTAGTGGACTTACCATGAAAAAAACAAAAAAGCAATCCCATTCACAATAACTTCAGACTTCAATAACTCCTGGGAATAAACCTAACCCAGGAGTGAAACACTTCTACAAGGAAAATTATAAAACACTGAGGAAAGAAATTGAAGAGTATAATTAGAAGGTATAAAGACTCTTATGTTTATAGACTGGGAAAATTTAAATAGTAAAAATGGCCATGCTACCAAGTGCAATCTATAGATTCAGTGCAATCACCACCAATATACCAATGACTTTTTCATAGAAGTAGCAAAATAAATCTTAAAATTCATGTTGAAGACACCAAAGAGCCCAAACAATTCTGATCAAAAAGAGCAATTGTGGACTCATCACAAAAACCTGATTTTAAAACAAACTTCAGAGCCATAGTAACAAAAATGGCATGGTAACAGCTTAAAAATAAACCTAGACAAAATGGAATAGATTAGAAGACCCAGAAATAAGTCCATGCATCTACAGTCAACTGATTCTCGACAAAGGTACCAAAAGCTTAAGTTGGAGAAAAGACAGTCTCTGCAACAAATGGTGCTAGGGAAACTGGAAATCCACATGTAGAAGATTGACACCAGATGCCTGTCACTCATACCGTACAAAAATGTAACACCTTATAGTTTGATTACTAGAAGAAAACATAGGCAAAGCTTTCAAAGTAATGGCACAGGCAATGACTTCCTGAATAGAACGTTAATAGCCCAGACTATAGAAGCAGTAATTGAGAAATGAAGTTACATCAAGTTAAAAAACAAAACAAAACAAAACAAAAACTTCTATACAGCAAAGGAAACAAGAAGTGAAGAAACAACTTACAGAATGGGAGAAAGTCTTTGCCAGGTATTCATCTGGCAGAGGATTAATATCCAGAATATGTAAAGAATTCAGAAAACTAAAGAACAAAACACACATACCCACAAAAGTCTTCCAATCAAAAAATGGGCAAATGTCTGAATAGACAGATATATGAAATAACAGATATATGAAAAAATGCTCACTTTCTTTAACCATCAAGGAAATGCAAGTCAAAACTACAGAAGATTTCATCTTACCCAAGTCAGAACGACTATAATAATAATAACAATAATATAGCAAATGCTGATGAGAATGTAGAGAAAAGGAAACTTTCTACACTACTGTTGGTGAGTGTAAATTAATAGAGCCATTATGAAAAAATAGTATGAAGGTTGCTAAAAAAGAAACTAAAAATAGAAGTGCCATATGATCCACTTATACCACTCCTGAATATGTATTTGGAGGAAATGAAGTCAGCATACAAAAGAGATACCTGCACACCCATGTTTATTGTGACCTTATTCTCAATAGCCAAGGTATGGAATCAGCCTAGGTGCCTGCCAACAGAAGAATGGATAAAGAAAATATGGTATCTATACACAGTGGGGTTATTATTCAGTCATCAAAAAGAATGAAATCATGTCATTTGCAGGAAAATGTTAGGCAAAGTAAGTCAGACACAAAAATACAAGTATCATATACTTTCTCTCATATGTAGAAACTGAAAAGAAAAATAGCTCCCCAAGTAGAAGACAAATCATTAGGGAATGGAAACGGGGTGGGGGTGGGGCGGAGGGCAAGTGAGGATAGAAGGGAGAATAGAGATGATTGATGCATGAATATATCATGCATGTGTGGAAATATCATGAACCTGCAGGATTAATATGTGTTAAACTTGAAGAGAAAATGAGAGCAAAGGAATTAAAAACAGCAAATATCAACAACTGTCTGAGTGCTTGTGCCACAAAGGTGAGCAGAGAAATGAGGCTGCAGCTAATAAGGTAAACGGGTTGAAAGAGTTGAAATGGGGAGAAATAATGGCATTGCTTGCAGCTATGAAGATCCAGTCGAGTGGAAATTTTGAGGCAGTAGGAGACAGAGGAGAGAACTTGTGAGAGATGTCCTCAAAGAGGCAAGAAGAGAGAGAATCCAGTGCACCCATGAAGGGATTGGCCTCAGACAGGGTCCCTGATGATTCTATGATAACAGGTGGACAGACAGACTACATGGACATTGAGCCTTTTTTATTCTAAATTCAGAGTATCAGTGACTCCTGGGTTCAATTCTACAACATTTCACCCAATTTTAGCTACTCATATAATAGTGTTTGAGCAATATAGGTTCACTCCTACAAATTATTTTTCCCTTCAATCTTAAACTTGAGTCCAAGTTCTGTTGCTCACTCCTGAGGTCTAGTTCAAGTTGTGTACGGAGGTGAACAAGGGCCAGTTCAGAGACATCTCTTCTTGAGTCTCCCACACCCTAGGTCTTATAGTTTGGGTACAGGGAAGAAGGGGTGATAATAGGTATTCTATCCCTCACAGACCTGTTGATGTCACTGTGGAAGATTTTAATTCAGGTTAATTATCCCCAAAACCAGATTCTACATATGTGCTCATACGGCCAGGTATAGCTTCACCCTGGCATCTGGGCCACCAAGAATCTCCCTCAAAAAGGCTATAGAACCACAGCCTTCAGGCCCTGTTGTAGAACCACACTCAACACCTGTGGGTCAGGCATTCCCTCACCTGGCCCCACATTAACTAGACACCCAGGGCCCTGCTCTTCTGCTAATTACATGCTCTGCTGGGCTCAGTGTTGGCATTTCCCATAGCCAAGGATCCTAAACTCCCTGTCTTGCCTCCTGCTCTGTTTGTCTCTATAGTTCTTATCACCATCTGACTCTATTTTGTGTATTCATTTTGTACATTGATTGACGATTGACTCCCCCAGCTGTGTTGCAAACGTGATGAGAATAAGAATGTGAGGTTTGCTTCACAGTGTCCAAGAGGGCCTGGCACCTAAGTGATAATGAACCTGGTTCAATATGAATAAATGAATGAAGTAGGAATCACCCCAACTTCTTTGTGAACACATTGTATTGGATCATCATGATAATGGCCTCGACAAATCATATCTCTCTGTATTCTTGACCTTATATAGACCCCTTTCTACACTAAACCTGGGCTCGCCCATGTGACTTGCTCTGACCAATGGGACATTAGCAATAGTAGTCTAAGCAGAAATGTATGCACTGGGGCTTGCCTTCTTTCATGCTGCTTCTGAAACACAAGCAACACATAAAAAAAAAAAACTAGGATGGCTTACAGGGCAAATGTGGCCCAGCTGAGAGCCAGAACCAATCCCCAGATACACAAAGAAGCCATCTTAGGCCTCTCTGTTCCACCCCACCCACCAAATGACTATAGAAAGAACCCCCATACTAGCAGGTAAGAAAGATGGTGGAATGAGATGGACATCATTACCCTAAGTACATGTATGAAGACACAAACGGTGTGACTCTACTTTATGTACAACCAGAGATATGGAAAATTGTGCTCTTAAGAAGAAGGAAAGAAATAGCAACCATACATGCTCACCCACAGAATCAGAAGTAATTAAAGTGTTTATTGTTTTGTACCATTAAGGGGTAGCTTGTTGGGCGACAATAGGTTATTGTTTTATAACACATGCCATTTTTGTCCCTTCCATCTATTGAAACAAAATACTGCACAAAGTAGATTCCCAAACAACATCCCTCTCATCTTCTCAGCAGTATCCACACTCAGAAATTCAGAGGCTTCAATAAAGCCCAAATTGTGTCCCTAATCCCAGAGGTTGTTGTGACGGTTGATGTAGATTATTTCCCAGATATCACACCCACTACCTAAGCTCACCTTCTCCAAATAATGAGTGTCTCTTGGGCACTCCCTCTTCCTGTGCACAGACGGAGATTTCTCCTGAACTCACCCAGGAGCCCTGGGCCAGGGAACTCATCAGTCTTTTCCAAGAGGGAGTTTAAAGGAGGCAGGTGAGGACGTCATAGCTTGGTACTTTGGCCAGTGTGTTCCTCTCACTCAACTTTCAGTGCCCTTTGTAACTTTTGAAGACCCTGCTCAGAGGGCAACACTGGGTTTTGTGAAGACCTTTTATGCATTTACTTCCCCTCCAGTTCCCTAGGTTCCTACTTCTCACCAAGTAGAGGTCTGCCTGTCAGGACTCACCAGGGAAATCATCCACTAGTATCCTGACCCCATGGAATTAAAAACCTGGCCTGCTATGTTAGCAAGGGTGAGTAGACAGGACCTTATATGCTGCCTCAAACACCTGCAATCCCAGCTCTCCCAGCTCCACGGAAGGTGTAATTAAGGAGTGCAGGAGCAGACGTGGCCTCATTTTGCACAGGCCACTGATCCCTGAGTTTTAGAAGCCAGGCATCTGGGGACACAACGTGGGTTGCCTTCCCCTTCTAAGATTGTTTTCATTTCTAATGCAAGCCCCCCAAGGTTAGGCTCCAATCACACGTGAGTAGGAAATACCTGCAGGTGGTGGTCAGGGTAAGGAGAATGTAGGCCTATTCTGAGGCCCCATCCACCCCATCTCCCAAGAGCTCCCCAGCTCTGTAGGATGGCTCAAGACCCATCCAGGATGAATGTTAGCCTTCGGATCAAACGTCACATCCCAGAAACATTCAGATGTCTTATACTTGTTACTATCTGATAGCTTAAGAATCAGAAATTTTATTTAAAAACTCAATATTTTCAGTGTCTCTTGAGTTTATGGAATAATGTGTTGCTCGGCACCAGTCAACTGGGTTGAGCAGCAGAGTTGCCGCAGGCCACCAGTCCCCTCTGCTGGAACCTGTGTTAGATTGACTTCCTGACTCATCGACATCCCTTGCTGGAACAAAAAGGCATTGTAGTTAAGGTCCTGTGGTCCACGTGGAGATGTACTGCCCAGATAACCCTGCAGGGAGGGATGGCTACCCAGCTGCAGCAAGTGCCTCAACCTGTTGCTCCTTGGGGGTTGGCCTCAGCTGCAGGGCTACCTTACCTGAGGTCGCAGCTCCTATCTGGCCATATGTGCTGATTGAGGTAGGAGACACAAGTGCCCTGCCATGTCCAATGGCTACAGGGCAAGCCCAAGGGATAACTTGTGCCTCCTGCATTGGCCAATACTTTGTCAGGCTTCTAATGCCAATTGACTTCTTTCTCTGCTCAGCCCTGCTTTCTCCCCGTTCCTTACACAGGGATCGATTCCTAATATTTTGTACTCCAAACCATCTCAGCATGCATTGACTTCTGGAAAATCTAACCTGCAACAAGGACATGATTCAAGAACTGGATTTACAACAGAACGGAAAGATATCACACCCAGAGCATCACTGGTGCAATCGGCCATGTGGGGAAACGGAGACTCAGAGGTAGGCTTCTCCAGGGGCTACAAAACCCAAAGGGGCAGAGCCACGGTCTCCTGACTCTTGAGCTCGGTTGGGAAAATGCCTCTTTTAGAAAACTCCAGATTTATTGGCTGCCCTAGAAAGGAAGTTGTGTTAGATTGATTTCCCTCAAAAGTGGAGCCCAAGACAAGGATTTGGTGCACATGGTTTATTAGGAAGCAGCAGTGAAGGAGCAGGTAGAGTGGCTCAGGAAGGAGGAAATAGCAGTACAATGGAGTGTGGTCATAACCGCTGCCATGACAACCAACCTCATTCCACAGGTCTCTGAGCTGCCACCCTGAACTGCTTACCAGCAGAGTATTTGTGCCCTTCTCCTGCCTCGTGTGATTAAGGGTTGGTCCCCCACCTGGGAACTGACCCACCTGCTTCAGGCCTCTGCTGGACCATGAGCCAACCTAGCTCCCACAGTGTCAGAGAAGGCCCTAGGACAAAAGTGTTGTGCCCTGCACAGAGAGGCCATTAGAATGAAGCGTAAGACACGGTAAGTCAAAGAATTTACGAGAGAGAAGTGATACAGAAGTGTGTGCTTAGATCTGGTGGTGGGGAGAAATCAGAAAGTCAGTTGCACAAAGGAGGCCAGAGCTGAGTAAAGCATTGGAGGACGATTCGGAGGTCACTGCATCAGCAAAGGGGCACGAACTGCAAGATCGCATCATGTGGTCGAGGGCACAAAGACCAAAGAGGAGAGGGAGGCAGGGAATCTCCAGTGCCATTCCAAATATTTTAAAATTTTGCCCAAAGGGTAAGTTTATATTTTTTAAGTCATCATATAGAAAATTTATTTATTTTATTGTACAAGTCTACAAATTTTAACATACATAAAAATTCATGTAACTCTAACCATAAACAGGACACAAAGCAGTGTCATTACCTCACAAAACTCTCTTTGTGGTCAAATCTTCCTCCCATGCCTAACACTTAACAATCACTAATCTGTTCTCCACTACGGTTTTTGTCTCTCTGTTTGTTTTGTATATATGGAATCATGTCTAACATTATGAGACTATTTTTTTCACTCAATATATCATTAAAATTTATTCATGTGTATGCCTGTATGGATGCTGAATCTTTTTATTGCTGTGTAATATTCCAGCATATGGATGTTCACCTATTCTCTTGTTGAATATTGGATGGAGCTGATTTGTGTTGCTGCCTAGTTTGGGGCAATTATAAATACAGCAGCTATAAATATTTGTGTATAGGTCTGTGTATGGAAGCAAATGTTCAGCTCTCTAAGGACAATAACCAGGAGTTGAATATCTGGATCATATGTTAAGCGTACATTTAACTTTTCAAGAAAATGCCAAACCATTTTCCAGAATTGCTGTGTCGTTTTTGCCTTCCCACCAGCAAACTCTGAGAGTTCCAGTTGCTCTGCATACTCATCAGCACTTGAATATATTTATATGTCAACTATTCTAATATGTATGTAGTGGTTGACACACAGGGCTTTAAACAAGGGAGTAACGTGATCAAATGTGGAAGAAATAAAGACAAGGCACCCAGTTAGGAAATAATAATAATGATACAGTAATGTAGATAAGAGACACCGGTGGCCTAGAAAAGGTGATGGCATTGGGGTGAAGTGTAGGTGAGAGATACTCTAGAGAAGAGTCAGTGAGACTCAGGATTGAGGAAAGGAGTCCAAAAGGTCTTCCATGTTTCTGGCTCAGCAAGGCCCTTAGAGTCCCATATAGAAAGAAAGTTGGAATTCCACTGTGAGGAGCCAGGGTGCATTTGGAGGGACTTAGAGCAGCCCCCCTTCCCTGCTGGCTGTGAATCCCCATGCTGATGATTGCACCAAACAGCTTGGCTCCATTTATTAAGGAAAATTTACATGCTGCTCTGTGTGGGGGGGCGGGGAGACATGTCTATCAGCCAGCCTGTGTTTGCAGAATTATAAACCTGCCAACAGTCTGCATTCTGGGACTGACCTATGCGAGCTGTAAACATGAATGCAAATGTTCTGATACTGAATCAGATGAAGAGACTCAAAGGCACAACAGCCAGGGAAGGAGGCAGAAACCCCACCAAACATCCAAATGAATTTACGATGGGCCTCCTTCCTGGTGGTGAATGAAGGCTTATCTAAATTACCGCTGAGTTCTGGGAGTTGCTTTCTGTTGGTTCCAGTTGTTCTTAGAACTCTGGGTGAGCATTCAGTTTTGAAGCCCCAGATAAAATGTGAATACCAGTAAATGGGAATGCTAATTAGAAGCTGCCATGTTGACGTGATATTCAAGCCTTGCATTTAATTTAAGATGGGCTTGAGTGGGTGGATTCCAAGGCACTAGCTATCAGAACTTTGGAAAAGATACTCCAAGGCTTCCTCCTTAAAGAAAGATCTCAGGTTATCCTGACCATCCCTCTGCCAAGTCCCAAGATAATGCAGCTGTGCAGAACTGGCCCCCACTGTGGGAAGAAATTCTGCAGAGTTCTCCAGTAAGCTTTCTGACTTCTCTGAAAGTCAAAAAATTATACCTTACTGCAGAATTTTCAAAACACCTTCTTATCCTGGTTTTTATCTGAACTTCTCGATAACTCTAGTATTATTATCCCCCTTTTCCATTGAAGAAACTGAGGTTCAGTGGAGGTAAATGATTTATCTAAGGCCACATGTCAGGTCAGTGGTAGAATTGAGATCAGAACATATGTCTTCAGATTCCATATCCAGAACAACCTTCCGCCATGCTTCACCACTTCCTTTTATGTGAAAAGTAACTTCAACTCACCAAAGCAAACTGGATGTTATGACAGTCTGCTTCATCTGTAGAGTGGACTTCTGCTGGACTGGCTGGTCCCACCTCCACTTTCTGGAAATGGGTTCTCCTGCCTTCCCTTCATGTGGTTGGCAGCCATGTTTCTACAATGGGATACACACTGCTTAACCTTTAGCTGATTGGACCACAGTAGACATCTGACCCAAGGTGGGCCAATCAGAATCTTGGCCTTGGGAATTGAGGATGGTGACAGAGAAAGAAAGAACAGGTCCTCTCTGGACCACAGTAGAGAAATATGTGACCTTTGACCATATCTTCCACTACAAGGCATGGGAAACAGACTTCACAATGAGAAAGAAGCTCAAGGTAAAGTGCAGACACAGTGGAGTAAAGTAGTAACCTTCTAAAAAGGGGGGGCCCATGGAAGCCAGCTTCTAAGGTCCCATTGCCTATTACTGAGGTTTGGGTATTCATCACTTCTTTGGACTTTGTGAGAATCTCTAATCTTGCCAATATATACCTGCTCTTTATGCATTTTGTCCTTAAGCTTGATTTTTGTATCTTGGAGGAGAAAGAAAATGAAAGGCTTGATGAATACAGATCCTCTTTCTTTTCTTTACAGGACTTACTGCTATGTGAAATCATCTCACGTACTTGTATATCATCTGCTTCCTTCTTTAGAGCATCAGCTCTCTGGGAGCAGAGACCATATATCTCCAAGCCATCGCCCTATGGCCCAGTATTGCACTTGGCACACAGTAGGCTCTTAAGACATTATTGTTGAGCAAAACGGTAAATGGATAGATTGGATATAGAGTCTCTTAGAGATTGTTTGTTCCTACGACCTCTTAGAGTAGAAAATTGAAGCCTGAGGAGGAAGGTATTTATCAGCTGACCTGGACTGGAATATATGACTCCCACTTCTCCAATCTGACTTTGGGAGTGAGTCTTCTGGGACCTCAACAGCAGCAACTGAGAGCCAGCCTTGAGCACCTAGTGCCATGTTAAGAGTTCTCACTTCAGCTTCACACATGCCTGGAAAAGTGGCATGTTGACTCCCACTTTGCAGATTAGGGGACACAAGTGTTGCAGGCATTGCACAACTTTCCCTATGCCCCACACTTGATGCTTAACAGTATACTCTTCCCATGACCCCCTTCCCATAATGTCTGTACTTTTGATCTCAAAATGTTTTCATGTACCCATGTCCTTGTGCTGCCTCTGGCAAGAGAGAACCCCTACTCCATCCATCAGCGCTTTTCATTCCTGGGACATCAACCCATAGATTATGCCATCTGCCTTCCCTGCCCAAACTTTGCCTCTCCCATGTCCCCTTGAATTCCTGTGCATTTTAGGACAAGATTTACAAAGATCCAACTCCCCTCCTCCTTTGTTCATAGAAGTCACTCTCTGAGGCAAGAATCCAGAACTGTGGCAAACCAGTGGAGGGGTGGCACTTTGAAGCTGAAGGTCTTTTGGAGCCCCCATGTCATGTGCCATGATTGAACGCTTGTTCTACCTACACAGATAGCTTGTTTACTGAGACACAGGATGGAGCCTAAAAGGGACATGGATAAATGAATGGATTAGACAAAGGGGGGAAGCATTAAACCTGGAATCTGAAGACCTATATTCAAAACCCAACTCGACCACTTTTCTACCTTTGTGACAATGTAGTATTTACTGTACTTCTGTGAATGCCATAAAGCTCTTTCTAAAATGAGGATAATAATGTCTTCCAGGAGGATCATCGTATGAAATTTTTATCATAAAAATTAAGTGGGAGATAACTATAACTGTTGTAGACTCTGGACACTTAAGCATTTATCATGAGTTCCCACTATGAATCAGGCCTGTGCTAAGTACAGAAACCAGCTGTGGTACTGTCTTTTCTGACTTTGCGCTTGCAAAGGCAGAGACCAAAGCGTCCCCTACCAGTGTTGCTGGACTCTAGGAACTAAAAGAACACTCTAGCAAAGGTTAATTGGTTAAATTTATTAAGCACTAGAAGAGGAATTTCCACTTGGCAATTAAGTTTGCAAATATTGTACAACCTTATCGAGTGTATTTCTCCAAATTGATGTGTTCTTTTTCATGTAATAATCAATTAGTGGGTGTTTCAAGTTGCCTAATTAGCTCTGCATGTAAATTAATGTCTGCATATTGAAATTGCAAACCTAGCCTTGTAATGCCGGCTTGTTTCTGAAATAAATCAGATTACCATGGCCTCAGCAAAGGTTCTTGGTTTCGAGAGTCACCAAAAGCCAGCAGGTTCCCTTAGCTGCTGGAGCAAGGGGGTTTAGGGAGGATTTAGCATATAGTAGTCAGGTTAATTATATTTACCCATAGAGAGGACTCCGTGTCAGTTCTTATTTCTGCTCTTAGGCAAAGCTGCCTATTGAATGATTAAATTCTCTGAGCCATTTAGGTCTCGTGCCCAGCTCTCAATGTTACTAAGGAAAAAAAGATATGTTTCCCATTCTGCAGGCAGACGTGAGGGCTGGCAGGTGGAACCCATTCCCTGCTTCATTAAGGATTCTGGGAGGTGAAAGAAAGGATCCATTCATGACCAGTTCTTCCACAATCCAAGGAAGAAGCTGCCTCTGACTATGCCCAGCCACAGCGCCCTCCCCTGTTTCCAAAATCCCTCCTACCTAAGAAGAACCTAAGCTGGTTCTTACCTATCACACATGAGGGTGCAAGTTCACACACATTTGGAGTCAAACAGGTATGAGTTCAAACCCTGGCTCTGCTTACCATGGGCTGTGTGACTCTCCTCATCTGTTAAAAGAAAATAATAATATCCCTCTTCCCCACTCAGCCTAAGGGAGGTTCAAAATGAAAACAGCATTTTTAAAAGTTTGGATAAATGATAAAGTGCTTTGCACAAGGTATACAAGTGTGGGTAATTTTTGTGCTTCATGTTTATTTTCTGGCACCTCAAAAGCAGGGACTGAGTGGTTGCTTCTTCTCCAACTCGAGGGGAAGGTCTCCCACTATGCCAGGCCCAGAACTAGTCTGCAGTACAGCTGAAGGCTTCATAGGGCAGAGGAAAATGGGACACCTGGCCTTGGCCAGTCTTCCTGGGGATTGTGTAGCTTGGTCCCTGGACATCCTCTTGGGTTTGTTTCCTGTAAGTTATCTTGAGAAACTTGGTGGAAGTGAAGTCTTACATCTGGAGCACCCACATTCTTGGAGCTCTCTAGAGGCGTACATGCCCATACAATCACATCCCATCTGGCCTCTCATCACCTTTTAAACACTGTCAATGAAAACAAGAGGTAAGTCCAGGCACGGTGTCACATGCCTGTAATCCCAGTGACTCAGGGGGCTGAAGTAGGAGGTTCAAAATTGGAGGCCAGCTTGAGCCTGTCCTAAAAATAAAAAAGAAGAAGGGTTGGGGATGAAGCTCAGTGGGAGAGCACCACTGAGTTCAGTCCCCAGAACTGCAGAAGACAAAAACAAAAACAAGAAGTGAAGAATTGACCTTCCTTGTATGACTCAGCAAGGAGGAAATCACTCTGGGGGCAGCAGAAGTATTAGCTTCCCACCAGGACATGGTGCCCAGTTGCATAGCCAGAAGGCCCGTGGACTCCTCTACGAGGATCCCAGTGAGTCCACAGAGCATTCAGGATGCCTTCATGGAGCTGCAGTGACCCGTGTTCCCAAATGGGCATCTGTCCAGGGCCCACATCAGAACCTGCCATGCTGCCATAGATAAGATTGTGAGGGACAGATCCATCACCGTACGGGAAGGTGGGCTCCCTAAGTCATGGGCTGCTTCTGGGTCAGAACACTCAGTGCAATCTGAGCACATAGGAAACACAAGAACAAGCAGGAAATGAGCACAAGGAATAAGGGAAGCTGGGAATATGTAAAAATAAAGGAATTTTGAGTAAATGAATAAACAAACAAATGTAAGAGTGAAGGAGGGAATGAATGTTTGAAACCGGCATGTTGAAGAGCCACACTGGGCCCAGTCGCCAAGTTCTGGAATCAGCCTGTGTCCATGGAGGAGTGAATGATGAAGAAAATGTGGCATCTATACACAATGGAGTACGAATTGACTTGACTTTAAAAGAGAAAGATTCTGTCATTTGCAACAACATAGGTGGAATTGGAGAACTTTGTGCTGAGTACAATAAGCCACACACCGAAAGGCAAATACTGCCTGTACTTGTCTATAGATGAACCTATGATTAAACTCACAGAAACAGGGAACAGAAAGGCAGCTACCAGGGGCTGGGGGAGAGGAAAATGAAGGGATGATAGTCAAAGGGTGCAAAAAGCTCAGGAGGAATAAATTTGATTTATTTTTCCTTTCCTATTTTCTCTTTGTCTCAGATCAATCGCACAGTATGGTGAATATAAGCTAAAAACTGAGTATTGTACATTTAAATTTTTCTAAGAATAAATTACAAATGTTCTGATTACCAAAAAATATGTTGAAATTTTGAGGAAACGTTAATTAGCTTGATTTAATCAGCCCACACTGTATTCAGAAACCATAATACCACTTTTTACTCCATAAATATATATACAATTTTAATTTGTCAATTAAAATGAAGGGAATGGATTTGAGTGGTTGACGCCAAGAATGAAGAACTCAGCTCTCCTGCTCCCACCTCCCCCTCTATACAAGGCATTCTTCCAAAAGGTGAGAGTTGGGTGGTACAGGCATGGGCGGGGGGGGTGCACACAAGAATGAGGGGATGTTTTATTACATCCAGGAATTTCCCTCATCCTTAAGGGCCCAGATGTGTTTTTGAGTCATTGAGAAGTTAGTTTTCACCCTTCTTTGTCTGCAGCACCTGGGTTCCTGTAGCCAAGAGCTTGTACTTGGAATCTTCATTAAGAACCAGGCGACCTTCTTCTGCCAACACCATGGGCGAGCAGAGAGAGCATCTTCAAGGAAGTTCCATCTGAGGCAGGCAACGGAGCACGGAGCACGGAGCAGCCCACCACACACGCTGCACGGCCAAACCCAAGGTTTTCTGGAGAAACCATAAACAATTAAATAGTCTTCTTTAATATCCCCTCTGTTCTGCTCAAGGACAGAATGCACAACCTGGCCTCTTTTCTAGGTGCTAGCTAATCAGTTTATCTGACACACGCACACCCCTGCCAAATGCCAACAAGATTCACTGCTCCCAGATTCTCTGCTGTTTTTTCCCCATTTATCCTCTCTCCCTTCTCTCTTATAAATCCTTTTCTTTTGGCCGCAGTCCACTGAGTACTTTGGCTTGCTGAGAGGGCTAACCATTCTATCTGACTGAACCTGAGGGACTCAGGTTCCTAGAAGCCTGGATTTTCAGTTTTAAAACTAGATGCTCTCAGGCAAACCAGGACAAGTTGGTCAACTTGTCACTCACACTTGAGGCTACCTATGTGCAAAGTAACCGTCTCTAAGTCACGAGTTGGAACTCAGTGCCTACAGAGGAGTTTAGCATGGTCCCTTGCGAGAAGGACATATAAATGTCTGAAGCATTCCATTAAAATGCTTACAGAAACATAGTAAATACTCAATAAATATGAACCACAGTTATTACTGTGGTGGTTGTTATATTCACGTTGCTCCAGGACAATGTCACTTCTACCCCAAATATATTCCTTCCATCTTCCAGGTGCCCATATTTCAGCAATGTGATTGTTTTTGTTAGGTCTGATTCCATCATTTCTATCTCCTACCACGACCCTTATGCTACAGATTGAAACGAGGGTCTAGTGCATGATAGGAAACTACCACTGAAGTATACACCCCAAACCATCAAATTACATTGTTTAATTCAACAGAAAATTCACTGGATCCTTACCATGTACCAAACACTGTTGAGGGCGCTCAGAAAATAATAGCCCAAAGTAGGGCGTTTGGCATGCCTTGAACTAAAGAAGCAGACTCAGAATCTCTCTGACCATCCTTCATCCCCACACCCATCTCGTCATCCTCTTTGCCTCCCTAAGAGAAGCACAGGGAAGAACCTTCTCTGAAGTTCCTTTATCTCACCAAGGGAGTTCCTCCAGAAGAAAAGCAATGTTTTGCATCTCCTCCCCGGTACCCTCACGGAACTCACAGCAGCCAGCTAATCTTCTGGGGCTATTACCTAAGAGACCGTATTTGCATGGCAAGACAGCTTCTGTCACACATTTTCTCCCTTCACCCTCCCATGGTCTGTATCTTCCACTGTGGACCCCATGCCCCTATTCATTTCTGTCACCACCTCCCCCCAAGAAACTCCAATCCCCTATTTCTTCCTGTGGCTCAGAATGTTCCTTAAGCTTCCACCATCTGGCCCTTCTGAGTTTCATACGTTGTGTGACTCCCACGTGCTTTCACATAAACAAATTTGTATGCCTTTTTCTCCTGTTAATCTATTGTCAGTTTGATTAGCAGACTCGACTATGAAAACTTTGAAGGGCAAGAAGGACGTTTCCTTGGTCCCTGAACTGTGCTAGTCGAGATTCACCAGTAAACTCCAATCAGACCTGCTCTGCCCATAAGGCTTAGAGCTCAGTGTGGGAGACAGACATTGAATTAATGGACACCTGAGTGAACACGTCTTTACCTGTCGTGGCGGGAGCTGAGAAGGAGATTCATGGGGTGATGTGTGAAAGCACAACAGGGGAAACCCAATTTGAGTCCAAAAATCAGATGCCTTTCTAAGGAATTCACGTGTAAATGAAGACTAAAAGGGTAGTAGGACTTACGTCATATAAGGTAAATTGCTCGTTTTGAGAAATATAAACAGCACTGAAAATTTTGGTCATTCCTCAAGTTCTTAAGAGTAATAGATCAGAAAGTCTAGTTTTTTAAAAAAAGCCAATGGTAAATCTGTAAAGTTAAAGACTTTCATGTATCATAAATAATTACTCCATATTCAGCTGTTTTACAAGAATTGCCATACACACATGTGCCCCAATTTAAGCAACAGTGATCCATAAAAATCCAATGTGATTCAAGAGCTGGGTTCCAAAGGGAATGCTCTGGACTTTAGAGAGGATTCTCCATCTCTCCTAGAGACATTCTATGAATATTAGGACCCTGGGATCACTTGGGTTAGAAGAAAGGGTAGGAAGATCAGAGGCCCTGGAGACAGGATCTCATTTTGTTCCTTACTAAAATAGTCCATTATGCTGGTTATTTATCTTTTCTGAACTTCACTTTCCAAATCTTGAAATGGCCACAATAAATGGGTGCAATGTGTTATAGTTTGGACGTGACATATCCACCCAAAGCTCCTGTATTGATGCAGGAATATTCAGAAGTAAAATAATTGCATTATAAGTTTTAGCCTAATCAACCCATCCTAGTTTGGTTGGTTGGGAGGTAACAGTAGGAAGGGGAGTTGTGGCCGGAGGAAATACTGGGAGCATGCCCTGGAGGGGTGCATCTTCCCTGTAGCCCCATTCCCCTTCTCTCTCTCTCTCTGCTTCCTGACCCCACCATGAGCTAAGCCACTTTCCTTTGAGAAGCCCTTCCTCCACCTTGGGCCCAGTACAATGGAACTGGCCATCTGAGATCTCTGGAACTGTAAGCCCCAAATAAACCCACCCCCCCCCCAAATTGCTCTCATTGGGTGTTTTGGTCATAGTGACAAAAAGCTCTAACAAAAACATAGTGATATCTTCCCCCCAGCTACTTTGTAAGAGTTTTATGGGGAACAAATGAATAAACCCCTTTAAAAATGTTGACTGACTGGGCGTGGTGGCTCACACCTATAATCCCAGTACCCTGGGAGTTTGAGGCAGGAGGATCACACACTTGAGACCAGCCTCAGCAATTTAGTGAGATCTTATCTCAATTAAAAAAAAAAAATTAAGGGTGCGGATGTGGCTCAGTGGTAGAATGCCCTGGGTTCAATCCTAGTATTGAAAAAAAAAATGTTGACAGTCAGCCTCTCTCTCTCTCTCTGCAGATAGCAAGTACTTCAGAATAGGACCCATGTGCATTGAAAACATAGAAGGAGGCAGGGGCTGCTAAATGTTTGAATAAAGTCATGTGTATTAAGAAGTACAATAATCAGGCAGGTTTTAGATTCAGAAACACCTACACTTGAATTCAATCCCCATCCCTTTCTAGCTGTGTGACCTCAGGCTAGTGACTGAAGTCTCTCTGCCTCAGTCTTCCCAGCAACATTATAGGGTAATAATGTCCACTTTTCAAAGCTGAGTTGAGAAATAAAGATTGTAAAAATAAAAGGGCTGGCATAGCATCCAGGTACCACACTCCAGCCATAACTCTTAAAATATATTCCAACTTCTTTCTTGCCTAAGAGTCTTTGGGCATTGTTATGGTTTAGATATGATGTGTCCCCAAAGAACTCATGTGAAAGAATGCAAGAATGCTCAGAGGAGAGATGATTTAGATTATGAGAGGCCTGACCTAATCTGTGGATGAATCCACTAATATGAATTAATTTGGCACTACCTGTAGGCAGGTAGGGTGTGGCTAGAGGAAGTAGGTCACTGGGAGTGTGTCTTTGGGGTTTATATTTTGTCAGATTTCTGGTGAGCAGAATTCTCTCCCTGTTTCCTGGTCGCCATGTCCTGAGCCATTTTCCTCTGCCTTGCCTCCCACCATGATATTCTGCCTCATCTTGGGCCAGAGCTGTGGAGTCAGCCAACCATGGACTGAACCTCGGAAACCATGAGCCAAAATCAACTTCCCCTCCTCTAAGTTGCTGTTGTTGGTTCTTCTAGTCACAGTGATGAAAAGTTGACTCAAGTCACATGTTGTTACTTTTGCCTAGAATGCTATTGGGATTGGCTTTGGGGATGACTGGTCCAACTTACCTTCAATCTACTCCTTTAACATTATACCTTCAGTGAGTCCTCTCCCGGCCAACCCACTTAATTAGTGGTAAATCTTTATCAGAAAACTCCACTGGATACCTACACTGTTACTCTATTCCTGTGTAAAGACATTATCCCCAAATTAAGTAGCTTATCAACAAACGTTTCACGATCTTCAAGTTTCTATGGGGTCAAGGATCCTAGCTCGGCTTACCTGGGTCTTCTCCTCAGTGTCTTTCACAGGCTGGAACCAAATGTTGACCGAAGCTGTGGTCATCTCAAAGTTCAAATGGGGCATATCCACTGCAAGCTCTCAAGACCATTGATGGGCCTCAGTTCCTCCCAGGTGCCACTTGCCACATGGGTCTCCTATGGATCTAGGCACACATAGCAGCTGCTTCCACAGAGTGAGGTCTGAGACAGAGGTTGGTAACAAGCAAAAAAAAAAGTCACTTTTCTCATCTTGGAAGTAGCAATCCATCACTTTTTCCATGTTCTTTTCTTTAGAGGTGAATCAGTACCTCCAGCCCAGCCCACACTGAAGAAGAGAACATTCCAGAAGGATCCGACTAAAGAGAAGCAGAATTCTTGAGTGCCCAGTTGGAGGCTGTCCATCAGAATAACCTTTGTAACACTTCCCTGGGTTCATTGTTTCCTCACTACTTTAAAGACTGACACCGTCTTCAAGACAGGATGCTCTATGAGGGCAGGGATCGGAGGCCAGACCAACAGTTGGAGCTTAATAAATATGCAAAAAGCACCCAAATAAAGGAGTCCCCGCTGTGTGCCAGCCACTGTGCTCCAGGCTGGCAGAGGACAAGGCCCAGACCCTCCTCGTTAGTGTGTGAGACAAACGAGTTCATGGACAGGCCCAGTAGGCAACATCATTTCTGTTCTGTTTTTTTCCAACCTCATAAGGGACCATGACTCTTGCCTCGTAAAATAACTGAGAAATTTCCCAATTTCTGTGGAAGATTTGTTTTGCCTTCTGGGTCCCTGTCATCATTTTTGATATCGTGCCAACTCCTCCCTCTGTTTCGGGGTGGGGGGGATGGCAGGGGAGGCACCGACAGACAATAGAAAGAGGAAAATTCTACAGGGCACAATAATCCTCTGAAAGATTTTGACAAGTCGACCGGCCAGGGGCCTGATAGCCGGCTGCTGCCCGCTGCCCTGTTTGACGAATCGTTTGCCAAAGAGCCAGGCCAGCGGGAGCTTTGACCTTGGAGGGAGAGCGATCTGTCTTCATGGAGACACGCTGTCATAAGCACATGTCTCAATTTCGCTTGGGAAGGTGCTGAGGCTGCTCCAGACGAGAGCCTTGGACATGGCTAAGGAGGAAAAATGTGTGGCCCATCCAGGGACACGGAAGCACATAAAATTAACCCCAAATGACCCTGGAGGGCAGGCCAGAAATCAGTGTGTTTCCCTGCAGGGAGTGAATCCTCAGCAAGGCCAGCAGCACTGTTGCTTCTTCCTCGGGGAGCCAGTGCCCCTCACCTCCCACGTTCCAAGACCAGAACCTTCATGGGCCACTGAGGACAAAGGGGACCAAGCTCTTCATTTGTCACCAAGGACAAGGAAGAGAGGGAATTTTTGGAGGCAGCACCTTTGGTTTCTAGGTCCCTCACAGAAAAAAACATTAAAAAATACACTGACCTCTGTTTCATCCTGAAGGTCAAGGAGGTGACACCTTAGGGGACAGGGTGGGTGATAAATCTGGTGTCTCCACAGTCGCCTCTCTGAGGACCTGGCTGTGCTGTTCCCCTGTCTGTGCTGACAGCTCTGGGGGAGATTTATCTGTCAGGATGTGGGGCTGCTGCAGAAGCAGCAAACTCATGAATCTGGAGGAGAGACATTGACTGAAGCCCGAGGTGTGCTTATTAAAGAAGAGAAAGGGACAGGAAGGAGAGCGCGGAGCTCCTGCCGGGCCCCAATTTTGAGTGACACAGGATCTGGGTATTATGGGATGGCTGGGCCTGGCTATTTTGGGATGAATTGGACAAATAGATAATGTTCGTGGGGAGAAAATAAAAGCCAGAGGTGCTCTGAGAAGCTGATAAAGAACCATGCGCCAGGGAGGGGACAGGGACGTGAGGGGCTTCTGAGGGGCCAGCCAGAGGCACACAGCCCAAAGGCAAACAAAGGCCAGCGCTGTCAGAACGATGCGTTTCCCCTGCTATGACCACATGGACACTGGTAGAGGAGGCGGGGGAGCGAGGTAAGGCCAGAACTTTTCTGCCCAGAGGCAGGGGGCTGGACAAGATGACCTCTGCGAGATTCTTTCTGTAGAGTTGTGATTTATCCCTCAAATTTGTGTGTGTATGTGTGTGTGTGTGTATGTGAGAGAGAGAAAGAGAGAGAGACAGACAGACAGACAGACTGTTGGCTTTTCTTCTCCTCTTTGTATACGTTTGATTGCTTCGCTGAAGCATTTTTAGAACAACAAAAGCCAGGGAGCCCATGACACAATACTGAGTTATCTTTTTTTTTCTTTTAAACATGGTCTTACTGTGTTACCCAGGCTGGTCCCAAACTCTTGGGCTCAAACCATCCACCTATCCTAGCCTCTGAGTAGTTGGGACTAACAGCAAAAGCCACCGTGTCCAGTTCTGTCCCGAGTTTTTTAAAAGGATGACATTTATGTATTAATTGTCATTTTATCTTCTCATTCCACAGGTGAGGACAGAACTGGTAATGCACGAGCCTGGCTTCGAGGCCATGGAACTACTCAGCTCTGGCTCAAGGCGGAGATGTGTTGGGACTCAGAACAGCTCCACGGGGGCACCCCAGCCTAGAGGTCCAGTGGCATCTGAAGAAGAGAAAGTCCCGTGACTAAGTCAACAGGGTTTGTTAAGGGATGTGAAGGAGAGTGGAGAACATCCCCAAATCCAACATGAATGGCACAAAGCACAACTTCCGAGGATTAGCCCATAGGTGGCCCAACAGCTACAGTTCCAGTGTTACTCAGTGCCACCATTAGTGCAGGGGCACCACAGTACCCGCCCACAAAAGCTCGTTTGAGTATATTCATCTGCTCCACACCACATCTATTCCCAGCTTGATCCTACACCCCCTCCACATACCCCAGGTTGACATTGGTCTAGTCACTCTACTGTAGCTAGAAAATACTTTTTATTCTTTGGGTGGGTTTTTTTTTTTTTTAATCTTCTACAAAGGCATAAGATTATAGTAATTGGAGATCTGTGACCTAGTTTTTAAATTTCCAAAGTATTAAAGACAAATACCTTAAAAAATAATATGTGATCATTATATTTATGGTAGAATCCTCCAAGATCATTTGCCTTCTTTGTAGCACCAGGAACTGGCCTATGCTAGTTAACCCACTTCTGGTTTTGTGGCAGCCTGCATAGAGTGCCAGTGTTCAAAGAACTGAACATAAATTACACTGACACTTACACTTCATCACCAGACAATTGTTACCCTGTGGGCTTGGGACATCTAGATGTTCTGGTATTTCAGAAGGACAATCCCTCAGGACCTTCATGTGATATTCCCAATTTTTAAATGTAGGCAACTAAAGTGGGTGTCTCCAATCCACTTTATCTGTTCAGATATGAAAGAAGCAAAATATGTCTTTGAGTGTCAGATTTGGCCCTCTGGCATGCCTGTTATATCTGATCTGGGTTCCTGGAGTTTCCAAGTGATTGATTGTTAATTTTAGTTTTCTAATTGCTTAGATAATGAAAAAAAAAATTACCATTAAGTGGTCAACAGAGAGATGGCAGAGAGGAGAGAAGGCAAGAGTTGAAAAGACAGCAGAAAGTCCCTTCCCTTTATTAATAAAGCTTAGATGAGCTCTTAGCTGCCACTCAAATGGTGAAGATTCAGTGACAGGTAGATTGAGAGAAGCATGGAGAAAAATGAAGATTTTTCAGGCTGGGTGGGGCTACGTGGCCTCCTGACATCCCCAAGATACCCCCTCAGAAACGACAGCTGTTTGTTCTGCAGAGGTCCCTCTTCCACTTGCTGGCCAAGAGCAGTCACTGACCTGCTGAGAGAAAGGTCCTCAGGTCACTCTAATCTATGTACTACACACTGATCAATAACACGGGCATTGCACCCCCACCCATAAACACATAACTCAATCAGCGCTGTGAAGGTGGGGGCAAAATTTGCCCCCTGAAAACCTGCTGTGAACAGCAGAACTTGTGGGTGATTTCATTATCTGAGATTGCTTTGTCATATTTCTGCTGAACCGAAGGATAACTGAAATGAACATTAATAATTCAGCACTGCAGCCAGAGGCACAGAACCTCTGGGCCCTGCTGCTTCCAGCCTGGAGCCCCTCCTGGGCTTGGGGGTGTGAAATTACCTGGATCCCTTTAGCAGCTACGAGGAGCTCCAGAGGCAAGCTGTGCCACTCCCCACAGTGACTCGGATTGGAAGGGGTTGCTGGCCCTCAAAGGAGGTTGAGTCCTTATGCAGATTTGGATATGAGTACCCCCCCCCCGAAAAAGCTGATGTGTTAGGCAGTACAGGAATCATCAGAGGTGAAATGATTAGATTATGAGAGCTGTAACTTCACTGGTGGATTAACCCATTTGATGGATTAATTAATAATTGGGGTGGACTACTGGCTGGTAACTGTGCAACTGGTGGCGTACCCTTGGGTATGATATCTCGTCCCTGGCTTTTTGCACACTCTCTGTGCTTCCCAGCTGGTAGGAGCTGAGCAGATTTCCTCTGCCACACTCTTCTGCCTCACCTCAGGCCCAGAGCTATGGAGTCAGCTGACCATGGACCGAAACCTCTGAGACCATGAACCAAAATAAACTTTTCCTCCTCTAAGTTGTTCTTATCAGGCATTTTGCTCACAGAGACCAAAAACTAACACACCTGTTATTCTAGGCCCTTTTTTTTCTTTTCTCTTCCCTCCCTCTGCTCTCCCCCACCCCCTGTTTTATTCCATTTATTAACCCTCTTCATAGAATTCCAGTATGTCAAATAAAAGAGCCCCGAAGGTTTCTGATGCCAGAGTTAGCAGATTCGAATGTCCTTGGGGGCCAAAGCCGCTCACGTAAACATGCAGAGTGGACCCAGGGCTAGCAAGAGGTGCTACTGCAGGCCACTGGACGGGGTGGTGTGGTTGCCCTGCCTAAATACATTCGAATTTTGTATGTTTAAAATTCAGTGAGGGCCAAACAAAACTCCTTTATGACCTGATGTGGCCTGTGGGTCCTATAGTTTGAGATTCAACCTTATTTGGCCCTTTCTTAGAGAGGACAAAATCAAGATCAAAGAAACAGAAGTGACTGGCCCAGGACAATGCAGGAGGCTGAGTCTCCCAGCTTGCAGACTATCTGAGCTGTCTTTCACCAGGATTAATTAATAATTGGGATGGGCTACTTCTTTGCATTTGTTCATTTACTTGTTTATTTAATTGCTCATTCAGTCCTGACCTGCTTCCAGCCCCAGGCACTGAGGATCCACATGAACCAACCAAGACCTCCCCTCGAGTCCCAGGATACTTGTTCTGTCTCTGGGAGGTCACATGGTATTATTCATATTCAGTGTGACAGTTGCTAGGGCAGAATCACAGGGTCTGCCTGAGACCCCCCACAGGCACCCAGGAGATACTCTGTCGGACCTCAACAGGGCCTCCAAGGGCACCCTGACCTTGGACTGTCACCCAGAAAGCCCAGGTTCTGATGCACTAGCTCCCAGTAATAAGGCTAAGTACATGTCACCACCAAAATGTCTACTCATTAACCCATTTTGAGGCATGCCTGATAACGGCCTTGGTGTTACGGTTGGCAGGACTGCCCTATTCCTCCCTTGTCTGGAACAAGACTGGATGAATCTGCCCACTTCACCCACAGCCTCTGGGCCCAGGCCTCTGACACCTAGAGGGTCACCGCTGAGATGAAAATCACAGTGTGAGAGGACAGGAAAGATAGTATGAAACAGACATGATTACTGTATGTGTATATGTGACTACATGACCAATATGATTCTGCAACATGTACACTCAGAAAAATGAGAATTTGAATCCCATCTATGTGTGATATATCAAAGTGCATAAATGCATTCTACTGTGATATATTACTAATTAAAACAAATTTAAAAATTAAAAAATCATAGTGTGGCTTTAGCATGGTTGGAACCTGATCCAAGTCCAGGGTAGAAGGCCCAGTAGCCAAGTCTTTATCTCTCAGGCTACCTGGTCTCTATGCTTGACTCTGCCTCAAGCACCTGCCATCCTGCAGGAAGCTGGCAGCCATCACTCTTTCTGGGGATTGAGATGAGAATCCCAGGGTCTGGGATTTCCTTTTTCACTTCTCTACTTCTCCTCTTTGATGTTTCCCCAAGCTCTGGCCCTCATTCTCTGAGTTTTCTAACTTCATTTTGGAGTGTCAGAGAATCTCCAGTGCTCTTCAGCTTCTCACACCTTTGGCTCTTAACCTTTAAGGATCGTTGAGCTGTTTTCAGCCTGAACTCACAGATGGGGAAACTAAGGTTCACAAGGACAAGAGGTAGAGCTGGGAGGAGGTCCCAGTTCTCCTGACAGCCATGAAGAAGAAAAGCAGGGTGTTCTGGAAGGAGTCAGCCACCTTGGGATGCAGACATATCTTAAACTCCAGAAAAAAGCTGTGAAAAAGATATTGGTCCATTGGCAGAATTTATATTCTACTGTCAGAGATTCAGGGACAATCAAGCGTTTTAGGAAAAAATTGGTTAAAGCCATAATAATCCCTAACACTTATTGAATGCTCACTCATTAGTTAGCGTTTACCAAGTACTCAATACAGAGTTCTAAGGGATTTACAATTAATCTTTATAATAACCATATGGAGATTGACATGATCCTAACCTTTTTGCAATGAGGAAACTGAGATAATGAGAGCTTATCTCACATGAGTAGAAAGGGGAGAGGCACAATCAAAGTGAGGCTCCAAAGACAAGGTTCTTAAATGCTTTGATATATAGTTCGCCAGAATGTACCTTCCCATTTTGAAGAAACGTTAATTTTTAAGGAAAAGATGGAGGTCACAGATTGGTAATTGCCGAACAAATGGATAGGAAGCCATTCAAGTAGCTGTCAGCAGGAAAACCCAGGAATGGAGATTTGTCCTGCCTCTGCAAACAGGATGAGAGTACCATGGTGACACCAATCAGACCATCAGAGGGACACAACCAAGAAACAAAGACCTACACAATCGAAGGAAGTTGTACTTTTTTGGCAATCCTCAAAATCAAGCTCTAGAAACCTGTCCCTATCGATATTCCATGTACATACAGTATTGCCCAACCGGCCCACCACTGTGACCCATATAAGAAATGCATTTGTCTGGTTAAGGTGTAATAGCCTGTTATCATGGACCATTCCCCAGAAAAGAAAGCTCGCTAAATCTTTATCAGTTGTACAAGTTATTATTGTTACACAACAAATTACTGCAAAATGAATGACTTAAAACAACATACTTTATCTCACAGTTCTTGTGAACCAGGAACCCAGGCTCACTTTAGCTAGTCTAAGCACACCCTGTTTCAAGGTCTTGGAAGGCTGCAATCAAGTTGTCACTCTGGGCTGTGCTCTTATCTGAAGGCTCATCTGGGGAAAATATGCTTCCAAAGTCACATGATGATTACTTAGATTTAGTTCCTTGAGGTTGATTGAACTGCCAACTTCTGCTTCCTGCAGCTGTTACACCTATACTGACCTCAGCTCCTCCTCAGGTGGGCCTCTCCAACTGGCACACTCGAGCCACCAAAAGTGTGCAAGCTCAGAAAGCAATATGGAGTGAGTCTGCTGGCAAGACAGACGTCATAGTAATCTTTCATAATCTAATCACAGAAGTGACACCTCCTTGATATTGAGATACTCTGTTGCCTAGAAGGAAGTTACTCAGGGGGCAGGGCTATCCAAGGCTGTGGGTACAGGAGGCAAGGATCAAAGGATGCCATCTTAAGAGCTACTTACTACCTAAGTCATTACTTCATTAGTATAAATTATTTTATTAGCTCTTTACAGCAAAATGGTTAGGTGACAACAAAGAGATTTTTGTCAAAAGGAGGAAGGAGAGATGATTTTGGCATCTGGGTTTTGCCTTGGCAGGGCAAGCCTGGTGAGCAAGCTTCAAACTGCCAATAAACCAATGTGGGTTTCCCTGAATCCTCCATCCTTATTTGTTGACAGGTGGGGGCAGAGAGAACTGAGCCAGGCTGTGTGGTTTTTCTACATTTGTCCCCGTGCCATGGCTTTGGCGCTAAGTTGAGAATTGCCTCTCCCATGGTGGTGTGATTGGCAGCATGCCTGCATTGACCCAGGCACCAAAACATCCTGTCCCTCGGTGGCCTAAAGGACATCCAATTCTCTCTTTCTGTGCATATGGCCTTCAAAGCCTGCACCACAAATATTGAGTGGTTCCCTGGGTGTGCGATGCAAATCCCAGACCCAACGCTATGGGGATTAGCCTAGTCACTTACATTTTGGACACTGCAGTTCCTTGCACTTTGAAAGCCACAGTGTTCTCCCTGGAGAGGTTATCAAAAAAGAACACTTACTTTATTAAAAGACCTCTGAGAGAGACACATCATTAGCCCAGATTGGCTTAACAAAGGCTTAATAAAGATGACAATGAGAAGATATTAACTCATTTGGCGCATGTTTGAGAACCTGACACATCATAGATGTAGGGCTTTTTTTCAGCCTCAGTGATGGATCAAATCTGTTTGCATTGGAAATTGGCTAATATGCTGAGGCCCCAGAAAACTTGCACTGACGCCAAGAAGACATTGAACCTGACTAAATGCACAAACCACCTCCTCCCCCCAACACACACACACACACAGCTCACCACCATCCCCCGCCAGACTCTTCAGAGGCTGAGACATGTTGCACATGGAGCCAGGAGTCTGTCTGATTCCCCTTACATAGCAACTTACCATTCTCGTCCGTTTATTTTAAGCAAATTATTCAGCCAAGTTGACAAGCATGAAAAAAACATGACCTACCCTGGGCTTTTCAAAAGAGATTTTCCTCCCAAATATGATTCATTGTGCTCTGATCTCTCACTGTATTTTTATCAAATGCTCCATGCCAGCTCTTAAAAGGGCACTGTCAACTCTGCTGGTGATGGCTAATTTCTTTGACTCTATTGTCAGATGAATCCCTTATCAACTTGCAACCAAAAATTCCACCTTCCAGGAGTGCTGGGAGATGCCCAAAGGAGGCACTGGGAGTCTAGACAGACGTGTATCCAGGAACTACAATATGCCAGCCCCCTGCTAGGCACCATGGGTGCTGACTATGAAAAGAGAGTGCTGACATCACAGAGGTTACATTCCAGAAGGCGAGAGAGACGAGGAACAAACAACTAGATGAATAAAATAATTTTGCACATTGATAAGTGCTATGAAGAAAATAGAATTGGGTAATATAACATCTCCCCAAGGAACCATGATTGGGGCAGAGTTCTGAGGGAAGAAGTGTGAGCCCAATAAGGCTCTACAGGAAGAGCATTCCAGTTGTGCGAACAACAGCTCTTCATCTAACGTACTGTGGATGCCCACAGTAAAGCTAGGTCAGGTCACTGTCATTATCGATTGTGCAACAGGAAGACCAACCAGAGAGGATGTGGACTCTGTCCTCCCTGATTGAAGCACCAAGTGTACTGGCATCAGAGAACACTCTGTCCTCTTTATTATGATATCACCAGAATCTAGCTCAGACTCTGCAAAGTAAGAATTAAATGCAGTTAGCTAAATAAAACGAAAGTTGGATGGTAGATGGGAGAAAAAGGGGCTTGGAAGATATGCAACTATCTAACCAAAAAGACGTAGGTGAACGATCTTTAGTATGCAGGACTGATGTTGCAAGGGGCATCTTACTTCTTGGTGATTATTATTGTTAAGTATTTACTACGCTCAATGCATATGTGCATATTATATGTATTACTTTTTTTAATCCCCCATAACTTTCGGGGACGTAAAATGTCCCCATTATACACTAAGATACTGAATCACATTGAACACCCCCCCCACACACACACACACATTATTCATCTCACTTGTAATTGGATGAGGGAAATGATGGAGGATAGAAGTTGAGACATTCATCCTGATACTTTGTCTCGCTTAGACCATGACTCCATCACCCTAGTGGAGAGGACCTAGAAGAAATTGCTTCTCATGACCTCACCCTGTTCATAGTCCACGTCAGTGACTCTGTGCTTGTCCTGTTTTTCTTGCACTTCATTTATTTAACCATCCATTAAGCACCCATTGTATACCAGGCATTATACTGGAGGTCCATCAATAAACTAAACAGGTAAAAGATTCTAGAACCACTGGCTCCCCACACCCAAGATGTGGAACAAGCATGTGGAACAAGAAGAACAGAAGAGGGACACTGGCAAAATAACCATTCCCATCTGCTTCTGCTCCTCTCCCACATCCATGGCCCAGATGTCGCTAAAAGATACGGGCATCCTTGCAACAGCCAAACATGGCAGGAAAACAGATGGGAAAGAAATGGCAGTGATGAGCACCGAACATAAATAAGAGACAATGCAAAGGTCGACTGGTGCTGGCCTCCTGGTCCACGACAGGTAAGATGCTATAGCGGCTGATCTCCTCTCTGGCCAAACTTGGTGGCTGGGCTCTATAGCTGGTTTTCAGGTCAACTCAGATTCCACACAACACCTGTCATGCCCCACTTGCCAACAATGCCACCCTGAAACCCACCTCCCAGGCCACCAAGCCGCCTCTTCCCCATAACTATGACTTCTCCCTGTCACCATTGGATTTCTCTTCCAACTATTTGTGAGATCGTAATGGCAAGAAAAGGTGAGCAGAAGAAAAATGGTGGCTAGCTGATAAAAACAGCCTCATCGAAAGAGATGGAGGACTTGGGAATGGAACCAAAAGTCCAGCTGATTTCTCTTCAGGCACCTCTCTGATTCCTGGGCCACCTGTTCTTTATGGTGACCGGGTAAAATCCCCTCCCTTCTCTCAAGCTGAAGGTGCCGTGTGCATCCTCATTTCTCTAGGTGTGACCCCTCGTGAAGAACCTCCCGCCAGGGCTGGGTGTGAGAGGAGGCTGCTGCTCACCAGCTTCCCCATGCCTCTGGTCTTTAAATTTCAAACAATTCACACATCTGTGCCCATACATCTCCTCACTGCCTACCAAATAACCTGTCATCACCCCCTATTACCTGGCTGATTTGGGACAAATTACTAAACCCTTCTGTGCATAATTTGTCTATAAAATGGAAATAATAATACACACCTAAATCCATTTCTTGTAGGTACAAGTCTCTTTGCACGGTTTCTGGCACATTGGAGGAACACTTTCCAACTCTGGGTGTGCATGAGAGTCATCTAGGGAGCTCTTAGAAAATATTAATGCCTGGGTCCCAACTAAGGCCCATGAAATTGGAATTTCTGAGAGTGGGATCCTGGGCATCAGTATGTTTTAAGACTCCCAGGGTGATTCTAATTGGCAGCTACGAAAGATAGACACTTCACGAGGGAAACTGTAGCTATTATGGTTGTTAGTGTAGCTGTTTTAAATTCACATTGTCCAGATGCAAACCAAAGGTACATGGAACCTCAAGGAAAAAAGACTCGCTTATATCTAAAAATGGTAGAGCGTTTGATTCTCTGCCAGCCCCCCTCCCATCTTTCAGAGAGCTAAATGAACTTCAGAAGCCCATAGCCCATGGCACAGTATCTTAGGTAAAAGGCACCTAATCAAAAATTTCAGGGATAATTGGCAAATTGTCTCTTCATAGAGGGAAGTAATCTGAATTAAGTACCATGAGTTTGTGAAGAGAGAGATGCCTGTGGCTCTGGGCTCTGGGCTTACGTCACATCTGCATAAATGAATCAGACCCAGGGACACATGCGCCTCGCCCATGTGACTCTGTGAGAGAGTGAGCTTCACCTCCAATCTGGGATCAGCAGATGAAGGCATTCAGAGAGGGGAACCCACTGGTGAATGCAAATCCCAAAGGCATGGGAGTAGGAACCTCAATACCCACACGAATGCAAGCAGGCAAAACTGGGAGTGAATCCTGGGATGCAAAGCAGGGTCCTGCTCCATTTGTGATCTGATGAAAACAAGCTGCCCATTTTGTAACATTCCAGCCTTGGAGTGGGATTTATGGCATCATCGTCTTCAAAAGCAATTAAAAAAAAAAGAGGAAAGGAAATAAAACAAAAGAATAATCTCCCTTCCCTGTGTCCCTTTACCTCTGAATTGGAGTCAGAGCCCTTATTATTTCATTAGCTGGTCTCATTCCCTCGATGGCAACTGGGCTCATGAGCATTTGATTTAAGTTGCAATTAAAAGCCCCAATCATAGAAATACATTTTTCAGAAGATAATTGGGTGCATCATGCCAGTTTGTTGGCCTGTTAGCTGGCTCTTAATTGTTGACCAGTAAATTAGAAGCAAGTGTAAGTAAATAGTTCATTCAAAGACACATGAAAGAGAAGTCGTGTTGCCGTTTATCAAGGATGCTGCCCTCTGCCCTAACCAGGGACCTTCCTTTGCCCAGGACCACAGCATCACCCTGTGTAAAAGATGCACACGGTGGCAGGACATTGCTGTTCCTTTGCTTATATTAGAATGAAGAGATCTTGAGAGAATGGTTTTCTGTTTTGCTTTAGACTTTCATACCTGTTTCTTCCTTTCCTTTTCCTTTCAAGAAAGCTCACCCCCAAAGTGTGCCATGAGATCTTTATTTCTTCATCACTCCCTTTTCATAGAGGTAGCTTAAGCTTAAAGAAAACTTTTTCATGACTTTTTTTTTTTTAATTTCTGGAAGGGTGGCAGAGTGGTCAACAGATAGAATAGGTCCTCTCTGCAAGTTATGAGTTCCCCTTCATTGAGGGGGAGAGGGTAGAGGGTATCTCGGGCAGTAGAGAGATTTCAAAAAATGGATGGAGGGATTATAATGTATCAAGAGGTTATCTGGTCTTTACTCTTCTTCTAGAAAGTCCTCCCCCCACCCCCAATTTTTCTTTTCATTTTTCTCAGCCAGTCTACACTGGAAGTCATGGTGATACTATTAGCATTTACAAGTACTCACCTCTGCCTCTATGGAAAAGGATACTCCTCAACCCCTATAGTGTTGTCTCAGCCATGGGACTGACTTTAGCCAACAGGAAATGAGCGATCCTGACATTCACTTCTATAGCAGAAGCTTTGAATGGATAGTGTCATCTCCATTTCCTGCTCTTCCTGTCTGCCCTCAGAAGGTTCCCACCACCCATGGAGGCTGTGTGTGACCCTGAGTGAGAAGACACATGGCAAGAAGTCCAGCAGAGCCAGACAGCCACAGCAGAACCGGAGCCCGAAAGGCGCGGAGCACATCTGGGTCTCTGGGAGAGAAAGACATAAGCTTCCCCACAGGGTGTGAAGCTGGCATGAGGGAACATGGAGCGGCTACCTCTTTTCTTGCCACCACATAGCTTGAATATAAGGTTCTGATGTCAAGGAAAAGTGACCCGAGACACAGAGAAGCCAGGTCTTGTGATATCTCTTGAACTTCAACCAAACCATATAGAAAACAGACCCTCCCCTGGGCATTTGGGCTGTGAGAGCCAGATTCCTCTTTTGCAAGGTTCTGTTGGCTTTGGCTTTTCTGTCACATGCAACTGAAACAATTCTCACACCGATTTCAAACCGGAGGTTCTCACTGTGCCCTGTTGTCCCCTGGAAAGATGAGAAAACCCGAGCTCTCAGGAGCCAGGATTCCATATCTCAGACAACCAAGCTCTTGAGGTCACAAAAGCTTGTGAAGCCTAGGACTAGACTTGCCTTAGGGTCTTCCACTGACCCTTGATTTGAAGAATGGATTCCAGAAAATTGGAGAGTAGATTCCAGAAGACCAAACCAGAGGAAAGAATTTTATAAAAACCCGAAGAAGGCTTGCTGCTTCACCTGTGGCCTTGGAGCTGCAAAACCGAAGCCTTCTCCCCAGCCCAAACCATCCATCATCACGGCAAGCAACGCCAGCCAGAAAGAGATTCGGCTAAGCCTATTCTAGAATTTTATTTCTAAAAGCATCAATGACAATTTGATTTAGATGATTAATTTCTTCACCAATAGCCATTTCTTTCTGATTTAAGTCAGAAACTAAATAATACAAACTGACTAGAATATCATTGCAGAATCAATAAAACATCCTCAACAGATAATTATAGCATTAATGCACTTATTCTCTGGTTGGTGCATCAATCATAGTTAATGGGGATAAGTTGAAGTGATTTTAATTAAAGGCATTTGGGTTCTGTTGCCCTGAGTCATAGAACACTGAAGCATAAGGGCTGTACAAGCCGAAAGACCAGAGGTTTTCAGTTAGGTTTTCTGAAATCCTGGGGGTCTTTAGAATTGCTTCTTGGACCTCTATTAAGCCACTGTAGAAGGCAGTAAGGGGAAAGAGAGTTAAATGTCAAAAGACCCAGGATTTCCAGTCTGATTTTAAATAGGATATTTCCAAATATCAATTTTTTAAAAACTATTTTGGGCCAGACACAAGTGGCATACACCTGTAATCCCAGCAGCTCGGGAGACCGAGGCAGGAAGATCACGAGTTCAAAGCCAGCCTCAGCAACTTAGTGAGACCCTAAGCAACTCAGTGAGACCCTGTCTCTAAATAAAATACAAAAAAGGCCTGGAGATGTGGCCCAGTGGTTAAGCACCTCTGAGTTCAATCCCAGGTACCAAAAAAATAATAATTTGAGCTATAATATTTATAAGAGAGAGAAGGGAAAAAATAAGAAAATAGAAAGAAGAGAATGGGTTAAAAAGACACGGGTCCAGTCCAGCCTCTTTGTTTTTCAAATTGGGAAGTGGAGACTCAGAAAGTAGGGGAGATTTGTTCGATGTGATGTAGATGCTCAACCACAGAATCTGAGCCAAAACACAGATTCCCTCCTTCCCAAGGTAATGTTTTCCCCTGCATCAGCCTTACACATTTTCTATTTTAGAAACAAGGGATTTATTTCACAGTGGCAAGGAGAGTTGGGGCAGTTTGCCCAAGACATTATTTTCCTTCCCTGGTCCCTAGTTCTCAGCAGATGTACCTGCCAGGCCTTGTCCCTGGCCCTGGTTCCCAGTTAAAGTGTTCCATTTGAGATCTTTCCCATGTAACCTAGAGTCTGTGCCCAAAAATTCTCGGTAGGGCTAGTTCCAGCCTGAATCGTGACAGATTTTGCTGTTACCCATGTTTTCTTCATTGACATACCACTTACCATGCATGAAATGAGGTTCCAGGCACTCAAAAACTGCATGAAAATATACAAGAGTAGCCATGCCCTCAGAGTCTGGAAAAGAAGGTAAAATCAATAGTCCAATATCAAAATACAGGGTTCAATTTGTGTTTCTTACTTGTTAAACTATAAGCTCAGATGAGGCAGATCAGTTGACATCTGTCATTCCCTGCTATATTTCCAATGCTCACATAATATCAGACACATAGCTCATTCTCAATAGCTATGTTTGGACACTCTCAAACAATAATAATAAAAGCTGACACTATGTACCAGACCCGATTGGAAATCATTCAGTCTTTATCACAACTCACAAAGTAAGCCTCTTTTTATAATCTTTTCTCGATTGAGCTAAGATAAGCTAACTGTTTGGCTCAGAACAGTTAAGAACATTGCCCAAGATCACACAGCTAGAAAGTGATAAAACTGATATCTGATCCCAAGGCTTCCAAAACTTTCCCAAAGCTTCACCCTTAACCATATTCTTATTTCTTCCCCAAATGTCATGGGATCTCAGAGAAGTCTTTCTATAAATAGATCAAGGAAAACTTCCTGGAAGAGGTGGGAATTAATCTGTGCCAACAAATGTATAAAATCTAAACTTAAATACCTGGGGGTGGGGACATTCCAGGGGGAAGGGATGAAGTGAGTAAAGACATGGTGCGGGGAGGGATGGGCACATATAAAAGCAAGTTCAACGTGGCTGGACCATGTTCTGTGTAAAAGAATCATAGGGAAATGAGGGGAGAGAAAAGGATCAGGAAGGCAGCTGGGAGCCATCAAAAATGACACCATCAGAGCTCAGTGTTGGACGTGTTTTCTATCAGGCCTACCTTAGAGGCTAGGGGGATGGGATGGAGTGGCAAAGGAAGGCAACAAACTTGAGATCCAAATCCGAGCCTCCTTGACAAAGGAGTCAAAGTTGGAATTGGGACCCAAATCCTGGACATAGCACCACAGGCTGATGCTGTTACTTGAGCAAGTGGTTTGGTCAATTTCACTCCTATTGACCCAGCCTGATACTCTTGACTTGAGAGGGACCTTAGATTCAGCTGTAATAACAATGCATTTTGCAGGCTGGATTTCCATTCTATTGTAGAAAACAGTTTCTCCCGGCCAGAGCCATGAATCCAAACACTGCATCTATTAACAATATCTCTGGCCCCAAAGGATCCACATTTCTCACATCCAGATAAACATGCATTCAGACACCTGCATCCTCTGACAATCTCCTCAATTGAAAAACCCATAAATTCTTTAAATTCCTAGAATCATATTGGAGAAAGCATTGAGCCTTGATTTAGCAAACACATTAAAGTCATACATACTGTAAAAATAACCTTGACTCTGCAAAACTGTCGTTGCCAATCAATTTTAAAATAATTGATAGTTATGCCCATTACTTCTGGAGACCTAAAATCTAAGACTGCACTTGGAAGTCCTAGACTCACACTGACTCCCAGCTTTTAAGAGTGTTTTAGACTATACCACTGGGTGCCCAGGGACTCACAATGTTGTAGTCAACTCAAACTGGTTTCAACTGGGCAAAGTGGTTAGAAATGAGAAAATAAAAACAAGACAAAGACCTCTTTCAGATAACTGGCTATCAGGGAGTTAAGGAATCTGAACTCAGGTGCTCCCTCTGGGAAGCTCTAGATCTGCTGATTCCATTGAGGCTTTGCAATACCTTTTTGTTGATTGATCGCATTGAAAACATTGCTTATTCCCCTCTCTGTTTTGATAGTTTTAGCAATGTAACTTTACAAATCTTTTCATTAAAATGCAAGATCTGTTTTTGGGCCAAAACCCAGAATCTTGGATGGCCTTGTAACCAGGGCTGAGTCTAGGCTGGTGATCCAGGTGACTAGGGCTCCACATTTAGTAAGATGCTCACTGTCAGGATCATTCAATGCAGGTTCAAGACCCAGGAGTTACTGACTCCTTAAAACATGTGCCCTAGGGCTTCTCTTTCCTCATCCTAGTCCAAGTCCTGCTCATGACTTGCTCTGGGCAGCAGATTATGGCAGAAGTGACATTGTGCCAGTGTTATGATTTAGATCATTAAATGTCCCACAAAGGACACAATGGGGAGGTGGTGGAAGCTTTAAGAGATGGACCAAATGGAAGTAAGTCAGGTCATTGGGGGCTTGCCCTTGAAGGATATATTGGGACCTCATCTTCCTCTTTCTTTCTGTCTCTCTCTACTTCCTAGCCACCATGAGGTAAGCAGCCTCCCCAACCCCAACCTTCCACCATGATGTACTGCGCCCAGAGCCACCTGGCCAAGCAACCATAGACTGAAATTCCCGAAACCCTGATCCAAAATAAGCCTTTCTTCCTTTAAGTTGGTATCTACCAGATATTGAAAGTCAACTAACACTAGCCACTTCTGAGCCTTGGCTTCCACAGATAATATGTGCTTCTACATGTACTCCTAAACCCTGCCATGGCTACAAGTAAAAGCCTGAGCTGGCTTGAGGGAGGGTGAGAGGCCTCTGTTGTTGGAGAGGGATGTACTGTCCCAGCTGAGGCCAGCCCCCCACAGGCCCATCAGCTGGCGACTGATGCTTAAGCAGTCCCATTGACACCCGTCCAGCCAAGACTGAGATCAGCAAAACTGCCCACCAACCCACATACTCTAGAGAAATAATAAACGGTGTTTTAAGACACCTTGGGGTTGATTTCCTTATAACAGTAGATATAGGTTGAACTTTACTAGTCTAAAATCTGAAATACTCAGGACACAGGACACAAAATAATAAAAAAAAAGAGTTCTTCTGGTTCTAATCCTGCCAATAATCTTGAGAACACCTCCTTCCATCTCTGGGATGTAAGACCCTCTTCTCAAAAGTGAATGCTTTGCTTTAATGCAGAAGCAACTGGGTTTCCTTACATGTGTCATCTCCAGTTTATTGCGGATGGTGCAGAACTGAAGTGTTTTGGGACTCACAAGGATGGAATGCTATTATTGACTAGTGATGTCTGCCATGATCAAGGACAGGAAGGAAGGGGAGGCTGGTGAGGTGGCAGAGCAACATCTGTGCCCCACAGTTGACACAACTAGCAAAAATCTTCTCTACATACTCTTCACACTACAAACCTCTATTTAGAGGGCTTCATCATGACTGACCAATCAAGCTGTGAAGTCCAGCTCTTTATTTCCTGCTCTCTGCCCTTCAGACCAAACTTAGCAGTTTCTTTAAGTTATAAAAATTAGGACATGAAGGCTGGGGTTGTAGCTCAGTGGAAGAGCACTTGCCTAGTATGTGTGAGGCACTGGGTTCAGTTCTCAGCACCACGTATAAATAAATTAAATAAAGGTCCATTGACAACTAAAAAAAATTTTTTTTTAAATAAAATAAAGACATGAAGGTTGGGATGGGTGTTTCTGTCCTGGGTGGTAGAAAATGTGTAGGTCCTAGACAGCTTTTCAAATGCAAAGACTTATCCTACACAGCTGCTGTGGTTGAGTTGTGTTTAAAACCAGAAGCTATAGTTCTTTAAAACAACTCTAATAGCTCCACATGCAAATTTGGAGGAGGGACCTCATGTTTACTATCTTGACAGAAATTCACTTTCAACATCACAAAGGCTATCTACGCTAAGCCTCAGGCCAACATCATTCTAAATGGAGAAAAATTAAAGGCATTCCCTCTAAAAACTGGAACAAGACAGGGATGCCCTCTCACTCCACTTCTATTCAACATGGTTCTTGAAACACTGGCCAGAGCAATTAGACAGATGAAAGAAATTAAATGGATATGTATAGGAAAAGAAGAACTTAAATTAGCACTAATTGCTGATGTTATGACTCTATATCTAGAAGACCCAAAAAGCCCCCCTGGAAAACTTCTAGAACTAGTAAATGAATTCAGCAAAGTGGCAGGATATAAAATCAACACCCATAATTCAAAGGCATTTCTGTATATCAGTGACAAATCCTCTGAGAAGGAAATGAGGAAAACTACCCCATTCATAATAACCTCAAAAAAAGAGAGATACTTGGGAATCAACTTAATAAAAGAGGTGAAACATCTATGCAATGAAAACTTCAGAACCCTAAAGAAAGAAATCAAAGAAGACCTTAGAAGATGGAAAGATCTACCTTGCTCTTGGATAGAAAGAATTAATATTATCAAAATGACCATATTACCAAAAGCACTATACAGATTTTGCAGATTTAATGTAACTCTGATCAAAATCCCAAGGCATTCCTCATAGAAATCGAAAAAGCAATCATGAAATTCATCTGGAAAAATAAGAGACCCAGAATAGCTAAAGCAAACCTTAGCAGGAAGAGTGAAGCAGGTGGTATTGCTATACCAGACCTTAAACTATACTACAGAGCAATAGTAACAAAAACAGCATGGTATTGGTACCAAAACAGGCCAGTAGACCAATGGTACAGAATAGAGGATATACAGACTAACCCACAAAATTACAATTATCTTATATTAGACAAAGGTGCCAAAAACATGCATTGGAGAAAAGATAGCCTCTTCAACAAAAGATGCTGGGAAAACTGGAAATCCATATGCAACAAAATGAAATCAAACCCCTATCTCTCACCATGCACAAAACTCAACTCAAAGTGGATCAAGGACCTAGGAATTAAACCAGAGACCCCATGTCTAATAGAAGAAAAAGTAGGCCCTAATCTTCATCATGTGGGATTAGGCCCCAACTTCCTTAATAAGACTCCTATAGCACAAGAATTAAAAACAATAATTAATAAATAGAATGGATTCAAACTAAAAAGATTTTTCTCAGCAAAAGAAACAATCTGTGAGGAGAACAGAGAGCCTACATTCTGAGAGCAAATTTTTACCCCTCACACATCAGATAGAGCACTAATCTTTAGGGTATATAAAGGACTCAAAAAGCTGAGCTCCAAAAAAACTAAAAACCTAATCAATAAATGGGCCAGGGACCTGAACAGACACTTCTCAGAAGATGATGTACAATCAATCAACTAATATATGAAAAAATGTTCATCATCTCTAGCAATTAGAGAAATGCAAATCAAAACTACTCTAAGATATCATCTCACTCCAGTCAGAATGGCAGATATTATGAAGACAAAGAACAATAAGTGTTGGCAAGGATGTGGGGGGAAAGGCACACTCATACATTGCTGGTGGGACTACAAATTGGTGCAGCCATTATGGAAAGCAGTATGGAGATTCCTTGGAAATCAGAGAAGGAACCACCATTTGACCCAGCTATCCCTCTCTTCGGTCTATACGCAAAGAACTTAAAATCAGCATACTACAGGGACACAGCCACATCAATGTTTATAGCAACCCAATTCACAATAGCTAAACTGTGGAGCCAACCCTGATGTCCTTCAGTTGATGAATGGATAAAAAAAAAGTGGCATTTATACACAATGAAATTTTATTCAGCAATAAAAGAGAATAAAATCATGACATTTGCAGGTAAATAGATGGCATTAGAGAAGATAATGCTAAGTGAAGTTAGCCAATCCCCCCAAAAAGAAATGTTGAATGTTTTCTCTGATATAAGGAGGCTGATTCATAGTGGAGTAGGGAGGGGGAGCATAGGAGGAATAGAGGAACTCTAGATAGGGCAGAGGGGTGGGAGGAAAAGGAAGAGGGAAAGAGGTTAGCAAGGATGGTGGAATGTGATGGACATCATTATCCAGAGTACATGTATGAAGACACAAATTGGTGTCAACATACTTTATATGCAACCAGAGGTAGGAAAAATTATGCTATATATGTGTAATAATTGTAATGCATTCCGCTGTCATTTATTTTTTTAAAAACCAATAAAAAAAAAGAATGGATTCTTTGTAGCTGGGCATGGTGATATACACCTGTAATCCCAACTAGCTACTTGGGAGGCAGAGGCCAGTTGTTCACAAGTTCAAGGCTAGCCTGGGCAATTTAGCAAGAGCCGGTCTGAAATTTTAGAAAAAGGACTGGGGATGTACTCAGTTGTATAGCACCCCTGGGTTCAATCCCTAGTACCATCGGGAGGAAAACCCTCTTTTTCTGTGAAGCACACAACATTCATTTTAGCAAGGTCATAAGAAGGACCCTTGGGGGAGGGTCCTCTCCAGCATTAACATCTTCACACCAGCCAGGGCCACCTCCCTTGCTGGGAGATGAACCTCCACTGGTATAGGGACTCAAGGCTTTAGGTCTTAAATTGCGGATGTCCTCATTCACCAGAGAAGGTTAAAAATAGTTCTTTGCATATGGAAATCACTTCACAATTTACAAATTGCTTTCACAACCTTAATTTCATTTGATCCTCAAAACAGCCCTGTGATGAGAAAACTGAGGTCCATGTGGCTGAGGTGATAAGCCTCGGGGCAAGCAGAGGCGAAGACCCAGACCTGGGACCAGGTCTTCTCATCAAGATCCTGTCCTCTTTTCACAACACAAAACTGCCTCCAGCCCCTGTGTGGCCACAAGGTCACTGCCAACAACCTCGCCATCTCACTGTCCTCTCATGTCACTAACAACCAGCGTTCCAGGGAACTCAGGAGATATTTGCCAGCTTCCCAAGGCTCTGGTGGACCATTTCCTTCAAGCCTCTATTGTTCAAATCTAGCAGCAGAGCTGTACTGGCAAACTTTTTTTTTTTTTTTTTTTTTTAACATGGGGAGAGAGTACAGCACATTGGTGTGAGCCTGCTTGAGTGCAAACCCTGACTTTACTACTTCCTGAAAGTCCATGTCGAGAGCCATCCGTGTGCACTATGCATGAGGACCCTTTCAACATTGGAGCCATTGAGGGGGTAGATCTTGTATTTGGGAACTTAGAGCAGCAATTCTGCTATTAAAAATCACCCACTGCATGTGAACTCCCCCTCAGCTCTGCTCAAAAAGGTCCCACACAGCTCCAAAGATAGATAGGGTGACCTGCTGTAGCCACACAGTCTCTCAGAGATGGGTGTAGCCTGCCAAGATGCCAATCAGCCTGTTGACTGGAAGACATCATGAAGTGAGACTCCACCCCTGAAGCTTTATCCCTGCCTTTCATGGACCCCCTTAAGTAAAACCACTAGATCCATTATCTAATTGTTTAACTGCAGCTCCTGTGTGGGCTGGACCTATCAGGCGCTCCATGCTTCTGCAAACTATAATTCTGACTTTGTCTTATTTCTATACTAATTATTTCAGAGTTATTTTCTCATGTGGCTTATTCCCTCCTGCGCAGGAAAAATGACCCTGGGGAGGGGCTGGCCACCTCACCGTAAGTCTGATGTGGCAAGTTACTTCAGTTCTCTGGCCCCCAGTGTTCTTTTCCATAAAATGGGAATAAAAGTTGTAATCCCTACATTATAAGTTTTCTTGAAGGAAAACTAATAAACCTAAAGGGGCTTACTAGTGCCTGATGCATAGTGACTTCAACAAATGGTCCTGATAGCACTAGGAACCAAATGATCATGACAATAATGCCTGGAAGTTAAGCCAAAGAAACAGGGCAAAACTAATACCTGAGGATCTTCTCTCTGGTGTGTGGCTATTCTCTAAAGGTCTTTCCACTTGTGAGAGGAATCAGAGCACACATCTAGCAAATGTCCCTGCCCCATTTATCAGCTCTAACAAGAGCTCTATATCAACACTGGATTTATTGGGTGTAGGATGCAGAAAATACGTTGGGGGAGGAGTGGGTTGTATAATCAGGTGTGCGATTAGTCATGCTAATGGCGTTTATTATACCACGAGTAGAACTAATTTACAATAATTTAATCATCAACAAACAACTGTGCAGGAAGAGGAAGCTGGCTTGTCAGATTTTCAAATAAGGGCTCTTGACTAGTTTCATTGAGACCCTGAACTTGTGTCATTCTGGAGGGAAAGACTGGACCCGACTCTTGTGTGTCTATAAGAACGTTGATTAACTGTGTATCGACTTTAAAGTTTACAAAGCACCTACCTGTTCAGACCTTCTTTTGATTCTGTCTCACAGTAATGCATTTGTTAAGTTTGATGTAAGATGACAAACTGAGGCTGAAAAGGGACAACAGATAGGACTCAAACCTGGAGAGGACTTTCACCCAAGTGTCCTTCTTATGACCTTGCTAAAATGAATGTGCTTCACAGCAAAAGAAGGGCTTTCCTCCCCCATGGTACTAAGGATTGAACCCAGGGGCGCTATTCAACTGAACTACATCCCCAGTCTTTTTTTCTAAAATTTCAGGCCGGCTCTTGCTAAGTTGCCCAGGCTAGCCTTGAACTTGTGACCCTCTGGCCTCCACCGCCTCCCAAGTAACTAGTTAGGATTACAGGTATGTACCACCATGCCCAGCTAAAAAGAAGCCATTCTGAAAAATGAATTTCTGTCAAGATAGTAAACATGAGGTCCCTCCCCCAAATTCTTCAGATTCTAGGTCTTTCTAAACCAGTGGTGCTTCAAGTGTGACTGAGGGTTAGGGTTAGGGTGAGATACCCAGGAGGCCTTACACAACATAAATGCCCGGGCCCCAATTTTATTAGGATCCAATAATTTGGGGGTGAGGGATGGGAATCTTGATTCAGAAACCTGCTCCACTAAATTACAGGAAAAACTCAATAGGTATTGCCTTTATTATCAACAATCATTGTTCTCCTGAGTCAAAAACTTATTGTATATTTTTTAAATGAAATGCTTAAAAGGCAAAAAGAAAGAAAAAGGAGGAGGAGGAAGAGGAGAAGGAGGAGAGGAAAGAGGAAAGAAAAAATACAAAACAACTTTCTCCCCAAGAATAGACTGCTCAGCTCTTCCTGCCCAAAGACCAGCCGCAGAGAGCCCAGGCAGCCCTCCTAACACCTAATTACTGCAGCCACCACCCTGTGGCATCAGCTGACCTGGAGAGCACAGCTCCTCCCCACACCGGGGGTGATCTCTAATATTATTTTCATTTTTGCTACTTGAGAAAAACAAAAAGGTCAAATAAAAGGCATTTTCCTTCTGGTAGGGAGTCCCCAAGAAAAGAAAATCAGTGATACACCTGCAACTGAGATAAATGCATTAAAAATATTCCAAATTTCTGGTTCCCTGGGTTATAAAGAAAGGACTCTTCAAATTCTCCTCAACTTGATCTAACTTATCAGGCTTCCTCTTGGCCCTACTCAGGGACTTTCCCACCATGATGATGATATAACGCTCCCGTTGCAAGGGTTGGGACAGCGACCAGAAGGCATATGTGGCGAAGAAGAAGAAGGCACAGCAAGAAGCCCCTGGAGACATGGCTTTAGCACGGTCCTGGGGCCCTTCCCCTTTTTAAGCAAAGTAGCTGTGAGCTCCCAGATGCATTCTCCACCATGCTTCTCTGGCCAGTCCAGTTCACTGGGTGGAAGGAAAGGCTCTGAGAGTCAGTCCACATATCCCAGGAGTTCATGAGTCAGCCTTCTGCTGCCCTCTCATCTCAGGTCACAGAGAATCTCATTACTGCCATCTTAGGTGCTCCACCATGACTCTAGAGGAAAAAACCTGGCTTCGGCCAGCCCTGGGAATGCTTCAGCTGTCAAAGTGGGAAGCTTAATGAGCTGGTGATGGAGAGAAAAATGTCCCATCTTTTTAAACCTAGGTTTAATCCTGGCTGCCTAATTGTACCCAGCTGTTCCCTGACTCCCTCCCAACCTGGTTTCAACTGTCCAGTGAGAGGGCTGGCTGCTTGGCCAAAGAGGCAGGGCACAAGGAAGGCCAATTACTGGTCAAATTGAACCTAAAACTCAACACAGAGAAATCTGTGTCACCTGGGGCTCTGTGGCCGCAAATGCTGGCCTGCAATCCAGAGGCAGGTTCCACAATGGAACCACTCAGCCTGCGTCTGGCTCCGAAATACACATTGCATTTTGTTTTCAAAAATTCTATAATTTGACCTAATTATGTAATTGTGAGTTATTATAAATGTGTATTTCACAAGATTTCACCTCAAAAACCTAGATTTCTGTTTTCTGTTACAAAATCAGAAAATCTAACCATAGTAGGCTCCTGTTCTGAATGATGCTCATCAACTTGAACCCAGTGGCTATTGCCCCTGAGAGGTCAGCTTGTGCTGAGTTCCACCAGTCTCTACACTCCCCATTGGCCCTTGACACCATTGGCCTGTGTGACCCCTGATGACTATTTCCTGATGTGGGTTTTGGGCTTGTCTGTTTGTGCACTGACAGGGTTAGCCAGAATGGACTCTGGTCCTTAAGAAGCCCTACAGGGTCCCACAAGCCCTTGCAAGGGCAAAGAGCAGAACCCTCTGAATTGGGGCCAGAGAATCAGTGGCCATAAGTACATCACCAGCTCTGAACTCAGGAAGTGCAGGAGGAGATGCCTGTGTCCTGTTCTCAGAAGCAGGAAAGCCATCTTCAGAGTCCAGCCATCACAGCCCCGGGGACCCCTCTCCAGCAAGCAGTACACCACTGCCATAAACAACTCCAACCTGAAGGGACCCAGCACTACAGGGGCTTTTTTTTTGATTTTTTGAGTTCTACCCTCTCTGCTGTCACTGCCACTCTAACTCCTTCTCGTGGCCATTTAATGAAGGAGGATCTAGAAGAACTGTGGCATAGCTTCAAAGAGAAAGGGGCTTTTGGACAGGCTGGTGGGGTGCTTGTCAGGGCAAGAGTGTCCCATCAGGACAAGGTGAGCTTCCGCCCGCCTCTAATTGCAACACCCGTTTTGCCCTGCTCCACTCAGCCAACCCGCAGAGCACCCGACGTTTAAAGATTACCAAGGCGAGTTGGTAACGAAGCCGCTCCCTCTTTGTCTGTCCTTGCGCCAACAGCAGCAGAAGGGATACTAATTAGAGGGTGAATTATTAGCTTCCCATGGTGCACTGCAGGGACATTAAAAATGAGGGGGCTTTGCTGCTTGCCTCTTAGATGGCTAGTCTTGGTTTAATATATTCGTGTTTCTAGGTGAGCAGCAGGGGACAGTTTTTATGATTATAATTGTTGCATAATTACTGGCCTAAGGTTGCCTATTGTTAAATAAAAATGCTGAGATACTAATGTTTTATTGAACAGTACAAGGAGATAAAATTGTAATATCTTTTCCTGAGCAATCGAAGCTGCTCATTTGCAGCCCAGTGACAACCCTTAGTCGTCTTATGGAAGAGGTAGATGGGTTCTGCCTGGGCTAGAAGTCAAATGTAAAATATTTGCTTAGAACAAAAGAAACAGGAGCAGGGAAGGGAAGGGAAGCTGAGGAGCTCTTGAATGGGCCCTGGCTACCTCTGCATGTTGCAGGTGGCAGGGATTGACTGGTCCTGGGTACGTGCACATGCTCTGGACACGGAGGTTAACTCCCAGACAGCTGACTCTGTGCAGGAGGATGACACAAATGGTCTTTCTCATGAAAGATGCCCATTCCTGTAAGAGAAAGTGAGAGGACACTGAGGCAGAGATGCCAAGGGTTGTCCAATGGGAACATGGCCACCATCAGGTGACCCAACAGGGCCCCAAATCTCACTTGTGGGCAACCTTAACTCTCAGTACTTTGAGTCACTGAGAAGATATCTGGTACCAGCCAGGCAATGAATCTTTAATATTTTTCGAATCCTCCTCTTTCTCTTCACCCCACCAACCCATCCTACCCCAAGCAACCATCAGTAAAACTCCTAACAACCTCACCTCCTTGTACTGCATCAGTTTGCTAAGAGTGCTGCAGCCAGGCAGGGGATAGGGATAAATCCTGCCTGGAGCTGACCAAATAGGAAAAGGTGCATTTGATTCAGACCTGCTGCCTCACCAGGTCAGAAAAGCATAAATAAAAATGTAAATGACCACTTGATTTGGGCAAAAAGTAAAAGCCTGATCAATTTGGGTCTGATCCTTTACATTTCCCATCCCTTAGATGAGATGAAATGGATCTCTGTTTTACTGTTCATCCAGGTATGGGCAGGTAGGAAAACAGGCAGATAGTAGGCAGAACAAACCTGAATTTCAGAAAGTCAAAGAGACTTCCTCCCCAAAATACCCTTGGAGCATTTCCTAGGTGCAGCCAAGCAGAGCCTCCTAGATCTTGCCTAGGACCTTCACAGCAGACAGAAACTACAAACCAATTTTCCTCTCTCTGGGTTTCCATGTAGTCTTCCAGGGCAGAACTCAGTCTTAGAGAAAGAGCCCTGGGCTGAGACTCAGAAAACCTGAGTTTTATTACCAGCTCTGTCTCCCCTCTGCAACTCTCAGACAAGTCACTTCAACTCTCATCTTTGCAACAGAAATCATGTCACCTCTCTGCCTATCTCACCCAATTCATGTGAGGTCTGAATGAATCTCAAAGAACCAAGGACTGTCAGAGTCGGAAAGAGCTCATCTGGTCCAATTCTTTGCAAATGCAGGAAATCTTTCCAGAGCATTCCTGACGGATGTTCATTCTCCCTCTGCCCAAAGACAAATACCCTAGAGAGCTCAAAGAAGCTCCGCCTTTTGCTTGACAGCTCTGACTTTGCTTCTTTGTGTGAGCTAAGGTCTGCCCAGCCCTGGTCCCAAAGCTGCCCTGAGCTGTTCCTTGTCTACAGAGTGGCTCTGCAGGAATTTGATCATAGTGATCTGCCTGCCCTTGGTCTGTTCTTCTCCAGGACAATTCCAGGTTCCTCAGCTATTCTTTGTGTTTCAAATCCTTTATCATCTTCTTGTCTCCTTTACCCTTAGATAACCTACCCATCTTACACCAGAAAGGAAGACAATTCCATGCAATCTGGCCTACCTAGAACACATAGCCTCCTTCTATCTAGGGACAATATTCCCATTAATGCTGCCTTGAATGTTCAAACTTTTAAAATTTTTTAAAAATCTTTACCTAATTTATTTATTTATTTAATGTGGGGCTGAGAACAGAACCCAGTGCCTTGCATATAGGAGCGCTCTACCACTGAGCCCCAGCCCCAGCCCCAGCCCTGAATGTGCAAGTTTTTTTAGTAGCACAGCAGACAGTTGACTTATATTGAGCGATGCTCAACTAAATCCTCCAGATCTATTTTTTTTTAACAAAAATGATGTTCATTTGGAAAATGAAAAGCCTCATCATTCTTGTGTATGGTACACTTGATTATTTTAAAACTAAATGTGATTTCATATTTTTGTTTGGTTCAACATGTTGGTTTGGATCTATCTTTCCCAGCTATGATAAATCTTTATAATCCTGAATCTGTCACCTCATGCTTGAATGGGAAAGTTCTGCTTTATAGTTTCGTGTCTTCTGTGGATTTGTTAAACAAATCTTCAACTGTCTGGATCCGTGAGACATCTATTATATCAGAGTAAAGAAAAATATTAAGAACAATAGAAATAAAATTAGTTAAGTTAGTAAATTGAAGGGAAATTGGACAAGTCACTAAAATATTGTGGGTATAAACAAGGGTAAATGCCCAATGTTTGCAAGATGCCAAGATTTCAGTTGGATTTGACCAAAAAAGGTTAAGATTAAGTAAACCTAAGTCATTCTTACATCACTCACTGTCTCCTAGGAAACACAGTCTCAGTTTATGATGCTGATGTAACAATGAGACAAACTATATGCAAATAAAGGAAGGAGTTGGGACAATGCCACACAGTCTAGGTCATTTTGTCTTAGTGAGCTCAACTTGAAGCCATAAGGAGAAACGTGTAGAAGAGTTAGAATGAGCTTGCCTACCGCAGAGCCTCCAGGCCTGAGGTTCCCTGCCCCCCCCCACACACAGATTGAGCTGCAACCTCTACTAATAAATCAGGGAGTTGCACATCTGTATCTTCTGCCTTTCGTAACAGTTGCCTGGAAAGACCTTGGAGCAGGAAATGGTGGTGCTCTGTCTTCTCAGGAAGATATTTGGAGACATTACTTATCCCCCCTGACCTCAGTACTGCTCAGGAGAATAGATAAGCCATCGGAAGGAAAACACAGCTAAACCCCCAGAGAAGTAATCTCTCTAGGCTGCTATTAAAAAAAAAAAATGCCACAAATGTGATGTCCTAAGCCAGCCAAAGTTTATCCTTTCAAGATTCTGGAGACCTGAAGCCCAAAATTGATTTCACTGAGCCAAAATCAAGAGGTTGGCAGACCCACAACCCTTTGGGAGTCTCTAGGGGAGAATGTGCTCTTTGCCTCGTCCTGTCTCTGGTGGCTGGTGGTATTCCTCCATTTGTGGTCACACCACTCCAATCTCTGCCTTCACAGTCATGCTGCCTTCTCTTCTGTGTGTGCCAAACCTCTCTCTGCGTCTGTCTCATAAAGATGCTCATGACTGGATTTAGGGTTCACCTAAATGATCCAGGATGGTTTCTCATGGTAAGATCCTAAACTTTATCATATTTGCAAAAACCCTTTTCCTTTTAAATTAATATCTATGGGCTCTAGGGATTGGTTTCTGATATTTTTGGTTAGCTGCTTTTCATCTTTCTATACTCACAGTCAAAAAAAATGCTTTTTTGATCATGACAAAATTAACATCAGAACTCTACTTGGGATCTGATTCACCACCTGAGATCATCACTTTTTAGCATTCTAGGAAAGTTCATATATACAGCTGATTTGGAAATCATCCCAGAAATGTATAAAATGCATAAGTTCCAACTAGGAATGTATAAAATGCTATTATTGGCTCCCAAAGGAGGAATGACTTAGGGTCTGCACATCGAAAAAACCATTTAAATCTAATCTCCCAAAGGATGCTATTCTTATAGTACATCTCCCTAGAGGTTCCATGAGTTTAGGTCCCATCAACAGAGAAGCAGGCCGAGTGGGGGCTGCAGGTGTGTTGCCTAGAAGGCAGACTCAGATATAGAGAGTGGTGTACAGAAAGTTTCTGCAGAACCCTTGGGGAAAACACCAGTGGAAGAGAGGGGAAGATAGCAGGAATGGGCAGAGGGAGACATCTAGATGCAATGTAGGCTCAACAACAGCTTTGGCTAAGCCCATAGTGAGCTCTGGGGCTAGAATGATCTTTCAGAGTTGTCCCGAGTTAGGCCACATCAAATTAGTTGCTGGCTGTGGGCCACAAGGGAGAGGTGTGACCTTGGGCACGGCAGCTCTCCACAGCTGAGATGGTGCCTCACGGGGCTGATACCTAGGACCCAACTACAGATTCCATTCCCAGAGCTGAAAATGCCTCCCTGAAAGGGAATCTCAGCCACCTTCACAGTTTCCATTGTTTTAGGAGAATGCACGCTCTGTCATCACTGAATACTGTGGCCCGTGACAGGGACAGATCATCATGATGGAGAGATTCCAGATTAGATGACTGCAAAGATCATGATTGGCATTATTGTTATTGTTATTATCATGACTATTATTGTTGAAAGTTTTGTTTGCTTTTTAATTTAAGACATTTTCAAGAACTTTGCCATCAAAATGCAATTTCCTTAAAAAAAAAAAAACATTTATTACCAGGAAAAAAAGAATAAAAAGATGTCCACTCTTGCCATTTCTATTCAACATTATACTAAAGGCTATACACAGGGGAAGTAGGCAAGAAAATAAAATGAAAGGCATCCAAATTGTAATGTAAATAGTAAAATTATCTCTATTTCTAAATGACATACTCTTGCATGTAAAAAATCCTAAGGAATCTAATAAAAATCATCAGAATTACTAATGAGGTTCACCAAGGTTGCAGGACACAAGATCAATATACAAAACTCAATTGTATTTCTGTATATCCTCAATGAAAAACTTTAAAGTGAAATTAAGAAAATTATTTTATACACAATAACATTTAAAATAGGCAGGCACAGTGGCACAATCCTGTAATCCAAGTGACTCAGGAGACTGAGGCAGGAGAAACACATGTTTAAGGCCATCCTGGGCAATTTAGCAAGTTCTTGTCTTAAATAAAATAATAAAAAGATTGGGGATGTAGCTGAATGGTAGAAAGACCCTGGGGGGTTCAATGCCCAGTACTGTAAAAAAATAATAATTTACCCATATGGAATAAATTATAAATTTAATAAAAGAAAACTAAACCTTATACTCCAAAAATTACAAAATGATGTTGGAAGAAATTAAAGACCTACTCAGAAAGTCAAAGGTTGAATTTTTCTCTGATATGAAGAAGCTAAGTCAAATTTTAAAAAGATAGAGAAAGAGAAAAAGAAAGAAGGGAAGGAAAGAAAAAAGAAAACAGATGAGGAAGGAAGGAAGGAAAAAAGAGAGAGAGAGGGAGGTGGGTTGAGGGGGAATTCTATGAAAAGAGAAATCAGTGGAGTGGAGCAAGGATTGAGGGGGAGGGAGCAGAGACCAGGGGGGGGGGGGAATGATTGAATCTGACCTCTCTATGTTCATGTAAGAATATATCACAGTGAATTTCACCTTTTTGAATATCCACAAGGCACTAATTTAAAAAAACTATAAATAAATAAAAAGAACATCTATAGAGTAGAAGAGGGAATAGGGGAGGGAAGAGGAGAAGAAAAATACTAGAAATGGAGTTAGAGCAAATTATATTGCACACTTGTATAATTATGTCAAATGAACCCTAATATTATGTGTAACTAAAATGAATTTTAAAAAGAAATTAAAGACCTAAGGAAATGAAAAAAATCATACTCATGGATCAGGAAAACAAATATATGAAAAAATGTTCAACATCTCTAGCAATTAGAGAAATGCAAATTAAACCTACACTGAGATTTCATTTTACTCCAGTCAGGAAGACAATTATTAAGAATGCAAGTAACAATAAAGGCTATGGGAGAACAGGTACACTCATATATTGCTGGTCAGACTGCAAATTGGTGTAACTACTTTGTTAAGCAGTATGGAGATTCCTTAGAAAACTTGGAGTGGAATGACCCAATTATTCCACTCCTTGGTATATACCCAAAGAACTTAAAATCAGCATACTACACTGATGCAGCCACATCAGTAGTTATAGCAGCTCAATTCACAATAGCTAAGCTATGAAACCAACTGAGGTGCCCTTTAACAGATGAATGACTAAAGAAAATGTGGTGTACATACACAATGGAATATTACTCAGAAATAAAAAAGAATGACTTCATGACATTCGCCAGAAAATTGATAGATCTGGAGACTATGATACTAAGTGAAATAAGCCAATCCCAAAAAACCAAAGGATGGATGCTCTCTCTGATATGTGGATGCTAACACACAAGAAAGGGATAGGAGAGAACAGAAGTTCAGTGGATTAGACAAAGAGGAATGAAGAGGGGACATGAATAGGAAAGAATGAATCTCTACATCATGTACAACCACAAGACTGGGATCCTAATTAGAATGAGATATACTCCATGTACATATAAATATGTCAAAGTATACCCTACTGTCATGTATAACTAAAGAGAACCAAAAAAATTATTTTAGTATTTCCCAATTTTTGAACAAAAATTATTTTTTAACTTTGAAAAATAGCTATAATAAAAAATACAAGTGTTGGGGCTGGGGTTGGGGTCAGCAGTAGAGTGCTCGTCCAGCATGTGTGAGGCGCTGGGTTCAATCCTCAGCATGACATAAAAATAAATAAATAAAAGGTATTGTTTCCAACTACAACTAAAAAAATATTTTTAAAAAATACAAGTGTTGATGATGATGGGGAGAGATTAGAATCCCTATATACTGCTGCTAGAAATGTAAAATGGTGCAACCACTTTGGAAAATATTCTGGCAGCTCCTCAAAAGGTCAAACAAAATTGCCATATGACCCAGCGATTCCACTCCTCCTGAAAAGAAATGAAAATGCATGGATACACAAAAACTTAAATGTTTGTATCAGCATTGTTTTTAATAGCCAAAAGGTAGAAGTGACTTAAAGGTTTCTTAGCTGATTGGACAAATGTGGTCTACCAATATGACATGAAATTGTCATTTAAAAGGAAGTCACTATGGGTACATCCATGAACATCGATGAACCTTGAAAACAAGCCAAGTGAAAGAAGCCAGACACAAAAAGCCACATATCCCATGATCCCATTTATGTGGAAATGCTCAGAACAGGCAAATCCATAGAGAAAGAAAATACATTAATGATGGTCAAGGACGGTGGGAAGCAGGGAAAAACGGGGAGTGACTGCTAATGAGTATGCACTTTATTGGGGGGATGATAAAAAACTTCTAAAATTGATGGTGATGATTCACAACTCTGTGAATGTTCTAGATAGAAACTGTTCAACTGTACACTTTAAATGGTGAATTGAAATCATATCTCAATAAGTCTGCTACTTTAACACATTTATTAAGCATAATAGTCTAAATCAATTATCATATAGCCAGGAGGTTGCTGAGCCATGGGTAGGATGTGCTATATCATACACATAAGCCAAAAGTCCTCCTCGACAACTCCCTCTCCCTCCTCTGCTACAGCAAATCAAATAAATACTTCTCAGATCTGTTCACTCCTGTCTCCACTGCCACACAGACTCAATCCACATTCACTCCTATGCGGACCTCTGTAATAGCCTCCTAAACACCCCGTGTTGTCTTGCCAACCATCCAGTCTTCTTACCACAGCCAAGGTGATCTCTGTAAAATGGGAATGGTGCCATCCAACATTTTCAATGACTTCTCGTTGGCCCAAAGATAAACCCCACATCATTCTTTCAATGATCTCCCAAACCTTTACAATCTCACCTCTGCCTGCTTCTGCAGTCTCATCTCCCCCTTCTCCCTCATCTCTCTCCACACTTCAGTCAGGCTGTCATTTCTTCAGTTCCTCATCTACCATAGCCCTTCCCAACTCAAGGTCTTAACTCATACTCTTCTTACAATCAAAGCATGCCTGCTGCCCTCAACTCGTATCTGTTACTTGTCTTTTATTCTTGGCCAGAAAAAAAAAATGCTTCATGAGCAAGCCGTCTTTGGTTCCCCATTCTCCAGAAGCCATCAAGTCATTACATGATCTCATTCCTGCAAATTTCCTTCCTGGAAACCATCAAATTTGTCCCTCAATCATTATTTGTATTACCGTTACCTCCCCTGTTACACCATCAGTTCCAAGACAATAGGGGTTATAGCCTCCTACATTGGGCAGCATGCAGAAAGTGCTAAATAGATATTTGTTAAATGAATGAGTAAATAAATAAAATAGATTATGATAGATGCCATGTAAGTGGATCAAACAGGAAATACTAAAGGGTTCTAGACAAGAAAATTATCTTTCCAGATTGATGATTGGGGAAAGTGATTCCCTTCAGTTCTAGGCTATGGATCTTAGAGATGGATGCCATTTTCACAACTATCTTTTGCCAGTACCACATATTTTCTCTTCTGGAAATTAAAAAAAAATGTTTAAAAAAAATCAACCTGAGAAAAAAATTCAACCTTAAAATAGTGATTACTTGAGATTGGAAGTATGTGGAGAAAAAGGGAGATTGGATTTGATCTGTACATGCTGTATGCACATATGAAATTATCACACAGAACCCTATTAATTATCACACCATTAATATGTACAATTAAAACATGTTAATAAAACATTTAATGAAAAAAAGTCATCTTGTCTCCATTTCTACTTTCTTGAGCTGATCTATAAAGATCACTATGAAATATCTTAATACTCCTATTGCTCTAAAACAAGATTTGTGGGACAAAACTCCAAAACTTCTTAGTGCAGCACACAAGACTAAAACAATCTGGCATAGCAAGTAATCATCACCACCAACCACAGCAAATGGCATGCCATTTCTCAAATAAGTCAGAAATGTTTTTTTTTTTTTTAATCTCATGCCTTTGTGCATGAGTTTCCCTCTGCCTGTGATGTCTCTTCTCTGATGTTAACACATTTAGATAAATTAAAATTAGTAGAGCTTATTTGTGAAAAGACTGATTCATGAACTGGGCAGCACTCAGAGCTAGGAGAGGTTCAGAAACTTCCATCCAGCCACACCAGTAGGCAGTATTTACACACAGGAAAAGGAAGTGCCATACAGAAACAGCTTGATTGGTTATAGCTCTGTATTTGCCTTATTTGGGCATAGTGTGATGAGTTGGCAGTCTATGATTGGCTGAAGCTTGACTGCTGTGATTGGCTGGAATTCAGCTATTTGTTACAAGAATGTACTCTTTTTTGCAATTTGTTTATATACCATACTCAGTTGCAGTTCACTATGTAGACTCCAAAACTTAAGTAGATTTAACACCTGCCTTCCACATCTCCTGACTTAGGCTCTACCAAAATATTTGCTTCTTCTGTAAAGCCTCCATCGACCTTTTAAAGATAGTTCCTACTTCCTCTGGACAATCACAGTATTTTCCTTGTGATTTTATATCCATCACATTACATATCATGTGAAGGATAGGTGTAAAGTCATAACACAGGGTCAAAATCACCCTTGAAATATTCCTCAGAAGGGTATAAAGTCTTGGAATAGTTCAATAATCTTGTTTTCCTTCACTTTTAGAACAATCATCATTTGTTTGGATCCTAGATGAAATGGTTGGCTTGTGCCTTTAGGACCCATGTTGTATGAAAACGTCCACACACATCTTTGTCCAGCTCACATTCAGAACAGAAAGTTCAACCAGGAGGGGCATGTGGGAATGGAGACTACAAGAACAAAGATTCAAGCCTCTTGGTTCATGCTGCCTCTGGAATTATTGGCTTCAAAGGCAGCAGACTCACCGCCACCAACTAAATCAAAGGAGAAATAGCCAAGGTCCATCCAGGGTCTGCTTTATCTCACCAAGCGTATATGGTAAATCCATACAAATTATTCATAATAAGTCAAGAAATTGAGTCTTATAACTTATAACCTAAATAAAAGCTGTGGTTCCATGTAACCCAGGCTTGTAAGAATTTGTATTTACAAAACAAAACAGAAAAGTTTTATGGAAATTCCCAAACTTCAGTGAAGTAGAAATTCCCAAAAGAAATGTTAACCTTTACTCTTTTAGTGGGGTATATTAAAGGTGATATAATTCATAGCCCAAAACCAATCTTGATCAGAATCCCCTTCCCTCCATTTCAAACATATCTCACACCTTACCACAACTGTAAAATGTCTCTGAAGTAAAACCCCAAGTCTTCCTCTCCAGTGCCAAGACGCCCAGGGTTTTTCTCTCCAGCTTTCTTTCTCATTCTCATTTCTCACGTGTTGTAGTCAACCTAGCACTTTTTATTATCTTACCCCCTTTCCTCCTTTTCTTTCTAGACTTTTCTCCTGCAGCTATGGTCAGGCCCATGATTCACAGTCCAAATTTGATGCGTGCATACCTGTGCATGTACTTCTTCACCATGTTTTAGAAACATTTATTTGACTAAACTATTAACTGATTAAGGTAGTTGCATGTTTAAAAATCCAGAACTTTTCTTGAAAAAGAAAATCAGAAGATGTGGCAATCGTGGGTCCTCTTTCCTCCATGGAAACAGGTGACTAGAGTTGAGAAGTGGACATCCCCTCTGGATGGGACTTCTTCATCAGTTCCTCCCACTCCCCACCTGGCCCATGATGCCACTCACACGTACTTCCTGCCTGGACCTGGTGAGCATTTGAGATGGTGACATTTGCTCTGCCTACAGCTCCCCTTCTTGCTTCCTAGATGTGAAACCCAGGTCCTTCTTTAGTTGTGGGGCAGAGCAGAAAGCAAGAAACCAATTAAATCAAATCTCCATCATATGATCACACACCAGACAGTTTCCTACAAAGGAAAATACAGTTTCCGACTTGTCTCTGCAGCCTTAGCCTGCACACTGTGCTCAGCCCAGAGGAGGCATCCAGGGAAACATGGTCCCATGAATGACAAAGCAGAAGCAACAGAGACTCCTCTCACATAATTGAAAATGTCTACTTTCATTTCCATTTCATCCATGCCTTTTTATTTCCCTTCCCTTCGCAGACTCACTGCAAACTCTCCCAGGTCTCAGGCCTCTGCTGCGGGGGGTGAGCCAGGGAGCAGTGGAAAAGAAGTGGCAGGAAGTGAGGTCAGGATCCAAGACAGCCTCAGGTACAGCTTCCAGCCTGAGCCCAGTTGGCAGGGACCCCAGCCCAGTGCTGCATCCTTTCCCCTACCAGTGGGGCTCAGCAGCCAGATGGTGATGACTCTTCCATCCCCTCAGCCCAGGCAGGCTGTGAACAGGCACCGTCAAGTGTGGTCCTCATTAGCCCAGCCCTAGGGCCCGAAGCTGCCTTATTCCAGCAAATGATGACTTTTTAATTTTGAGCCTTTGGTCCCTGGTGAGAGAGGTGGAGAGAAGGGTGAGGATGGCATCTGGATTCTGAAAATTCAGAGAGATCTTGTATAGGAAGCAACCTTGAGAGGTCATCTCCCTCTGCCTGGCCAGACTCTCTTCTTTGTCCAGGGCCCAGTACAGGCCCGCCTCCTTCAAGAAGTCTTCCTGGACTTCTGCTGTCCTCCCTGCTGTCTTTGCCCTCTGAGCACATCCAAAATACCCAAGTGGAGCAAGAATTCCTGGAAGCAGGCACAGGTTGAACTTGGAGCCAGACAAATATATTCCAATCTTGGCTTGGAGTCTCACAGGGGGTGTGTCACCTTGCACAAGTCACTTGGCCTTTCTGAGCTGTAATTACATAAAATGGGAATGAATCCCTTCCCTGACAACTCACAGGGTTTAATGGGGTAATGGGAAAAAAAATCCTTGTAAAGTTGACATAAAAAAAAAAGAAAGAGGATACATTCCACTTCTCTGCCTCTCGAACTTTTCCTCTGTTACAGAGTTAGTTCCTAAGGGTAGACCCCTCACTCCTGACCTCCCAGGAGTCCAGGACACTGGCGCTCCTTGAAGGTAGAATCCTGTCTCCTAGCAACGAGCCAACAATTCACTCCCCAGAAGGGGCTCTGTGGAGTTACCTGGGTGACCCAGGGGCCTGGAGCATGACTCGGGTTTGACCCCATAGTCCATAGGAACTGCAGACACTGGTCTGTGGCAGATGAAATGATTCTGACAATCTTAGGGAATTTTAAATTAATGGGCACTTCCGTTTGCTCTCCTTGGCTCCATTTTGAAGTGGGAGTATTTGGAGTGAGTGCTCTGAAGACAACAAAGCAGAGAGGCTGATTGGGAAGAGGTAGAGAAAGGTGTGGTGGGAACCCGGGTCTGCGAGCCAACTTGGCAACCCTGGGCACTGCAGTCAACATCAGAAGATGGGTCCTTATGGCTCCAGGTGCAGACTAGCAGTGGAAGGGAATTTGCTGGATGGTGAAAAGTCCTGGCTTATTGGGGGACTAGTCTGCACACCTCACAAAATGCTCATAGCAGTAGTTACAAACAAGGGACAGAGCACTTTTTAAAATTATAGTCCAGACTTGAAATAACTGGTCCCAGCATCCTGGCCTCTACTTGTACAACTCAAGTTGACCACTGCCCTGATCAGGAAGTAGTTTGAAGCCAGGCACTGATGGTGAAGCCAACCCTCTGGGAACCCACCTAGCCACCTGGTCCAAGGCAAAACCCAGATGGTCTGGGAACATCTGAGCAGCGCTTGTTACCCAGGTACCAAGGGGCTCACACCCTTCCCCCATAATAGGCTTCAGATCTGCTTTGAAAAGTGAACAGTAGGGAGGTCTGAAGGCAGAGCTCTCTGCAAAAATACTGTGGAGTAGGAGAGAATTCAAAGCTAAATCACCAATTTTTATGCAGAAATAAGCAAATCCAGGTTCTAGAGTAGGAAGCTCCCAAACAACCAGGACCCCTTCCTCAGCCCTGGATTTGGGCTTCCAGATTCCAGCCTAAGCTTGTGCTGTGGATAATTATGGGATTATGATGGCCAACAGGCCTGGGCTATTAGGATGACTCCAGATGATGCAATAATTTTTCTGACATTGCCGTTACCACTTCCCCTTGTTTTTTTTTTCAATTTTGTTCTCACAGTAAGCAATCAGGGCCCAGAAGATTATACCCATTGCACAGACAGGGGAAATGAAGCCCAGAGAGAGAATGAGTTACCCACCACTTGCCATGCCCAGCTCTGATTATAACTGCCAAACAGGAAACTAGGTGAAAATAATACAAAAAACATTAACTCAGTTTGTCTTAAGTTCAGATACTAGACTGAAAGCCTAGAGATAATCACTGATCATTTCAGATCAGTGTCTACCTCCCAGGGGTGTTTGTGACTGGAGGTGTAACTCAGTGGCAGAGCATGCTAAGACTTCAGGTTTGATCCCCACAACTTAAAAAAAATGGGGCTGTTTGTGAGCATTAAATTGAAAGAACAATTATGGAAGTGTCTAGCACATTTCTTAGCGCATACTATAGGTATTTGATATGGTTTTTGCATTCCTGTTTGGTTGTAAAATGTGAGGTGATCTATGAAATTTAGCACAAACCTGATCTGTGTGTGTGTGTCAAGGATGGGAGTAGGTAGAGTAAGTATCAGTAATATTTCCAGTGGAAGAGGGATTGTCTTGTTTTGTGAAATTACCTTATAATTTAAAAAGAAATACACATTTTAAACAAAAAAAATTATGTAAAGTTGGGCATGGTGTCACATGCCTGTAATTCCAGCTACTTGGGAGGCTGAGACAGGAGGATGACAAGCTCAAGGCCAATCACAGCAATTTAGCAAGACCCTGCCTCAGGATAAAAAAAATAAAAAGGACTGGGGATGTAGCTCAGTGGCAAAGTATCTCGTAGGATCAATCCTGAGTACTGGGTGGGGTGATGGGGGAGGGTGTGGGTAGGGAGATCACAGAAAATATAAGGCAGGAATGCAAAAAACATTTCAAGGCAACAGAAAAAGAGTAAATATGACCAGACATTTCAAGATCGGAAGCATTTTTGAGGGTAGAGCTTAATTGAAGTATACCCTGGCAAGTGGCTCCGTCCTCACTGACCAATAACAGGCAGCAGCAAGCAATTTGTCTGCAAAATCTCCCCAGCTCAGTTGCAAAGAGTCATTCTTTCAAGGACCCTTACATAAGCCAGGTCACAGAGTGAACTGTGATTTTGCAAAAGGCTGAACCATTGTCCAGGAATGTTTTCTCATTACAGAGGTCACATGGGACTCTAGCTGCCTGTCCCCAGGGCACACTGACCAATGGAGCAAGCTCTACTCCACCCCGGGATCACAGGCAAGGAGTCAGTTCCCCCCAGAGCACCTCCCCAGTGCTGCTGGTACCTGGACTCCCACATGGACCACTCCCCTCACTGGGTGCTGGGTCTCTAATTGCTGTGGCATTTAGGAGTCCCTGGGAGGGTCTGTGTCCCTCCCTGCCCCCCTCCCATCCTCTTCTCCCCTTCTTTAGCATCTCCCGCTTCACTAATGATGACATTTTCACCAAGTGGCAATGACAAGAGAAATTAGTTCACAGCCTTTGGCAACTGAACATTGAGCATCCAGATTAAACTTTCAAAGGGAAAATATAATCTGCGCATGCAGGAAATCATTTGGTATTTGGGAAAGACTTTGGGGTGGAAGCGTCCGTGTGAGCCACGCATCCTCTTGGGGGACAAACAGGGAGGACACCTGGGAGCTGAGAAAAACAGGCAGACCTGCACACTCAGAGGCACGAGACTGACCACATCTGCAAGGCAGAGGGTCCACGTCTGCTCTTAACTACAACCAAAAACTGTCAGGGAGCTCGGCGGCTTAATGAGCCCATCAAGCCGGGGATGCACTGACTGTAACATTTCAGCTAATTGGCCGCAGCATTTCTCTCCCATCAGTTCCCCTCTGGCTTCCCCATGCACCATCCCCCTTTTTCCAATCACTGAAAATTATTAAGAAAGCTTGGCATTAAGCAGGACATGACAGAGCTCTCCTCAGGTGCCCCTGGCACTACTCTCAATGCTTTTTAAACTCAGGGAATTATGAAGAGTTGTTCCTGCAAGTGGACTGCAGAGACGGATAGGACCCAGGCACTGTCGTGCTTTCTTCCACATTTTTATGCATGGGATTAGGTTCCAGGTTCAGGTATAACTGTGGACAGAAACCCCAAGGACAGTTGTACTGTTGTGTACTGCATCCTTCTAGGTGTCCTTTCACATCAGCGTTGGTTGATCTTCTTGGAAGTGGGCGGTGGACAACCTGACCGGCTCCTTTCAGCAGCACTTGAGCTCCCACACCTGAGTCTGAGTTTGCACACCACTTTACCCACTATGCCTAGCACAGTGTCTGGTACAGCACATATCTGACCTTCAACCTATATCTGTTCAAACACAGGAGCTGCTTGAAAAAAAACCAAATTGATATGTTTATTTTGATTAAAGTCTGGATTTCAGTTCTTTTTCTGGGTCCCTTTTTGGGCCATCAGGCTGGACTCCCTATGGACAAGAGAACATGGAGTCCTGAATTCTCAGGCTGCCTCTGACTCTTGCCTTGGACCTTGACTTCCTCAGCTGTAAAAAATGAAACTCTTGGACTTTGACCTGTAAAATGCCTTCCAAGTGCTGTCATTCAGGTTGGGAGGTCAATCCCCCAGGTTGAGCCACTTGCTTAAGTCCTCTGTGAAGTATGAATGCTGGATACCTCTTCTTCTCCATCGCTTGTTCTTCTACACTGGGTCCATTTATAGCCTTGCTTCACTTTATGGTGGTAAAATGTTACCCAGAGCCCAACTCCTGAGAAACTCTGGCAGAAAAGACCTTGACATCACAGCAGTATAAAACAAAATTCCAAAACGCAGTCTGACCAAATAAAATTTGGTTGCATGCTTAGCCTAAGGGGAAGTTGGTGTTCTGGTTGGCCAGTAGGGCCGGGCCCACCCTTACCACTTCTTCATGGGCTGAGAGTCGGAAAGAAATAGTTCTTCAAAGGAAACACTGGAAGGAAGGGGATATTGGGACTCCCCAAAATAAGGAATGACTCCAAGGACCCTAAAAGGCCAGAACAAGTCAGGTTAAGTTCATTTTATGTGAGTTCTGGTATATTTTAAAAAGATGAATAAAAGCCAAAAGACAGTGACCAAAATTATGAGATATTCTCGATGCCTGCTTTCAACAAATGAACGACTTCATACAAAGAAACTATTATGATGTGTTGATGCTAATCACAAAATAAATACAGAATGGATTCGCACAATAATTCTTAGGGCACTACAAGCTCTGTGCTTGATTAGTGGAATACGCACTTAGGCTTTAAGACAGAAAGGACACTTCTCGTTGTCATTGGTGGATCTCTGTGACTGTAAGTGAGGCCTCCAGGGGCACTGTTCTCATAGCTATTGCGGATGTGCTTAGTGGTCATGAGTTTTCCAGCAGTCGACAGCGGAATGTCTTTCAGAAGAGAGGCCTCTCTGTGATCCAACTAAATAACTATGCATTTGTAGCAGGGCTTATGTGTGTATAATTTTATTAGTAGAGAATATGAAAAGTCAAATTTTGAGGCCCCCTTGTAAAAGAGAGGCAGAGGTCTAATAGCCTTCTTGCACCCACTAATTGAAACAGAATAAATTTGGGGGGCCACATCTAAAATTGGGAATGGATTCTACATGCTAAGATTGGAGGCTGGGTTAGCTAGGACCTCCCCCATACACATGTCCCCTGAGGGGTGCCAAAGAAGGTAGAATCAGAGATTGCCCACTCAGGCTGGCCTCATGCAGGTTGGCTAACGCTGTGAATATACTTTCTCTGAACTTTGTCTCACTTTCCTGACACTGTCTGTTCGCCTGTGCCTCCTCTCCTTTAAAACTTGTGCCCCATTTCAGGAATTTCAGAGATGGAACCTTTAAAACAATTAAGTTTTTTCTACCTTCCCTCCAAGTTGGCTTTGAATAAAATCTATTTTCTGCCATATTTGACTTCAAATATTTCTGGATGGGTGAGCATGGTAGCCCAGCCCCTCTCTTTTCCCCAGGTGGTCTTAGAGCCACCACCAGGTAACACTATCACACAAAGGGTAAAAGCCCCAACAGGCACTAAGAATAGGACACAAAATGGGGGTGAGTGAAGAAGGGGTCACACTCTTAAACTTCTTATTTTTCAACTGTTGTTTCAATCACTTGTGTTGTTTTTAACATTTTTTAAAAAAAAACAAAGTCAGAAATAACTTAGGGCGGGATAAGGAAGCAGCCAGGCACATTTGAGCTGAACACAGTAGAGGATACTGCAGGTATCCTCTGAAGCCTCCTTCCCAGCTAGGGGAAGCCAAAAGACCTGCAGATCATGGAACAGGTGGGTCTGACACGGGGAAAGCCAGCTTTCACCAAGTGTGTCAAGGTCTTAAATGGGCACATAACAAGAGATGAGGATGTGAACATCTTGAATTAATGGCTGGTAGAAACCCTCCATTATAACAGTCATCTTTTCTCTGATGAGAACAGACAGAAGGTGATCATGCTGGGAGCTGGGTGTGGCTTCTCAGGTAGGAGTCTGCATCCATCCTATATTTTTGAAGCGTCCTCACCATTTTATGAGCTTACAAAAAAAAAAAAAAAAAGAATTGGGGTGGCAGGGGAATTGGGGGTGAGGGTAGAATAGACAGAGAGGAAGGTGATTCATCAAAGATTTTTGGAATCTAAACAAAAATGCTCTGTCCTCACCTTTGGGTCCTTTGAATTTCTCTGGCTGCCTGCAGACAGAGTGTTGCTGATTTTTCTCTGACAAAGGCTCATTCAACACGCACTCAAATGAAAACATTAATAGTGAACTGAAGGGTAATTAGAGAGCCTGAGTTTAATTCTGCTGACATTATCCTGGTTCTGTTTGAAAGGCTGAGAGAATCTTCCCACCCTAAAGTAAGCAATTACCCAGTGCCCGAGACCAGCACCTCTGCCCGGGAGGCTGGCTGCAGTCTTAGAATCAGGCAGCCTTAGAAGGAGATGGGGAGGGAGAGAAAGATGGGGGCAGGGTGAGGCTTAGAAATATCTGCAAAAGAGCTAGCAAGGCAGAGCCCTAGAAAGAGGCCGCCTGGAGTTGTAGAAAGGAGAGGGGCGGCCAGGAAAGGGAAGAGAGCAGGCAGAGAAGAGCGAGGAAACGGAGATAGGGGAAAGGGCTGATCCAAGATGATGACAAGGTGGAAAGGGAAGAGACTTCAGGGTGCTTCTCCTTGGGACCAGAGCCCTCCCAGGCCTCCGCAGCAGCACCACCATCATCACCCTGGCTTAGGGCTGCTCTCCAGCTCTCCTCCCTCACCGACACGCCAGGGGTCCCCCAAAGCCTAGCAGAGCCGGCCTGGGGAGGGGCGGAGTGCTCACCGCCTTTGCCCGACGGGAGGGACGCGGCCGGGGAGGGGCGCGGTAACCTGGAAGACTGGTGTCCCTGAGAGCTCCAGAGCCCGGAGACGCATCGACCAGTCCCCCAGCTCTGGGCGGGCGTCGGCGGGCCGCTGGGGAATGGCAGGCGGGGTGGAGATGGCGGCCGATTGATCCGGAGGCGGGGGCCTGGATGCGGGGGCCGCCATCGATCCCCACCGCCCAGCCGCCTCTGATTGATGACAGAGGCGTTTCCTGGCGGCCCGAGCCGGCCGCGTGCTCCCTACTGGGCCAGCGAGGGCCAGATAAGTGGGAGCAATTGGGCCTGGTGGCGCGTAGGCACATCTGCCCCGCGCGGGTGCCGGGGCCCTAGCTCGCTGCAATTAGGGCTGAGTGTCTAAATCGGCCAAGTTCATCGCAGAGCATGTCCGGGGCCTTGTTTACCGCCGAGACGTGCTCGGCCAGCCCCGGTAGCCAGCCCGCCGGGCGCTGTGCCCGCCTGGGAGCTGCGGGGAGGCTGGCGGCCGGCTTCCTGCGCCTGGGCCAGGGTGGGCGCAGGGCGTCAGGAAGGGGCTCGCACCCAGGGGTACAAACGGGCCCTCGCGTGCGCTTGGCCTTATCCCTGCCTAAATCAGCCCAGAGGAGACGCGCCAATGCAGCCCCCAACCCTGTCCCGACGTCATCCCTTCCTGGAACAGAGGGGACAGCAATTGCTTATGGATTTATCCACCAGCTCTGTGACCCTGCGTGGGCTCCGGGCTTTCTCTAGGATGCTTAGACTGTCGAATTGTGTGACGGTAGTGCACAGGTTGTTAGAGGACTGAACAAGATCTTGTGTATAGAGTTTAGCACGGAAATTGTCGGACTGTGCTCTTCCTTAAAGCGGAAACAAGGTCTCTGAAGTTCATTGCTGTAGGCAAAGTATCAAGCAGACTCCCCAACACTAAATATGAGCTCCGCACAAGTGAGTTAAATAATCAAATGGATAAGACACACCAATAATGCTAATAGGAGCAAGTCCTATGTGCTAGCCCATGGCCAGTCTCATACACCATCGGAGATTAAAGTAGTGTTATACCTACTTCACAACTGAGAAAACTGAGGTTCAAGAGGTTAAGGATGATGTCCCAGGTCCACAGCTAATATGTAAGGAGTCAGGGCTTGAGCCCAGGCCCTCTGGCTTCTGCACCTCTGGCTGCATCTCCCTACTAGCACATTTACAGCTGTTTCTACACAAGACCCAGAGGAAAATTAAATATTTTAGTCTATCAAGAATCTTGGCTGGAGAGTGATTATTTTATGGAAAATAGTCTTCTGACTGCATTCTTTTCTTTCATTCACTCAGCAGTAATTTCTTGGGAGCAGTGTGTAAGGTCCTGTACCTATATTCACCTCTCATGGATGCAATGAAGTTCTTGCCATCTCCATGGGGACAGACTGGGTGAGCAGGGCAGAGAGAGATAAGGACGATCATAGACATACCCTTGACAAGAGCTAAAACAGAAAACCAGCAAGGTTTTGTAAGAGGATCCAGAAAAAGGATTTTCTGTAGAGGGGACTTTGGAGCCAAATCCCAGAATCATATCAGGGTAAAGAACAAAGAGACAATATACAGACACTAGATGTGCCTTGACTTAAGATAGGTTCCATGATGTTCCTGAAGGGTGGCTTCAATTCATAAGATGTTGTTGGTCAGGATTGTTGTCCATGGACTCCAAGGTGACTGTAGGAGAGAATGACTCAGAAAAAAGGACAAATCAGGAAAGCAAGATGGCACTAGTTCCTTTAGGTTTAGAGCAATGACTGGAGATTATTATGCACCACTCAATGGTTTGGAACAGAACTTTATAAAAACCAGCAGTTGAAAATGTGTTGATTATGGTATCTCTGCAAATATGATATCCCTTGAAAATACCTTAGTTACTCTTATCTTGCTGCCTGGATTACCAGCTTAACTAAGGTTTAAGTAATGAAGGAGACAGGTGCAAAATGAAGGCAGAGTTGCCAAGCTTCCTGCTTTGAGTTACCCATTAGGCATCTGCAGGCAAAAAGCAGCCTCTAAATTCTTGTTGCACTTTCTTTTTGGTACTAAATGCTATTCCATTGTCCACAGTTTGTTTCCCCCATTTACCTACTGAAGAATATGTTGGTTCCTTCCAAGTTTTAGCAATTACAAGTAAAGCTACTATAAACATCCTTGCAAATGTTTTTGTGTGATCGTGCATTTTAAACTTCTTTCACTAAATACCAAGGAGAATAATTACTGGATCGTATGATGAAAGTGTTTAGTTTTGTAAGGAACGGCCAAGCATCAGAAAAATTATTACTCACGAAGTCTGGGGCCAGTAGACCTGCCTTGAAATAAATGTTACAAGAAGTTCTTTAGGGAGAAGACAAAAGATGACATTGGTCAGAAACTCTGATCTAAGTAAAGAAGTGGCTGTACCAGCAGTGAATGGGATTTCCTGTTGCTCCACATTCTCTCTGGCACTTGGTTTCATCTAGGTTCTGGATTTTGGGCATTCTAAGAGGTGTTTAGAAGTAATGCATTGTCATTCTAACTTTCATTTCTCTGATGACATATGATATGGGATATCTTTTCATATGTTTATTTGCCATCTGCATACCTTCTTTGTCTATTAAGGTTTGGGGGCCATTTTTTATAGGATTATTTATTTTCTTATTGATGTGTTTTGAGAGTTATTTGTATATTTGGAATAACATTCTTTGTTAGATATGTCTTATGAAAGTACTCCATCCTAGTCTGTGGCTTTCATTTCATTCTCTTGGCAGTATTTTCTCACAGAGCAGAAAATTTTAATTTTAATGTATAGACTCATTTGTCAGTTTTCTTTCATAGATCATGCCTTTGGTGTTGCATTTCAAAGGTCATTACAAAACTCAAGGTCATGTGGATATCCTCCTATGTCATCTCCTCAGAGTTTTATAGTTTTATGTTTACATTTATGTTCATGATCCATTTTGAGTTCACTTATGTGAAAGATGTAAGATTTGTATCTAGATTTTTTTTTGGATGTAGATGTCTAGTTGTTTGAACACCATTTGTTGAAAAGAGTATCTTTTCTCTATCATTATTACCTTTGCTCCTTTGCTAACAATCAATTAACTATATGTATGTGGGTCTATTGATGGAATCTTTTATTTTGTTCTTGTCTTGATTGGCTTACCTTGAAATCATATGCTGTCAGTCATCTAATTTCTCTTCTCCTTCAATATTAAGTTGATCTTTCTGGATCATTTACCTCTCCCTATAATTTTAAAATTAGTTTATCAATATTCACAAAATAATGTGCTAGAAATTTAATGAGTTTGATTTTAATCTCTAGGTCAAGATGAGAATGACATCTTGACAATATTGAGTCTTCCTATCCATCACCATGGAGTATCCATCCACTTATTTAATTCTTACTTGATTTATTTATCAGAGCTTTGAGGTTTTCCTCAGGTAGATATTGTGCATATTTTGCTAGATTTATACCTGTGTTTTTCTTTTTCATAGTGCTAACAGAAATGGCTTTTAATTTTGAAGTCCACTTGTTCATTACTAGTATATAGGATACAGCAATTAATTCTGCATTTTAACCTTATATCCTGGAACCTTACTATAGTCCCTTATTAGTTACTAGGAGGTTTTATAGTATGTTCTTTCAGACTTTCAACATAGTTGATCAGATCATCTGCAAGCAAAAGACGGGATTCTTTTCTTTCTTCTCAATCAGTATGCCTTTAATTTACTTTTTCTTGTCTTATTGCATTAGCTAGGACTTTCAGGGTGATATTGAAAGAAATGATAAGAGAAGACATTCTTGTTTTGTTATTTAACCTCTATGTCTGTAGAAATTTTCTAATTATATCTTCGATTTCTAGTTTAATTCAATTGTGATCTGAGAATAGACATTGTATTGTTTCTATTCTTTTAAATATGTCAGAATGCACTATATCATAGTTTATGTTCTATGCAAGCTTGAGGAGAATGTGTATTCTGCTGTTTTTGGATTAATTACTCTAAGAAAGTCCATAATATCACATGACTAATGCTGTTGTTGAGTTCAAATATGTCCTTACTAATTTATTGGCTACTAGATCTATGTATTTCTGATAGGTATTAAAGTTTCTAACTATAATAGTAGCTTCATCTATTTCCACTTGCAATTCCATCAGCTTTTGCCTGTGTACTTTGATGTTCTGTTGCTATGTGCATTCACATTAAGAATTATGTCTTCATGGAAATTTTTCCCTTTATCATTATGTAATAACCCTCTTTGTCCTTCAGAACTTCCTTTGCTCATAAGTCTGAAATTAGTAAATCTATTTATACTTTCTTTTGATTATGTCAGAATATCTTTCTTCATTTACTTTTAACCTATGTATGCCTTTATATTTAAATGTACATAAATATATTTGAATTTAAATAAAGGCATAAACAGGGTTTCAAACAATATATGAGTGATTCTTTTTGATTCACCCAGTTTTTGGTCTATTCTGATAGTTTATGTTTTTTAAAATAAACATTACATATATTTGGCATATACAACATGATGTTTGATGCACATATACACTGTGAAATGATAACTATGGTCAAGGATGTTAACAGATTTATCACTTCATATAGTTGCCTTTTGTGTTCTTGTGGGATAAGAACATATATCTAAGCAAATATTGAATATACAATATGCAATACAGTATTATTAACTACAGTGTTAGCTTCCCATCACTGTGACAAAATACTGGAGATAAGCATCTTGTAAAGAGGAAAGGTTTATTGTGGCTCATGGTTTCAGAGGTCTGAGGCCATGATCTCTTGGCCACTGTCTTTGGGCCTGTGACAAGGCAGCACAACATGGCAGATTACATATTCAAAGAAGCTGCTCTTCTCATGGTGGCCAGAAAGCAAAGAAAGAGACAGGAAGGAGCCTAGGTCCCATTTTCCCCTTCAAGGGCATATCTTATTGATTTAACTTCCCGAACTAGGCCCTGCCTCTTTAAGATTTCACTATTCTCAATGATACCATGGACTGAAGACAAAGCCTTGAACAAATGGGCCTTTAGAGGGCTATGTAGATCCAAACTATAACATAAAATTTCCATGCTGCATATTAAAGCACTGGAACGTATTTGTCCTATATCACTGAAATTTCATACCCTTTGACCAACATCTTACATTTTCCTCAACTCCCACTACTAGTCACTAACATTCAATTCTCTCCTTCTATGGCTTTGAATTTTACAGATACAATATATAAATGAGATTATGTAGTATTTGTCTTACCCTATCTAACTTATTTCACTTAACATAATGTCCTCCAGGCTTATCTATGTCATTGCAAATAGTAGGATTTTCTTCTTTTTAAAGGCTGGATAATATTCCATTGTGTATGTATATATGTATATGTGTATGTGTATGTGTATATATATATATATATATATATATATATATATATATATATATCACATTTCTTTATACATTCATCTGTCAATGGAAATTTAGGTTGTTTTCATGTCTTGACTATCGTGAATAATGCTGAAAATAAATATGGGAATGCATATAACTCTTTGAGATATTGATTTCATTTCCTTTGAATGTATATCCAGAATCGGGATTGCTATATCATATGGTAATTCTATTTTTAATTTTTGTGGAAACTCCATATGGTTTTCCATAATGGCCATACCAACTTATATTCCCAATAACAATGTACAAGAATTACCTTTTCTCTGTATCCACATCAACACCTTTTACCTTTTTGGGTTTTGATTATAGCTATTCCTAATGAATGCAAGGCTAGCATTGCACAGTTACTCTGGATTCACCAATGAGATTTATAAATGCTTTCATGCATTTGCCTAGCATGTTTTCATTTTAGTTTGAAGAACTTCCTTGAAGAATTTCCTATTCTACTGGTGATAAAGCTACTCAATTTTTGTTTGTCCGGGAAAGATCTTATCCTGCTTTTATTTTGTCAGGTACAGAATTCCTAGTTGGCATTTTTTTTCTTTCCAACACTTTCAATATATCACCCCATGCTCTCCACGTCTGAGAAACCCAGGGACAGCCTTATGGAAGTTGTCCTTTATACATGGAAATTTGCTTTCTCTTGTTGCTTTCAAATTTTTCTCTGTGTTCTTGACTCCTGACAATTTGGTCACCATAGGCTTCAGCATACTATTTTGGGGGACTTTGGAGTTTCATGAATTTGGATATTGATTTTCCTCCCAAGATTTAAGGAATTTTCAGGCATCGTTTCTGTCCTTATCCCTCTCCTCTCTTTAAATTTCTCTAATGCGTATATAATTTATTAGCTGATATCCATAAGTCCCATAGGCTTTTGTCACTCTTTTTCGTTTTTTTCATTCTGTCTAGATAATTTTACATGATATATCTTTGAATTCACTTGTTCTTTCTTCTGCCTGATTGAAGCTCTCTGTTGTACTTTTTAATTTTCAATCATTGCATTCTTGAGATCCAAAATTTCTGCTTGTTTTTTTTTTAAATTATTTCTCTACCCCTGTTAAACTTCTAGTTTTGTTCATGTATGTTTATATAACTTAGTTATCTTCGTCCTTTGTTTTATTTTGCAGATCATCTCCCATCTTTAATACTTTGTCCTGAAACCACTTTCTTACTTTTTAAAATTTATTTATTTATTTTAATTAGCTATATATGACAGCAGAATGCATACTGATTCATTGAACACAATTACAGCACAACTTTTCATTTCTCTGATTGTACATGATATAGCATTGCACCATATGTGCAGTTATACAGTACCTAGGGTAATGATGTCCATCACATTCCACCATCTTTCCTGTGCCCATACCCGCTTTCATCCTCTGCTTCCCCTTTGCCCAATCAAAGTTCCTCCATTTTTCCCATGTCATCACCTCATTAGGGATCAGCATCCACTTATCAAAAAGAACATTCGGCCTTTGTTTTTTGGGGATTGGCTTACTTCACTTAGCATGATTTCTTCAACTCCATCCATTTGACTGCAAATGAGATGATTTTATTCTCTTTCAATGCTGAGTAATCTTCCATTGTGTATATATACTACAGTTTTTTTTTTATCCATTCATCTATTGAAGGGCATCTAGTTTGCTTCCACAGTTTTAACTACTGTGAAAAGAGCTGCTATAAATATTGATGTGACTGTGTCCCTATAGTATGCTGATTTTAAGTCTTTTGGGTACAGACCAAGGAGTGGGGTAGCTGGGTCAAATAGTGGTTCTATTCCAAGTTTTCTAAGGAATCTCCATATTGCTTTCCAGAGTAGTTGTACCAATTTGCAGTCCCACCAGTAATGTATGAGTGTGCCCTTTCCCCCACATCCTCACCAACATTTATTGTTGTTTATATTATTGATAATTGCCATTCTGACTGCCATGAGATGAAATCTTAGTAGTTTTGATTTGAATTTCTCTAATTACTAGAGACGTTGGACATTTTTTCATATATTTCTTGATCGATTGTTTATCTTCTTCTGAGAAGTGTCTGTTCAGTTCCTCAGACCTTTTATTGATTGGGTTGCTGGTTTGGGGGGTATTAAGTTTTTTGAGTTCTTTATATATCCTGGAGATTAGTGCTCTATCTGATGTGCGTGTGGCAAAAATTTATTCCCCAAATGTAGGCTTTCTCTTTACCTCATTGATTGTTTCTTTTGCTGAGAACTTTTTTGTTTGAATCCATCCCATTTATTGATTCTTGATTTTATTTCTTATGCTTTAGAAATCTTGTTAAGAAAGTCAGGGCCTAATCTGACATAATGAAGATTTGGCCCTGCTTTTTTCTCTATTAGGCACAGGGTCTCTGGTCTAATTCATAGGTCCTTGATCCACTTTGAGTTGAGTTTTGTGCATTGTGAGAGATAAGGGTTTACTTTCATTTTGCTGCATATGGATTTCCAGTTCTCCTAGCACCATTTATTGAAGAGGCTATCTTTTTTTCCAATGTATGTTTTCAGCTTCTTTGTCTAGTATGAGATAACTGTATTTATGTGGGTTTATCTCTGTGTCCTCTATTCTGTACCATTGGTCTACATGTCTATTTTGGTGCCAATACCATGCCATTTTTGTTACTATAGATTTGTAGTATAGATTAAGGTCTGGTATTGTGATGCCTCCTGCTTCGCTCTTCTTGCTAAGGACTGCTTTGGCTATTCTGGGTCTCTTATTTTTCCAAATGAATTTCATGATTGCTTTTTCTATTTCTATAAGGAATGACAATGGGATTTTAATTGGAATCACATTGAATCGGTATAGTGCTTTGGGTAGTATGGCCATTTTGATAATATTAATTTTTCCTATCCAAGAGCATGGGAGATCTTTCCATCTTCTAAGTTTTTTTTTTCTTTTTTTAATTATAATTATTTAAAAAAATTATTTGTTTTAATTAGTTATATATGACAGTAGAATGCACTTATATACTTTGGTATATCATACATAGATGGGATATAACTTCTCACTTTTCTGAGTATACATATTGTAGAATCACATTGGTCATACAGTCACATACATACATAAAGTGAAAATGTTTGTTTCATTCTACTATCTTTCTTATCCCCACACCATATCCCCTGACTTCTTCTCCTTTCAGTTCCCTCTACTTAATCTAAGGTAACACTATTTTTTTTTTGCATTACAATTCTTAATACACATATATACCACAATTTTTGTATCTCTGTTTGTATATAAAGTATGTTGACACCCAATTCAAGTCTTCATACATGTACTTTGTATAATGATGACCATCACATTCCACCATCCTTGCTAATCCCCTGCCCCCTCCCATCCCCTCCCACCCCTCTTCCTTATCTGGAATCCATCTAATCCTCCAGTGCTCTCTCTCCCAATCCCACTATAAGTCAACCTCCTCATATCAGAGAAAACATTTGGCATTTGTTTTTTTGGGGGGATTGACTGACTTTACTTAGCATTATCTTCTCCAATGCCATCAATTTATCTGCAAATGCCATGGTTTTGTTCTTTTTTAATGCTGAGTAAAATTCCATTGTGTATAAATGCCACATTTTTTTTATCCTTTCACCCACTGAAGGGCATCTAGATTGGTTCCACAGTTTAGCTATTGTGAATTGTGCTGCTCTAAACATTGATATGGCTGTGTCCCTGTAGTATGCTGTTTTTAAGTCCTTTGGGTATAGTCCGAGGAAGGGAATAGCCATACCCAGTTTTCCAAGGAATTTCCATACTGCTTTCCATATTGGCTGCACCAATTTGCTGTCCCACCAGCAATGTATGAGTGTGCCTTTCCCCCCACATCACTTTATTTCTTTAGTGTTCTGTAGGTGTCATTGTACATGTCTTTCACCTCTTTTGTTAAGTCAATTCCCAAGTTTGTTTTTTTGTTGTTGTTGTTTGTTTGTTGAGGCTATTTTGAATTGGGTAGTTTTCCTAATTTATCTCTTGGAGGATTTATTACTGATGTATAGAAATGCATTTGATTTATGAGTATTGATTTTATATCCTGATACTCTGCTGAATTCATTCATTAATTCTAGAAGTTTTCTGGTGGAGTTTTTTGGATCCTCTAAGTATAGAATCATGTCATCAGCAAATAATGATAGTTTGAGTTCTTCTTTTCCTATTCATATCACTTTAATTTCTTTCATCTGTCTAATTGCTCTGTCTAGAGTTTCAAAGACTTTGTTGAATAGAAGTGGTGAAAGAGTCTTGTTCAGTTTTTAGAGGAAGTGCCTCCAATTTTTCTCCATTTAGGATGATATTGGCTTTGGGTTAAGCATAGATAGCTTTTATAATGTTGAGGTATGTTCCTACGATCCCTACTTTTTCTAGTGTTTTGAACATGAAAGGGTGTTGTATTTTATAAAATGCTTTCTCTGCATCAATTGATATAATCACATGATTCTTATCTTAAAGTCTATTAATGTGATGAATTGTATTTATTGATTTTCATATGTTGAACCAATCTTGCATCCATGGAATAAGGCCCACTTGATCATGGTGCACTATTTTTAAAATGTGTTTTTGTATGCAATTTGCTGGAATTTTATCAAGAATTTTTGCATCAATGTTCATCAAGGATATTCGTCTAAAATTTTCTTTCCTTGATGTGTCTCTGCCTGGTTTTGGTATCAGGATGATACTAGCTTCATAGAATGAGTTTGGAAGGGTTTCCACCTTTTCTATTTCATGGAATAATTTGGGGAGTATTGGTATTAATTCTTCTTTGTAGGTATTGTAGAACTCAGATGTTAATCCATCTGATACCCAACTTTTCTTGTATGGTAGGATTTTGATGGTGCCTTCTATTTCCTTGTTTGAAATTGATCTGCTCAAATTGTATATGTCTTCTCAACTCAGTTTTGGTTGATCACATGCCTCTAGAAATTTGTTGGTGTCTCTGAGTTTTTCTATTTTACGGGAGTATAAATTTTCAAAATAGTTTCTAATTGTCTTCTTTATTTCAATAGTGTCTGTCATGATATTCCCTTTTACATCATTAATTTTAGTAATTTGAGTTTTCTCTCTCCTTCTTTTCATTAGGGTGGGCTAAGGGTTTGTCAATTTTATTTATTTTTTCAAAGAACCAGCTTTTTGTTTTGACAATTTTTTGAATCGTTTCTTTTGTTTCAATTCCATTAATTTCTGTCCTGATTTCAATTCCTTCCTGCCTTCTACTACTTTTGGTGTTGGTTCATTCCTCTTTTTCAAGGGCTTTCCACTGTAATGACAGGTCACTTATTTGTTAACTGTTTCTTTTTTTTTTTTAAATGAATGAACTTCATAAAATGAACTTTCCTTTTATCCCTGCCTTCATAGTGTCCCATAGATTTTGATAAGTTGTATAAGAGTTCTCATTTATCTCCAAGAATTATTTTAGCTCCTCCCTGATGCTTTCTGTTATCCATGCATCATTCAATAGTATAGTGTTTAGTCTACAGGTGTTGGAGTAGCTTCTATTTTTTATTTATCATTGATTTCTAATTCTAGTATGGTCAGATGGAATGCAGGGTAGTATCGCTATTTATTTTTTTATTTGCTGAGACTTGCTTTGTGGCATAACATATGGTCTCTTTTGGAGAAGGATCCATGTGCTGCTGAGAAGAAAGTGTACTTACTCATTGATGGAATAGTCTATATATGTCTATTAAGTCTAACTTCTTAATTGTGTTATTGAGTTCTATAATCTCTTTGTTTAGTTTGTGTTTGGAAGATCTCTCCAGTGGTGAGAGTGTGTAATAAAGTCACCCAGTATTATTGTGCTGTGGTCTATTTGGTTCTTGATTTGAGAAGGGTTTGTTTGGTATATATCTAGATGCCCCATTGTTTGGGGCTTAGATATTTATGATTGTTATGTCTTGTTGATGTATGAATCCCTTAAGCAGTATGAAATGTCCTTCTTTATCCCTTTTCACTAGCTTTGGTTTGAAGTCCACTGTATCAGATATGAGGATGGAAACCCCTGCTTGTTTACGTGGTCCAATGAGTGGTACATTTTCCCCCACCCTTTCACCTTTAGTCTGTGGATGTCTTTTCCTGTGAGATGAGTCTCTTGAAGGCAGCATATTGTTAGGTCTTTTTTTAAAAAAATCCAATCTGTCAATCTATGTCTTATAATTGATGAGTTTAGGCCATTCGCATTCAGGGTTATTATTTTTGAAATATGACTTGGTTTATTTTGGGTTTTTAACTTGACCTGGTTTATCCTTTGGTTGGCCTTTCCTTTAGAATAGTTCCTCCCTCTGCTCATCTTCATTGTTGTTTTCATTTCCTCCTCCTGGAATATTTTGCTGAGAATGCTTTGAAGGGCAGGCTTTCCTCACTATAAATTCTCTTAACTTTGGTTTATCATGAAGGGTTTTTACTTCATCATCAAAACTGAAGCTTACTTTTGCTGCTTATAAGGTTCTTGGTTGACATCCATTTTCTTTTACAGCCTGGTATATGTTGTTCCAGGATCGCCTGGCTTTGAGGGTCTGGGTTGAAAAATCTGCTGAGATGCGAATTGGTCTCCTTCTATGTGTGATCCGATTCCTTTCTCTTGCAGCCTTGAAGAAAATTCTATTCTTATTCTGTGTGCTAGGCATTTTCATTATAATGTGACTTGGTGTAGATTTGTTGTAATTTTGTACATTGGTGTCCTGAAACCTTCTTTTGATGCTTGCTCTTTCTCTTCAAACTTTTTGTCTTTTAGAATGCCTTATAATGTTTTCTTGATAGTCAGGTATGATGTGCTTGGCAAAAGAAACTGCTATACACAAGCATTTAGTAATGTGATGGGAAGGTGGGATGGGAGCCGCTTGGTACTAGGATTTGGTCATATAGTGAGTCTGTGCTCCTGGACTGTGAACTTCCTGTGTGCTTCTCAGGGCACCGCCACCACCACCCCCAGGTTGGAAGGGATGGGTGGAGTGGTCTGAAGTCAGGTATTCTCTTCCCCAGGTCAAGTAGGTTGTAATAAAACCTTGGCAGTCTAGGCTCTGGTTAAGTAGTTTTTGCTGAGGGGCAGACCTGTTTAAAAACAGAATGTTCTGTTTTATTTCAAAATGGCTTCTTTCCCCCTCCTCTTGCAGAAGCAGGAGGGAATTTTTCCTCCCACATTCACTCTGAGAACTGGTAGAATTCCAGAAGATAAAACTTACAAAAGTGTGGGTGCTCCAATGCTCCGGACCACAGTGTTTTTCTCTTTACTGTGCTGGAATCCCTACCCTGCCACTGGGTCCCACAGAGGTTTCTGCCCTGCTAAGTTGTGATATATTTTCCTGTTGATCTCTCCAACATGGAGGGCGGAAGCTTCTTCCTGTGGCTTCATGTCTGCGTGGATCTTAGAAGAATTCAACATTCTTTTTCAGTTACTTCAACTTTTTTACTGGTTAGGACAAAATGGAAAATTCCAAGCTTTTTACACCAGACCAAAACCTGGAAGTCTCCCTTGGAAGGATTTTAAACAGAAATGGAGAGTGGTTAGAATGCTTTTACTTAATAACTCATCAGATAATTATTTCTTGAGTACCAACCATGTGCCAGTCACTGACCTAAGCATGTGAGACATACCTGTTAACAAATTGCAAATTTTTCAGAGAGCTTGCATTAAATAATAGAAGAGAGAATATATATAATTTTTAAACATTATAAGTAAACACACTGTATAAGCATGTTAGAGAGTAAAAACGCTATCAGCAGAGTATGGTAGGGAGGTAGCAAATGAAGGAAACAGGTTGCAATTTTAAATAGGGTGGCCAGGGTAGACCTCAGTGACAAAATGCTGTATGCCATTTAGTAGAACACGCTTCACAACTACAAAACTATTGTTCTGATTGTCAATTAGGCAAGACAAGAAAATAAAAGAGATCAACATAGGAAATGAAGGAGTCAAATTATCCCTGTTTGCAAATGATATGATCCTATACTTAGAAGATCCAAAAAGTTTCACCAGAAGACTGCTGGCACTAATAAACAAATTCAGCAAAGCAGCAGGTTGCAAAATAAACATCTAAAAATCAATAATTTCCTATATACTAATAATGAATTGTTTGAGAAAGAAACCAGGAAAACAATCCCAGTAGACTCAAAATTAAAAAAAAAAAAAAAATGACAACAACAACAACAAAGAAACAACCTGGAAATAAATCTAAGCAAGAAGGTGAAAGATCTCTACAATGAAACCTATAGAACATCAAAGAGAGAAACTGAAGAAGACAAAAGATAGAAAGACCACCTATGTTCTTGGATAGGCAGGATTAAAATTGTTTAAATGGCCATATTACCATAAGCAATTCCCATTAAGGCACCGGTGGCTTAACCATTGTGAATTGAGCTGCTATAAACATTGACATGATCTTTCTTTTTAAATTTTCTTTTCTTTTTTATTTTATAGTAGAATGCATTTTGACATATAGTAGGCAAACGAAGCACAACTTCTCATTCTTCTGGCTATATATGGTTCAGAGTCACTTCGCTAGTGTAATCATATATGTATATAGGGTAATAATATCTTTCTCTTTCTACCATCCTTCCTATCCTCAAAACCCCACTCCTCCCCTGACTCCCCTCTACACAAATCAAAGTTCTTTCATTCTTCCCTATACCCGTGCCCCACTATGGATCAGCATCCTATCAGAGAAAACATTCAGCTTGGGGTTTATGGGATTGGCTTATTTCACTTAGCATGATATTCTCTAGCTCCATCCATTTACCTGAAAACACTATAATTTCATTCTTCTTTAAGGCTGAGTAATATTCCATTGTGTATATGTACCACATTTTTCTTTATCCACTCTTCTGTTGAAGGGCATCTATGTTGGTACACTTTTGTAAATTGAGCTGCTATAAACATTGATGTGGCTGTGTCCCTGAAGTATGCTGATTTTAAGTCCTTTATGTATAAACCAAGGAGTGGGATAGCTGGGTCAAATGGTGGATTCATTCCAAGTTTTCTCAGGTATCTCCATACTGCTTTCCATAGTAATTGCACCAATTTGCAGTCCCACCAGCAATGTATGAGTGTGCCTTTTTCTCACATCTTCGTCAACACTTATTGTTGCTTGTATTCTTGATAACTACCATTTTGACTAGAGTGAGATGAAATCGCAGTTGCTATTCTCTAGAATAGAAGAGAGATGTTGAACATTTTATCATATATTTGTTCAGATAAATGGTAAAAGAAGTGTGTGTATGTATTACTCATCCATAAATAAGAATGACTTTATGACATTTGCCAGTAAATGGATGGATCTGGAAACTATCAGTAAAATAAGCCAGTTCCAAAAATAACCAAGGGTTGGATGTTTTTGCTGTTAAATGGAAGCTAGCCTACGATAAGAGGGGAGAGGGAAATAACAGATATTTAGTACATTAGACAAAAGGGAGTGAAGGGAAGGGACGGGGATAGAAAGAGGAAAGACAGTGGAATTAAACTGACATAATTTTCCTGAGGGCTTATATTAATACACTATGTGAATCCCACCATCAGTACATTCATAAGGATGGGATCCTAACTTGAATAAGATATATTTCATGCTTGTGCAATTATATCAAAATGAACTCTACTGTCACATATATCTAAAAAGAACCAATAAAAAATGGGGAGTGGGAAGATACCAATGACATTCTTCATTGAACTAGAAAAACAGTGCTAAAACTCATTTGGAAACATAAAATATCCAAAATAATTCTAAGCAAAAAAAAAAAAAAATGCAAAGCTGGAGACATCGTGGTACCTGACCTCAAATTATATGGCAGAGCTATAGTAATGAAAACTGCATGGTACTGGAAAAAAAAACAAACACATAGACCATTGGAACAAAATAACAGACAGAGACAAACCCACACATGTACAGTTATCTGACCCTTGACAAAGGTGTCAAAAACATACTTTGGAGAAAAGCCTGCCTTTTAAACAAATGATGTTGTGAAAACTGGTTGTCTACACATAGAAGATGTAACTAGACCTTTATGTTTCACCCTGAAGAAAAGTCAACTCAAAGTGGATCAAAAACCTAGGAATTAGGCCAGAAACTATATAACTCCTTTGAAGAAAGTGTAGGGTCAATGCTCTAACATATAAGTGCAGGCAATGACTTTCTCAATAAGACCACTAATACTCAGGAAATAATGGCAAGAACTAGTAAATGGGATGGCGTCAAATTAAAAAGCTTCTGCACTGCAAAATAAATAATTAAGAACGTGAAGAGAAAACCTATCAAATGGGAGAAAACCTTTTCTAGATACTCTTCTGACAGATTAGCATAAAAATATGTAAAGAACTCAAAAAATTAACACCAAAATATCCCAATCAATACATGAGTAAATGAATTTAACACACACTTCTCAAAAAAAAAAGAAATACAAGTGGTCAACAAATATATGAAAAAATGATCAACATCTCTAGCAATTAGGAAAATGCAAATCAAAACTTGCACTGAGATTTTATCTCACTCCAGTTAGAATGGCAGTCATCAAGAATACACTCAAGTCTAGGTCCTTGAATCACTTTGAGTTGAGTTTTGTGCATGGTGAGAGATAGGGGCTTAATTTCACTTTGCTGCATATGGATTTTCAATTTTCCTAGTACCATTTGTTAAAGAGGCTATCTTTTCTCCAATATGTTGGTTTGGGCACCTTTGTCTAGTACGAGGAAACTGTATTTAGGTGGGTTTGTCTCTGTGTTCTCTATTCTGTACTATGGTCTACAAGTCTATTTTGGTGCCAATACCATGCCATTTTTGTTATTACTGCTCTGTAGAATAGTATAGTGATATCACCTGCTTCACTCTTTTTGCTAAGGATTGCTTTGGCTATTCTGAGTCTTATTTTTCCAAATGAATTTCATGGTTGTTTTTTCTATTTATATGAGGAATGTCATTGGGATTTTTATTGGAATTTCATTAAATCTGTATAGTACTTTTGGTAGTATGGTCATTTTGACAATATTAATTCTGTCTATCCAAGAACAAGGAAGATCTTTCCATCTTCTAAGGTCTTCTCTAATTTCTTTCTTTAATATTCTGTGGTTTTCATTGTAGAGGTCTTTCACCTCTTTCTTTAAGTTGATTCTCAAGTATTTTATTATTTTTTGAGGTAGAATAAATAAATTAATTTAATTAATATTTTTTAAAGAGAGAGAGAGAGAGAATTTCAATATTTATTTTTTTTTTTTTTAGTTTTCAGCGGACACAACATATTTGTTTGTACGTGGTGCTGAGGATCGAACCCGGGCTGCACGCATGCCAGGCGAGCGTGCTACCGCTTGAGCCACATCCCCAGCCCCTAATTAATATTTTTTAAAAAGAATACACTCAATAATAAATTCTGTAGAGGATGTAACAAAAGACACTTTCACACTGTTGGTGAAATTGTAAATTAATACAATCAGTAAGGAAATCCATACCAGGTTCCTCAAATGACTAGGAATGAAACCACCATATGACACAGTTATACCACACCTTAGTATTTATTCTAAAGAATTAAAGTCATCATACTCTAAAAATACATGCATGCCCATGTTTATAGCAGCAAAATTCACAATAGCTAAACTAGTTTAGGTGTCCATTAATAGATGGATTGACAGAGAAAATGTGATATATATGCACAATGGAATTTCATTCAGCTGTAAAAAAAAAAGTAAAATTATGTCATTTTCAGGAAAATAGGTAGAACTTAAGAACATTATGTTAAGGGAGGGGGAACATGGGAGGAATAGATGAATTCTAGATAGGGAAGAGGGGAGGGAGGGATAGAGAGGAGGCAGGGGATTAGCAAGGATGGTGGAATGTGATGGACATCATTATCCAAAGTACATGTATGAAGACACGAATTGGGTGTCAACCTACTTTATATACAAACAGAGATATGAAAAATTGTGGTATATATGTGTATTAAGAATTGTAATGCAAAAAAACAAAGTACATGTATGAAGACATGAATTGGCGTGAACATACTTTATATACAAAGATATGAAAAATGTGCTCTATAGTGCAGTAAGAATTGTAATGCATTCCACTGTCATGTATTTAAAAAAAATAAAATAAATAAAAATAGATAAATAAATGAAATAATTTTAAAAGAACATTATGTTAGTCAAAATAAAGCCAAACTCAACAGTCAAGGGTCATGTGTTTTCTCTCACATGTGGAAGCAAGAGTGGAAAAGGGGGAAAGAAGCTGCTGTGGGCCAGGGAATCTCGTGAAAATAAAAGGGAGACCAGGAGAGTAGAGAAAAGGGACACGGGGAAAAGGAGGTGGGGAGAGAAAGGAGAAATGCTGGGGATGATACTGACCAAAATGCACTGTTACATGGTGTGCATGTATGAACAGGTACCCATTAATCCCACTATCATGAGCAATTATAATGCACCAATAAAAACAGAAAAAATATTGCTCTGATTTTGATAGGAATTGTGTTATTTCTATTAACACATGTTCATTGAACAGAATTACAAACTGAGCTACATCCCTAGGGCCAGATGGTAGTGTTTTTTTTTTTTTTTTTTTTTTTTAATACAAAAGTAAGTGCCATACCCATAAAATGTCAGGATTTCAGACCCTCAATTATTCTTTAAAATATCACAGAAAACCTAGTTAGCCCTGAGGGGAAGAAGCAAGGCCAGTTCCGCCTGCTAGGTGACCGCTAGGGCTCTGGAAGTGCTGCTGTCCCTGGGACCCTCAGGAAGCTACTTATCCCCGTGGGCATCAGCTTTTTCATCAACATAATGTGGATGAATCAAATCCTAAAATCTTAAGATACATTATCTCACATAGCAAGAGGGAATTTGCAGGTGTGATTAAGGATGTCCAGATGAGGAGATTATCCTGGATTATCTGGGCGGATCCAGTGTTATCAAAAGAGTCCTTACAAGAGGAAGCAGGAGAGTCGCAGTCAGGGAGAAGATGTGAGGACCAAAGCAGAGGTCAGGGAGAAGACGCTACTCCACCGGCTTTGAAGGTGCAGGCAGGGGGTGGTGAACAAAGGAAAGCAAGCAGCCTTTATAATCTGGAAAAGACAAACAAATTCTCCCCTGAAGCCTCCAGAAGCAGCACAGTCCTGGGGAACATTTCAGACTTCTGATCTTCAGGAAGGGAAGAAAATAAAATAAGTGTGTGGTCTTGGGTCATGGAGTAAGTGGTGTTTGTTACAGCAGCCACAGGAAACCTGTACACACTCTTCTGCTGGAGCCTGGCAAAGGGTCCCATCTGGTTCCCAGAAAACCCACTCCTTGGCCCCAGCCTGCTAAAAGTGCAGCTCACAACAGCATGGCCCTCCCTGTGCAGCCCTTCACCGATATACCACTCAGGCACAAGTCAAATACCAGATCCTGTGTTCTCCCAACTCTAGGGGGACGCACGCCTCGCTACCAACTGGTGTCCTTGGTAGGGAAGGAGAAACCCCCCACCCCCAGCTCCAAGTCAGCGGGAAGACTTCCCAGCTGATGCACCTTCTCCAGACATTCCCTGTCCTGCCTTTTTCATGTCACCACCTCTTCTCACACAGCTAGAGATGTCAGAGGACTGCACTGGCCAAACCCACTTTATGCTCTCTTCCACTGTTTTACACAAGTGCTTCAATTCCTCAGTTCAGATTATGGAAGTCCTGGCACCTGCATTGTAATTCTCAGCCTTTGGGGAATCTGCTAGGGACTCGGAGGCAAAAAGAATGTTCACATGAGAACTGGCCCTGCTGGCTTGCAAGGGGAGACCAAAGCTCCCTGAGGGCTGATGTTCATGTGCGCCGGTTACAGGGAAAGACCAGGCTGAGCACTTTGTATGAGAGACTGACTTTGAAAATCCTCACATTGAAGTACTGTCATTCCCCATTTTACAGATGGGAAAATTGAGGCCGAGAGATCAAGTATTTTGCTCAGGGTTACATAATAAATGGCAGGGTTGGGATTCAAATGAAGGCAGTCTGCCCCTTCACACAATTAGTGTTTAAGACCCCAAGATGAACTTCTCTGACTTATAGAAGAGAGAGAGAGAGAGAGAGAGAGAGAGAGAGAGAGACAGAGAGAGACAGAGAGAGACAGAGAGAGATCTGAAGGAGTCAGTGGAATGGGGTCAGAGGCAGGAAGTGGCAATAGAGCTAAGAACTATAGTAAGGAGAGAACTTTGCTCTTCTTCTTCACCAAACTTCCTCCTCCTCCTCCTCCTCCTCCTTCTCCTCCTCCTCCTCCTCCTCCTCCTCCTCCTCCTCCTCCTCCTTTCTCCTTCTTCTTCTTCTTTTTAATTTTTGTGATACTTGGAATGGAACCCAAATAAGCTCTACCACTGAGCTCTATCTCCAGCACTTTTCATCTTTTTAGGCTGAGATAAGGCTAGCCTCCAACTTGCATCCTCCTGCCACAGCCTCCTGAGTAAGTAGGATAGTAAAGAGAAATTTCTAAGAAGGATGCTTTAGCTCCTTTGCTGGAGATTGCATTTCAGCCCTTCCTCCTCCCTGTGAGACTTCAGTAGAGTCCAGATCACTCCCTGAGAGCAAACACTGAGGTTCGCATTGAGGTTGGTGCAGGGTGAAAGCATAAGAGGCAGACTTAAGCAAGGAAGGGGCTTCTGGCATCCACCTTTTGTCTTAACTTACAGTTGTAGTTTTCTTAGATGCAACACTGTTTTAGCCATAGAGACGTGGGGTTTTAGAAATGTTGTATTTATCATTTTTAATATGCTTTTAAGTAATTACTCAATGAGAACAGTTCATTGTAGAAAATATGGGCAAAAACATAAAATAAAAATTGTCCTTGATCTCACTACCCAGACACAATCCGATAAGATTTTGATATATGTATTCTTTCAAGATGTCTCTGCACAAATCTATTTTTTCTTAAGTTTTATTTTTAAATGGGATCATAATAAAACTGTAAACAAACACAACAAATTAATTTCAAAGAACAGAATAAAATTACATAAATAAAAGTGGGATCACACTGTCACATGGGTTTTTGTTTGTTTATTTGTGACTCAGAAGATTAAAACTTAGGCCTTGTGCATACAAGGCAAATACTCAACCACTAAGCCAAACACCATCCCCTGTCACATGGTTTTTAAATCTACTTTTGAGCAACTTGGTAGGTATGACTTCAGTCTCAGCTCTCCTTTGTAGGGATTCTAACTGTGGAAATATACAGGGAAGCATTCCTCTGGTGAGCAAACTCTCCGGGGGTAACAGGCACTCTATCTCCCACCCTTAGAATGCCCTGCAGTTTCTCCTCCGTACTAGGAAGATAACTAATACATGTGCAATGCCTAGCTGCTGTGGCAATACCCTCCACGAAGAGGCTCTGTGCTAGAGTCTTCTCAACCTCAACCTTGATCTCAGGCACACAGCTCCTGGAAATAAAGAAATTCTCTTGTTAGACAACTACAATGTTTCACTGAGCCTAAACTTGTCCACATAATAGTAACTTTATACAATGGATTTTCTTGAGAGCTACACAAAGCTCCTAACATTGCACATTGTAACCTAGTATGTAACTAAGAAATAGCTTCATAAAGTTGCCAAGTCTGTAACCTGCCTCCTAATACAATAAGCAATATGTACTAAGATGCCAATGGCCTAAAGTAACCTATAGATATAAATAAGCCATTTGGCCATTCTGCCATCTTTCTCTCCAGCCTCTGCATCTTGTCTCTGTGTCTCTTTTTTATTTTCCTTACACTCCTTTAATAAAATTTTCTTTGTCTTTCTTTTTTTTTTTTGCAGGATGCTCTACTCTGAGCTACATCCCCAGTCTTTTTTTTTTTTTAACACAGTCTTGCTAAGTTGCCTGGACTAGCCTTGAACTTGTGATTCTCCTGTCTCAGCCTCCCAAGTAGCTGGGATTACAGGCATGTGCCACAAAGTCTGGCCTTCAACAATATTTTAATATCTGCAAAATAGCCTGTTGCATGGAGGAATCAACATATTTAATATACCTACTGCTATTACCTATGTGTAATTGTTAAAGTCACTTTTTGTCTCTCTAACACCTGAGAAGAACACCTTAGAGGAGGAAAGAGTTACTCTGGCTCATGGTTTCAGAGGTTTCAGTCCATGGATGACAGGCTCCATGGCTCTGGGCCTGAGGAGAGGCAGAAGAGTGTGGCAGAGGGGTGTTCCTCACCTCATGGCTGCAGGAAAGTAGAGAAAGAAAGAAAGGGGCCTCGCTGGCCTAGACTGAGATAATTTCAATTAGTACTGTTTTAAAAAATCTAGTGGTGCCACCTATAATCTCAGCTACTCAGGAGGTTGATGCAGGTGGATCAAGTTCAAGGCCAGCCTTAGCAACTTAGTGAAACCCTGTCTCAATATAAAAAAATAAATAAAAAGGATTCAGCGGTAAAGCACCCCTGGGTTCAAATCCCAGCATCACCAAAACTAACTAAATAAATAAGTAAATAAAAGGAAGGGGCTGGGAAGAAGATATATCCTTCCAGTGCATGGACCCAAGGACCCAATCTCTCCACTAGGTTTCACCTCCTACAGTTTCTACTACCCCTTGACAAATGCCACCAAATGATTAATCCCTCAATGGACTGACTAATCCACTGATGGGGTCTGAGCCTTCAGGGTCCAATCACTTCCTGATATTCCCACTCTGAACATTGCTGCACTGGAGACCAAGCCTTCAACATATGAGTTTTTGGAGGACTTTCCAGATTCACAACATTTCAGTAATGTTTCCAGTTCTTTATCCTGATGAGCAATGCCGCAGTGAGTACTGTCATGACTAATTCTCTGTACACAGCCTTAATTATTTTCTTAGGGAGAACTCTGAAGATGGAATTCCCTAGCAAACGACAAGGACACTTGAGGTTTCTCATACACATTTCTTTGACAAACTCTTGGCTCTCCTTGCTGATAATTTTCTGTCTAAAAATATAAGAATACAATGAGATGAACAGTTTGGGGGGAGGGTGTTTAAACCTGAAAAATCTAAGGAAGCACTAGTTGGTGATGTAGAAGTAATGGGATCTTGAGAGAAAGGGCAAGATCATTTTAGCAATAGGGACAGCCTAGGAGAAGAACCCTGTACCTACATGGTTTGATGTCGTACTAGATCCATAAAGGTATCAGGGAAAGAAGCAGGAGGGGGTGCATACAGTCTCTTGGGTAGAGATTGTGAGAAAGTGTAGATTTTATGTTTCTTTAAAAAAAAGAAGAAAAAGAATCTTGAGCATCTTCTTACAAATAAACCCAATGAAGAGGTGGAGTAGGGGAGTGATACAGAGGAAAACACACAGAGGGGCTATCCAGAAAACCTTTCTGCACTCAATTTCAAAATGTTTAGGGATATTTTTTAACAGTCCTAATTGAAATTATCTCAGTCTAGGAAGCTGGAAAAATACTAGGTTAATTTATGAAGGATCAAGGACTGTAGTAGGAAAACAAAAGAAGCAATTTGTCATTAGTTGTGGCTGACCAGCCAGGCCCAAAAATTGTCTAAGTCTTGATGTTGTAATGGCCTGAATAGTGTCCCCCAAAATTCTTCCTGGAACCTCAAAATGTAACCTTCCTTGGAAATAGGACCTTCACAGAAATAATTAGTTAAGATGAGATCATAACTGAATTAGGAGAGGCCCTAAATTCACTATGTCTGTATAAGAAGGTCATGTGAAAGCGCAGAGACTGGGGGAAGGCCACGTGGCAACAGAAGCAAAGAGTGAAGCGTTGCATCCACAAGTCAAGGGGGGCCAAGGATTGCTGGCATCCAGAGTGAGGAGGGGCATGGGAGACCTCCTCTTCCAGAGCCTTCCGAAGAAACCAGCCCTGCTAACACTGATTTTGGACTTCTAGCCTCCAGAACTCCAGAGAAAAAAAATTTCTATTGGTTTTGACCACCCAGTTTGTGACTCTTTGTCATAGCAGCCCTAGGAAACTAATACAGATGTTAATGATTTTGGTCACCCTACACAAGACAAAAATGTAAAGGCAATAATTATTTGGCTGCTGCCATTTGTTTTTAATTAGGGTTTTTTTTAAAAAAAAAAGCAAATAAACCATGGAACCATGCTCCCACTTCTGATGGGAGAACTAGAGGGCTGAAGAACTGGCCTCTGTTTCTGATGGATGGTGGAAATGATGTAAGAAGACAGCCACGAGCATTAACAGCGTTATGCTTGATGCCCTCACTCACCCTGCTTGAGCAGATATGCCACAAGACCCAAACTGTTATCTCTTTGACTTTCCCCCAAACAAACACCCTCGAGGGGATCCAGCCCAAGTCACACCATGGTCCAGGAGAATGATATTACATAAACATCTCAGACTTATCTACCCCCAGGAAAAGCATCTGAACCTCAGAGGATCCTTCTAAAAGCACACATCCATGGGTGGCGTGGGTGACCGGAATGTGTCTTCCTCCTTTTGAGGAGTGGGGTGGTGGTTAAGCATATGGAAGGCTGTTTGAATTTGAATCCCATCTGTGTCACTTTATAACTCTGTGACATGAGACAAATTATTTAATGTCTTTGTGTCTCAGTTTCCTTGTCTGTAGAATGAGGTTAATACTCCTTAATGCTGTTGAAAGTTTAAAATAAATAAACACAGAATGCACTAAATGTGGTGTCTGGCATAAGCACTCAAAGAATGTTAGCTATTATGTGTATTAAGCACCCTCTACATGCAGTAAGTAGGTCTTTGCTTTCTTTTTAATGCACTGTTGAGTGCTTACCAATCTATGGGGGTAGGCTGGAGGGGTGCTGAGATAAGCTGTTTCTTTTTCCCACTACTCATCAGCTACTTTAGGAGATAAAAAAAATCACTATAAAAAGGACACACACAAAATGGAATAGGAGGGACACGTAACCAAGAACAAATACAAAAGATTGGAAAAAAACTTAACAGTGTCACAAAGAGCTCTTCCCATGAATGAAACTTGTGTGTAAAGAGGGAATAAAAGATTTTGAAAACCATTTGGAGCAAGACAACCCTGTAAGGAGCACACTGCTGAGGGCTAATGATGCCAAGTTAGGACAGACAGAAAGCAAATAAACTCAAACTTTATTTTGCAGGACCCTGGTTTGTTTCAGAATGGCTGTGCATAGAACAGACAGAACAGTCACTGTTCTGAAAGAAATGAGGCCTAAATAGCTAAGGAAATTGTGAATGAGTACCAGCCTGAGAGCAAAGACATCTCAGGGTCACAGGGAATTTCAGTCCTGGCTGCAGAACCAGTCAGTAAATAGAGGAAACATGAAGGTTTGAGGAGCCAGAAAAGAAGAGCTGGAAATGTGTCCTAATCTTTGAAATGAGTATAAATGTGAGAGATTCTAAAGCCAGGGGAAGTTAACAAACAAACAAACAAAAAGGCTCAACATTTTAGAAAGGGTGCATATACAAGGACAAAAATAATGTGATCATTTGGAGTGAGGGTGAGCTCGTGAGTTCATCTATGAATCAATTATGCCTTCAGCCCTGGAGGCTCTATTTGAGCCCACTTTAACCTTACATTCCCTACCCTGCACCTCTGCAGACTGGAGGATATTAAGTTCTATCATTATTCTCTGGTGCAATAGACAGAATAATGGCCTCACAAAGACACCCATGTCCTAATCCCTGGAACCTGTGGATATGTATGTTACATAGCAAGGAAGATTTAAGGTGGAATTGAAATTGCTAATCAATTGAGAAGACCTGGACATCAGTTATTTATTTGCATACAATGTAATCACAAGAGTTCTTAAAAGAGACAAGTAGGAATTTTAGAAAGAGATGCGATGGTAGAGGTCAGACTGATGTGCTTTGAAAATGGAAGGGACCATGAGCTAAGGAATGCAGCAATCCTCTAGAAGCTAGAAAAGGCGAGGAGAGAGATTCTCCCCTAGAACCTCCAGAAGGAATTCAGCTCTGAAAAAAAAAATTGCCATTTTAGCCTGTAAGATCCATCTCAAACTTTGGATCTTCAGAACTAGAAGATAAAAACTGTTTTTGAAAACAGTTTTTTGAATTGTCTTAGTTTATTACAGCAGCAATAAGAGTTTAATATATCCAGTCTCCACATTATCCTATGATTATTTTCTGGTCATTTAAAAGAACTTCTCTTTCTCTACATCTGATTCCCTTGCCTATCTGCCTTGCTTACTCTGCATGACTTTCTCTCTATCAGACTGCAACAAAGTTCTTGGTTAACTCAGACCACCCATTGTGGTTGCTTGCTTTGAGGTAGATTTTCACCTCCACTTTTTTCCCCTTGTCTGTCTCTCACAGCCTCATCTTCCCTCAGGACCATCATGATATGGCAAGAGACTGTTGCAGGGACCCTTAAACTTTGCTGAATGTCTACCACAATAGAAAAAAAATGCAGTGGTAAAGTATACCCCTGTCTCACTTCAACTTGCCAATCATTTGCCGTTATCTTGTCCCATATCCTAGGATCAGAAACAGCAGCAACATTTATCCATGGACTAGTGTTTATATCCCAGAATTTCTGGGCTTCTCTCTTATTCAGAGTTAAACTCTAGTATCTAAGAGAGTGTGCAGCACTTGCAGCTGCGAGTCTTTGGTGAAACTCGGTAGGTTCCCCATTTCCCCTTAGCTCTGTGAGGGGCCACACATTTCATATAGACTTACCTCAGGTCCCTGTTCAGGCACCAGCTGTGTGGGCTCTCTCTCATCCAGTGAGGAGGTCCACGGAATAGGTAGAGGCGAGTGTGGCTGAGGAGTTGCTCTTCAAGACCTCCAGAGACCAAGCAGGAAACAGGTCTGATTTTATTGAGCTGTTACCATGTATATATACTCAGGCAGTAGCTAAGCAGATTACAGGCAGCCACCAATACAATTTCTTGCAAACTGTCCTTGCAGCGGACAATTGAGGAGAAGGCCATGGAGCATGCACTGGGACTGCAAAACGTGGCCTCATGCCCAGGGCTGTGCCTATGGGGTAAACAGTATGTTGCTCATGCGCCTAACATGAGGGGAGTGGTCTGCCACTCAGACGCCCTTAACGTGTGCCATGTATGCAGTACTTCATGCACTTGTCCCCACAACCCATGCCCCTGATTTTGCTGCCAGAAAAGAAGGAAGTGCTTTTTTCTCAACTCCGATTGCAGATCTCCTATGGGCGTACTCTTGTCAGCGTGCTTGCAGGGACCAGGATGAGCAGCACCCCCACCCTGCCCCAGCACTCCTTTTTGCCTGGAAATGGGAGGCAGAGAAGTAAAAAGCAGTTGGGTGGTAAAGAGGAGGTGTGGGTGCACAGAAGTGCAGTTGTCCATCTGCTTCCCCAAATTGAAGTTCTAGCCTTTTGTGTTCTGTCTGGATTAGGACCCTACAGCAGATTCAACTCTCAGTAGATGCTCCATTATAGCTCTTGATCAATGGGCTCATGTCTTCAGTGAGCTGTGCTAATGGGTAGCATTTTCTTTCAGAGAAGAGAAAGTTTTGCCTGTTAGAGCAGTGGGGGTGGCCATAAGAGTTCCTAACCTGTACAGTAGGGGACAGGAGTCCTCTTAGTCAGTGCATATATAATATCTTGAAATCAAGTAATTAACCAAGGTCATCCCTTGATTCTGTTAAGTCTGATAGCTGCAATTGCTGCAAATATGTTTTAAATGTAGAAGAAATGAAGGCTTCAGGGTTGGGTGGGAGTTGCTGTCTGGTGTGGAAGCCCATAATAATTTTTGTAGCGTTGTCTCTTGTGTTCCCATCACAAGATAGATGCACCCAGTGATGACCATTAAGCCAGTCTCTCAGATGTCCCCTCTCTCAGGATGTTTCTCTTATCAAGAAATGGTCTATTATCTTGCTACAGTGAGACATGCATACTCATGTTTATAACAGCTCAATTCACAATAGCCAAACTATGGAACCAACCTAAGTGTCCATCAAGGGATAAATAGATAAAGAAAATGTGGTATAGATACACAGTGGAGTTTTATTGACCCAAAAAGAAAAATGAAATTATGGCATTTCCAGAAAAATGGATGGAACCAGAGACTATCATGTAGTAAAGTAAATCAAACTCTGAAGGTTAAGGGTCCTACGTTTGCTCTCATATGTTTCTCTCATATGCTAGAGAGGAAAGGAAAACAAAGGGGGGGTGGATCTCTTAAAAATCAAAGGAAGATCATTAGAGAAAGGGACCAAGGAGTGAGAGGCACGGAGGGAGGGGAGATGCCAGGGAGCAGCGTTCGTCAAATCATATGGTTACATTGTGCCTGCAGCAATAGTAACAATGAATCCCATCCATATGTACAACTATAATGCACCATTTTTTAAAATGAGAAGAAGAAAAGAAAAAACTTAAAATGGCTTATTGAGTTGTTTAAGCAAATTCTGGATATTAATCCCATGTCAGATGAAGAGTTTATGAATATTTTCTCCTGTTCTTCAGGGTTTCTCTGCACTTTGTTGATTGCTTCCTTAGCTATGCAGATGCTTCTTAGTTTGACATAATCCTATTTATCTATTTTTCTTTTGTAGCCTGTATTTTTAAGGTTTTATCAAAAAAAATGATCATTCTCTTTACCAAGGTCTATAAGTATTTCTCCTTGGTTTTCCTCTAGTGGTTTGATAGTTTCAGGTCTGACATTTAGGTTTTTTGATCCATTTTGTGTTGATTTTTGTATATATAGAGAGAGGTAGAAGAGGAGGGATAGATATAGGTTGAATGACAGGTACCAGAATGCAGTTAGAGAGGAAAATGTAGCTCAAATGTTCTAGAGCACTAATTTCTACCAATAATGATTAAGCATTTTAAAATAACAAGAAGAGTTTGAAGCTTCTCAACACAGAGAAAGGATAAATTTGTTTGAGGAGATGGAAGTACAAATTATCCTGACTTGATCATTGCACATTCTGTCTATGAACCAAATTATCCTACTATAACCCAGACATGTAAGTATACACAAAAATGGCCTGTGCACAGCTACAGAGCCCAGGGAAATCTAGCTGGTGCTCAGCTGGGTGTCACTCGTGAAGCTGTTGGTAAACCAATGTGAGGGCACATTCCTGGGAAAGAAGTCAGCCTGGAGCAGGAATTGGGCCTCCCACCAGACAAATATAGATCAGAGAGAAAAGACTAGGCACCAAACTCAGAGCTGTTGCCTAAGCACCTCCAAGATAGTCAGGAAGAGGGGTAGAGCAACCAAAGACCAAAGGACAGAGCCAGACTCCAGTTGAACCTCCATACAAGTAAGATGAGGAGTACACATCTCCATCAGTTCTGGAGAGGCACTGCAGACCTGGGTGATGGCTGTTGGTGAGCTCACTGATTTGTCACTAGACCTTCCCCACCTCAAGGCATTCTTGTGTGATTTTGCTTTAAAGGATCAGGTACTATCATTTCCTCTGTGCTGCTCAAGAATTCTCTTCTCCCCGTTGCTTCCTTTGTTCCTTCTCACCTTCCTCCCCTTATTCCTTCCTCCTTCCTTCTTCCCACCTATTCATCCTCCTCTCCTCACACTTGCCCTATTCCTTCCACAAGCATTTCCTGCCAATCTCTTCCATGCTGGTGTTACAAGAGGAAGATTGTGGTATTGAGAGCTTAGATTTTCTCCTTGAATAGATGCCCAAGAGTGCCAGTTATTTAACATTCAATACCTGTGCACAGCTTGTGAGCACACCATATTTTAGTGCCTGTCTGTGTTTAGTCAAATACTGAGAACATATGCCTCTTTGTAAATCTACTCCCAGGACTGCTCAAAGTGATTCAGAAAACACTCCTAAATGTGCCAGCATCCATCTTTCCCCTCCAGCGGAAAAGATTCACTCAGAAAGAACTCACTAATTTGTCACCAGAGCGGCCCCACCTCAACCCTCTCCCTCCCCAGCCTCTGACCCCTAAGAAAGGAGCATCCACAGATGAGCATTCACAGCAGAGGGCATGGACACGGCATGCTGGCAGCAAGCTCACAGCACCTATCCATCTCCGACATTTAATGATGATGCTTCCAAGAAAGAAGTAAAAAGTGCCATACGGCACTGCAGGAAAACAAAGACACTAAAATTTAAGAGGGGAGTAAAATTTGTTTATGGACCTCACTAAAAAAAAAGTTGCTGAGTATTGAGTCTGGAGCCTCAAGCTGCTGCTGCTGATCTTTCAGGACTTTTTGGTGGGATTTGGAGGAGACTGCATGGGCTATTTTGAGAGGTGGAGTTGTGGCTTATTATTGTTGTTGTATTCAGTTCTCTTTTAATCAAGGTCTGTTTTGAGGGGGCATCATGATTTAACCAGGTTTTTTAATCAATAACCTAAGAAACCCTAATGATGTAAAGGCTATTTACTTCAACAGAGCATTCTTGAAGTTTGGGGCATAAATTTCAGAATACTCTACCCAGGGTTTTCCAGGACAGGGATCATTTTTATTGAATGGCAACTGTGTTCTAAGCATTTTTCATATCTTGTTTCCTTTAAGTCTAAGAAAAATCCTCAAAGTAATTATCATTTTCCCTACTTTGCAGCAAGAAAATTGAGATTCATAGGTCATGTTGTGGTAAGTGGTGGGGCAGGACTCAGATGCAGGTCTGCATAAATTCAGAACCTGTGTCTTGTCTGTCTATTTTATTACTTTCGTAATTGCACTGTTCTGAGCTTTCTGGACTGTTTCAATGGGACATTGTGGAAGGGATCGGATACATGGAAGAGAAGTGTTACAGAGAATGACTCCTATGAGATGAATCCTGATCTACTGCAATGTTTTTTGGCCAGCAAAGATTCACAGGGCTGCCCACTCTGAATAAAGCAAGAGATAAATTGCTTTGCTTTGAAGTATAGACATCTACCCGATGATACCGTCTTTCCATACACTAATAAGGAGACATGTGCAAATATCTATTTTAATCTGGTTTAAATTACAGTGTTTTTCTAACCCAATTTTTGCCATTTACCTGTCTCAAAATACCTGTTAGTTTTTTATTCTTCACTTTGGAAATATAGGATCACATAGCTAATATGAAATTATTTTCTGCCTTCTTTTAATATAATTAATATTTATCAAGTGCCAGTTGTTCTAAGTATTCAAAAGTGTTTCTCACTTTTACACTTATCTATTTCATTCAATAATCTTATGAAGTGATTATTAACATGGTCCCAGAATAACAAATTTTGTCTTGTGTACCAGCTCCTTACTCAAAATTGTGTTCATTGGGTATTAGCTATATACCAAAAATTTCCTAAGCACTAGAATCTTTGGGCAGAAAACAGTAGACAGGGAAGATATTTATGCTATCAACTATCACCTCTCCAAAATTTCAGTTTAATGAAGAAAAAATTAAACAAAGAATACCTAAAATAATGGAAATATGTCTCATGAGCTGGAAGACAGTATTGTCAGGATGTTACTTCACTACAAATTGATGTACAGTCTCAGTGAAAAATCCCAACAGAACCTTTATTAGAAATTGACAAGCTGATTCTAAAATTTACATGGAAAAGCAAAGAATCTAGTAAAACTCAAAATAATATTGAGAAGTAAGAAAATGTTGGAGAATTCATACTAACCTGATTTAAAACTTTCTGTACAGCTGGAATAATCTAGACTGTGTAAGGACAGACATACACATACATCAGTGGAATGGAAAACAGAATCCAGAAATAGATCCTCTTTATGTGGTGTACTGACAAAGGTGCTAAGATAATTCAGTGAAGATATGATAGTCTTCTCAACAAATGATACTAGAATAATCCAAGTGAAAACAAACTGCAAACCTCAATTCATATCCTGTGCCATATTTTTAAAAATGAAAAAGGATCATACATCTCAACATACCACCTAAAACTTTAAAGCTTCTAAGAGAAAGTGTGGAAGAAGATCTGCAACCCTGTGTTAAACCAAAATTTCATAGATATAACACCAGAATCCATAAACAATTTGATAAACTTCAACAAAGTAAAATCTCTGCCCCCTCAAAAGACACTGAAAATAAGATGAAAAGACAAATCACAAACAAAGAGAAAATATTTAGAAAAAACATACAGAAGAACTTCTATTCAGAATATAAAAAGGGCATTTAATGTTTATAGCAGCTCGATTCACAATAGAGAAGCAAGGGAGCCAACATAGGTGCCCTTCAACAGGTGAATGGATAAAGAAAATATGTATATATACACAATGGAGTATCACTCAGTCAATAAGAAGAATGCCTTAATGACATTTGTACTAAGTGAAATAAGCCAGTCCCAAAAAGCCAAAAGTCAAATATTTTCACTGATATGTGGAAGATAACCCACAATGAGGGGCGAGGGGCAGAGCAGACAGGGAACAAAAACTTAGTAGATTAGACAAAAGGGGATGGAGGGAAGAGACGGGAAAGGAAAGATAGTGAAACGGATCTGACATAATTTTCTTACGTACATATGTGAATGCACCACAGTGAATCCTACTATCAGGGACCTACACAAGAATAGGGTCCTAATTAGAATAAGATATATTTCATGCTTGTAAAATTGTATCAAAATAAACTCTACAGTTATGTACAACTAAAAAGAATCAATAAAAATAGTAATAAAATAAGTAATAAAAAGGACATTCATAACTCAACAATAAAACTGTTATTCAAAAAGGAAAAAATGACAAAGGATTTGAACAACAGCTTCAAAAACTGCTGGCAATGATGTGGAGGAAAAAGAACTCTCATACACTATTGAATAGAATGTACATTAGCATGGCCAATATGGAGAATCGTATGGAGGTTCCTTAAAAAAAAAAAAAACTAAAAATAGGGCTAGTAGTGTTGCTCAGTGGTAGAGTGCTTGCCTAGTATGTGTGAAGCCCTGAGTTTAATTCCCAGGACCACACACACACACACACACAAATAAGTGTACCATATGATCCAGCTATCTCACTTCTGGGTGTATAGTCAAAGGAAATGAAATCAGCATACCAAAAAGATACCTGCATGCTCACATTTATTGTGACACTACTCACAATAGCTAAGATATGCAATCAGCCTAGGTGCCAATCAGCAGATGAATGAATAAAGAAAATGTGACATACATATACATACATACACAATGGCTTATTATTCTGCCATATAGAAGAATGGAAACCTATTGTTGACAGCAAAATGAATACTTCCATTCATTTCTGGTGGACAATATATTTTGTGAAATAAGGTTAATCCAGAAAGATAAGTACTGCGTGTTCTCTCTTACATGGAAGCTAAAAATTAAATTTAAAAAAATATTGATCTGAAAGGAGAATAGTGATCACTAGAAATTGGAAAAGACATTGGGGATAGGGAGAAATGATGGTTGGAGTTGATCAGAGCATGCTGTATATGCATGTATAGAAATATTTTACTGAACCCCATTAATAGGTACAATTAATATGTGTTAATGCAGTGTGCATGTACAAACAACAAATCCCACCATTTTGTACAATAATAACACATCGATAAAATATGGAAAAATATGTGTTAATAAAAATGCTTTAAAAAGGATATATAAATAACATATAAGCACATGAAAAGATATGCAATATCATTAATCATTGAAGCAATATAATAAACTATAATGAAATAACACTACATATCTACTAGAAGAAAGACTTTCTTAAAAATGAGACATATATAGACTACTTTATGCGACAATAGAATGCACATTATTCTCAAGATTAAATTAAAAATCCTCCTAGATAGACAACATTCAGTGCCATAAAATCTCCATTATCGAATCTAAAAGAACAAAAATCAGCCAAGCAGGGTGGCACATGTCTATAATCCTAGGGGCTTGGGAGGCTGAGGTAGTTCAAAACCAACCTCAGCAATGGCAAGGCACTAAGCACCTCAGTGAGACCCTGTCTCTAAATAAAATACAAAATATGGCTGTGGATGTGATTCGGTGATTGAGTGTCACTAAATTTAATCCCCAGTTCCTGCCGCCCCCCCTCCACAAAAAAAAAAAAAAAACTCACACAATATTTGCTGTCAGCCTAGTGGGATTAAACTAGAAATCAATGATACAGAAAAACAGAAAAATCACAAATCATCAGGAGATTAAACAGCTTCTTTTAAAAAAAATTGGTTTATATTCCAAATTATATTGTTACATTGTGTATTGTGTGTATGTATGAATATGTATCAACAAACCCCATCAGTACATACAACTATAATTCACAAAAAAAATATGTGGGAAAAACAAAAAAAATGGTGCATCTCAGTTGTACAGAATGGTGGGGTTCATTGTGGCATATGGGTGCGTACATAAAAACCACAATTTGATCAGTTTCGTTCCCTCTCTCACTACCCTAATAGTTACCCTTCAACTTTCATACCTTCCTTTTATTCTTTGTTTTTCCCCCTCTACTTTCCATATATGAGAGAAAACATAATACTTTCCTCTCTGTGTCTGACTTATTTCAGTCAAAATTGGGGTCTCTAGTTCTATCTATTTTCCTGAAAATTACATAATTTCACTCTTCTTGGTGGCTCCAAGTCCGTTGTGCATATATAAATTTTCTTTATCCATTTATATGTTGACAGACACCTAGGCTAGTTCCGTGACTTGGCTATTGTGAATTGTGCCACAACAAACATTGGCACGTGCCCATCTCAAAGGTATGCGGACTTTCATTATTTTGAATAAATACCAAGAAGTGGTATAGCTAGACCAAATACTAGTTCTAATTTTTGCTTTTTGAGGAGGCTTCAAATTGACTTTCATGGTAGCAGTCCTAGTTTCCTTTCCCAGCAGCTGTATAAGAGTTCCTTTACCCCTCGATCCTCACCAGCATTTGTTGTTATTTGCATTCTTGATGATTGTCATTCCAACGGGAGTGAGATGAAATCTGTATAATTTTGATTTGAATTTCTCTGATGGCTTAAGACATTATTCCACTTTTTTTCCCACATAGTTTTTGACCATTTGTATTTTTTCTTTTGAGAAAAGCCCATTTAGCTTGCCCATTTATCAATAGATTATTTTCTTTTTAAGTGTTGAGGGTTTTTCCCCCCCATTCTTTGTATATTCTGGATGTGAGTCTTCTTCAGAAGAAGAGCGAGGGAAGACTTTCTCCTGTTCTGTCGGTCTGTCTCTTCACTCTGTTTGTTGTTTCCTAGAAGCTATTTGATTTGATGTCATCCTATTTATTGATTCTTTCTTTTATTTTATGACCATAGGGGTCCTATTTAGAAAGTCTTTGCCTAACCCTGTATGTTGAAGTTTTATTTCTCCTAAGAGAAAATTTCATTTCTCCTAAAAGTTGTAAAGTGTCTGGTGTTATACATAAGCCTTATCCATTTTGAGTTGGATTTCTTACAGGATGAGAGATAAGGATCTAGTTTTACTCTTCTACATATGGATAACTAGTTTTTTCCAGCACCACTTCCAAGAGGTTATCTTCTACAATGTATGTTTATGCACCTTCCTCAAGAATCAGATAATTGTAGCTCTGTGGATTTGCTTCTGTGTATTCTACTTGGCCCCATTGGTCTACATGTCTGTATTTACACTGGTATCATACTGTTTATATCACAATGTAGGATAATTTGAAATGATTTTTTAAAATTTGTTTTAATTAGTTACACATGACAGTACAATGATCTTGACATTTCATACATTTGAATCAGATGGGATATAATTTCTCATTTTTCTGAGTGTATAGGTTGCAGAATCACAGTCATGCAGTCACGTATATACCCACAGCAATAATAATGTCTATTTTATTCTGCTGTCCTTCCATTCCCCCCTTCCCTTCCCCTCCCCTCCCATCACTTCTATCTACCCAATCTAATGTGACACACATTTTTCCCCCTCACATCGTCATACCTGTATTCTGTATAACGAAGGGGGTCTCCTTCCCTCTTCCATGCAATTCCCCTTCTCCCTCCCTTTCCCTCCCACCTCTCTTCCCTATCTAGAGGTAATTTTCTTCTCATGCTTTTCCTCCATACCCCATTTTGAGTCACCTCCCTTATATCAGAGAAGACATTTGGCATTTGTTTTTGGGGGGATTGGCTAACTTCACTTAGCATAATCTGCCCTAATGCCATCCATTTCCCTGCAAATGCCATGATCTTGTATTTTTTAGTGCTGAGTAATATTCCATTGTGTATAAATGCCACATCTTTTTTATCCATTCATCCATTGAAGGACATCTAGGTTGCTCCACAGTCTAGCTATTGTGAATTGTGCTGCTATAAACATTGATGTGGCTGTGTCCCTGTAGTATGCTGTTTTTAGGTCTTTGGGGTATAGTCTGAGAAGAGGAATAGCTGGGTCAAATGGTGGTTCCATTCCCAGTTTTCCAAGGACTCTCCATACTGCTTTCCAAATTGGCTGCACCAATTTGCAGTTCCACCAGCAATGTATGCAGTTCCACCTCGCCAGCACTTGTTGTTGTTTGACTTCATAATGGCTACCATACTTACTGGAGTGAGATGGTATCTTTAGAGTAGTTTTGATTTGCATTTCTCTGATTTTGTGGTGCCTCCAGCATTGCTCTTTTTGTTCAGGATTGCCTTGTCTATTCTGGGTCTTTCTTTATTCCATATGAATCTTAGAATTGTTTTTTCTAGTTCTGTGAATAATATTATTGGGGTTTTATTTTCATCAGAATTGCATTTAATTTGTAGATTGCTTTTGGTAATATGGTCATATTAGCAATATAATTCTGCCTATCCATGAACATTGGAGGTCTTACCATCTTTTAGCGTCTTTAATTTTGTCTTCAAAAGTAAAACAACACATTTCTAAATAATGAGTCGAAGAAAAAAATCTGAAGATAAAATTTGAAATATTTAAGTAAATAAAAATAAAACTTGCTAAAAAATAGTGGATACCATGAAAGCAATGCCTGGAAGGAAATGTAGAGCATGGAATGTATGTAGAAGAAAAAGAGAAAGACCTAAAAACAATAATCTAAGTTTCAATCCAAGGAAACTAGGAAAACAGAATAGATTGAACCACAAGTAAGCATTAAAAAACCCAAATAATAAAAATTAAAGAATAAATCAATGAAATTTTGAAAACTGGAAATCAAGAGATAAAAATCAATGAAATCAAATCTTATTCTCTGAAAAGATAAATAAAACTGGGATGCCTCTACCCAGACTGAGATAGAGAAAACAGAAATTTACTAATATTAGAAATGAAAAAGAGGACATCACTTTAGATCCCATGGGTATTAAAAGAATAATAAAGAAATATTATGAGAAACTATATATCAGTAAATTTGATAACTTACACAAAATAAACCAATTCCTTGAAATACACAATATGCCAAACTCACACGAGAAGAAACTATTTGAAGCCAGGCACTGTCCCCAGGCCTGTAATCCCAGGGGCTCAGGAGGCTGAGGCAGGAGGATTGCAAGTTCAATGCCAGCATCAGCAAAAGCAAGGCTCTAAGAAACTCAGTGAGACCCTGTCTCCAAATAAAATACAAAATAGGGCTTGGGATGTGGCTCAGTGGTCGAGTGCCCCTGAAGTCAATCCCTGATTACTGCCCCCCCCCCCCCAAAAAAAGAGAAGAAACTATTTGAATAGGCTTTTACCTTATCAAAGATCTAATCAATGTTTAGTAACCTTTTACACAGAAAACACCAAACCCAGATGGGCTTGCTGGTGAATTCTATCAAACACTGAGAAAGAAATCATACAAATTCTCTATAATTTCTGAAAACAGAAGCAAAAGAACTACTTCCTAAACCCTTTATTTATGATGCCAGCATCACCCAAGGGAATAGATTAGTTTAAACCCTATAACTAATAAGTGATTATAATGAGGTTACAAGATTACAAGGTCAAAATAAACTGTTTTCCTAAAATAGCAACAAACAAGTAAAATTTGAAAATAGCAACTATTTATGTTAGAACCACAGAAAATGAAATGCATAGGTATAAAACTAATAAAATATGTTCAAGATCCAAATAAGGAAAAACACAAAACATTAATGAAGGAAATCAAATAAAAACTAAATAAATGGATGACTATTCCATGTGAAGGGATAAGAAGACTCATTTTGGTCAAGATGTCAAAAACTGACAACTTTATCTATGTTGAATGTGATTTCAGTCAAATTCCATCAGGTTATTTTATATATATATATCAATACACTGATATTATTTTATTTTTTAATATATTTATCTTTTATATCTTTTAGTTTTTTAGGTGGACACAATATCTTTTTTATTTTTTTATGTGGTGCTGAGGATCACTACAGTGTCTCATGCATGGTAGGTGAGTACTCTATCACTAAGCCACAACCTCAGCCCCAATAAACTGATTTTAAAGTGTATGTGGAAAGGCAACGTAGCTAGAATAGATTTGAAGGACAAGAACAAAGTTAGACTTACTATAAAACTACAACAATCAAGGCAATTGGCAAAATTGGCAAAAGAAGAGTCAAATAGATTAATGGCTCAGATAAAATTCCCAGAGGTAGGCCCCCACAAATATAGTCAGCTTATCTTTGACAAAGGAGCAAAGGCAATACAATGGAGAAAAGAAATTCTTTTCAACAGATGGTGTTGGAACAAATGGACATACACATGCAAAAATAAGTAAATAAATCTAGACAGATCTTAAACCCTTTGCATAAATTAAATCAAAATGAATCACAGACATAAATATGAAATGCAAAACTATAAAACTCATAATGATAACACAGGAGAAGTTCAGATAACTGACACCATTATTGGTAATGACATTTTAGATACAACACAAAAAAAATTATGAAAGAATGGATTGCTAAGATGTACTTTGTTATAATAAAAGCTTCTGTGCTGCAAAAGACACTGTCAAGAGAATGAAAAGACAACTGCAGACTAGAATAAAATATTTGAGCAAGAAATATCTGATAAAGGATACTATCCAAAATAATGTTCCTTTTATCTGTGATGGGATTACATTCTGATAAACTCATCATAAGTTGAAAATATCATAAGTTAAAAATGCATTTAGTACACCTAACAAATTGAACATCACAGGTTAAAAATGCAGTGTCCTGTAGAGCATTGGGTGTTAACCCTTGTGATCTTGTGACTAAGAGTAAAAGTTCAATGTAGCTACTCAGTATCATTAAAACGTTGTATATTAAAACATTGCTAGCTGAGTAAAAGATCAAAATTTCAAAGTCTAGTTTCTACTGAATGCAAATTGATTTCTCACAGGAAAAAGATCAAAATTCAAAGTAGAGTTTCTACTGAATGCAAATTGCTTTCTCACCTTCATAAAATCAAAACTCATAAGTCAAGCCTTTGTAAGTCAAACTGTGCTAAGCTGAGGACCATCTGCTTGCAAAGAAGTCTTAACACTCAACAATAAGAAAATATACAACCTTATGTAAAAATGGACCAAAGACCTTAAAGGACATCTCACCAAAGAAAATAAGCATAAGATGGAATGCTCATCATATGTCATCATGGAAAATTAAAATTAAAACAACAAGAGATACCACTACATCCATACTAGAAGGAGCAAAATCCAAAACAATGACCCCAGCAATGCTGGTGAAAATGCGGAGCAACATGAACTCGCATTAGGAAGAGAATTTGCCAGCTTCCTAAGCCTGTGGTCTAAATGTTTGTGTCCCCCTCAAAACTCATATGTTGAAATCTTAAAACCCTAAGGTAATTATATTGAGAGATGGAGCCTTTGGAAGGCTAGTGAGTCACAAGGATAGAACCCTCATAAATTGGATTAGTATAAAGCAGCCAAAAAGAGACCATGCACCCCTTCCACCATGTGAGATTATAGTAAGATAACACAATTCTGTGAAACAGAAGCAGACCTTCACCAGATATTGAATCTGCCTGTGTCTTTAGCCTAGACTTATTAGTTTACAACTGTAAGAAAAAAAATCTCTCTTATTTTTAAACTGCCTAGTTTAAAGCATTTTGTTACAGAATCCTGAAAGGACTAAGACACTTTTAAAACTAAGTATATTCTTACCATGTGATGCAACAATCACATGGTAATACCAAATCACATTTGGTATTCACCCAAAGGAATCAAAAACATGGCCACAGAATAACTTTCACCAGAATGTTTAAGTAGTTTTAATTATAATTACCAAAACTTAGAAATAATCCAGATATCCTTTAGTAAGTAAATGAGTAAAAAAAAATGGCACCACCAGAAAATGGAATATTATTCAATAATAAAAACAAATGAGCTATCATGCCATGAAGAAGCAGCGGAAACCTTGAATGTGTATTTTTAAGTGGAAGAAGCTAATATTAAAAGGCTACAAACTGTCTGATTCCAACTGTATGACACTCTGGAATAGGTGAAACTGTGGACACAAAAGGACATCAGTGGTTTCCATGGGAGCGGTGGTGTGGAGGGGTAAATAGCAGCAAAACCACTGTATTATCCTATAAAGGTAAATACATATCATTTAAAATTTGTTCTAATCCATAGGCTGCAGAACACCAAAGCAACCTCTATTGCAGGGTATTAATTTGGGGTGATAATGATATGTCAATATGGATTCACCAATTGTAATAAATGTACCACTCTAGTAGGAATTTTGATAATATTGAAGGCTGTGCTCATGCAGAGTGGGGGATATCATACTATCATACATTGCTCGTGAGAAAGCAAAATGGTAGAATCATTTTGGAAAGCAGTTTAACAGTTTCTTATAAAGTTAAACATGTTCAAACCAAATAACCTTGTGGTCTCCACTTCTGGATATTTGTCCAAAAAGAAAACATATTGGTACAAATAACTGCAGAGAAGTTTTACAGCCTCATTTTGATAACAACCACTACTCAAGTGTCCATTAACAAGTAGTTTGGTTGTAAAAGACAGTGATCGCATGATTGTACAAATAATTGACAATAAGGGGGAGCACTAGGGAAAAATAGATTTACCTTAGATTAGGTAAAGGGGAATGAAGGGAGGGCAGGGGAGAGAATGTGGGGATAGGAAGGATAGTAGAATGAAACAGACATTATTACTACACACACACACACACACACACACACACACACACGACTACAGGACCTGTGATTCTACAATATGTAAAATCAGAAAAATGAGAAATTATACCCCACCCATGTATGATATATTAAAGTGCATAAATGTATTCTACTGTCATGTACAACTAATTTAAAAAAATTTAAAAAATAATAATAAAAGCCATGTGCGGTGGCACACATTTGTAATCCCAGAAGCTTGGAAGGCTGAGGAAGGAGGATTGCAAGTTCAAAGCCAGCCTCAGCAACAGCAAGGAGCTAAGCAACTCAGTGAGACCCTGTCTCTAAATAAAATACAAAAAAGGGTTGGGGATGTGGCTCAGTGGTGCTGTGCCCCTGAGTTCAGTCTGAAGTACCCCCCAAAAAAATAAATAAATAAAAATAAAAACTTTGGTAAAAGTTTTTCTGCCGGGGGGAGGGGGGGGACCAATAGTGACCACATATATACAATAGAATATTACCATGGACTAAAAGGTGACAGACTCCTAATTTATATTATATTATATACATGTTAACAGCAAAGACTACAATCTCTATTATTTCTATTATTCTACTTCTATTTCTGGGTGGAAAAACTATAGAGACAGTAATAAAATTGATCACATGAGATGTAAGAATAGGGGATTTACTACAGAGGGTTCTGAGGAAAATTTGGAGAATGATGGTGGTGGTTTCACAACTTTATGCATTTGTCAAAATAAATATTTGCTACTTGTTTTTGGTACCTGGAAGTATACTTGTTTTTAGTACATTAATCTTAGAGCTATCAAATTTGCTGGACTGGTAATGATTTTATGCTAGATGCTATTGAATTTTCAACATAGAAAATTTTATAGCTTGTGAATTAGAAGAGTTGTTACTTTCTGATATTTTTATTTGTTCTTATTACACTGAATTTAAGAGAAATATTTACAAAATTATTACTACTAATTATAAAATACAGGAGTCTTTGAAGGCACTATCAGTTTCAGGATGTTTTCTTATATTCCTAGTTTTGTATACATTTTTATTACAGATGTATATATTAGTCATCTTGGGCTTCCATACCAAAAAAAAAAAAAAAAATCCCAGAATGGGTAGCTTAAGCAACAAACATGTTTTCTCACAATTCCAAAGGCTAGAAATCCTAGACAAAGGGATTAGATGAGAGAGAGAGCGCACACACTTCCTGTCTTTATAAAGCCATTAATTCTACCATGAGGATTCTACCATCATGAGCTAATCTAAATTTAATTACCTCCCACAGACTCCATCATATCCCAATATCATCAAATTGAAATTTAGGGCTTCGATGTGTTCGTTTTAGGGGAACACAATTCAGTCGGTAGCAGTGGATATTGATTTTTTTTTATTAAATGTTTTTTCTGTACTTATTGGGCTTATCATGAATTTTTCTCTTTTACTCCATCAATGAGCTAAATTATGTTAAATATTATCTGGCATGAATGCTTCTTTATTTATAATCCCGAAATAGTCCTCTTAATCATGATGCATTGTTTTATTTATTGCTTGGTTCAAATTGCTTTGCTAATAATTTATTTATAATTTCTAAATAAACATAAAAACATAATTTAAAGTTATGTTCATAGTTGTTTTCAGAATGTAATTGTTTTACTCTGTTCAGGAATGTATCCAAATTAGAGCATTTCATCCTTACTATTAAGTAAGAAATTTTATACAGAATTATAATCAGATGTTCCTTAACACTTGAAAAAACTCGCCTATAAAATCCAGTCAAGCTAGGATTAGAAAATTTTTAAATGAGTAGATTTAATACTCTTTTGTTTCTTTGGTGGTTATAAGTCTACCCAGATTTTCTATTTTATCTTGAATCTGTTGTTACTAAAAATATGTCCATTTTGGTGTAAGTTTCAGACTCATCAAGTTGCTTATGGTGTGCTCTTATGATGTATTTATTTCACTGGGTCAGTAGTTATTCCCTTTTTTAGAACTAAAGTTTCTTACTTCCTCTCCATCTTGATCAAATTTAGAGGTTTATCTCTTTTATAAAAACCTAGCTTTTAGTTTTGATTCATACTCCTAAATTTTGTTCTTGTCTCTACAAATTTCCACCTACTTAATGAACTTGTTCCATGTTCTTCTATAATTTCCTCTCTGGACAAATAAATTTTACTCAGTACTTAATTATCTCATGCTTGCAAAATAAATAGAACATAATTTAATAGACACTATTACTTAAAATGTATACATGCTATGGAGACATTTGGTTCCTCTTTTCCTCCCACTCAGAAATAACACTATACTGACTTAGAGGTTATCATGTAAATATGGGCTTTTATGCTTTTACTATGCATGTATAATTAAAATAGCACTATTGTGCACGTTTTAAAATTCATTACAAATGATGTAATATAAGCAATATTATAGAATAGAACTGTTACATTCATCTCCTTGCAGAAACATGATTTGAAAAACTGTACATATCAAAAATACCTACACAAAAGCTAAAGAATCTAGATGGTGGTTTATAGCATATGAGTGGAGAAGAAAAATAAGATGCATTGAAGAGGGTAGAAAGAACAATTTCACATTACCTACATTACCCCCCAAACAAGTCTCAGCACAGCTGAGATATCAACATGGAAGAAAGAGAGTAAAATGAGTGCCTAACTGCCATAGACCCTAACTATAGGCCAACCCCAGTGTCAGACCATCTCACAAAGCCCAAGGTTACAGACCAAAGCCCATAGATCCCAGAGCCAGTTGGATACAATCACCAGTCTGACCCCACTGGACTCAAACTCAAGGCCCACCCCTGTTCCAATTTGGCATCCTCAACACCAGGCTTCAAGCTGACTCCCTGTGATAGGCAGCTTTCTGTAACTGTGACAAAATACCTGAGACAACTTAAAAGAAGGAAAGACTTATTTTGGCTCGTGGTTTTAGAGGGTACAGTCAAAGGTTGCTTGACTTTATTGCTTTGGGCCTATGGTAAGGCAAAAACTTCATGGTGAAAGCACATGGCAGAAGAAAACTTCTCACTACATGGTTACCAAAAACAAAAGAAGAGACAGGAAGAGTCTGAGGTCCCCAAATCCCCTTCAAAGGACATCTCTGATGATCTGACTTCCTTTCACTAGGCCCCACTTACTAAAGATTCCAGAACCACCCAGTTGCTCCTCAGATAGGATCCAAACCTTAAATGTATGAGCTTCTGGAGGACATTTAATATTTGTCTCAGTCAGCTTTGTTGTCATCAAAAGATCTTATGACAACAATTTTAGAGGAGAAAAAGTTTATTTGGGGGCTCATGGTTTCAGAGGTCTCAATCCATAGATGGCCCACTCCATTCCTCTGGGCTGGAAGAGAGGCAGAACATCATGGCAAAAAGGTGTGGCAGAGGAAAGCAGCCAGGAACATGGCACTGGGAAGCAGAGAGAGGAGACTCGACTCACCAAATACAAAATATATACCCCAAAGGCATTCTCCCAATGACCCACCTCCTCCAGCCACACATTGCCTGCCTTCAGTTTCCCCTCTGTTAATCCCTATCAGGGGATTGATTCACTTGTTGGGTTAAGACACTCATAACCTCCTCATTTCACTTCTAAAACTTTCTTGTAATTATCTCACATAGGAGCTTTAGGGAACATCTAATATCTAAATCATAACAATATCCAAACTACAACACTCTCCATGGACATGTGATTGAGGCCTGCATCTAAGTCCTAGACTTCAGGTCCAGCCCCCATACACATGAGGTCCTCTATAAAGTGGCCCCTTTGGAGTCATATATCAGGTTAACCCTTGTGGAGCCAGGATCTAGGTTCACCCAGCTATTGACTCTGGCAACAGGCAGCCCACCTGAGGACTCCAGACATTAAACTGTCCATAAGTTTATTCAAGTGGCCAGTCCATAATCTCTGGGTAGCCTGACTAGTGAAGGACTTTACCTAATAAAATCAGTCTCTAAAGGTTGTAAGAAGTTCCTATTTCTTTATATATGCGGATGACATCACCAGTCCATGAGGAACACAAAAAACTTTCTTCAGGGAAACATGACACTACCAAATGAAAAAAAAAAAAAAAAAACTAAAGTATCAGTAACAGATCGTAAAGAGATTCAGATCTATGAACTGCACAACAAAGAATTCAAGATATTGCTTTTAAAAAACTCAGTGAGATCCAAGAGAACACAGACAACTAAATGAAATCAGGGAAATAATACATGTACAAGAAGAGAAGTGAAACAAAGTGATAGAGACAATTGAAAAATAATCAAATAAAATATCCTGGAGCTAAATGATTTAAAGACTGAAATTTTAAAATTTCATAAAGAGTTTCAAGAGCAGACTTGATGAAGTGTAAGAAAAAAATTAGTGAACTCAAAGACAGTTTATTTGAAATTACCCAGAGTAATAAAGAGGTTATGGGAGGATTAAAAGACCCTCTTCATTATACAAAATACATGTATGAAGATGTGAATTTGGTGTCAACATACCTTACATACAAATATAGATATAATAAATTATGGTATAAAGGTGTATTAAGAATTGTAATGCAATAATAATAATAATAGGAAGAAGAAGAAGAAGAGAGCTCATGTATAATGGCATAATTTGGCATGAACATACTTTATATACAGAGTTATGAAAAATTGTGCTGTGAATGGATAATTATGATTGTAATGCATTCCACTATTGCCATGTATGTAGGAAATTTTTTAAAAAAAATAAATTTTAAAAAAGAATAAAAAGGACTGTGGAACTTATAGGACACCATTGAGGAAGCCAAATTCACAATCAAATTCACATGTTGGAGTCACAAAAGGAGCAGAAAAGTAGAAAGAAAGAAAAATATCTTATTTAAATAAATAAGACAGAAAACTTACTAAATATGGAGAGGGAAATAAACATCAATACTCATAAAGTCAAATATCCCAAATATTTAAATATACAGAGATCTTGATCAAGACATATCATGACAAAATTACCAAAAGTCAAAGACAAAGAATTTTTATTAGGTAGGTTTTTATTGTTGTTGTTGTTTGTTTGTTTGTTTTTGGTTGAAACAAACAAATTTATTTTCTCATAGTTCTATATCTAGGTGCCCATGGGTTGTTTTTTTCTGAGGTTGATCTCCTTAGTTTGCAGTGAAGACAAAGAATTTTTGAAAGTAAGAGAAAAATAATTGATCACATACAAGAAAACCATCATGAAATTATCTATAGATTTCTTAGTACAAACATTCCAGGTCATGGGGTAATTCAAAATGGCAGATTAGAGAAGGTTGTTTTCCTGATTGCTCCCTGGCATGAAATCAAGAAATCAGACAGCTTCTCAGCAAGATGAGAAGGTAGTACTTAACTGGAAATTAATTCTAGACATTCAAAGCAGATTGGGGACTCAGGAAGTTGGATACAACAAAATAAAGAAGAAATCCCCAGTGCCGATGCCACTGGCAGTGGTGCCTGCTGGTGTGATCATCTTTGCACTAAAATAGTGGAGGGATACATCAATTAAAGGAATCCACATTTTTAGGAGGTCTGAGATATGTTTGATTATGAACAAATCAGAGATCAAAGACACAGCCCAGTGAACCTGAAAGGTGTTCTGCACAATATCCTTGTGCAGGAAAGAAACCACAGCACAATAATAATGGATGACCTTAACATGCAACTTGAAAATAAAGTTGACCACAAAGAAAATATCTTAAAAGACCATGAATAGCTCTTCCAAGAATTATGGGGTAATGTAAAAATAACAAACTTTAGATTTATTGGGATAGATGAAGGATTTGAGGTACAAACCAAAGGAATGCACAATATTTTCAGAAAATTTCCCAAACCTTAAGGATAAAATGGAAAATCAAATGCAGGAGGCAGATAGGATCCCAAATATACAAAATTACAACAGACCTACACCAAGGCACATTATTATGAAAAAGCCTAATTACAGAATAAGGATAGACTTCTAAAGGCCACTAGAGAAAAATGACAAGTAACATTTAGAGGGAAACCCATCTAGATCTCAACTTATTTCTCAACTCAGACCCTCAAAGCTAGGAGGTCTTGGAATAATATATATCAAACTCTGACACAAAATAGATGCCAACAAAAAATACTATACCAAGCAGAACTAAACTTCAGGATTGATGAGGGGAAAAAAACTTCTATAATCAAAAAAATTTAAAAGAATTCACAACTAGAAAGACTGTACTACAAAACATACTCAATAAAATATTTCATGAAGAAGAAATAAAAAATAAAGGTAAAAACTAGCAAAAGGAGGAACTATACTAGAGGAATCCTCATTCAAAGGAGAAACTAACTCCAATTAGAAACAAAAAAAAATCAAAATGACAGGAAATAAAAATTATATCTCAATAATAACCTTGAAAGTAAATGACCTAAACTTATAAATCAAAAGACATATACTGAAAGATTGGATTAAAAAACAAAACCCAATAATATACAATCTCCAAGAGACTCACCTCATAAGCAAAGACATCCATAGACTGAAAGTAAAAGAATGGGAAAAATTATCATTCACATGGAAGTTAAATAAAAAGGGTTTTTTATCTTCAGATCAAGTAAAGTGGATTTCAAACCAAAGTTAATCATAAGGGACAAAAAAGGCCATTACCTACTTCTTAAGTACATCAATAAGACATAACAATCATAAATGTTTATGCCCCAAACAATGGAGCATCTACATACATCAAACAAATCCCTCTCAATTTCAAAAATAAAATAGACCACAGCACAATAATGCTGGGTAGACCTTAACATGTATCTCTCATCACTGGATAGATCCTCCGAGCAAAAACTAAATAAAGAAGCTATAGAGTTGGGCATGGTGGTGCATACCTGTAATTCCAGGGGCTCAGGAAGCTGAGGCAGGAGGATCATGAGTTCAAAATTAGACTCAGCAATTTAATGAGGCTCTAAGCAATGCTTAAATAAAATTTAAAAAATTGCTGGGGATGTGGCTCAGTGGTTAAATACTGGTGGATTCAATCCCTGGAACCAAAAACAAGGAGCTAGAGAAATATAAAATACAATTAAGTGTTTAGACTTAACAAATATATACGTAGAATATTTCATCCATAAATGATTGAATACAGTTTCTTCTAAGCATCACATGGAACATTCTCTAAAATAGATTATATCTTAGGCCACAAGGCCATAAAGCAACTATTAGCAGAGAGAGAGAGAGAGAGAGAGAGAGAGAGAGAGAGAGAGAGAGAGAATACTTTGCCTCTATCAGATCATAATGGAATGAAACAAGAAATCATTAAAAAAATAAAAGCTACTCTAAAACCTAGAGACTAAATAATATGCTATTGAAGGACCAATATATAGTAGAAGAAATCATGGATGAAATAAAAAATATAGAGAGGTAAATAAAAATAGTGATACAACATTTCAAAATTTCTGGGACACTATGAAGGCAGAGCTAAGAGGAAAGTTCATTGCATTGAGCTCATTCATTAAAGGAATAGAAAGTCAACAAATAAATAACCTAACCTTACATCTCAAAGCCCTAGGAAAGGAAGAACAAATCAACACCAAAAGCAGTAGAAGACAGTAAAAAATTAAAATCAGAGCTCAAATCCCCAATAAAATTTGAACAAAAGAAACAATCCAAAAAGTGGACAAAACAAACAGTTTGTTCTTTGAAAAATAAATAAAGTTCATAAACCCTTGGCCAAGCTTAAGGAAAAAAACTCAAATTTCCAAAATTTATGAAGAAAAAGGAAATATCACACACACTACAGAAATATAGGTGAGAATCAGAAACTATTTTGAAAATCTATACTTTAACAAAGTAGAAAATCATGAAGATTATAATGACAAATTTCTAGAGACATAGAGCCCACCCAAATTGAATAAGGACAACACAGAAAATTTAAACAAATTTCAAGCAATGAAATTGAAGATGCCATTAAAAGCCTACAAAAAATAAAAATCCCATGACCAGATAGATTCAGACCTTCAGAGAAGAACTGACACCAATTCTCCTCAAATTATTCATAAAATAGAAAAGAAGGGAATGCTTCCAAACTCATTTCATGAAACTAGTGTCAACATGACAATAAAACCAGACACACATCAAGGAAAGTAAGCTTCAGATCAATATCCCTAATTGACACAGATGCAAAAATTCTTAATAAAATACTGTCAAATTGCATATAAACACATATTAAAAAGATAGTGCACCAAGTGGGGTTCATCCCATGGATGAATGGTTTGATATGTAGAAATCAATATATGTAACTCATCACATCAATAGACTTAAAGATAAAAGTTGCATGATTTTTCAATAGATTCAGAAAAAACATTTGACAAAATACAGCATCCATTCATGCTCAAAACACTAGAAAAACTTGGAATAGTAAAAACATACCCCACCATTGTAAAAGCTATATATGTTAAACCCAAGGCCAACATCATTCTAAATGGAGAAAAATTGAAAACATTTTCTCTAAAAGTTGGAATAAGACAAGGATGCCCTCTCTTGCCACTTCTATTCAACATAGTCATGGAAACTCTAGCCAGAGCAGTTAGTGAGAAGAAAGAAATTAAAGGGATATGAGCTCAAACTATCCCTATTTACCAATGACATGATTCTGTATTTAGAGGACCCAAGAACCTCCATCAGAAAGCTTCTTGAATTCATAAATGAATTCAGCAAATTAGTAGGATATAAAATTAATGCATTCCTAAACGTCAATGATGAATCAACTGAAAGGGAAATCAGGAAAACTTTCCCATTCACAATAGCCCACCCAAAATAAAATACTTCAGAATCAATCTAACAAAAGAGGTGAAAGACCTCTACAATAAAAACTACAGAACCCTAAAGAAAGAAATTGAAAAAGACCTTAGAAGATGGAAAGATCTCCGACGTTCTTCGATTGGCAAAATTAATATTGTCAAAATGGTCAGACTACCAAAAGTGCTATACATATTTAATGCAATTCCCATTAAAATTCCAATGTTGTTCTTCATAGAAATAGAAAAAGCAGTCATGAAATTCATCTGGAAAAATCAGAGACCCAGAATAGACAAAGCAATCCTCAGTGAGTGAAGCAGAGGCATCACAATACCAGATGTTAAATTTTACTACAGAAAAATAAGAACAAAAACAGCATGGTACTGGTTCAAAAATAGACAAGAAGACCAATGGAACAGAATAGAAGATGCAGGGACAAACCCACATAAATACAGTTATCTCATTCTAGACATGGGTGCCAAGACATACAAGAAAAGACAACCTCTTCAACAAATGGTGCTGAGAGCCACGGCCGAGTCTGTATGGCCCCTGGCATTTTGCCAACAGTATTGATTGACAGGCGAGGCATTACTATCCGCTTCTGCCGCAACTTTTGAGTTCTCACACTATTTTGGAGTTCTCGTGGGGATTTCCGGGGATTCCCCGAGAGTTCCCATTGGTTGGGGAAGTGCAGGAGGAAGGATTTCCAGGAGAGATATTTCCGGCTGGGGGGTTCCTGGACTAGCCGCGTGGCGTTCGGGAGGATTCCCCGGGAGCTGTGTGAAGTGTTTTCCTGCAGTTCAAAAATAAAGTTTGTTCCTGCTTCAGTGGCTCATGATTTGTGCCCAGTCGGACTGCAGCAGATGGTGGCCCGTTACGGGGAGCCCCGGGACACTCGGGAGCAAGTGACGAAAAAAAGCTGCCCGTCCATAGATAGGACGGGAGCAAATCTGCTCGTCCCTAGACAGATAGGGCAAGAGGAAAAATGGCCATTTTAAGAAGATGGAGAAGATTGATACAGTATGTTTGTGTCTTGTTTTGTCTCAGTGTATTGTATTGTCTTTATGATGAAAATATGGAAGGGGTGAGAAGTAAATTACTAACAGAAGAAGGCACCCCAGTGGAACCAAGAATAGTTAGGGCATATGTTGATAAAAGCCCAGGAACTCTAGTCAGAAAGAAAGAGAAAGTTCAGAAGAAGAAGGATTATCAGAAAAAAAGTTGCAGCAAAAGGCTATTACTAAATACTTTTCGTTACCGGAGGGTGCATAACCCTAACCCTAACCCTAACCCTAACCCACCCGGGGAGCGGGACGCCACTGCAAGAGCCCAAATCTAGACCTGACCCGGAGGCACAGTCTCGCAGGCTCTTGCTCCCTGTGCCCAATGGCAATTTAAGTCCGGGACTCTCCCCAGGGCCATCTGGGGCTGCCCAGGAGGCTGCAGGTGGAAGACGGCCTGTGTCCCTGAATTTTGATCATTTCCAAGGCCAGTAACTACAATGGTTCTCCCACACCTGGAAGCTAATGAATAATAAGCACTATTAAGGCTTATATCAAATGTAAAAAACCTTGAGATAATGTACTAAATTGTTCAGAAGGTTGTTTTCTTAGTGGAATGCTACAGGATTTTCTTTAGCCATCATTGCCAGAGTTCCTGCCTTCGTCCCAGTGCCGGTGAAAACAGGGGTGGAAGAATTTCCAGTGTTGCTGAAAACTGGACGAAACTTTGGCCGAGAAACAGACGAGACTTCAGAGCTGTTGCTGTTTCTGCTGCTACAACTTAAGCTAGCTGCCTGCAGAACTTACCTGGACTGTGATTTACCTGGACTGTGAGTTAATCTATTGAGACACTGTTTTATCTGGACTGAGACAAACTGTAATCTACAACAAATTTAACTCGGTATCTTTGCTAACGGTGTCATTGCTGGTAATATTTTTCCAAAGGCTTCTTATATGGAGCCATCAATTGGCTTGGTATTGTGGCATTTTGTATCCTCCCTTTCTGTTTGTAGCAGGTTATTTATGGTGTTTCTGTAAAAACCACTATGGTCATTATTTAAATTAAACAAAAGGGGGAAATGTTAGAGTCTGTAAACAAGTCAAAATAACACCTGGCATTTTGCCAGGGGAATGTTAGAGTTCGTAAACAAGTCTGGATGGTGCCTGGCAAAATGCCAGAGGGAGTGGTTTGAGAAGTAACAAAAGCGAGCCATTAAGTGTGGAGATTCCTTATTGGTTGACTGATGTATCTAGTTTATGTTAATTAGATAAGCTATGTGGAATGTATAAATACCGCTCCTGTCCTGCAATAAACGGCTCCCTCTCCTGCTGTATCAATGTACACAAGTTGTTCGTCACCCCCCGGTTATTTTGCTGCAGCCGGACTCCGCCAAATGGTGCTGGGAGAACTGGAAATCTATATGTAGTAGAATAAAATTTAATCACTCTCACGCTGCACAAAAATCAACTCAAAGTGGACCAAAGACCTACACATTAGACAGAGCCTACTAGAAGAAAATATATACCCAAATTTCCATTATGTTGACTTAGGAGCTGAGTTCCTCAACAAGACTCTTAAAGTGCAAGAAGTAAAATCAATAATCAATAAATAGAATAGTGTTAAAATAAGCGCTCCTTCACAGCAAAGGAAATAATCAAGAATGGGAAGATAGCACCTACAGAATGGGAGAAAATGTTTGCCACCTGCACCTCAGATAGAGTATTTATCTCCAGGATATATGAAGAACTCAAAAACTTAACACCAATAAAATGAATAATTCCATTAATAAATGGGCAAAGAAACTGAAGAGACACTTAGCCAAAGAAGAAATATGGATTTCCAACAAATATATGAAAAAAATGATCAACATCTCTAGAAATTAGAGAAATGCAAATTAAAACTACACTGAATTGGGTGTGGTAGCACACACCTGCAATCCCAGCACCTAGGGAGACGAAGGCAGGAGGATTACTAATTCAAAGCCAGCCTCAGCAATTTAGCGATGCTCTAAGTGAGACCCTGTCTCTAAATAAAATACAAAAAAGGGCTGGGGATGTGGCTCAGTTGTTAAGCACCCTGAGTTTAATTTCTGGTACCAATAAAAACCCCTCCCCCTCCTCAAAAATTACACTGAGATTTCCATCTCACTCCAGTCACAATGGCAATTACCAAGAATAAAAGTAACAATAAATATTGGCAAGTGTGTGGGGGGAAATGTTCACACATACATTGCTGGTAGGAATGCAAATTGGTGCACCAATTCTGAAAAGCAGTATGGAGATTCCACAGAAAACTTGGAATGGATCCACCATTTCACCTAGTTATCCACTCCTTAAAATTGGACTTAAAATTGGCATACTACAGTGACACAGCCACATCAATGTTTATAGCATCTCAATTTACAATAGCTAAGCTATGGAACCACCATAGATGTCCTTCAACAGATGAATGGAATAAGAAAATGTGACACATATACACAATAGAATTTTACCCAGCCTTAAAGAAGAATGAAATTATGGCATTTGCTGGCAAATGGATGGAACTGAAGACTATCATACTAAGTGAAATAAACCAATCCCCCCCCCAAAAAAATCAGAGGCTGAATAGTTTCTCTAATATGTGAATGCTAACACACAATAAGGGAGTGGGGGAGAACACAAGTTTATTGGGTCGGATAAAGGAGAATAAAGAGAAAGGAAGAGAAATGGGAATAGGAAAGACAGTAGAATGAATTCAATGAACTTTTCTATGTTCATATATGAATACATGACCAGTAAACCTCCATGTTCTGTAGAACCACAGAATGGGAAGTTATACTCTGCATATGTATAATAACTCAAAATACATTCTGCTGTCATATACATCTAAAAGGAATAAATAAAAAGAAAAAACCCCACAAGAATGGGAGCCTGATTAGAATCAGTTATACTCCGTGTAAGTATAACATGTCAAAGTACACTCCATTATCATGTATAGTAAGAACAGGAAAAAATAAAGAAAACTTATAGTTCAGGAGAGAGTGCCAACCAAGAATATGATAATTCACAAAGCAGTCCACCAAAAATTAAGAAGAAATAAAAGATTTTTGTCTGACAAACAAAAGCTATGGGAATTCCACATTACTAGATCTACCTTATAAGAAATGATTGAGAAAAATGATGGCGGCGAAGGGAGTGCATCAGCCCCGTGTACCGCATCACTGTGCGGGAGAATGACAAGTTAGAACAGCTAAAAACTATCTTGTTAGGAATTTCCAGCAAAACTGGGGTGCTCCAAAACCTAGAGGAAGGATTTACATCACACGAGGATCAGCTACAGGGGCTCAAACGCGAGAGATTTGTCCGCACGGAGGGTCACGCTGCTTATTCAGCAAATCACCCCACGGCTAGAGTCTGCGGCGCGCGCTGGGAAATGACGAGATAGCAACGCAAAGATACAGCGCTGCGGATTCTGCGGGCTTATGCCAGCTGTGCAATCACCGTGCTCAGGGCTGAATTCTGGGTTTGAGACGGGGGAAGGAAGCAGTCCAATTCGGTTCTCCACACCAGTCAGACCACAGAGGAAGCCAGCGGCCACCATCGTGGAGAGCTGACATCACCATCCCTATTTTTGACTGATCGCAGCTCATTCAGCCATAGAACAGGTAATTTCAGGCTGCCATTAGCCTGCGTCTCGCAGACAAATTACTCAGGCTCAGTACTAAAGAACCTGTGGAAATTGCTTCTTGGAGCCTGCTCCTATCAGAACATACACCGAGCCCGGAGCGGCCGAATTCTGGCTCCCGGAACTGCTCTGGCCCAGGGCTAAAGAACCTGCGGAAACTGCTTCTCGGTCCGGGTCCTGCTGAATACTGTGGAGATAAATACCAACCGAGCCTTCATAGGCAGTGGCAACAGGACTGAGACGGGGCTTGTGAGGGGCGGTCAGGACTCACACGTTGCTTTGGTCACCCGGCAAAGGGAACGAAATGCTGCCATTCGCATGGGATACCAACATGGCAGAGATCTGATGTCATCAGAAAGCGGCGGAGGAGAGAACTTCATCAATACCAGCGGCGACAGAAACAGTTGGTCTCCTGGTAAAGAAAGTGAGTCACAAACACCCGAGTCTCTCTCACTTTGTCATCAAGCCAGAGGGGCAAAGCAGAGCCCCCGCCCGCGCCCGGAACAGGCCCAGCGACCTGCCGGCGTGGTAGACACGTCACCCCAATTGGAGTAAGGGCAGAGCAGAGCTGCCGCCCGTGCCTGCAAGGTAGGCAGACCTGCGACCAACCGGCAGAACAGGCCCAAGGGTCCGCGGGCGTGGTAGACACGTCACACCAATTGGAGGAGCGGCAGAGCAGAGCCGCCGCCCGTGCCTGCAAAGTAGGCAGACTTGCAACCGACTGGCAGAACAGGCCCAGCAGCCCGTCAGCGTGGTAGACAGATCACCCCAATTGGAGGAGGAGCACAGCCGCCGCCTGCCCCTGCAAGGGAGACTTTTCAACTATACAAGAGCAATATAAATATATAGGGGGAAAATTTCAAAAACACAACAGTTTCACCAAGCAGAAAGAAACACGAGCAGTATGAAAAGACAAGGAAAGAAAGGACCACAAGCAATGCAGGTCAACTCAACTTTAGAAGAGGTAATACCTGCAGCAGATGGAATGTCAGATAAAGAATTCAGGATATATATACTTCAGATGATCTGGAGTCTCAAGGAAGACATTAGACAGCAAAATCAGACAATGAAAGATCACTTCTACAATGAATTACATAAACAAATCCAGGAAGCAAAAGATCAACTATACAGGGAGATAGAGGTTATAAAAAACAAACAGAAATCCTAGAAATGCAGGAAGCAATAAACCAACTTAAAAACTCAATTGAGAATACTACCAGCAGAGTAGAACACTTAGAAGATAGAACATCAGACAATGAAGACAAAGTATTTCAACTTGAAAAGAACATAGACAGCTCAGCAAGACTGTTAAGAAACCATGAGCAGAACATCCAAGAAATATGGGATAACATAAAGAGACCAAACTTAAGAGTCATTGGGATACAGGAAGGTATAGAGGTCCAAACCAAAGGAATGAGCAATCTATTCAATGAAATAATACGAGAAAACTTCCCAGACTTGAAGAATGAGACAGAATTCCAAATCCTAGAAGCCTACAGGACGCCAAATGTGCAAAATCATAAGAGATCCACACTTAGACACATTATAATGAAGATGCCCAACATACAGAATAAGGAGAGAATTTTAAAAGCTACAAGAGAAAGGAAGCAGATTACATTTAGGGGTAAACCAATCAGGATAACAGCTGATCTTTCAACACAGACTCTGAAAGCTAGAAGATCCTGGAATAACATATTTCAAACACTGAAAGAAAATGGGTTCCAACCAAGAATTGTGTATCCAGTGAAATTAAGCTTCAGGATGGAAGATGAAATTAAAACCTTCCACAATAAACAAAAGTTAAAAGAATTTGCAGCTAGAAAACCATCTCTTCAAAACATCCTCGGCAAAACATTACAGGAAGAGGTAATGGAAAATAACAATGAAAACCAACAGTGGGAGGTAGGACAGTAAAGGGGGGAAAATAATCAAAGAGGAAAAGAAACCATGTTTAGTAACATAAATAAACAAATATGGCTGGAAAAACAATCCATATCTCAATAATAACCCTAAATGTTAATGGCTTAAACTCACCAATTAAGAGACACAGGCTAGTAGAATGGATCACAAAACAAGACCCAACAATATGCTGCCTACAGGAGACGCATTTGATAGGAAAAGACATACATAGACTGAAGGTGAAAGGTTGGGAAAAATCATATCACTCATATGGGCTTCGGAAACAAGCAGGAGTGTCCATACTCATATCAAATAAAATAGATTTCAAGCCAAAGTTAATCAAAAGGGATAAAGAGGGACACTACATACTGCTCAAGGGAACCATACACCAACAAGACATAACAATCATAAATATATATGCCCCAAACAATGGTGCAGCTATGTTCATCAAACAAACTCTTCTCAAGTTCAAGAGTCTAATAGACCACCATACAATAATCATGGGAGACTTCAACACACCTCTCTCACCACTGGACAGATCTTCCAAACAAAAGTTGAATAAGGAAACTATAGAACTCAATAACACAATTAATAACCTAGACTTAATTGACATATATAGAATATACCACCCAACATCAAGCAGTTACACTTTTTTCTCAGCAGCACATGGATCCTTCTCAAAAATAGATCATATATTATGTCACAGGGCAACTCTTAGACAATATAAAGGAGTAGAGATAATACCATGCATCTTATCTGATCATAATGGAATGAAACTGAAAATCAATGATAAAAGAAGGAAGGAAAAATCATGCATCACTTGGAGAATGAACAATAGGTTACTGAATGATCAATGGGCTATAAAAGACATCAAGAAGGAAATTAAAAAATTCTTACAGATAAATGAAAACACAGACACAACATATCGGAATCTATGGGACACATTGAAAGCAGTTCTAAGAGGAAAATTCATTGCTTGGAGTTCATTCCTTAAAAAAAGAAAAAACCAACAAATAAATGATCTCATACTTGATCTCAAAATCCTTGAAAAAGAAGAGCAAAACAACAGCAAAAGAAGTAGAAGGCAAGAAATAATTAAAATCAGAGCTGAAATTAATGAAATCGAAACAAAAGAAACAATTGAAAAAATTGACAAAACTAAAAGTTGGTTCTTTGAAAAAATAAATAAAATCGACAGACCCTTAGCCATGCTAACGAAGAGAAGAAGAGAGAGAACTCAAATTACTAGCATACAGGATGAAAAAGGCAATATCACAACAGACACTTCAGAAATACAGAAGATAATCAGAAATTATTTTGAATCCTTATACTCCAATAAAATAGAAGATAGTGAAGGCACTGATAAATTTCTTAAGTCATATGATCTGCCCAGATTGAGTCAGGAGGATATAGACAACCTAAACAGACGAATATCAATTGAGGAAATAGAAGAAACCATCAAAAGACTACCAACTAAGAAAAGCCCAGGACCGGATGGGTATACAGCAGAATTTTACAAAACCTTTAAAGAGGAACTAATACCAATACTTTTCAAGCTATTTCAGGAAATAGAAAAAGAGGGAGAACTTCCAAATTCATTCTACGAGGCCAACATCACCCTGATTCCTAAACCAGACAAAGACACTTCAAAGAAAGAAAACTACAGACCAATATCTCTAATGAACCTAGATGCAAAAATCCTCAATAAAATTCTGGCGAATCGGATACAAAAACATATCAAAAAAATTGTGCACCATGATCAAGTAGGATTCATCCCTGGGATGCAAGTCTGGTTCAATATACGGAAATCAATAAATGTTATTCACCACATCAATAGACTTAAAAATAAGAACCATATGATCAAAAAAAAATAAAAATATAAAGAACCATATGATCATCTCGATAGATGTGGAAAAAGCATTCGACAAAGTACAGCATCCCTTTATGTTCAAAACTCTAGAAAAACTAGGGATAACAGGAACATACCTCAATATTGTAAAAGCAATCTATGCTAAGCCTCAGGCTAGCATCATTCTGAATGGAGAAAAATTGAAGGCATTCTCTCTAAAATCTGGAACAAGACAGGGATGCCCTCTCTCACCACTTCTGTTCAACATAGTTCTCGAAACACTGGCCAGAGCAATTAGACAGATGAAAGAAATTAAAGGCATAAAAATAGGAAAAGAAGAACTTAAATTATCATATTTGCAGATGACATGATTCTATACCTAGCAGACCCAAAAGGCTCTACAAAGAAACTTTTAGAGCTAATAAATGAATTCAGCAAAGTGGCAGGATATAAAATCAACACGCATAAATCAAAAGCATTCCTGTATATCAGCGACAAATCCTCTGAAATGGAAATGAGGACAACCACTCCATTCACAATATCCTCAAAAAAATAAAATAAAATACTTGGGAATCAACCTAACAAAAGAGGTGAAAGACTTATACAATGAAAACTACAGAACCCTAAAGAGAGAAATAGAAGAAGATCTTAGAAGATGGAAAAATATACCCTGTTCATGGATAGGCAGAACTAACATCATCAAAATGGCGATATTACCAAAAGTTCTCTATAGGTTTAATGCAATGCCAGTCAAAATCCCAACGGCATTTCTTGTAGAAATAGAGAAAGCAATCATGAAATTCATATGGAAAAATAAAAGACCCAGAATAGCAAAAACAATGCTAAGCAGGAAGTGTGAATCAGGCGGTATAGCGATACCAGACTTCAAACTATACTACAGAGCAACAGTAACAAAAACAGCATGGTACTGGTACCAAAACAGGTGGGTGGACCAATGGTACAGAATAGAGGACACAGAAACCAATCCACAAAACTACAACTATCTTATATTTGAGAAAGGGGCTAAAAGCATGCAATGGAGGAAGGATAGCATCTTCAACAAATGGTGCTGGGAAAACTGGAAATCCATATGCAACAAAATGAAACTGAATCCCTTTCTCTCGCCATGCACAAAAGTTAACTCAAAATGGATCAAGGAGCTTGATATCAAATCAGAGACATGGCGTCTGATGGAAGAAAAAGTTGGCTACGATCTACATACTGTGGGGTCGGGCTCCAAATTCCTCAATAGGACACCCATAGCACAAGAGTTAATAACTAGAATCAACAAATGGGACTTACTCAAACTAAAATATTTTTTTCTCAGCAAAAGAAACAATAAGAGAGGTAAATAGGGAGCCTACAACCTGGGAACAAATCTTTACTCCTCACACTTCAGATAGATTCCTAATATCCAGAGTATACAAAGAACTCAAAAAATTAGACAATAAGAGAACAAACAACCCAATCAACAAATGGGCCAAGGACCTGAACAGACACTTCTCAGAGGAGGACATACAATCAATCAACAAGTACATGAAAAAAATGCTCACCATCTCTAGCAGTCAGAGAAATGCAAATCAAAACCACCCTAAGATACCATCTCACTCCAGTAAGATTGGCAGCCATTATGAAGTCAAACAACAACAAGTGCTGGCGAGGATGTGGGGAAAAGGGTACACTTGTACATTGCTGGTGGGACTGCAAATTGGTGCAGCCAATTTGGAAAGCAGTATGGAGATTTCTTGGAAAGCTGGGAATGGAACCACCATTTGACCCAGCTATTCCCCTTCTTGGTCTATTCCCTAAAGACCTAAAAAGAGCATGCTACAGGGACACTGCTACATCGATGTTCATAGCAGCACAATTCACAATAGCAAGACTGTGGAACCAACCTAGATGCCCTTCAATAGAAGAATGGATAAAAAAAATGTGGCATTTATACACAATGGAGTATTACTCTGCATTAAAAAATGACAAAATCATAGAATTTACAGGGAAATGGATGGCATTAGAGCAGATTATGCTAAGTGAAGCTAGCCAATCCCTAAAAAACAAATGCCAAATGACTTCTTTGATATAAGGAGAGTAACTAAGAACAGAGTAGGGACGAAGAGCATGAGAAGAAGATTAACATTAAACAGGGATGAGAGGTGGGAGGGAAAGGGAGAGAGAAGGGAAATTGCATGGAAATGGAAGGAGACCCTCAGGGTTATACAAAATTACATACAAGAGGAAGTGAGGGGAAAGGGAAAAATAATACAAGGGGGAGACATGAATGATAGTAGAGGGGGTAGAAAGAGAAGAGGGGAGGGGAGGGGAGGGGAGGGGAGGGGGGATAGTAGAGGATAGGAAAGGCAGCAGAATACAACAGACACTAGTATGGCAATATGTAAATCAATGGATGTGTAACTGATGTGATTCTGCAATCTGTATACGGGGTAAAAATGGGAGTTCATAACCCACTTGAATCAAAGTGTGAAATATGATATATCAAGAACTATGTAATGTTTTGAACAACCAACAATAAAAATTTTTAAAAAAAGAAATGATTGAGTTCCTCAAGTTGAAACAAAAGAACACTAACAAATATGGAAATGTATTAAAATATAAAGCACTTATTAAAATATAAAATACCTGTTGGCATTTTTCTTTTCCACAGTGAAAATTGATGGATCCTCAATGTTTGTCTTGTTGAAAAAATAAAATAAAAACTAGAAAGATAAAGAACAATTTGATTTTCAAAACTCTTTGGGGTTTTTGGTTTCTTTGGGATATTTTTGTTTGCTTTTGCTTTGGGGGTTTGGTTTTGTTTATTTGTTTTTGTATTTATTTTTGAAATGGGGTCTTTCTATATTGCCCAGTCTAGTCTTGAATTCATGAGATAGTCCTGCCTCAACTCCTCTACAACTCAGACTACCAAAATGCACCCCCAAGCTCAACTAAAATCTGTGCTCTAAAACTAGGTTTGACACTTTTGAGTAATTTGAAGACTTTAACAAAGTAATATGGATTCCAGTGTTAGTCTTACATTGACATAAATAATCTAAAGTGTTTGTGGTTTACATTTTGTTTTCAATGTCTTATGCAAAAATAAATGGAATTCACTTATTTAATATACTGCTTTAGTACTTCTGTAACCTCAAGCTGCTCTAAGAAATAAGTCTATGTATTTAAAAAGGTAAAAATAAAAATATTAATGTACATGGAATCACATTCTATGTATCATTCTAAAACTTGCTTTGCTTTCATTGTGCTCAACATTAAGTAGCTGAGATTTAACTGAATAAACTAGGTGGCAGTTAGTTCATTTAACTGCTGTATCATATAGTATGAGTACTTACTCATTTTTTATTTTAAATTTGTAAAGGTTTCTTCTAATTTTATTTGTTATTATGTTTTATTTGTGCATCATAATTATACATAATGGAGGGGTTTGTTACATGTTTGTATATATGCACACAAAACAACAATATAATTTGGCCAATATCATTCCCCAGTATGTTACCATTTTCCTCCTCCCTCCCCCGGTCCTCTCACTCTACTGATCTCCTTTCAATTTTCCTGAGGTTCTCTCCTTTTCCCTTTCTGGCTTCCACATAAGAGAGAAAAAAAAAATGATTCTTGACTTTGAGAGTTTGGCCTATTTAACTTAAAAAAAAAATGTTCTCAAGTTCCATCCATTTTTTTCTGCAAATGACAAAATTACATTCTACTTTATGGCTAAATAAAACTCCATTATGTATATATATACACCACGTTTTATTTTTATCCATTCATCCACTGACAGACAATTAGGCTGGTTGCATAGTTTGACTATGATGAATTGTGCTGCTATAAGCATGGGTATGCATGTATTGACTTAATATTATTATTTTATTTATTTAGGATAAATAACTAGAAGTGGGTAGCTGGGTCACAGGATGGTTCCTTCCTAGTCTTTGAAGAACACCCCATACTGATTTCAATGATGGTTATATTAATTTGCAATCCCACCAATGGTGTCAAATGTTCCTTGTTCTCATATCCTCTCCAGAATTTATTACTGTTTGTATTATTTTTTTGTTTTTGTTATAATTATTTTGTTTTATTATTAGTTATTGTTGTTAATCTCTTTTTTTTATTAGAACTTTATAGTCATACATAGTAGCTAGGTTCATCCCAATAAATTCATGAAAATAGTTTTCAGCTCATGATAACCCATTTCTCTCCTCTTTTTCCCTATTGTACTTCCCCCATTCTCCTCCCTCTACTCTACTAGACTTCCTTTTGCTCATATACTAATTCGTATTTCATTGGTTCTTTGTATTACCCTACCCTTCCCTCCCCTTTTCCTTTATTTTACTCTAGCTTCTGCATATGAGAAAACATTCACCTTATGAGTTTCTGAGTTTGGCCAATTTCATTTAGCATGATATTCCCCATTTCCATCCATTTACCGACAAATGCTCTACTCAGTCATAAGAAAAGAATGAAATTATGGCATTTATCAGTAAATATATATATATTTAATCCATGCATCTATTAATGGTCATATAGGTTGATTTCATAATTTAGCTATTATGAATTTTGCAGTGATAAACACTGAGGTGGCTATATTGCTATGGTAGGCTGATTTTAGATCTTTGGGGGGAAAATGCCAAAGACAAAAAAAAAGGAGTGAAACAGCTGGGCCATAAGGTAGGTTTTGAAGAATTTTCATACTGTATTGTTTGTATTATTGATGGCTTTCATTCTAACTGGAGTGGGACAAAAATCTCAGTGTAGTTCTGATTTGCATTTTCCTAATTGCTAAAAATATGGGATATCTTTTCATGAATTTCTTCCTTTGAGAAGTATCCACTTAGTTCATTTGCCTATTTATTAATTGGGTTATTTTTGATGTTAAGATTTTTGATTTCTTTATATATTATAGATATTAATCATCTCTCAAAAGAGTAGCTAGCATAGTTCTAATAATTTTTCTCCCATTCTGTAGGCTCTTTCTTCAAATTCTTAATTGTGTCCTTTGCTATGCAGTGGCTTTTTAATCTGATGCCATCCCATTTGTTAATTCTTGGCATTATTTCCTGAGCTTTAGGGGTCCTATTGAGAAAGTCATTGGCTGCACTTTTATGTTAGCCTGTTGACCCTATATTTTATTCAAAGGAGTTGCATGTTTTTTTTATCTAATTCCTAGGTCTTTGATCCACTTTGAGTTGACTTTTGTTCAGGGTGGAGAGATAAGGATTTAGTCTCATTCTTCTACATATAGATAACAAGTTTTCCTAGAACCATTGTTTAAAAGGCTCTTTTCTCCAATGTATGTTTCTAGTTGTCAAGGGTCAGATGACTGTGTCTGCACAGAGTTTTCTCCATCTCTTCTATTCTGTTCCATTGACCTCTTTGCCTGTTCTTATGCTTGTTTTTATTCCTATAGTATAATTTGAAGTCAGGTACTGTGATGCCTCTAACATTGCATTCTTTGTTTAGAATTGCTTTGACTATTCTGGGCCTTTTATGTTTTCAAATAAATTTTAGGACCTCTCTTTAGCTCTGTAAAGAATGTCCTGGATATTTTAATGGAGATTGCATTGTATCTGTTATTATTTTTGGAGTGTGGACGTTTTAAGAATATTAATTCTGCCTATCCATGAATGTGGAAGATCGCTTTCATTTCTCCCATTTCTTTCTTCAGTGGTCCATAAGTTTTATTATAGAGGTCTTTTACCTCCTTAATTATATCTGTTTTTAGGTATTTTTGAGGCCATTGTGAATGGGATCGTTTTTCTGGTTTCTTTATCTACATATTCATTATTGGTGTATAGGAAAGCTATTAATTTCTGAATAGCCTCTTATTTTGATTTTTTATCACCTCTGGAAGTCTTCTGGTGGAGATTTTGGGGTTTTCTAGGTATAGGATCCTGCCATTAGCAAAGAGATATAATTTGTCTTCTTATTTTTCTATTCATATCCCTTTAATTTCTTTCTCTTGCCTGATTGCTCTAAAATTTCAAGAAGTCACATTCTTTTCTTGTTCTGGATTTCAAAGGAAATGTTTTTAGGTTTTCCCCACTCACTATGATGTTGGTTTGGGGCTTGGCATACATAAACTTTATGATGTTGAGGTAAGATATTTGTATCCCTAGTTTCTTCAGTGTTTTTCTCGTGAATAAGTGCTGAATTTTGTCAAAGGTTTTCTCTGCATCTATTGATATAACTATGTGACCTTTGTCCTTAATTCTATTTGTGTGGTGAATTATTTATTCATTTGCACAGGTTGAAACTAAACTTGCAACCCTGGGATGAAACCCCCTTGATGATGTTATATAATCTTCTTAATGCATTTTTAATGTGTCTTGCTAAATTTTTACTAAGTATTTTTGCATTTAAGTTCATTGGGGATATTGGTTCATACCTTTGTTTCCTTGATATGTCTTTGTCTAGTTTTAGTATGAGGGTGGTGCTGGCTTCATAGAATAAATTTGGAAGTATTCCATCATTTTCTATCTTATAGAATAAATTAAGGGAAATTGTCACTAATTTTTTAAATGTCTGGTAGAATTTAGCTGGGAATCCTTCTGGTAGTGGGCTTTTCTTTGTAGAAAGACTTATTATTGCTTCTATCTCATTGCTGCTTTTGGTATATTTAGCTTTTCTAGGTATTCTTGATTCAGTTTTGGTAGGTCATGTGTGTCTAAAAATGTATCCATTTCTCCTAGGTTTTTCCAATTTACTTGGAGTATACTTTTTCAAAGTAGTTCTGTGACGTTGATGGTAATTTCTCCTTTTTCATCTCTAATTTTATGAATTTGGGTCTTCTCTCTGTTTTATTTGTTTAGTTTTGCTAATAGTTTATCAATCTTGTTACCTTTTCAAAGAACCAACTCTTTGTTTCATTGATCCTTTGTATTTTTTTATTCTAAATTTCCTTGATTTCACCTCTAATGGTTTCCTTCCTTCTACTGACTTTGAAATTGGTTTATTCTTGAATTTCAAGGGCCTTGAGATGCATCATTAGCTGTTTATTTTGGATTATTCTAATTTTCTTATATAGACACTCATAGAACTGTCTTCATGGTATCCCTAGGTCCTGGTATGTTGTATCACTAGAGTCATTTGAATAAAGAATCTTTTAATTTCTCCCCTGATTTCTTCTACACATTCATCATTCATCAAAATTGAATCTCCATGTGTTCATATGGTTTCTGTAGGATTGAGTGTTAGTGTGAGTGTGTGGTGTGTATCTTGATTTCTAATTCATTCCATTATAATCAGATAAGATGCATGAACTATATCAATTTATTATATTTTCTAAGATCTGCTTTGTGACCTAAAATTGGTCATTTTGGAGGAAATTACATGAGCAGCTGAGAAGAACGAGGGTTTGGCTGTTGGATAAAATATTCTTTTATATTTATTAGGTTGCTTGATTTATATTTTTAGGTCTGAAGAGTCTTTACTGAGTTTATACATATTCATTAGTGAGAGTGGTGTCCTGAAATCACCCAGAATCTGAGTCTTTAACTTGATTAGTGTCTGTTTTGTGTAATTAGGTGTACCAAAGTTGAAGGCATAGATATTTACTATTATTATATCTTCTTGTTGGATTGTTCTCTTTACCAGTAGGAGGTGACTTTTTTGTCTCTTCTGATTAATTTTGGCTTGAAGTCTTATTTCTCAGATATGAGAGTAGCTACTCCCGATTGTTTTGGGACTTCACTTGCATGGTATAATTTTCATCTTTTCACTTTCTTTTCTTTTTCTTTGTTCTTTTTTTAACTGGGAATTGAATGCAGGAGCACTTAACACTGAGCCACATCCCCAGCCCACTTTATTTTTTATTTTGATACGGAGTCTTATTAAGTTTCTCAGGGCCTTGCCAAGTTGCTGAGGCTGGCTTTGAACTTGCAACCCTCTTGTGTCACCTTCCCAAACCACTCAGATTACAGGCATGCACCACCATGCTCAGCTCATTATTTCATTTTCATTGTGTGATTGTCTTTGCCTATAAAGTGAGTCTCTTGCAAAGAAAACAGAGTTGAATCTTGTTCTCTAATCCATTCTGCCAGCCTGTTTTTTTTTTAATTGGAGAGTTGTCACTTATTTATATATTAGTTTAAGATATGTTATGGTTTGGATATGAAGTGTCCCCCCAAAAGCTCCTGTGTTAATGCAGAACTTTTCAGAGGTGAAATAACTGGATTGTGAGAACTGTAACAAAATCAGTCCACTTGAGTTTTAATATACTGAATGGCAACTCTAGGCATCTAGAGCAAGGCTGGATGAGGAGGGTACTGGGGTCATGTCCTGGAAGGGTTTTCTTCCTTGTACATCATGTTCTGAGCATCTTACCTCCACCATGCCCTTCCACCATGATGTGCAAGGGTCCAGAGAAGTGGAGTCATCCTACCATAGGCTAAATCTCTGAAACCATGAATCAAAAAAAACTTTTTCTCCCCTAACTTGTTTCTGTCACATATTTTGGTCACAGCAATACAAAGCTGACTAATGCAATTAATATCAAGAAGTCAGGTTGTTGCTGAAATAACCTGACCATGTGAATCAGAAGCCTTTGGAACTGGCTTGTGGGAGGAGTTTGGAAGTGCTTGGAGATGCAGGCTGAAGAAATGCTTTAATGTTTTAGAATGTTGTAAGCAAAGGTTAATGGGTGATTTGGGTGGGAACTTAAAAAAGAAAAGAAAAACAGAATGCCAAAAGGAATGCAAAGACTGCTCCTGAGGTTATGGAGGGCAATGAGGATTTTATTGGGAATTGAAATAGATGCTATTTGTTTCACACTCTGACAAAGAACTTGTGTATATTTGGCCCATGACCCGAGACAGCATAAGGCTAAATTTTAAAATGATAGGCTAATTAATATAGTGGAAGAAATTTCAAGGCACAGCATCTAGTCAGTGGCATGGATTTTGTTGGAAACTTTTAACCAGATTTACTGTAAGAATCAGGAACATAAAGCAGAGATGAAGAATTTTTAAAACTAGCAGTTTGACCAAAAAGGTGCAATTAAAACTTCAGCCAAGAAAAGTGTAGTTGTTGAAGAGATTATAGCCCCTAATGAGTTGCTAAGTATTTTTTATGGAGACAATGGGAATGTTCCCTTGAGCGCATCTTGGGAATTTTTATAAGAGTAAGCCCATTACAGGATCCAGGGTATAATGGGGGAAATTCTTTGAGAAGAGATTCTAGGAGCATCCCACTTGTTCAGGGGGCCCTAAAAAGTTGTTTCACTATACACAGCAGCCCAGGAACTCAGAGGAGTTCCTGCAGCCTGATCCCAGGTGTGTGCAGTTACTGCAAGAGCTGGTAGTAAACCTTGGCATCATACACACAATGATGGTTCTGCATGAATGAAACATCCTGGGTTAGAGGTCATGGAGGCTTCTGTTCAGATTTGAAAGGAAGGCTTACGAGGCCAGGCAAAATGCAGCAGGGTTGAAATTCCTGAGGTCTTCCTCGAAGAGAGCAATGCATGAAGCTGTGAATGTGAAGCTGATGTTGGAATGAAAACCCCAGGAATTAAGAGATGCTAGTAACAAGGATCATTTATGAGGAAATCTGCTGGTCACAGAGGGGACCAGGTTAAAAGAGAGCCCATGTGCCATGCAATTATAAGGGCCAAAGGGTCAGGAGGATGGGACATTCCAAACCCCTTGGAGAGCACATATCACCACAACACTTCCTCAATGCTATATGCAGGGATATAGAATTTGTTTGCCTGGCTGGGTTTTGGGTAATTTTTGCTCCTATACCTTCTTTCTATGCCCCTATTCCTGCCTTTCGACATGATTTTTGTGTGCCATTATATGTTAGATATAGGTAACTTGATTTTGATCTTTTTTTGCAGGTCACAGTCAAGAATTTGCCTTGGGTCTCAGATGAAACTTGAACTTGAAATTCCGGGCAATGCTGGAACCTTTAAGACTATGGGAGTGAGGGCTAAACCAAGCTCAGCTGGTAGATTGCTTGCCTCACATGCACAAGGACCTGGGTTCAATCCCCATCACCACACACACACCAAAAAAAGAGACTATGGGACTCTTGGAGGTAAAGTAAGTACATTTCATGTTGTTAGATGGACATGAAGTTTTGGGGGATGGGGTGGAATGTTATGATTTTGACAAGAAATATTTCTCAAAATTACCCCAAATGCAAGAATGTTCAGAGGTAAAATTATTGTCTTGTGAAAGCTGTAACAATTGATTCATCCTAGTTTGAAGGGAGTGGTTGGAAACTGTAGGCAGCTGCAGCATAGCTAGAGGAGGAGGATCACAGGGAGCATAGCCTTGGAAGACTGCATCTTCCCCATGGCCCCTTCTCCCTTCTCTCTATTTTTGCCTTCTGGTTGTACGGTCATGAGCAGCTTCCCTTTGCCATGTCTTTCCATCACGATGTGCTGCCCCATCTTGGAGCAATGGGGTCAGCCCACCATGAACTAAACCTCTGAAACCATGAGCCAAAATAAACCTTTTCTTTTCTAAGTTGATTTTATAAGGTATTTTTTGGTCACGGTGACACAAAGCTGATTAATACAAGATAACAGATTTATTTGTCCATTTTCTTATTGGTAAATATTTACATTGGATTCCAATTTTTGGCAATAATAATAATGCTGCTATGAACATTCTTGGAAAATGTTTGTGCCTATCTTGAGTTACTCTGGAACATACATATCTTGAAGTATAATTGTTGGGCCCTAAAAAACCAACTCAAGTACATATCATCTAGTTGTTCTCTAAGGTGGTAGTATCAGTTTAGTCCTCCCGCCATTATGAAAATTTTCATTTTTCCAAGTAGTAGACTTTATTTGAAGTTTTAAGAGTCTTACATTTTTACCAATCTGATGCTATGAAATGCTCAATAATTTTTCATCCTTTTTTCCTCCATTGCATTATTTGAGATCATAAATGTCTGAATATTTCTTTAGCCAAACTTTTACCAATTTCATATTAACTTTTTTATTAATACATTTTTTAAGAGAGAGAGAGAACTATTTATTTTTCAGTTTTCAGTGGACACAATGTCTTTATTTTATTTTATGTGGTGCTGAGGATCAAACCCAGCGCCCCGCGCATGCCAGGCGAGTGCATTACCACTTGAGTCACACCCCAGTCCAATACATTTTTTAAATTTGTTTTTATGTGGTGCTGAGGATTGAACCCAGGGCCTCACATGTACTAGGCAAGCACTCCACCACTGAGCCACAACCCCAGCCCATATGCAATTTTTTTCAGTGATGTTTAACACTAAATATTTACTACTTTCTGTCTTAATGTTTTTATACAAAAAGTATTTTTAATTGTTCTCTTTTTAAAATGCATTTTGTACTACTGTCAGGTTCAACCCTCAAAAAAATTTCAAGTGTATAAAGGGTAAAATGTTGTTGTTTTGCCATTGATTTTGTATTTTTATTGCATTGTGACCAGAGAATGTGGTTTTTATAGATTTGGTTTGGAATATTTTGAGACTTGTTTTCTGACCTAGTACTTGTTGGGATTTATAAATGTTTTATATGTGCTCAAAAAGAACAGGTATTCTGTAAATAATGAAATAGGCTCAATGTCCATTACATTCCTAATATATTCAATAATCCTATTAAGAAATGAAAATCATTGTGTTATTAAAGTTTTTTCTGTCTTATTTTTTATCTAAAAATGATAAATAGTTTAGATGGATTAAATATTCTATAGTTATTGCAGATTTGTCCATTTTTTCTTATAGTTCCATTTTGTTTTCTTTTGTTTCTGCTTTGCCTTGAGGCTATATTTTTAGGTCTGTATTAGTCATTTTTCTCTCAATGTGACAAAATACCTAAGATAAACAACTTAAAGGAGGAAAGATTATTTTGGCTCACAGTTTCAGATGTTTCAAACTATGTTATTCAACTTCCCATTGCTGTGACAAAATGCCTACAATAAATCAACTCAAAGAAATAAGAACTTATTTTGGCTCATGACTTCAGAGGTTTTGTGGTCACTTGGCTTCATTGGTTTTGGACGTATGATAAAGCAGAACATCATAAAAGAGAAGATATGATGGAGCAAATGTGCTTACCTTATGACATCTGGGAAGTAAAAAGAGAGAGAGGATATTAAAAGAAACCAGGCAAGATATAGCCTTCAAGGGCATGCCCACAAGGATCTACTTCTTTAACTAGGTCCTACCTCCTAAAATTTTCACCACCTCCCAGTAGACCTTTCAATTATGAATTCATCAATGGATTAATCCATTAATGTGGTTAGATCTCTCATGATGCAATTACCTTCCAAAGTCCCTCACCCCTCAAAGTCCCTACCTTGAGGACCAAGCCTTCAGTGTTAGTGTTTAGGGAATAGTTTATGTCCCAGTCATAACACAGACCATGGTTGATTGGCTCCATTGTTTGGGAAAATGTAGTAAGGCAGAAGATCATGGCAGGAAACACCATGGGTGAACAAAGTTGCTCAACTCATAGCAGTCAGGAAGCAAAAGAGAGAGAAAAAAAAGAAAGTGGGTCCCAATAGTCCCTTCAAGGGTATGCTCCCAATGACATAATATCCTTCCAGTAGGCCCCACCACTTCCCAATGGTGTTACAGTCCAGAAACTAGGCCTTTAGCATACATTAACAAAGTATATGCAAATAGAAATGAATATACAAGGAATATATTCCTTAAATTATATCATATAATATGATCCTTTTAAAAAATACATGTTTGCTAAGTGTTGCTTTATGACCTAAGATATGGTCTATTTTAGAGAAGCATCCATGTGCTGCTGAGGAAAAAAAAAAGTGTATTCAGTCATTGATGGATGAAATATTCTATATATGTCTGTTAAGTCTAAATTATTAACTGCATTTTTAGTTCTATAGCTTCTTTATTTAGTTTTTGCTTGGAGGAACTATTCAGTGGGGAGAGAGGTGTGTTAAAGTCACCTAGTATTGCTGTTTTGTTGTCTATTTGATTCTTGAAATTGAGAAGATTTTTTAAATTTTATTTATTCCAATTTTTTATATATGAGAGCAGAATACAATTCAATTCATATTACACAACAGAGCACAATTTTTCATGCCTCTGGTTGTACACAATGTAGAGTCACACCATTCTTGTCTTCATACATGTATTTATGATAATGATGTCTGTCTCATTCCATCATCTTTTCTACCCCCATACCCTCTCTCTTCTCCTCCCTCCCTCCCCTTTGCCCTATCTAAAGTTCATTTATTCCTCCCATACTGTCCCCCCCATCCAACAGGAGCAGGGGCTGCTTGTTTACACACAGGAGGTCTTTTGATTTGGGGGGATTGGCTAACTTCACTTAGCTTCATCTTCTCCGACTCTATCCATTTACTTGGAAATGCCATGATTTTATTTTCTTTTAATGCTGAGTAATATCCCATTGTGTATCTATACCACGTTTTCTTTATCCATTCATTTACTGAAAGGTATCTATGTTGGTTCCACAGTTTATCTATTGTGTATTGTGCTGCTTTAAACATTGATGTGGCTGTGTCCTTGTGATATGCTATTTTTAAATCCTTTTGATATAAACCAAGGAGTGGGATAGCTGGGTCAAAAAGTGATTTCATTTCCAGTTTTCCAAGGAATCTCCATACTGCTTTCCATATTGGCTGCACCAATTTGCAGTCCCACCAGCAATGTATGAGTGTGTCTTTTCCCCCCACAACCTCACCAACACTTATTGTTGTTTGTATTCTTAATAGTTGCCATTCTGACTGGAGGGAGATGAAATCTTAGAGTACTTTTGATTTGCATTTCTCTAATTGCTAGAGGTGATGAACATTTTTTTCATATACTTGTTGATTAATCAATCTTCTTCAGAGAAGTGTTTGTTAGCATATTATTTAGTCTTGAGTGCCCAGTCCTATCTCCTCATCTTGCCTGAAGATTTCCCAGTTCCTGGTCTCTCTGTTAGTCTCCAAACTGTTGCACCTTCTTCTAGGGACCTCTCTCATGGGGCTCCCATGGGCAGTGCCCTGATTACACTGCACACCCATCCCACTGAAAGCTATTCTGTATTGGGTAGTTAATCAGCCACTAGATAGGGGAGAGTTAGAAACTGGGTACCTGGCCAGCTGGAGTTCCAATCTGGGAGCTGCCCCCGCCAAAGATGGCAAGGAAGGTGACCCAAGATGGAGGCGGGCTGCTTACAGCACCAGGGTGTCAGGTCAGGGGGAGAGCCAGGCGATAGCATGCAATGTGTTCAGAGATGAGCTCTGTGGCATTCAGTGCTGTGGCTTTTGGTTATCTTCAGAGCCTGTGGTATGTCCCCAGGTGCAGGCAGACTACTACAGATAGGGGATTATGGCAATAGCTGCTGAATTGCAAGATGGAGATGACCGGGGGGGTGGGGGGGAGCCCCATGTTGGTAGATGGGGATCCACAGGGGAGAGGTGGCCAGAGTTCCTGTGGATGTGTAGCAGCTGATTGTCCTGAATTGAAGTGGAGTGGCATCTGAGAGTTCTATGCCAGTGCTGATGCACTGATCCTGCTAAGGCACTCATGAGTTCTGTGTGGGCTAATAAGTCAGGAGTTGGGTGTCAGGAGTTGAGAGTCCCTTCTAACGCTGAGGCCCAGAGCCCTGCACATGGGCACAGCACCGGTGATCTCTGCCAAGAGCAGCTGTGTAGAGGTCCTCTATCACTCTTAGAGAAGCAGTATTCCCACTAGTTGAGACCTAGGTCATGGAACGACATGGAATGCTGCCTCCCTCTGGCCCATAATCTTAGATTCCTCAAGAAGAATTTTTGAAGTACGTAGATGCTTCATTGTTTGGGGCATATATATTTATAATTGTTATGTCTTGCTGATATATAATTCCCTTAAGCAGTATGAGACGTCCTTCTTTGTTCTTTTGATAACTTTGGCTTGAAGTCCACTTTATCTGATATGAGCATAGCTTCTTTACAAGATCCATGTGCTTGATACGTTTTTTTTTTTCTCCCCATCCTTTTACCTTTAGTCTATGGATATCTTTGCCTCTGAGGTAAATCTCTTGGATACAGCATATTGTTGGGTCTTTTTTTAATCCAATCTGCCAGAATATGTCTTTTGATTGATAATTTTAGGCCATTTACATTAAAGGTTAATACTGAGACATTATTTTTATTCCCTGTCATTTTGATTTATTTTTGGTTTCTAATTTGAGTTAGTTTCTCTTTTGATTGAGTATTCTTCTAGTGTATTTTTCCCTTTGCTGGTTTTCACTTTTATTTTTTATTTCATCTTCATGAAGTATTTAAATGAGTATGTTTTTTAGTTCAGGCTTTTTAATTGTACATTCTTTGAAGTTTTATTTATCATAGAAAGTTTTTATTTCATCATCATTCTGAAGTGTTCTGAAGCTTAATTTTGCTGAGTATAGTAATTTTGGCTGGTATCCATTTTGTTTCAGAGGTTGGTATATATGATTCCAAGACCTCCTAGCTTGAGGGTCTGGGTTGAGAAATCAGCTGAGACCCAGATTGGTTTCCCTCTAAATGTTACCTGTCATTTCTCTCTGGATACATTTAAAATCTATCATTTTTATGTTAGGCATTTTCATAATAATGTGCCTTGGTGTAGGGCTGTAAATTTGTATATTTGGGATACTCTATACCTCCTGTATTTGATTTTTCATTTTATTTTTAAGTTTTGCGAAACTTTCTGATGTTATTTTATTGAAAATTTGTTCATTGTTAATTCCTTTGGTTTGTATCTCTAAGCCTTCATCTATATGATAAATCTTAAATTTTATATTTTCAGATTATCCCACATTTCCTGGACATTCTATTCATGGTCTCTTAACATATTTTCTTTATTTTCCAGATTATTTATTTTGTCTTCATTGCCTAAAACTCTGTCTTCCAAGTGGTCTAGCCTACTGCTGATTTTCCAATTGAATTTTTAATTTTATTGATTTATTCCTTCTTTTTGAGAATTTCTGCTTGATATTTTTTCAGAATCTCTGTCTCTTTATTAAAGTGATTCTTTACTTCCTGCATTTTCTCCATGAAGTCATGCCTTACATCATCCTTTACCTCACAGATTGGTTTAACTATACATTCTAAACTCATTCTCTGATATTTCTTTTATTGAGGTGTTGGTGTACCTTGGTTTGCTTGAGGTGATTTGATATCATGATTTCCATGTTGTTTGTGTGTATACCCCTCTAACAGTATGGATCTAAGATAGTAGAGTTTCTACTTGTGGACTTATAATGTCCCTGAAGGTTTCGAGTACCTCACCATTTAGTGGGAAGAAAAATAATAACAACAATCAATGTAAATATTGCACATCATTAAACAAATAGTTTCTGCTATGATGTCTACACTATTATTTGTCACAATAAACAGATATAATATGATAATTATGAGGGAGAAGGGGTGGATATAGAAGTAAAAATTAAAGAAAGAGTGAAAGAGAGAACAGTGGATATTGTCTGTTAGTGGAAGACAGTGCAGAAAGAGAATCAAGAGAAACAGGTGAGAGAAAAAAAAATGTATAAAGTAAGAATTTTAAAAAAATAAAAAGATGCTAAACAAAACTGAAATAAACTGATTAGACACTATATCCCTCAAAAACTGATCCATAAAAAATAACTGGCTTCAAAAATGCTAGAAATGAGATAAAATAAATGTGAATATGTTTAAATTTCCATGAACCATTGTTATAATTAAACAGAGAAAAGAAAAAAAAGAAATTTCAATGAAAAAGTTAAAGAACTTTTTCAGTTGGAGTTCAAAAGATTCTCAGCTTCTTTTCTCAGTGGTGTTAAGCAGCACATCTAGAGCATGCCGCTCAATCCTCTGGGTAGATTGTGATAATGAGAGAGTTATCTAGTTTGCAGAACTCCTGGAGGGAGAGTTTAGGATTAGGAAGGCTCCACATTCTTCCCTGAATGCCAGTTTGTCTGGAGATTTTATATCAGTGCACTTTTAGGGCCCACAATTGCCAGTTCATGCTGGAAGACTCCACATCAGGGATCTCCCTGGGGTTCCATTCATGTGGTGAAGAAGACAATTCTTAATCCACTATGTCACCTGCAGACCACACATTTTCTGATCTCAGGTTCAGATTCCAAACTCAATCTCTCTTGCCCCCACCCTTTCAAATTCCTGGCCAGATTCATCTCTCCCAGCTGGTCCTGCAAGCAGCCAGATTAAAATGGGAGGGGCATAGATGGGTAGGTTTTCATGACAAATATTCCCCTGTGTAAATCTTTCTCCACTTTTTATCTTCTCCTTGTCACTTAGGCACATTCTATGTCATGCAGTGTTGGTTTGCCAGGCCTATATTTGGGCAAAATTTGGGTTTGCCTGGAGTTGACTCCCTCAGCTATTGGCCCAAGGCTGCAGCTATAAAATTGTTTCTTCCTCTGTCCTCTTTATGCTGCTGAGAGAAATGTGGCTTCTTTCCAATACAAGGATATTGTGCACTTTCAGTTTAGTTGGGCAGTGTCTTTGATCTCTAAACTCGCTGTACCCAGTCATGCCTCAGGCTTCCTAAAAGTGTGGATTCCTTCAATTCCCTTTTTCCGCCACTTTGCTCATGAAGGAACTGCTTTGGCAGTAGCTGTGGAATAGGGGATTTCTTTCTTACTTTATTATATCCAACCTCCTGAGTTCCTGATCTGCTTTGAATGTCCAGTATTAAATTCAAGTAAGGTCCTCCTTTATTTATTTACTTATTTATTTATTTACCAATCTTGCCTATCTGCTTTCTTGGTTTCATGCAGCAAAGAAAGCAACCTTCTTTATTCCACCATCTTGAAAATCCCTTAAGACATGATCCTTAACAATGCTTTTTTATTTTGGAAACTGGTAAAAACAAGAAGTCCTGTGTTTACATATAACTATAATGCACCAATAAAAATATTTTTTAAAAAAGAAAAAGAAACTGGCATAGACAGGCTGATTGTTAACATTATTAATACTATTACCTGACTTGTTTTTTGTTTGTTTGTTTTTTGGGGTTTTTTTTATTGTTGTTGTTTTTGTTTGTCTTTGTTTTTTTTTTATTTTTTATTTTATTTCATTTTATTTTTGTACTGAGGATTGAATACAGGGGTGTTTTACCACTAAGATACATCCCCAGCCCTTTTATCTTTTATTTTATGAGAGGGTCTTGGTAAGTTGCTCAGACTGGCCTCAAACTTGCAATCCTCCTGCTTTAGCCTCCTCAGTTGCTGGGACTACAGGCATGCTCCACCACACCCAGATACCATAATTGCTTTTACTAAGTATCTATTGTACAAATACACTTTCCTTTAATATTTCTCCTTTGATTTTCTGATTTTTCTATTCCAGAATATGAGTTTCTGTTTTTCTCCTTTTCTTCTTTTTAAATTTTTTTCTCTTTAGGTGCTTGGTATAGAACCCAAGGTCTCACACTTGCTAAGCCTGTGCTCTTCCACCGACCTAAACTGTAGCCTTAAGTTTTCACATTTTTTTAACTAGCTGAAGTTTATTTACAATTATTATGATTTTCAATATATTTAAATTTATTATCTAAATGGAGTTTTGTGGTTACTACTTACTGGGTTCATTCCTTATTCTTTCTATCTACCCATTTTTAATGGAATTGACTGGGTTTCTTTTTTTCTTTTTTCTTTACTTCTCTAACTTGAAAATTATAGACTCTATTTCTATTATTTTGTTTTTTTACATTTTATTGTTAACATTCTGTGATAGTTAATTTTATGCATCAACTTTCTGGGTTTAAGTATGCCCAAATAACTAGTAAAACATTATTTCTTGGTATGTCTGTCTGGGTTTCAGGAAGAGATTATCATTTGAATTGGCACCCCAGGTAAAGAAGACCACCATCAACAATGTGATTAGGCATGATCTAATCCACTGAGAGACTGGATAGGACAAAATGATAAAGGAAGAATAAATTTGCTTCAGTTTGAGTAGGAACATCCTTCTTCTACTCTCAACCATTGTCTCCTTGGTACTCAGGCCTTTGGACTCATGGATTTACATCATCAAGTGCCTGAGTTCTCAGACCTTCCAACTGGAACTAGACATTATGACATTGACTTTCCTGATTCTCCATTCTGCAGACAGAAAATTGTGGGCTTCTCAGCCTTTATAATCAATTCCCATAAATATGTACACTATCGGTTCATTTTCTATACAAAACCATGATGAGTATACACATATGCCTGACTTAACAAAATGTAAAGAATCTACTTTCTTCTAAATGATGCTAGACTCTCAGAACATGTTAATGACAATCACCTACCTCTCCTTTCTTACACTTTGGGGTTTTTTGTGTTATAAATGGATTTTATTAGAATATATCATGAATCCCATAAGAACACTGTGTTTTTATATTCCCAAAGTTAATATCTAATTTTGTTTTTATTTACCCTTATGTTTGCTGCTATTTCTATAACTAACATTTCTTGTATTATTTTCCTTCCATGTTTTGTTTCTTTGTTCCTGACATTATTCTTTAATAGCACTTTTCAATGATGGTCTTGGTAAGTTTCTGTGAAAATATCTCAATTTCACTTTCATTCTTAATCTTCATCCTTACTTTTAGTTAAGTAAAAATTTCTAGGTTAACAAAACAAATCTTAGAAAATACAAAAAGAAACCTATATAATTCCATGTATCCTATCAGATCATAAGGGAATGAAGCTAGAAATTAACAGGAAGAAAAATGATAGAAACCACATAACCATATGGAAATTAAACAATACTCTCTTAGATGAAGAATAGATCAAAGAAGAAATGAGAATAGAAATTTAAAAATTCTTAGAAATGAATGAGAACAGAATTACAACATATCAAAATCTCTGGAACAGTATGAAAGCAGGAAGCAGTATGAAAGAGGAAAATTTATATCACTGGGTGCCTACATTTAAAAATTAGAGACTTCCTAAATAAAGATGCTATGTTACACCTCCAGGCTTTAGGGGGAAAAAAGCAAACTAACCCTAAAACAAGTAGAAGACAGAAAATAATTAAGAGCAGAGCCAAAAATCAATAAAATTGAAAATAAAAAACAAAACACAGCATCAATGCAATGAAGAGTTGGTTCTTTTAAAAGATAAATAAGAATGACAAAACCTTAGCCAAGCTAAAAAAGAAAAGAAAGAGTGAGAAGATGAAAATCAACAAGGTCAGGATGAAAAAGAGAATATCACCCAAAATCCAGAGAATTATCAGAATCAATTTTGAAAATTTATACTCCAATAAACTGAAAAAAATTGGAAAGTATTCAAAATTTTCCAGACATATAAGCCAAAATTGAATCAGGAAGATATAGAGAAGCTAAACAGACCAATATTGAGTAATAAAATTGAAAAACAATTAAAAGTCTTTCAAAAAAAGAAAAACCCAGGGACTGACAGATTTTCAGCAGCTGAGTTCTATCAGATCTTTACAGAAGAACTGACACCAATATTTCTCAAATTATCCCATGAAATTGAAAGGGAAGGAACACTTCCAAATGCTTTTTATGAAGCCAGTATAACCCTGATATGAAAACCAGACAAAGACGCATCAAGGAAAGAAAACTACAGACCAATATCCCTGATGAATGTAGATGAAAAATCCTTAATAAAATGTTAACAAATACATTAAAAAACACATCAAAAAGATAAATCACCATGATCCAGTGGATTTTATTCCAGGCATGCAAGGTTGGATCCACATATACAAATCAATAAATGTAATTCACCAGAATTAAAAACAGAAATTACATGATCATCTCGATAGGTGCAGAAAGGACAGTTTATAAAATCCAATATCCATTCATGTTAAAAAATACTCTCCCTAGCTAGAGATAAAAGGAATTTATTTCAACAATGTAAAGGCCATTTATGACAAACTCAAAGCCAACACCATACTAAATGGAGGGGGAGAAAGCATTTCTTCTAAAATCAGGAACAGGAGAAGGCTGTCCAATCTTACCATTCCTATTCAATATAATCCTCAAAATATTAACCAGAGGGCTGAGGATGTGGCTCAAGCGGTAGCGCGCTCGCCTGGCATGTGTGCAGCCTGGGTTTGATTCTCAGCACCACATACAAAGATGTTGTGTCCCCCGAAAACTAAAATATAAATATTAAAAAATATTCTCTCTCTCTCTCTCTCTCTCTCTCTCTCTCTCTCTCTCTCTCTCTCTTTAAAAAAAAATATTAACCAGAGAGATAAGGCAAGGAAAGAACATCAAAGAGATACAAATTAGAAAATAAAAAGTCCAAATACCTCTGTTTGCTGATGACATAATCCTTTCTCTAGAAGATCAAAACAAACTCCACCAGAATTCTAAATTTCATAAGTGAATTTAGGAAAGTAGCAGGATACAAAATCAACCCCTATAAACCAATATCTTTTGTATACTACAAGAGTTATTTGGCCAAGGAAGAAATTAGGAAAACCATCCCACTTACAGTAACCTCATAAAAAATTGAATTAATCTAACTAAGGGGGTAAAGGAACTTTACAATGAAAATTATAGAACACTGAGGAAAGAAATTGAAGAAGACCTTATAAGATGGGAAAACACCCCATGTTCTTGAATGGACAGAATTAATATTGTCAAAATGTTCATTCTACCCAAAGTGATATACAGATTCAAGCAATCCCCATCGAAATAATATTCTTCATGGATTTGGAAAAAACAATTCTTAAATTCATTTGGAAGAATAAGAGACCCAGAAGAGCAAAAACAATACTAAATAAGAAAAGCAAAGCAGGAGGCATAACAAACACCTGATCTGAAATTATACTACAGAGCTATAGTAATAAAAACAGCATAGTATTGTCATCAAAATAGACCAATGTAACAGAATAGAAGACACAGAGAAAAATCCACAAACCTATAGTTGTCTGATATTTGACAAAGTTACCAAAAACATATTTTGGATAAGAGACTATCAACAAATGGTGTTGGGAAAACTGAATAGCTATATGTAGAAAAATGAAACCAAACTCCTCTCTCTCACCCTACACCAAATTCAAATCAAAATGGATCAAAGACCAGAATTAGACCAGAAACTTACAACTGCTAGAAGAAAACTTAGGGTCAACACTTCATCATATAAATGCTGACACCAACTTCCTTAACAAGACCACCAAAAAGCAAGAAGTAAATCCAAGAATCAATAAGTGAAATGTCATCTAACTAAAAAACTTCAACAGAGCAAAGGACATAATTAAGAGCATAGAGAGAGCATACGTAATGGGAAAAAATCTTGGCCAGCTACACCTCACATAAGGGATTACTATCCAGAATATAAAAGAACTCAAAAATTTAATAACAACAAAACAAATAAGCCAATCAATAAATGGGCTAAAAAAAACTAAACAGAAGCTTTTCAAAAGAAAAAAAACACACAATAGCCAACAAATATATTTTTAAAATGTTCAATATCTCTAACAATCATGGAGATGTAAATCAAAACTATCCTAAGATTTTATCTCACTCCAGTGATAATGGCAAAGATCGAGAATACAGGAATACAATAAATATAAGTGAGAGGTTGTGAGGGAAAGGCACACTTGTACATTTTTGATGGGACTGAAAACTAGCACAACCACTGTGGAAAGGCAATATGGAGATACCTCAGAACACTAGGAATGGAACCATCCTTTGATCCAGATATTCCACTCCTGGGTATTTCCCCCAAAATATCTAAAATCAGCATACTACTGCAATACAGCCACCTCAATGTTTATAGCAGCACAATTCATAATAGCTAAGTTATGAAATCAACCCAGATGCCCATCAATATATGACTGGATTAAGAAGTTGTGGAACACAATGGAGTTCTATTCAACCATTTAAAAAAGAATGAAATTATGGCATTCGGCAGTAAATGGGTGGAAATGGAGAATATCATGCTAAGTGAAATTAGATAAATTTAGAAACTCAAATATGCAAAAGCTAAAGTAAAATAAAGGACAGTGTGTGGGGAGAATCAGATAACATAAAGAATCAATCAAGTGCAAATTAATAGATGAGCAAAAGGAAGTCTAGTAGAGTAGAAGAAGAATGGGAGAGGGGAGGGAAAAGGGGGAAATTATTAACTGAAATATATTTCCATGCATATATGAGTTTGTTGAAATGAACCCAACTACTACCTATAACTATAAAGCTCTAAAAAACTAATAAATGAATAAATAAATAAATAAAATTTTAAAAATACTTCTTAACATGCTGACTAGAGATCTGGAGTTGTGTGTATTGAATTCATTAGTCAACTGGGGTGTTCATAATAAAAAAAATAAGTAAATGGGCAAAGCAGTGGAACAGACATTTCTCCAAAGATGTAAAAATTGCCAACAAGCATGTAAAAAAGGTGTTCAACATCATAAATCATTCATGAAATTCAAATCAAAATTTTACTGAGACATCCTCACAACTATTAGTACAGTTACTATGGAAAAAAAAAAAAACCAAAAAGTGCTTACAAGGATGTTTAGAAATGGGAATTATTCCACTGTTGGAGGGAATGCCAAATTGGGATGTTGCTGTGAAAAAAAGTGGAGGTTCCTCAAACAAAATCAAAAATAGAATTGCCATATGATTCAGCAATTCCACCTTAGATATATATCCAGAAGAATTTGTATCAGGGAGAGCTCAAGATGGTGGAGTGGATCTAGGCAACCACCCTCAACTCCTCCATGGCCCCAAAATAGATAAGTAAAATAGGAGATGACCAGAAAGGTGAGTGACAGAGTAAACACTCTAAATCTTATTATTGGACAGTTTGAGACTAGGAAGAACTTGGAATTTGGTTAATGAAGCAGAAAATATGGAAAGAATTTTTCAACTCTGAACCCTGACCAGGGTAGGGTTAGCAAGGGAGGATCATAAAGAGAGAGGGGAAAGTACACAAATTTATTTCCTTAGTAACATCTGGAAAGAAAAGCAGGCCAAGTTAAAATGGGACAATAGCAGCAAAGATATTGAAGGAGACTGCACAATTTAGCCCAAAGTGTTGGCAAAAATCTTTCAGGTAGAGCAGCCATTTTGTAAAATCTATAGCTAGAAAAAGTTAAATCAATGCAGCTTCTCCCCACTGACAGATAGTAAAAACAAAACCATAAGGAACAACCCTGAAATTGGTTTCTCAGCAATCTGTCTAGAAGAAACTTGTAGAGGGATTGCTGCTAGCAAAAGTTTACTAGAACCCATCACCACCAAGAGAAGGGGGTAGGAAGAAGCTGAAAAGAGTAAATTACTCTCACGAAGTGCTAACCCCAATCCAGCACTCCCTGGAGCCTCTGCAAGAGCTGAGGCAAAGATGGAGCAACTGACACCCTAACCCAATCACAGGAACTAGTAAACCTTTGGTGATCTGCAGCCACCAGAGTTGAGGTTTCTGTACCACAGATTACCCAGAGAGAGCCTACACTAATAGGCCCAAGAGCTACAGATAGTCACAAAGTTCTCAGGTAGGGCCACTGCAAACAAGCCCCAGTGGAAGAGAGTGAGTGCTCAGTGAGTCACAGTACCTGACCTTAGAAACTCAAAGACAGGCCAACAAACACCCTCCTGAAGTCACAGGGATGGGTAAAACCCAGTGATCTGCAGCCTCCAGGGTGGAGGCAAATAAGCCCCAGTGGAAGAAAGCAAGAACTCAAGGATCCACAGTAGTTAGTGGCAGTCCTGAACCCTACACCAGTGCACCCAACAGAAACAACCAGCAGATGCAGCACTCTCCAAACAAGTAGATGTGGGCTTCCTAGTCTAACAAGCACCAGCTGCTAAGAAAAATGGAGGAACCAGGGAGGTGGCTCCTGTGTCCCAGGACCCTCTCAGAAGGTCCACAACTGCAAGTCCCAAAGTTGCCAAATAAAGCAATGCTAATTCAGATGCAAGGATCTACAAAGGGCATTTCATGAGAATGATCCCAAGCAGCCAGCAGAGGACCTCACATGTACACAATGCAGTACACCCCACAAAGGGACTTAAGGAGGAGAATCCCACAGACACCAGCCACTTCCAGTGTGCCCAGATAAAAGCCCATCAACCTGAAAACTGTGCACTCCAAAGGGGACAGCAGCCCTATACTTCCTATGGGCCACTCAGCACCACTTCAACCATACCACAGTACCTCTACCTTAGAATACCACACCCCACTCTGAAATACACCCAGGAGAGCCCACACTGGACTTGACAATGCTAGATGAACAAAGATTTTCTTCAGTAGGGAACACAAGACTGCACCCCCTAACTGGGAGTAACCTAGCTGCTCAGTCAGAGATAATCATCCTAGCAGATGGATAGAAACAAAAATAATATAAAAAAGCAAGGGAACAAGTTACCCTCAACAGCCCACAGCAACTGATCCAATTAACACCACAGTGAATGAAATGTCAGGTAAAGAATTTAGAAAATTAACAGTAAAGTGTTTAATGAACTAAAAGAAGGTGTAAGGAATGAACTAAGAGAGAGAATAGAGAAAGTGAAAGAATAAAGATACAATGGAAAATTATAAATTTATTTGAAACATGTTCTAATTTAATAGAATTAAAGGAAACTGCATTTTGGGGAAACCTGAGGTGTGTCTTGGTATGGAGCATTTAGAAATGAAGGACATTGCCCAATAAACCTGAAGGACTTGCTGCACGATAAAAATAACCAAACAGAAATGCTGAAAATGAGAGATTCAATAAATTAAATTAAATTTTTGTTGAAATAAATAAAATTATAAATTTATTTGAAACATGTTCTAATTTAATAGATAGACCACATAGAAGATAGTTCTTCGGCCTTAAAAACAAGTACAGAACCTTGAAAATAAAATAGATGTTGACCAGAATATTCAAGAAATCTGAAATGACATTAAGAAACCAAATTTAAAGAAGATCCAAGATGGAAGAATAGAGGTTGTGTTCCTTTCTGTTCCATGGCATGAAAACAAGAAAGCAGACAGGCAGCTTCTCTGCAAGGTGGGTGAACAAAATGGGAAGGCGGGGGGGAGTTACTGGAACCTAAAATTGGACATTTGAAGCAGATGAGGGACACAAGAGACTGGATAATAAAATAAGAAAAAAGTCCCCCACAGCTCAGTCACTGCCACAACCACTGCCGGAGCTGGGCCAGAAGCTCCAGCCAGAGAGGTCCTCAGTGAGCATAGTAGAGGGATAAGGGAATTAAAGGAAATTGCATTTTTGGGAGACCTGAGGTGTGTCTTGGTATGGAGCATTTAGAAATGAAGGACATTGCCCAATAAACCTGAAGGACTCGCAGCACAATATTCATGTGTGGGGAAAGAAGTCACCATCTCTCCAAGTGGCATGCAGAAGTCAAAGTAAGAAAACATTTTGCAGCTGTGGCATGGGGGCTGGCAACTGAGGAAGCCAATTCCTGACAAACCTGAGTTTGGCTTGGTAAACATACGCTGCATGAAATAAAGTGTGCTTAAGTGACCAGAAGAAAATCAAATGTGAAGAGAGGTTTACTTACACAGAGAACAACTGGTTGTGGAAACCACCCACTCTACCCCTCCATCTCCAATCCCATTGCTTGTAGAACCAGCTGGGAGAGACACATCTGACCGGGAACTTAGAAGGGCAGGGTGGGAAAAAGTGTTTGGAGGCTGAATCTGATACCAGGAATTGTGGGGTTTGTGGGTGATGTAGGGAACTAAAAATTGGCTCCCCCACACAGCAGTGAAACCTGAGTATACCTGGGATAAAGTCTTCCAGTGTAAACCAGCAATGACTGGGCACTGGAGGTGTGCTGGATTTTAAATCTCCAAACCAATTATCATCCAGTGATGAGATTGGAGCCAAAAACCCACCTAAGCCTAAACCCTGCCTTTAGGAATTCTGCCTACAGGATTACCTCTCTCACTTCAGCAATCCAGAGGGTGGAACATCACACTCCAAAAGACCCCACCTAAAACTACTGAGAAGAGAAACTGAGAATATTTTGAACAGCAATGGAAAGAATTCTTTGAAATTTAATCAAGATTCTTTTTTCTTTTTTTTTTTTCACTGGCCTCTGCAGGGCCCAGGCACACAGCACACCTGGTCCACCCGTCCCCCAGTGGGGCAGAGACCTCCAGAGCCTCGCCTTTGGTGCAAGACCACCCCTTCCAATCAGCAGACTACCACAGGAGGTCACGCCGAGCAGCCCAGATACACTCACACCAGCCTCTGCAGGGTCGGGCACACAGCAGGCTGGGTCCACACTTTTCACAGTGGGGCAGACACTCACCAGAGCCTAGCCTCTGGTGCAGGGCTGCCCCCTCTGACCAGCAGACTGCCACTGGAGGTCAACCCCAGTGACCCAGATTTACCCACTCCAACTTACACAGGTCCCAGATCCAGGATGCAGTAGTATCCACTGAAGGACACCAGCAGGGTCTGGAAGCCCAACATCAAGGTGAGGGACAGTCAATCTGAATGGGTACTACAAGAATATAGGGAAGAAACTGTAATATCTCAGATCCACTCTGCAAGAAAGGAAAATACATAGACAACATGAAAAAAAGCAAGGGAGGAAACTGCCCCAAACAAACCAGGACACTATAATAACAGAACCTACGGACAGCAAAGTTTATGAAGTGTTGGAGAAGGAGTTCAGAAGGTTTATAATTAAAATGATCTGTGAATTAAAGAATGACCTAAATGAGCAAATACAAGCAAAAATTGATCATTCCAACAATGAGATAAATACAGGTAGCAAAATATTACTTTAAGAGAAAGATAGAGACCCTGAAAAAATAAACCAGTCCTTGAAATGAAAGATACAGTAAATCAAATAAAAAACTCAACAGAAAGTGTGACCAACAGACTAGATAACTTGGAAGAAAGAACATGAGATAATAAAGACAAAGTTTACAATCTGGAAAATAAAGTGACCACACAGAGAAGAAAGTTAGAAACCATGAACAGAACATCCAAGAATTATGGGACAGCATCAAAAGACCAAATCTAAGAGTTATTGGGATAGAGAAAGACACATACCAAAGGAATGCACAATCTCTTCAATCAGATAATATTGAGAAAATTTCTCAAGCATGAAGAACAAACTGGAAAACAAAATACAAGAGGCTTACAGGACACCAAATGTACAAAATTACAACAGAGCTACACCAAGGCACATTATAATAAAAATGCCTAGCATACAGAATAAGGACAAAATCTTAAAAGTTGCAAGACAGAGGAATCAGATCACATATAGGGGGAGACCAATTTGTATCTCAGTAGATTTTTCAACCCAGACCCTCAAAGCCAGGAGATTGTGGAACAACATAGACCAAGCTCTGAAAGAAAATGGATGCCAACCAAGAATCTTATATCCAGCAAAACTAAGCTTTAGATTTGATGATGAAATAAAAACCTTCCATGATAAACAAAAATTAAAAGAATTTACAACTAGAAAGCCTGTACTACAGAACATCCTCAGCAAAGTATTCCAAGAAGAGGAAATAAAAAACTATGATGAAAATCAGCAGAGGGAAGGATTACACTAAAGGAAAATCTAACCAGAAGAGAAACCAACTCACGCTAAATACCAATAATAAACAAAAATGGCTGGGAATACAAATCATGTCTCAATAATAACCCTGAATACTAATGGCCTAAACTCACCAATCAAAAGACATAGACTAGCAGATTGAATTAAAAAATACCCAACAATATGCTGCCTCCAAGAGACTCATCTCATAGAAAAAGACATTCACAGACTGAAGGTTAAGCGTTGGGAAAAATCATATCACTCACATGGTCTGCTTAAGTAAGCAGGAGTTTCCATACTCATATCAAATAAAGTAGACTTCAAACTAAAGTCAATCAAAAAGGATAAAAAAGCACACAACACACTGCTCAAGGGAACCATACACCAACAAGATTTAACAATTATAAATATATATGCCTCAAACAATGGAGCAGCTATGTTCATCAAACAAATCTTCTCAAGTTCAAGAGTCAAACAGACCACAACACAATAATTTTGGGTGACTTTAACACAACTCTTTCATCACTAGATAGATCTTCCAAACAAAAGCTGGACAAAGAAACTAGAACTCAATAATACAATCAATAACTTAGACATAACTGATATATATAGAATATTCCAACCTTCAACAAGAGAATATACTTTCTTCTCAGCAGCACATGGATCCTTCTCTAAAATAGACCATATACTATGCCACAAAGCAACTCTTAGCAAATATAAAAAAGTAGAGATTCTACACTGCATTATATCAGACCATAATGGAATGAAATTAGAAATCAATGATAAAAGAAGAAATAAAATCCACTCCAAGACCATAATGGAATGAAATTAGAAATCAATGATAAAAGAAGAAATAAAATCCACTCCAATACCTGGAGACTAAATAATATGCTACTGAATGAACAATGGGTTACAGAAGACATCAAGGGGGAGATTTAAAAGGTTTTAGAGGTGAATGAGAACACAGATACAACATACTGAAATCTCTGGGACACTATGAAAGCAGTTCTAAGAGGAAAGTTCATTGCATAGAGTTCATTTCTTAAAAGAAGAAAAAGTCAACAAATAAATGACTTAACACTACATCTCAAAGACTGAGAAAAAAGAAGAGCAAATCAACACCAAAAGCAGCAGAAGACAGGAAATAATTAAAATCAGAGCTGAAATCAATGAAATTGAAACAAAAGAAACAATTTATTTTTTTTTTTCTTTTTTTTTTTTTTTTTATTGTTGGCTGTTCAAAACATTACATAGTTCTTGATATATCATATTTCACAATTTGATTCAAGTGGGTTATGAGCTCCCATTTTTACCCCATATACAGATTGCAGAATCACATCAGTTACACATCCATTGATTTACATATTGCCATACTAGTGTCTGTTGTATTCTGCTGTCTTTCCTATCCTCTACTATCCCCCCTCCCCTCCCCTCCCCTCCCCTCCCCTCTTCTCTCTCTGCCCCCTTTACTGACATTCGTTTGTCCCCCTTGTATTATTTTTCCCCTTCCCCTCACTTCCTCTTGTATGTACTTTTGTATACCTCTGAGGGTCTCCTTCCATTTCCATGCATTTTCCCTTCTCTCTCCCTTTCCCTCCCACCTCTCATCCCTGTTTAATGTTAATCTTCTTCTCATGCTCTTCGACCCTACTCTGTTCTTAGCTACTCTCCTTATATCAAAGAAGACATTTGACATTTGTTTTTTAGGGATTGGCTAGCTTCACTTAGCATAATCTGCTCTAATGCTATCCATTTCCCTGTAAATTCTATGATTTTGTCATTTTTTAATGCAGAGTAATACTCCATTGTGTATAAATGCCACATTTTTTTTATCCATTCATCCATTGAAGGGCATCTAGGTTGGTTCCACAGTCTAGCTATTGTGAATTGTGCTGCTATGAACATCGATGTAGCAGTGTCCCTGTAGCATGCTCTTTTTAGGTCTTTAGGGAATAGACCGAGAAGGGGAATAGCTGGGTCAAATGGTGGCTCCATTCCCAGCTTTCCAAGAAATCTCCATACTGCTTTCCAAATTGGCTGCACCAATTTGCAGTCCCACCAGCAATGTACAAGTGTACCCTTTTCCCCACATCCTCGCCAGCACTTGTTGTTGTTTGACTTCATAATGGCTGCCAATCTAACTGGAGTGAGATGGTATCTTAGGGTGGTTTTGATTTGCATTTCTCTGACTGCTAGAGATGGTGAGCATTTTTTCATGTACTTGTTGATTGACTGTATGTCCTCCTCTGAGAAGTGTCTGTTCAGGTCCTTGGCCCATTTGTTGATTGGGTTGTTTGTTCTCTTATTGTCTAATTTTTTGAGCTCTTTGTATACTCTGGATATTAGGGCTCTATCTGAAGTGTGAGGAGTAAAGATTTGTTCCCAGGTTGTAGGCTCTCTATTTACCTCTCTTATTGTATCTTTTGCTGAGAAAAAACTTTTTAGTTTGAGTAAGTCCCATTTGTTGATTCTAGTTATTAACTTTTGTGCTATGGGTGTCCTATTGAGGAATTTGGAGCCCGACCCCACCGACTGTAGATCGTAGCCAACTTTTTCTTCTATCAGACGGCGCGTCTCTGATTTGATATCAAGCTCCTTGATCCATTTTGAATTAACTTTTGTGCATGGCGAGAGAAAGGGATTCAGTTTCATTTTGTTGCATATGGATTTCCAGTTTTCCCAGCACCATTTGTTGAAGATGCTATCCTTCCTCCATTGCATGCTTTTAGCCCCTTTATCAAATATAAGATAGTTGTAGTTTTGTGGATTGGTTTCTGTGTCCTCTATTCTGTACCATTGGTCCACCCGCCTGTTTTGGTACCAGTACCATGCTGTTTTTGTTACTATTGCTCTGTAATATAGTTTGAAGTCTGGTATCGCTATACCGCCTGATTCACACTTCCTGCTTAGCATTGTTTTTGCTATTCTGGGTCTTTTATTTTTCCATATGAATTTCATGATTGCTTTCTCTATTTCTACAAGAAATGCCGTTGGGATTTTGATTGGCATTGCATTAAACCTATAGAGAACTTTTGGTAATATCGCCATTTTGATGATGTTAGTTCTGCCTATCCATGAACAGGGTATATTTTTCCATCTTCTAAGATCTTCTTCTATTTCTCTCTTTAGGGTTCTGTAGTTTTCATTGTATAAGTCTTTCACCTCTTTTGTTAGGTTGATTCCTAAGTATTTTATTTTTTTTGAAGATATTGTGAATGGAGTGGTTGTCCTCATTTCCATTTCAGAGGGTTTGTCGCTGATATACAGGAATGCCTTTGATTTATGCGTGTTGATTTTATATCCTGCCACTTTGCTGAATTCATTTATTAGCTCTAATAGTTTCTTTGTAGACCCTTTTGGGTCTGCTAGGTATAGAATCATGTCATCTGCAAATAGTGATAATTTAAGTTCTTCTTTTCCTATTTTGATGCCTTTAATTTCTTTCGTCTGTCTAATTGCTCTGGCCAGTGTTTCGAGAACTATGTTGAACAGAAGTGGTGAGAGAGGGCATCCCTGTCTTGTTCCAGATTTTAGAGGGAATGCCTTCAATTTTTCTCCATTCAGAATGATGCTAGCCTGAGGCTTAGCATAGATTGCTTTTACAATATTGAGGTATGTTCCTGTTATCCCTAGTTTTTCTAGAGTTTTGAACATAAAGGGATGCTGTACTTTGTCGAATGCTTTTTCCGCATCTATCGAGATGATCATATGGTTCTTATTTTTAAGTCTATTGATGTGGTGAATAACATTTATTGATTTCCTTATATTGAACCAGCCTTGCATCCCAGGGATGAATCCTACTTGATCATGGTGCACAATTTTTTTGATGTGCCTTTGTATCCGAGTGGCCAGAATTTTATTGAGGATTTTTGCATCCAAGTTCATTAGAGATATTGGTCTGTAGTTTTCTTTCTTTGAAGTGTCTTTGTCTGGTTTAGGTATCAGGGTGATGTTGGCCTCGTAGAATGAATTTGGAAGTTCTCCCTCTTTTTCTATTTCCCGAAGTAGCTTGAAAAGTATTGGTATTAGTTCCTCTTTAAAGGTTTTGTAAAACTCTGCTGTATACCCATCCGGTCCTGGGCTTTTCTTAGTTGGTAGTCTTTTGATGGTTTCTTCTATTTCCTCAATTGATATTGGTTTGTTTAGGTTGTCTATATCCTCCTGACTCAATCTGGGCAGATCATATGACTTAAGAAATTTATCTATGCCTTCACTATCTTCTAATTTATTGGAGTATAAGGATTCAAAATAATTTTTGATTATCTTCTGTATTTCTGAAGTGTCTGTTGTGATATTGCCTCTTTCATCCCGTATGTTAGTGATTTGAGTTCTCTCTCTTCTTCTCTTCGCTAGCATGGCTAAGGGTCTGTCGATTTTGTTTATTTTTTCAAAGAACCAACTTTTAGTTTTGTCAATTTTTTCAATTGTTTCTTTTGTTTCGATTTCATTGATTTCAGCTCTGATTTTAATTATTTCTTGCCTTCTACTTCTTTTGCTGTTGTTTTGCTCTTCTTTTTCTAGGATTTTGAGATGAAGTATGAGATCATTTATTTGTTGGTTTTTTCTTTTTTTAAGGAATGAACTCCAAGCAATGAATTTTCCTCTTAGAACTGCTTTCAATGTGTCCCATAGATTCCGATATGTTGTGTCTGTGTTTTCATTAATCTCTAAGAATTTTTTAATTTCCTCCTTGATGTCTTCTATAACCCATTGATCATTCAGTAACCTATTGTTCATTCTCCAAGTGATATATTCTTTTTCCTTCCTTCTTTTATCGTTGATTTTCAGTTCCATTCCATTATGATCAGATAGGATGCATGGTATTATCTCTACTCCTTTGTATTGTCTAAGAGTTTCCCTGTGACATAATATATGATCTATTTTTGAGAAGGATCCATGTGCTGCTGAGAAAAAAGTGTAACTGTTTGATGTTGGGTGGTATATTCTATATATGTCAATTAAGTCTAGGTTATTAATTGTGTTATTGAGTTCTATAGTTTCCTTATTCAACTTTTGTTTGGAAGATCTGTCCAGTGGTGAGAGAGGTGTGTTGAAGTCTCCCATGATTATTGTATGGTGGTCTATTAGACTCTTGAACTTGAGAAGAGTTTGTTTGATGAACATAGCTGCACCATTGTTTGGGGCATATATATTTATGATTGTTATGTCTTGTTGGTGTATGGTTCCCTTGAGCAGTATGTAGTGTCCCTCTTTATCCCTTTTGATTAACTTTGGCTTAAAATCTATTTTATTTGATATGAGTATGGATACTCCTGCTTGTTTCCGAAGTCCATATGAGTGATATGATTTTTCCCAACCTTTCACCTTCAGCCTATGTATGTCTTTTCCTATCAAATGCGTCTCCTGTAGGCAGCATATTGTTGGGTCTTGTTTTGTGATCCATTCTACTAGCCTGTGTCTCTTGATTGGTGAGTTTAAGCCATTAACATTTAGGGTTATTATTGAGATATGGGTTGTTCTTCCAGCCATATTTGTTTATTTATGTTACTAAACATGGTTTGTTTTCCACTTTGATTATTTTCCCCCCTTTAGTGTCCTACCTCCCACTGTTGGTTTTCATTGTTATTTTCCATTTCCTCTTCCTGTAATGTTTTGCCAAGGATGTTTTGAAGAAATGGTTTTCTAGCTGCAAATTCTTTTAACTTTTGTTTATCGTGGAAGGTTTTAATTTCATCTTCCATCCTGAAGCTTAATTTCGCTGGAAACACAATTCTTGGTTGGAACCCATTTTCTTTCAGTGTTTGAAATATGTTATTCCAGGATCTTCTAGCTTTCAGAGTCTGTGTTGAAAGATCAGCTGTTATCCTGATTGGCTTACCCCTAAATGTGACCTGTTTCCTTTCTCTTGTAGCTTTTAAAATTCTCTCCTTGTTCTGTATGTTGGGCATCTTCATTATAATGTGTCTAGGTGTGGGTCTCTTATGATTTTGCACATTCGGCGTCCTGTAGGCTTCTAGGATTTGGGGTTCTGTCTCATTCTTCAAGTCTGGGAAGTTTTCTCGAATTATTTCATTGAATAGATTGCTCATTCCTTTGGTTTGAAACTCTGTTCCTTCCTGTATCCCAATGACTCTTAAATTTGGTCTCTTGATGTTATCCCATATTTCTTGGATGTTCTGCTCATGGTTTCTTAACAGTCTTGCTGAGCTGTCTATGTTCTTTTCAAGTTGAAATACTTTATCTTCATTGTCTGATGTTCTGTCTTCTAAGTGTTCTACTCTGCTGGTAGTATTCTCAATTGAGTTTTTAAGTTGGCTTATTGCTTCCTGCATTTCTAGGATTTCTGTTTGTTTGTTTTTTATAACCTCTATTTCCCTGTATAGTTGATCTTTTGCTTCTTGGATTTGTTTATGTAATTCATTGTTGAAGTGATCTTTCATTGTCTGATTTTGCTGTCTGATGTCTTCCTTGAGACTCCAGATCATCTGAAGCATGTATATCCTGAATTCTTTATCTGACATTCCATCAGCTGCAGCTATTACTTCTTCTAAAGTTGAGTTGACCTGCAATGCTTGTGGTCCTTTCTTTCCTTGTCTCTTCATACTGTTCGCGTTCCTTTCTTCTTGGTGAAACTGTTGTGCTATTGAATTTTCCCCCTATATATTTATATTGGTCTTGTATAGTTGCAAAGTCTCCCTCGCAGGCACGGGCGGCGGCTCTGCCCCTCCGCCAATTGGGGCAATGTGCCTACCACGCCGGCAGGCCGCTGGGCCTGCTCTGCCAGTCGGTAGCAGGTCCGCCGTCCTTGCAGGCGCGGGCGGCGGCTCTGTCCCTCTGCGGGCCGCTAGGCTTGTTCTGTCGGTGGTCGCCGTTCTGCCTACTTTGCAGGCGCAGGCAGCGGCACTGCCCCTCTGCAGGCCTCTGGGGCTGTACTGCCAGTGGGTCGCAGGTCCGCCTACTTTGCAGGCGTGGGGGGGGGGCGGCTCTACCCTTCCTCAGGCCACTGGGCCTGTTCTGTCTCTCGGTTGCAGGTCTGACCTGTTCTGATGGTGGTCTCAGTTCCGATTACCTTGCAGGCGCGGGGGGGAGGGGGCGGCTCTGCCTCTCAGCAGGCGGCTGCTCCTCTTCTGCTGGTGGGTCGCAGGCCCGCCTACCTTGCAGGAGTGATTGGAAGCTCTGTCCCGCCGCGGGCCACTGGGCCTTTTCTGTCTGTGGTCACCCTTCCCCTACCTGGCAGGCGAGGGGGGTGGGGGGCGGCTCTGCCCCTCAGCAGGCCGCTGGGCCCGCTCTGTGTTTGGTCCCAGTTCCCTCTACTATGCCGGCGCAGGGGGAGGGGGCGGCTCAGCCTCTCAGCAGGCGGCTGCTCCTCTTCTGCCAGTGGGTCACAGGCCCGCCTACCTTGCAGGAGTGATTGGAAGCTCTGTCCCGCCGCGGGCCACTGGGCCTTTTCTGTCGGTGGTCACCCTTCCCCTACCTGGCAGGCGAGGGGGGTGGGGGGCGGCTCTGCCCCTCAGCAGGCCGCTGGGCCTGCTCTGTGATTGGTCCCAGTTCCGTCTACTATGCCAGCGCAGGGGGAGGGGGCGGCTCAGCCTCTCAGCAGGCGGCTGCTCCTCTTCTGCCAGTGGGTCGCAGGCCCGCCTACCTTGCAGGAGTGATTGGAAGCTCTGTCCCGCCCTGGGCCACTGGGCCTTTTCTGTCGGTGGTCACCCTTCCCCTACCTGGCAGGCGAGGGGGGTGGGGGGCGGCTCTGCCCCTCAGCAGGCTGCTGGGCCTGCTCTGTGTTTGGTCCCAGTTCTCTCTACTATGCCGGCGCAGGGGGTGGGGGCGGCTCAGCCTCTCAGCAGGCGACTGCTCCTCTTCTGCTGGTGGGTCGCAGGCCCGCCTACCTTGCAGGAGTGATTGGAAGCTCTGTCCCGCCCTGGGCCACTGGGCCTTTTCTGTCGGTGGTCACCCTTCCCCTACCTGGCAGGCGAGGGGGGTGGGGGGCGGCTCTGCCCCTCAGCAGGCCGCTGGGCCTGCTCTGTCTTTGGTCCCAGTTCCCTCTACTATGCTGGCGCAGGGGGAGGGGGCGGCTCAGCCTCTCAGCAGGCGGCTGCTCCTCTTCTGCCAGTGGGTCGCAGGCCCGCCTACCTTGCAGGAGTGATTGGAAGCTTTGTCCCACCCTGGGCCACTGGGCCTTTTCTGTTGGTGGTCACCCTTCCCCTACCTGGCAGGCGAGGGGGGTGGGGGGCGGCTCTGCCCCTCAGCAGGCTGCTGGGCCTGCTCTGTGTTTGGTCCCAGTTCTCTCTACTATGCCGGCGCAGGGGGTGGGGGCGGCTCAGCCTCTCAGCAGGCGACTGCTCCTCTTCTGCCAGTGGGTCGCAGGCCCGCCTACCTTGCAGGAGTGATTGGAAGCTCTGTCCCGCCCTGGGCCACTGGGCCTTTTCTGTCGGTGGTCACCCTTCCCCTACCTGGCAGGCGAGGGGGGTGGGGGGCGGCTCTGCCCCTCAGCAGGCCGCTGGGCCTGCTCTGTCTTTGGTCCCAGTTCCCTCTACTATGCTGGCGCAGGGGGAGGGGGCGGCTCAGCCTCTCAGCAGGCGGCTGCTCCTCTTCTGCCAGTGGGTCGCAGGCCCGCCTACCTTGCAGGAGTGATTGGAAGCTCTGTCCCGCCCTGGGCCACTGGGCCTTTTCTGTCGGTGGTCACCCTTCCCCTACCTGGCAGGCGAGGGGCCAAAAGAAACAATTTAAAAAATTGACAGAACAAAAAAATTGGTTCTTTGAAAAAATAAATAAAATTGACAGACCCTTAGCCATGTTGATGAAGAGAAGAAGAGAGAAAACTCAAATCACTAACATATGTGATGAAAAAGAAAATATCACAACGGACACTACAGAAATACAGAAGATAATTAGAAATTATTTTGAAAATCTGTACTCCAATAAAATAGAAAATATTGAAGGCATGAAAAATTTCTAGAGTCATATAATTTGTCCAAATTGAATCACAATGATATTTTTTTTAAATTCTTTTTCTCTGTTTAATTATGACTTAAAGGTACATGGACATTTATACAGTTTTCTATTTTTTCTTCTTCTTATCTCTATAGAATTTTTGAAGCCAATTATTTTATATGGATTAGTTTTTGTGAACTAGTCTGTTTAATTATTATGTTTTAGTTTTGTTCTGTATTATTTTTTTTAATTTTTGCTTTATATATATTTTTTCTCTTACCTCTTTCCCTTGATTATCTTTTTTCTTCTGCTAATATCTATTGTTCTCTCTTTTGCTCTTCCTTTAATCTCTTAATTCTGTCTTCTCTCCTCCTCACTCAATCATCACATTCTGTATCATTTCTGTTTTCTCCCTGTCCACCATTTGAAAATGTAAAATCTTTTGCAGGTTGGTGTTTTTATTATAGGCAATAATTGATCACATCATTTTTATTATTGTGATAATTAACATTGTAGATGACATAGTAGGAACTATTTGGTTTGATACTATAATTATAATTGCTATAATTGTTTGCTTTGGTTGTTGTTTTTAGTCATCTCTCCCTAAACAGTGAGGTACTAGAAACCTTCAGGGACAATATAAGTCCACAGGGTAGAAACTCTACTGCCTCAGATCCATACTATTAGATGGGTAGACACACAAACAACATGAAAAAGCATGGGATCAAATCACCCCAAGCAAATCAACATACTCCAATAACAGAATCCATTGACACAACAGGGAAAAAATGTCTGAGGAATTTAGAATATACATAGTTAAACTGATGTGTGAAGTAAAATATGATGTAAGAGAGCAAATAGAGGGAGCAAAAGATCACTTCAATAAAGAGATAGATATTCTGAAAAAAAAAAAACAGAAATACTTGAAATGGAGGAAACAATAAGCCAAATTAAAAATTCAATGTAATGAATCACCAACAGACTAGACCACATGGAAGACATAACCTCAGGAAACAAAGAAAAATATATAATATTGAAAATAGAGTTGACCATAGAGAAAAGATGTTAAGAAACCATGAACTGAATTTCCAAGAATTATGGGATAACATGAAAAGACCAAATTTAACATTATCAGGATAGATGAAGGGGTGGAGACACAAACCAAAGGAATGAACCATCTTCTAAATGAAATAATAGAAAATTTTTCAGATCTAAGGAATGAAATGGAAAATCAAATACAAGGGATTTATAAGACCCCAAATGTGCAAAATAACAACAGACCTATCAAGGCACATAATAATAAAAATGCCTAGCATACAGAATAAGGATAGAATTTTAAAGGCTGCAAGAAAAAAAAATAATCAGATTTTACATAGAGTGGGAAACCAATATGAATCTCAGCTGACTTCTCAACCTAGACCCTCAAAACTAGGAGGTCCTGGAATAATACATACCAAGCTCAGAAAGAAAATAGGTGTCAACAAAGAATCCTACATCCAGAAAAATTAAGCTTTATATCTGAAGATGAAATTTAAAAAAACCTTCTGTGATAAACAAAAATTAAAAGAATTTGCAATCAGAAAGCCTGCACTTCAGAATATTTTCACCAAAATATTCCATGAAGATAAAATGAAAAAAAAAGTGAAAACCAGCAAAGGGAGAAACTACACTAAAGGACTAGTCAATCAAAGGAGAAACCAATTCATATTAAAAACCAGAAATAAATCAAAGTGACTGGGAACAAAAATAATATATCAATAATAACCTTGAACATTAATGGCCTAAACTCATTAATCAAAAGATGTAGACTGGTAGATTGGATTAAAAAACAAGAACCAAGTATCTCCAAGATACTTACCTCATAGACAAAAACCTCCACAGACTGAAGGTGAAAGGATGGGAAAAACATCACTCACATAAGTTATGTAAACAAACAGGGGTTTCTATCCTCATATCGGATAAAGTGGACTTCAAGCAAAGTTACAGCAAAGTAGCAGGATATAAAATTAACACCCATATATAAAAATGTGGTCCTATATACCAGTGATAAATCCACTACACGAGAAATTAGGAAAACTATCCCATTCACAATAACCTCAAAAAAATTGGGGAATCAATATAACAGAAGAAGTGAAAGATTTCTACAATGAAAACTACTGAGCACTAAAGAAGATCTCCCATGCTCTTAAAAAGACAAAATTAACATTGTCAAAATGGTCATATTTCCCAAAACATTATACAGATTAAATAAAATTCCTATTAAAATCCTAATGACATTCTTCATGGAAATAGAAAAAGCAATTATGAAATTTATTTGAAAAAAATAAGAGACCCAGAAGAGCCAAATCAATCCTTAGCAAGTTGAATGAAGCAGGAGGCATTAAAATACCAAACCTTAAATTATACTACAGAGCCATAGTAACAAAAACAGCATAGTATTGCACCAAACAAATTTGTAGACAAATGGTACAGAATAGAAGACATAGAGAAAACCCACATAAATACAATTATTTCATACCAGACAAAGGTGCCAAAAACATACATTGGAGAAAAGATAGCCTCTTCAACAAATGGTGCTGGGAAAACTGGAATTCCATATGTAGCAAAATGAAATTAAACATCTATCTCTCACCCTGCACAAAAATCAACTCAAAATGGATCAAAGACTTAGGCACTGGAACAGAGGCTCTACGCCTAATAGAAGAAGAAGTAGGCCCAAATCTTCATCATGTTGGCTTAGAACCTGACTTCCTGAATGAGACTCCTAAAGCACAAGAAGTAAAATCAATAATTCATAAATGGGATGGAATCAAACTAAGAAGCTTCTTCACAGCAAAGGAAACAATCAAGAATACAAAGAGAGAGCCTACAGAATGGGAAAACATCCTTACCTCACACACCTCAGATACAGTGCTAAGCTCCAGAGTATGTAAAGAACTCAAGAAACTTAACACCAAAAATAAATAAATAACCCAGTCAATAAATGGGCAAAGGAAAAAAACAGACACTTCACACCAGAAGAAAGATAATGGATCATCAAATATATGAAAAAGTGTTCAACATCTCCAGCAATTAGAGATCCAAATCAAAACTACACTGAGATTCCATCTCACTCCAATCAAAATGGTAATCATTAAGAATACAAGCAACAGTAAATGTTGGTGAGGATGTGGGGAAAAAGGTATACTGCTACATTGCTGGTGGGACTGCAAATTGGTGCAACCACTCTGGAGAGCAATATGGAGATTCCTCAGAATTCTTGAAATGGAAACACCATTTGACCCAGTCATCCCACTGCTAGGTTTACACCCAAAGGACTTAAAATCAGCATACTACAGTCATGCAGCCATGTCAATGTTTATAGCAGCTCAATTCACAATAGCTAAGCTATGGAACAAAACTAGGTTCCCTTCAACAGATGAATGGATAAACAAACTGTGGTATATATACACAATAGAATATTACTCAGTCTTAAAGAAGAGTGAAATTATGGCTTTTTTTTTTTTTTGGTAAATCGATGGAACTGGATTATATTATGCTAAGAAAAATAAGCCAATTTCAAGGAGCCAAAGGCTAAATGTTTTCTCTGATATGTGAATGCTAATTCGCAATGTGGTATGGGTGGATAATGGAGTTTATTTGTACTAGATAGAGGGGAGTGAAAGGAAAAGAGTGTGCATGGGAGTAGAAATGAAAGTAGAATGAATCAGACATTATTACCTTATTTAATAATGTGCATGTTTGAATACAGGACCTGTGTAACTCTATATCATGTGCAACCAGACAAATGAGAACTTCAATTTCATTTCTGTATGATGTGTCAAAACTCATTCTACTATCATGTGTAACTAATTAGAACAAATATTTGAAGCCAAATTGAAAAATCATGATGTAGAAGAAGACACCAAGATACAAATTAAAGGAATGCATAAATTTTCAATGAAATGATATCAGAAAATTTTCTGAACTTCAGAAATGAGGTGGAAATTCAAATAAAAGAAAAATTTAGAACTCCAAATAGACAAGATAAAAAAAGATTGTCTTCAAGAAACATCATAATTAAAATTCTATACAGAACTAGAATAGAATTTTTAAAGCCATAAAGGAAAAACAGCCATGCATATTTAGAGGTAAGCCAGTTAGACTTTCTTCAGATTTTTCATCCACACTCTAAGCACCAGCAGTGCTTGATACGATATATACCAACCCCTGAAGTATAAGGGTGACAACTATATCTAGCAAAGGTTTTCTTCAGAATTGAAGATGAGATAAAAACCTTCCATGAGAACTAAAAGAATTCATAACCATTAAGCTAGCACTATTAAATATACTTAAATAAATATTACACTCACAAGAAATAAAAACTAAGCATCACACCAGTGCACAAATATATCTCACTAGAAGAATAGACAAAGGAGAATTAAGCCTGAATTAAATATTAGAAATAAATCAAAATGACAGGAAATAAAAAATCATCTCTATAATAACAATGAGTGTAAGTTGTCTAAACTCTCCAATCAAAAGTTATAGATTGTTAGATTGAATTTAAAAACATGATCCAGCCATATGTTTTTTAGAAGAGACTTGCCTTATTGGCAAAGAGTCACAGACTGAAAGTGAAAGGATGTAAAAAGATATTCAATGCAAATGGAGACCAAAAGCAGGCAGGAATAGCTATGCTCATCTGAAAAAGTAGATTTCAAGCCAAAAGTAATCTGAAAATAACAAAGAAGGTCACTTTATACGGGTTAAGGGAATCATCCAACAATAAGATATAATGATTGTAAATATTTATACACCAAATGCCAGTGTACCTACATAATAAAACAAACTCTTCTCAATATAAAGATTTGAATTGACCCCAATACAATAGCACCAGTGATTTCAACACACCTCTCAATGGGTTTTATTTCTGAAGAGTCTTTATTTAGTATAAATAAATAGTCTTTAGTATAAAGACTCTTCAGAAATAAAACCCACTATTAATCAAATGGACCTAACCAGACAATAATATTTTATTAATAATATTTTATTCACCAACAACAAAATTCACTGTCATCTCAGCTGCACATGGAACTTTCTAAAATAGGCCATATTTTAGACTGCAAAACAAGTCTTAGGAAATACCAAAAAAAAATGGAGCTCCTTCAACCCTATGAGATTGTAATGGAATGAAATTAGAAACCAATAAAGGAAAAATAGTGCCCATTTTAATACATGGAGATTAAATAATTAAATTAAAATGTTTTGAAATAGGCCTGGGTCATGGAAGAAATCAGGGGAGAAATAAAAAAAAATCTTTTAAAAAAATGAGAATAAAAACACAACATATCAAAATATCTGGGACAATGTGAAGTCTTTTTTAAAAGGGAAGTTAGCATTGAATGCCTATTTAAAAACATAAAATAAAATAAAAGGTTCCAAATATCCAAATAAATACTCCATTAAATCTCAAGTCCCTAAAAAAAGCAAGAGCAAACTCATTTCAAAAATTATTAGAAGATATGAAATAATTAAGATCAGAGACAAAATGAATGAAATAAAGAATAAAAAAGTCCAAAGAATCAATGCAACAGAGATAGTTCCTTGAAAATATAAACAAAGTTGATAACTCTTCGAAAACTTACCAAAAGAAAAAGAGAAAAGACTGAGATCAAAACACACACACACACACACACACACACACACACACACACAGAGAGAGAGAGAGAGAGAGAGAGAGAGAGAGAGAGAAGGAGATCACCACAGACATTTCTGAAATCCAGAAGATCATTAGGAATTATTTTTAAAATTTATACCCCAATATCCAATAAACTGGAAAACCTAGAAGACATTGACACATTTCTGGATATGTATGACCTTCCAAAATTGAACCAAGAAGATATAGAAAACATATACAGACCATTATCAAGCAATGAGACTGAAGCATCAATGAAAAGTCTTTTACCAGGGGAGGATCCAAGATGGCGGAGTAGAGGAGATACCGTTTCTGGGTGCTCTGTGCATGAATACAAGAAATCTATCAGATGACTTCTCCAAGGGGGTCTCACCTTGATGAAATACAATATCTCAGAGCGTGTGACAGGACCCCATACAGCAGATTTTCGCAGAATCCACCAGAGCTCCAAACACTGAGCCAAACTCGGAGCCTCTGTGTTCTGGTGAGACTCCAGATTCCAGTCCCAAAGGCCACAGTTTGAGCACAAGCACGGCTCTCAAGCAGCGCAGCAGAAACACCAAATCAGCACCTCGGCAGAGCGGCAGAACTCCAGGCCATCCTCTGCTCCCATGCAAGTCACCAGACCGCATTCTAGCCACAGCAGGAGGACATCCCATCCCCACCCCCCCAACTCACCAGACATCCCTAGGCAGGAAACAGACAGATTCCATCTTGGAAAACCTTTCTCGCCATCTTTTGGTGGGCGTGGCTACCAGCGCGGATCTGCGACTGAACAGGTACCTGCTTTCCAACTCCCCCTCCCCCCAGCTGTGATAATTCGGCACAGTGACTATCACAAAAAGAGCTCTCAGTTGAACAGGAGCTCAGTAGGACCAGGGCACTGCCCACCTGGTGCAAACCTAGGGCCGAGAGCAAGAGGTCCCGCAGTTGAGACCTGATAAGAGGGGAGGGGTATAAAAACTAGGAGCAACAAGAGAGAGAACAAGATTAGGAAGGCTCCAGGCAGGAGAGGGAGAGCTCAAGTCTTCTCACACTGGTTACCTCCACACCCTCAGGGCAGGGACACAAGCTTGGAATAGACAACTCCACCTACTGGAAAAGAAGAAAATGAAATTCTAAGAGCATTTTTGTTGTTTTTGTTTGTTTTGTTTTCTTCTCTTCCATTTTATCCTCTTTCTTTTTCCTCTACCCTTCCTCCTCTGGTCCTCACAACCCCAACATATAAGAAACCAAGAACTTTGCATGAAATAGAACTTTAAGAACTCAGTAACCAGAATAATATAATACAGAGAAATTGCATAAGCCCCCCCCCCTTTTCTTTTTTCTCTCTCTTTTCTCTTTCTTTCTTTCCTTTTTATTTTCTTTCCTCCCTCTCTTCCTCTTTCAACCTCCTAATTTTTACTATTTTTACTTCTTGTAATTTTCTAAATACATATATGTGTTTGTTTTTATGCATTCTACTGTCATCCCACGTACTTGTCTACCCTAAATTACTTCCTGTCTATTCCCTTGCTACTAACCCTATTCATTAGAGTTCTCCTCCAAATTTCCTAAGTTATATTAACCCCATACCCTCACATATTTCCCCCTTAACATAACGTCATATGCCTGACCCCCAGTTCTCTGTCCACCAGAAACTGTACACCTTATATGAAACTAGTAATTATATTTTTAAAAATAATTGGATCCAACATTTCTAGACATTGAGACTAACTATAAATGTCTTAATAACAATAAGTTGCTCATAGGTTATGTATTCTTGATATTAGAAACTATCAACATTGTCCTTCCCCACAAAGGAGGGATCTTGGAACTATACAAGAGCACTACAGATCTATAGGGTAAAAACAATAACACACCAGTCCCACAGAGCAGCAAAGAAATGCGAGCAACATGAAAAGACAAGGGAAGAAGGTACCACAAACAATTCAAGACAACACATCATTAGAAGAATTAACAGAAACAGCAGAAAAAATGACAGAGAAAGATTTCAGAATATACATGATTCAGATGTTTTGGAATCTCAAAGAAGACATTAGACAACAAGTATAGACAGTGAAAGATCACTTGGGCAATGAGCTACATAAATAAATCTAAGAAGCAAAAGATCACCTCTACAGGGAGATAGAGGTTATTAAAAAAAAAAGATATCCTTGAAATGAAAGAAATAATAAACCAAATTAAAAACTCAAATGAAAGCATCACCAGCAGAGGAGACCATTTAAAAGATAGGACATCAGACAACGAAGACAAAGTACATCATCTTGAAAAGAACAAGACAGCACAGCAAAAATGATAAGAAACCATGAGCAGAACATCCAAGAAATATGGAATAGCATAAAAAGACCAAATTTAAGAGTTATTGGGATAGAGGAAGACATAGAGGTCCAAACCAAAGGAATGACCAACTGTTCAATGAAATAATATTAGAAAACTTTCCAGACATGAAGAATGAAACGGAAATCCAAACCCAAGAAGCCTACAGGACGCCGAGTGTGCAAAAATCACAACAGATTCACACCAAGACACATTATAATGAAAATGCCCAACATACAGAATAAGAAGAGAATTTAAAAGCCACAAGATAAAGGAATCAGATGACATATAGGGGTAAACCAATTAGGATAATGGCAGATTTTTCAACACAGACCCTGAAAGCTAGAAGATCCTGGAACAACATATTTCAAACTCTGAAAGATAATGGGTTCCAACCAAGAATCTTGTATCCAGAAAAATTAAGCTTCATATTTGAAGATGAAATAGAAACCTTCCATGATAAACAAAAGTTAAAAGAATTTACAGCTAGAAAGCAGCACTACAAAACATTTTTGGCAAAATATTTCATGAAGAGGAAATGAAAAACAACAATGAAAACCAGTGCAGGGAGATAGTACACTAAAAGAAAAACTAATCAAAGAGAAAAACCAAGTCAAGTTAAATAACAAAAATAAGCAAATATGGCTGGAAATACAAACCATGTCTCAATAGTAACCCTAAATGTTAATGGCTTAACTCACCAATCAAAAGACATAGGATAGCAGATTGGATTTTTAAAAAGATCCAACAACATGCTGCCTACAGGAGACTCATTTGATAGGAAAAGACATACACAGACTGAAGGTGAAAGGTTGGGAAAAATCTTACCACTCACTTGGACTGTGGAATCAAGCAGGGGTTTCCATACTCATATCAAATAAAGTAAACTTCAAGCCAAAGTCAATCAAAAGGGATAAAGATGGACATTATACACTGTTCAAGGGAACCATACACCAACAAGACATAACAATCATAAATATATATGCCCCAAACAACAGTGCAGCTATGTTCATCAAACAAACTCTTCTCAAGTTCAAGAATTAAATTGACCATAACACAATAATTTTGGGTGACTTTAACACACCACTCTCACCACTGGACAGATCTTCCAAACAAAAGTTGACAATAACACAATTAATAACTTAGACTTAAGTGACATATATAGAATATATCAATCAGCATCAAGCGGACACATTTTCTTCTTAGCAGCACATGATCCTTCTCAAAAATAGACCATATTCTATGCCACAGGGCAACTCTTAGCAAATACAAAGGAGTAGAGATACTATCATGCATTTTATCAGACCATAATGGAGTGAAATTGGAAATCAACAATAAAATAAAGAATAAAAATTTCTGTATCACATGGAGACTGAACAATATGCTACTGAATGAACAATGGGTTACAGAAGACATCAAGGAGGAGATTTAAAAATTCTTAGAGGTAAATGAGAACACAGACACAACATATCGAAATCTCTGGGACACTATGAAAGTAGTACTAAGAGGAAAATTCATTGCATGGAGTTCATTCCTTAAAAGAAGAAAAAATCAACAAATAAAGGACCTCACACTACATCTCAAAGCCCTATAAAAAAAGGAACAAATCAGCAGCAAAGAAGTAGAAGGCAAGAAATAATTAAAACCAAAGATGAAATTGAAACAAAATAAACAATTGAAAAAAATAGACAAAACTAAAAGTTGGTTCTTTGAAAAAATAATTAAAATTGACAGACCCTTAGCCATGTTGATGAAGAGAAGGAGAGAGAGAACTCAAGTTACCAGCATACATAATGAATAAAGCAGTATCACAACAGACACAAAAGATATACAAAAGATAATTAGAAATTATTTTGAAACCTTATACTCTATAAAATAGAAGACAATGAAGGCATCAATAAATTCCTTAAGTCAAATGATCTGCCCAGATTGAGTCAGGAAGATATATACAACTTAAACAGACCAATATCAAGTGAGGAAATAGAAGAAGCCATCAAAAAACTACCAACCAATAAAAGCCCAGGACCAGATGGATATACAGCTGAGTCTATAAGACCTTTAATGAAGAACTAATACCAATACTCTTCAATTTATTTCAGAAAATAGAAAAAAAAGAGAGTACTTCCAAACTCATTCTATGAGGCCAATATCACCATGATCTCAAAATCAGACAAAGACACTTCAAAGAAAGAAAACTTCAGACAATATCTCTAATGAACATAGATACAAAAATCCTCAATAAAATTCTGGCAAATAGAATACAAAAACATATCAAAAAGATAGTGCACCCTAATCAAATGGTATTTATCCCAGGGATGCAAGGTTGATTCAACATACAGAAATCAATAAATGTAATTCATTACATCAATACACTTAAAGATAAGAATCATATGATCATCTCGATAGACGCAGAAAAAGCATTTGACAAAATACAGCACCTCTTTATGTTCAAAACATTAGAAAAACTAGGGATAACAGGAACATATCCAACATTATAAAGGCTATCTATGCTAAGCCTCAGGCCAACACCATTCTAAATAGAAAAAAATTGAAGGCATTCCCTCTAAAATCTGGAACAAGTCAGGGATGCCCTCTCTCACCACTTCTATTCAACACAGTTATTCAAATACTGGCCAGAGCAATTAGACAGATGAAAGAAATTAAAGGAATGAGTATAGGAAAAGAAGAGTTAAACTAGCACTATTTTCTGACAATATGATTCTATACCTAGAAGACCCAAAAAATTTCACCAGAAAACTTCTAGAACTAGTAAATGAATTCATCAAAGTAGCAGGATATAAAATTAATACCCATAAATCAAAGGCATTTCTGTATATCAGTGACAAATCCTCTGAGAAGGAAATGAGGAAAACTACTCCATTCACAATATCCTCAAAAAAAAATTAGATACCTGGGAATCAGCTTAACAAAAGAGGTGAAAGATCTATTCAATGAAAACTACAGAACCCTAAAGAGAAATCAAAGAGGGCCTTAGAAGATGGAAAGATCTACCTTGCTCATGAATAGGCAGAATTAATATTATCAAAATGACCATACTACCAAAAGCACTATACAGGTTTAATGCAATTCCAATCAAAATCTCAGTGGCATTCCTCATAGAAACAGAAAAAGCAATCATGAAATTCATCTGGAAAAATAAGAGTGAGCCTCAAGATTCAGAGAGCATTAAGAAGGGAATGTTCATGATTGCTTTTTCTATTTCTATTAGGAATGCCATTGGAATTTTGATTGAAATTGCATTAAACCTATATAGTGCTTTTGATAGTATGGTCATAGCTAAAGCAATTCTAAGCAGGAAGAGTGAATCAGGTGGTATCACTATACCAAACCTTAAACTACACTGCAGAGCAATAGTAACAATAACAGCATGGTATTGGCACCAAAACAGGCCGGTAGACCAATGGGTACAGAATAGAGGACACAGATACTAACCCACAAAATTATAATTCACTTATATTAGACAATGGTGCCAAAAACATGCATTGGAGAAAAGATAGCCTCTTCAACAAATGGTGCTGGGAAAACTGGAAATCCATATGCAACAAAATGAAATTAAACCCCTATCTCTCACCATGCACAAAACTTAACTCAAAATGGATCAAGGACCTTGGAATTAAACCAGAGACTCTGTGTATAATAGAAGAAAAAGTAGGCCCTACTCCATCATGTGGGATTAGGCCCCAACTTCCTCAATAAGACTCAGTGGCACAAGAATTAAAAATCAAGAATCAATAAATGGGATGAACTCAAACTAAAAAGTTTCTTCTCAGCAAAAGAAACAATCTGTGAGGAGTACAGAGAATCTCCATCCTGGGAGCAAATTTTTACCCCTCACACATCAGATAGAGCACTAATCTCTAGGGTATATAAAGAGCTTGAGAAGCTAAGCACCAAAAAACCAATAACTCAATCAATAAATGGGCCAAGGACCTGTACAGACACTTCTCAGAAGAGGATAAACAATCAGTCAGCAAATTTATGAAAAAGTGCTCATCATTTCTAGCAAAGAAATGCAAATCAAAACTATTCTAAGATATCATCTCACTCCAGTCAGAATGGCAGATATTATGAAGATAAACAACAGCAAGTGTTGGCAAGGATGTGGGGGAATAAGGGCACACTCATACATTGCTGGTGGGATTGCAAATTGGTGCAGCCAATTTGGAAAGCAGTATGGACAGTCTTTGAAAATCTGGTAATGGAACCACCATTTGAGTCAGCTATTCCTCTTCTCAGACTATACCCAAAGGACTTAAAAAACAGCATACTACAGGGACACAGCCACATCAATGTTTATAGCAGCACAATTCACAATAGCTAAACTGTGGAGCCAACCTAGATGTCCTTCATTTGATGAATGGATAAAAAAAATGTGGCATTTATACACAATGGAATATTACTCGGCATTAAAAAAAAAAAACAAAATCATGGCATTTGCAGATAAATCAATGGCATTGGAGAAGATAATGCTAAGTGAAGTCAGCCAATCCCAAAAAAACAAATGCCAAATGTTTTCTCTGATATAAGGAGGGTGACTCATAGTGGGATAGGGAGAGAGAGCATGGGAAGATTAGATTAATTCTAGATAGGAAAGAGGGGTGGGAGGGAAAGGGAAGGGGAAGGAGATTAGCAAGGATGGTGGAATGTGATGGTCAACATTATACAAAGTACATGTATGAAGACTTGAATTGGGTGTCAACATACCTTATATACAAACAGAGATATAAAAAATTGTAGTATATGTGTGTATTAAGAATTGTAATGCAAAAAAAGTACATGTATAATGGCATAAATTTACGTGAACATACTTTATATACAGAGATATGAAAAATTGTGCTCTATATGTGTAATAAGGATTGTAATGCATCCCACTATTGTCGTGTATTTTAAAAATAATAATAAAATAAATTTTAAAAGTCTTTTAACAACCACAACAACAAAACCCTAAGACCAGTGAATTCTACTAGTCCTTTAAAAACAAACTAGTGTCAATGCCCCTCAAATTGTTCCAGGTTATGTAAAAGGGGTGATCAATGCCAAATTTGTTCTATGAAGCCAGTATTACCCTGATGCCAAAACCAGACACAGACACATCCAAGAAAGATAATTACAAATGAAATCTAATGAACATAGATGTAAAAATTCTTAATAAAATGTTAACAAATCACATTCAAAATACATTCTGATTATACAACATCATCAAGTGGGTTTCATGCCAGGATGCAAGTTTGGTTCACATGCACAAATCAATACATATAACTCACCATATAAATAGAATTAAGGAATAAAATCACATAGACATCTCAATAGATGCATAGAAAGCCTTAAAAAAAAATCAGCACCCATTCATGATTAAAAAAAATGGTAAAGAAATTAGAGATAGAAGGAACTTAACTTTATAAAAGCTGTGTATGCTAAACCCAAAGACAACTTCATACTGAATGGGGAAACACTGAAAGCATTTCCTCTAAAATCAAGAGCAAGCTGGGTGTGGTGGTGCATGCCTGTAATTCCAGTGACTCGAGAGGCTGAGGCAGAAGGATCACAAGTTAGAGGCCAGCCTCAGCCACTGAGCAAGACCCTAAGCAGCTTTGTAAGACCCTGTCTCAAAATGAAAAATGCAAAGTGCTGGGGATGTGACTCAGTTGTAAGGCACCTCTGGGTTCAATCCCAAGTGCTCCTCCCCCAAAAATCAGGAACAAGACAAGGATATCTACTGCTAATATGGTTCTTGAAACTCTAGCCAGAGCATTCAGAAAAGAGAAGGAAATTTAAGTAATACAAATAGAAAAAGAAGACATCAAATTATTTCTGCTTGCTGGTGGTATGATCCTACGTTTAAATGACAAAAAAAAAAATCACCAGAAGACTTCTAGAGCTGATAAATTCAGCAAAGTATTAGAATACAAGATCAACATATGAAAATCAATAGCTTTCATATAATTGAGTAATGAATCTGCTGAGAATGAATTCAGGAAAACTATTCCATTCACTATAACCTAAAAAACAAACAATCAAAATAAAATACTTGAGAATAAATCCAACCAAAGAGGGGAACGACCTCTATAATGAAAACTACAGAACACTAAAGAAAGAAATTGAAAATCTTAGAAGGTGGAAGGATCCCTGTGTTCTTTGATAGGTGGATTTAATATTATCAAAATGGCCCTATTACCAAAAGTGGTACACAGATTTAATGCAATCCATCAAAATACTGATGACATTTTTCACAGAACTATTAAAAAAAGTACTAAAATTAATCTGGAAGAAAAAAAAGACCCAGAATATTCAAACAATCCTGAGCAAGAAGAGTCATGCAGGAAACATCACAATACCTGACCTCAAATCATTCTACAGAGTTGCAGTAACAAAAACAGCTTGGCAATGGCATCAAAATAGACATGAATACCAATGGGAAAGGATAGAATAGGATAGAAAACATGGAGATAAACCCATTGCTATGGTTTATAAATGAGGTGTCCCCAGGAGTTCATCTGTGAGACGATGCAAAAGAGTTTAGAGGTGAAATGATTGAGCCTTAACCTCATGCATTAATCCACTGATATGGATTAAGTGGGTGGTAACTGTAGGCAGGTAGGGTCACTGGGGACATACCAGTGGAGTTTATATTTTGTCCCTCATGAGCAGGGATCTCTCTGCTTTCCTCCCCCACATCCTTCCACCCTTCATGTTCTGCCTCACTTTAGGGTCAGCTATCTGAGACACCTGGAGCCTTGACCACCAAATAAACTTTTCCTTCTCTAAAACTGTCCTTGTTGTAGGGGAAATGGTACACTCATATATTGCTAATGGGAATACACATTGGGGCAGCCACTCTCCATACTGAAAGCAGTATGAAGATTCCACAGAAAACTTGGAATGGAACCACCATTTGACCCAGTTATCCCACTCCTTGCCATATATCCCGAGGACTTAAGATCACCACACTAGAGTGATGAAAACACGTAAATGTTTATAGCAGCTCGATTTCCAATAGCTAAGCTATGGGACCAACCTGATGCCCTTCAACAGATGAATGGATAAAGAAAGCGTGATATACAGACACAATGGAATATTACTCAGGCTTAAAGAAGAATGAAATTATGGCATTTGCTGGTAAATGGATGGGACTGGAGACTATCATGCTAATCCCCCAAAACCAAAGGCAGAATATTCTCTCTGATAGGCAGATGCTGACTTACAATAGGCAGGAGCGGGGAGTGGGCAGGAAAGGTTCACTGGACTAGACAGGGTGGAGTCGGGGGAAGAGAGGGAGGATGGGAATGAGAGAGACAGTGTAATGAATCAGGCATAACTTTCCTGGGTTACAAAAGGTGTAACTCCACATCTGTACAAAGTTATACTCCATGTGTGTATGATATGTCAAAATATATCCTACTTTCATGTACAAATTAGAAGAATAAACAAAATCATCCTTATCAGGCCTTTTGGTCCCAGTGGTAAAAAGGCTGACTAAATTACCCAGAGAGATACAGTCATCTGATACTCAACAGAGATGCCAAAAACATACTTTGGAGAAAATATTGCCTTTTTAATAAATGGTGTTGGATAAACTGGATATCCATTTAAAGAAGAGTGAAACTATATCCCTATCTTTCACCCTACAAAAAAGTCAATTCGAAGTGTACCAAAGACTGAGGGATTATACCAGAAGCACTGCAATTGCTAGAAGAAAACATAGGGTCAACACTCCCTCACACTGGTGCAAGCAACTGCTTCCTTAAAAGAACCCTAAAGCTCAAAGAATAAAACCAAGAATCAACAAGTGGGACAACATCAAATTAAAAAGCTCTGCACAGCTAAGAAAACAAGAGTGTGAAGAGATCCTACAGAGCTGGAGAAAATCTTTGCCAAATACTCCTCCAACAGGGAGTATTTAAGAAAAAAAACTCAAAAAAAAAAAAGCAAAAACCCTATCAATAAATGGGCAAAAGAACTAAACAGACACTTCTCAAAAGAAGAAACACAAATGGCTAACAAATATGTTGGGGAGTGGGGGAAATGTTCAACATCCCTAGCAGTCAGGGAAATGCAAATCAAAACTACATTGAGATTTCATCTCACTCGAGTTAGAATGGCAATCATCAATAATAAAATAATAATAAATGCTGGCAAGGATGTGAGGGAAAATGTATACATTGTCGGTGGGACTGCAAATTAGTACGACCACTTTGGAAAGCAACATGGGGATTCCTCAAAAGACAAGGAATGGAACCACCATATGATACCCACCATCTCTCCTACTCCATGGTATTTCTCCAAAAAAACTGTAATCAACATATTATAGTGATGATAATATGTTATTATTATATGAACATTGTTCATAGCAGCACAATTCATGATAGCCAAACTATAGAACCAGCCTTGGTTCCGTTAATGGACAAAGAAAATGTATATACACACAATGGAGTTTTATTCAGCCATAAATAAAAATGAAATTATGTCATTTGTAGGAAAATGCTTGAAATTTGAGAACATTATGTTAATGCAACAAGCAAAATTCAGAAAGGCAAGGGCTGTATGTTTTCCTCACATATATGGAAGCTGGAGGGGAGAAAAAGGTTGAGGGTGGAGCCCATAAAAGTGGAAGGGCGATCAGGAAAGGAAAAGAACCAGGGGGGAGGAGGTCGAGGATGGGAAAGGAAAGGTAAGACACTGGGGAATGATATTAGCCAGGTTATATTGTTGTGTTGGGTGCATATACAAATATTTTAAAAGGAACCTCACCATTATGTACAACTACAAGGCACCAATTAAAAATGTAGAAATAAAGGAAATGCTGTATAAACACAATGGGGTTTATTTCAGCCATAAAGAATAGAATTATGACATTTGCTGGTAAATGGATGAAACTGGAAAACATCACGCTAAGTGAAATAAACCAGATTCAGAAATTCAAAGGTCAAGGGTATTCTCTTATATGCAGAATGTAGAGTGAAATAAGGAAAAAGGGAGGTGGAAGACCCCATTAAAGTAGAGGGGGCCCCAACTTCTTTAGTAAGACTCCTGTGGTGCAAGAATTAAAAAGAATCAATAAATGGGATGGACTCAAATTAAAAAGTTTTTTTCTCAGCAAAAGAAACAACGTGTGAGGTGAATAGAGAGCCTACATCTTAGGAACAATCTTTACCACTCACATATTAGACAGAGCACTAATCTCTAGGGTATATAAAGAACTCAAAAAGCTAAACACCAAAAAAAAAAAAATAACCCAATAAATAATTGGGCCAAGGACCTGAAGACTCACTTCTCAGAAGATGATGTACAATCAATCAACAATACATGAAAAAATGTTCATCATCACTAGCAATTAGAGAAATGCAAATCAAAACTACTCTAAGATTTAATCTCACTCCAGTCAGGATGGCAGCTATTATGCAAACAAACAACAATAAGTGTTGGCGAGGATGTGGGGGAAAAGGTACACTCTACACTGCTGTTGGGACTGCACATTGGTGCAGCCAATATGGAAAGCAGTATGTAGATTTCTTGGAAAATTGGGAATGGAACCACCATTTGACCCAGCTATCCCTCTCCTTGGTCTATATCCAAAGGACTTAAAAACAGCATACTATAGGGACACAGCCACATTAATGTTTATAGCAGCTCAATTCACAATAGATAAACTGTGGAACCAACCTAGATGCCCTTCAATAGATGAATGGATTAAAAAAGTGGCATTTATACACAATGGAATATTACTCAGCAATAAAAGAGAATAAAATCATGGCATTTGAAGGTAAATGGATGGAGTTGGAGAAGATAATGCTAACTGAAGTTAGCCATTCCCCCCCCCAAAAAAAATGCCAAATGTTTTCTTTGATATAAGGAGGGCGATTCATAGTGGGATAGGGAGAGGGAGCATGGGAGGAATAGATGAACTCTAGATAGGGCAGAGGGGTTGGAGGGGAAGGGAGGGGGCATGGGGTAATTAATGATGATGGAATGTGATGATCATTACTATCCAAAGTACATGTATGAGAACACAAATAGTATACACATATATTATGTATACAACCAGAGATACGAAAAATTGTGCTCTGTATGTGTAATAAGAATTGTAATGCATTCTGCTGTCATATAAAAATAAATACATAAATAAAAATTTAAAAATAATAAAATAATGGGCTGGGGATTTGGCTCAAGCGGTAGCATGCTCGCCTGGCATGCGTGCGGCCCGGGTTCAATCCTCAGCACCACATACAAACAAAGATGTTGTGTCCACTGAAAACTAAAAAATAAATATTAAATAATAATAATAATAAAATAGAGGGGAGATGAGTGGAGTATAGGAAGAGGATTGAGGAGGAGAGAGAAGGGATTGGGAAAGGGGAGGAACTGTGGAATTAAATAGACCAAATTATGCCATATATCTCTCACAGGAAATTCCACCTTTCTGCATAATCTATAAAGAACCAATTTTAAAAATATATAAGTAAATAGAAGGAAAATCAGTAAAGTCTAGAAAGGGGAATAGCGGGGGTTGGGAGGGCAGTGAAGAAAGGGAAAGTGGAAGTACTGGGGTACTGGGGACTGAAATGGAGCAAGTTATATCATATGCACGTATGATAATGTCTAAATGGGCCTCACTGTTATCTATAGCTATAATGCACTAATGAAAACATTTTAAAATAATAGTAATAATAAATAAAAGAATAGGAAACACCTCAAGGAGATATTTGTATATCCATGTCTATAGCAACCCACATATCCATCAATGAATGAATAGATGGAGGATTGTTTAATGGAGTTTCAATTTTGTAAAATGAAAAATTTCTGGAGATTGCTTACACAACAATGTGATGATCGTTAACACTACTCAACTACAGTTAAAAGTGGTCAGTGTGATCAATTTTATGTTGTGTGATTGTTCTACAGTTAATGGTTTTTTATTTTTGAAAAGAATATATTTCGGTATCTTCTGCCCTCTACTCTTGATTTTGAGAAATCGACTGTAAGTCTGTAAGTAATTTATCATTTGTCTCTGGCTGCTTCAAACTATTTTTGTTTTTGTGTTCTGTGATTTCATTCTAATGCGTGTTTATTTGTTATGGTGGTCCTGCTCACGACTGCTTGTATTTCTTCGGCCTTGTCTTTCATCAATACTGAAACATTATTGGACCATTATTTTTTTAAAATTGTTTTTTTAAAGAGAGAGAGAGAGAGAATTTTTTTAATATTTATTATTTTTTAGTTTTCGGCAGACACAACATCTTTGTTTGTATGTGGTGCTGAGGATCGAACTGTGGCCGCACGCATGCCAGGCCAGCGCGCTACCGCTTGAGCCACATCCCCAGCCCAGACCATTATTTTTAAATATTTCTTCTTTCTCATTATCTGCTCCTCTGGAGCTCCCATTATACTTACTAATTCTAATTCTAATTCTTCCTCTGAACCTTTTTTTCCTAATACCACAACTCAGTCTCTCTTAATATATCAGTTTTCTTAATAATATTCACACTGTTTACTGAGGTTTTTATTTCAAAGACTATTTTTCTGTATATTCTGTGTGGTACTTCAAGCATGCTTATTCTCAATTTCAGAGTTTCTTACGTAAATTATTCCTACTTTTGTGTCTTCATTTTAAGTATACCTTACTTATATTATTATTTTTTTGTTAACCAAAGCCCTTTGCATTTGAATTCTCTTTTATTTATCTATTTAGCTCTCAAATGCTTATATAGTACTTACTGTGCCCCAGGCACATACAAATATTAAATTATTTAATATTGTTTCCGTCTATTGGCTCACTGCAGATGTTTTGCCTTCTCACATTTTGTAATTTTGCATTATGGGTTCATCTTCAATTATGCTTCATGTGCATCTCCTTTGGCATGGAGGGAATGGAAACCTTCCTTCACAAGAGCTTTTGTATTTACTTTTGCCAAGAATCCACAGAGTGACATTACCTTAGGAACAATTCATATATTAATTTTGCAACTTGAACCTTATGGGGAACATGAAAATATATTTGGATCTTGAATTCCCTAAAGCACAGATTAAACATTATGTTTTTATCAAGAGTAATTAATTTTTCCACCAAGAGTCAAAGCAAAGATATACCTCCTGTTTCTTCCTGTTGATAGGGGGAATTTTTCTATAACACTCTATCTCTACAGACCTCCGTAGACATTCTTCAAACATTCTGGCTCATGTGGAGTTTGCAGTTCCAACTCCCTGCCCCATTCAGCCCCAACACTGTGTCTCCTACCCTTTAATTTGACTAAAAACTTAATTATAAGGCCTAATAATACACTCAACCACTCATTCACCCTCCTCCTCCCAGGGTAGCCACAGTATGAGACATATTCTTTCCTCTGGGCTTTTCCATTTTGTTTATGTTTCTGGATCCTGGTGATTTTCCTTTCTTTTCTATAGGATCAGCCACTTATTTTGTCTTTGCTGTTATAGTTTAGTCTGAATTTCTAAGGCTATATAGCTGGAGGTTTTCCAGATTTTAGTTGGCCATCACGCTGGAATCAGAAGTCCTTGAGAGGGTTTTAAGCAGAAGAGAGTTATCATTGAGTTTCTTTAAGTCTTTCTGATGAGTTAGCACAGGCTGACCCAAGTGAATTAAGCACAGTGAGCCCATGTCTGTCTGAACCAAGTGTGAAAAAGCATTTTGATCCATTAGAAATGTCAACAAAGGCACAGAAAGCAAGATGGCAGCCTGGGTATTGTGTGTCTTCTAACCTTGGTTGGTCTTTCATTTGGAGAAACTGAGAGAAATTCAGTGACTAGTTCATGGCTGGAAGGTACCTTCCCAAGGTGTGCTTTTTAGTCGCTGCCTTCTACAAATGACTTTCTTCATTTTAATTGCATTTTGGAAGACACTGTGGTATATACAGTCTAGAGTCAGGTTCTAATTAATTAAACATTTCTAGGCGCCAGAGACGGCTGTTCAAGTGCTGAAAACAGATTAATAAGAAACAGCCCCTACCCTTGAAGAGCTCACACTCTAGCAAGTCTGAATTAATAAAACAAGGAGCAAGCGCTCTAGCAGCTGAATATAGAGGGGGGGGGGGTCTGGAAAAAAACAGAGAAGCAGTAGCTGAACTTGCTGAGGGAGGTCAGGAAGGTGACATTTAATCTATGCAAAATCTATTCTGGTTTGTTTGGTTGTACATCTAGTCCAAGAGTAGAAAAAAAAGAAAATGTTCTATTTTTAACTCTGTATTTATTCATATCGTTCCATAAATATTTACTTGAATATTTGCTGAGTTCTCTTCTCACATCAGGCTCCTCATGGCAAAAGCCAAGAGACAATGACTAGGGGAAAAAAAAAAAAAAGCCACCCTTGAGGGGCTCCAGGACAACATCTCCCAAGATTGTAGATAGTAAGCAAAGCAAGGCCAATAATGAAAAATAGATAAGGACTGAAAAATTAGATCCACAACTACATCAGGCTCTGAGAATTCTTACCTATATCCTCTCCCCCTCTCAAAAACCTGGTTGTGGGGGACACATATATCTATTGTTTTTATCTCAATGTGAATTTAAATGTCGACATGTAACTGTCAGACGTCATTGCAATCTAAATTCTATTATAAAATATTTTCATATAAGATATTTTTATATTAGAGATCAAAGTATGGATATTTGTGGAAGAGTCGGAACTTTAATCATGCCACAGTTTACCTACCACCCCTGCACCCCCACCCGGGACCTAGTCTGTCTGGCCAGTGTGTTGGATACCTCCTGTGGCCCTCTTCATATTTCCCTCAACCCCATCTCTATCTCCAAGTCACTGCTACAGTAACTGGTTCCACCTAGACTTGGGTCACCCCTGTGCTGGTGTAATCAGATCATGTGTGTCATCCTGGTCTGCACAGAGGATCTCTGATCTGCCCAGAAGTACCTCTGGTGCTGGAGCTTGGGGTAACCACTCAAATCCACTCTTCGTTCGGCACCCATGACCAGGAAATGCAAGAGTGTTCATCCTTAAGAGATGTTCCTGGAGCAATGAGGCCCGAAGTCAATGGATAAATGTTTCTCTCTTTAGTCCTTTGGGTAGACAGTAATCTGGTACACTCCATAAAACTCCTCAAAAATTCCAAACAGAATAAACCACCAATTGTTCATAGTAGTAGCTAATTCAATAATCTATCCTTTTTTCTCTCTCCATCCTGAAATCTGGATCCCTAAAATTGCATTCCCCCCCCAAAAAAAAGCCTTCAAAGGCAAGCCCTTGTCTCAGACTCTGATTTCTTGGGAATTAAAGCTAAGACGGTTGGGTACTGTTACTTTATTCTGTCTTTCACAAATCCTTGTGAAAAGCTAAAAAGTCGCAGTTGCATTCAGTGACTAATCTAAAAATTCAACAGGAGTCCCCAAATATCACTGTCACATCTTTCAAGATGCGTCCGCTGGTCAGAGAATTAGAACTTGTGCTTGCTCCTCAGAAACAAATTAAACATTCTTTCAAGCTATTGGTAAGTCTTATTTCTCCAGCTTTTTGATTACAGATCTGCCTGGCAGCAAGACTGCCGGTCACTGATGGTTATTTTAATTTTTACTTTTTGTTTTTCTTCTGTGCAAAACACAAAGCAGTCAGCTGAGTGATACCACTTATCTTGACTGTCAGAGCCAGTGTGACTAAACTAAGGACACAGTGAAGTACTCATAGGAAGACCCTATTTAGTGGGATATCAATCATCACCGCATGTCGGCAGGTCCAGGTTAATGGGACCAGAGAGAAGGTATTTGGTTCTCGGCTCCCTCCTTCAGTGGAGGCACCCAGCCTGACCAGGTGATGGTGGCCATCCAGCAGAGTGAAAGTGTGTTGCTTTGGCTCATGTCTCCTTTATTTAATCTAAGAATCAACCCCCTGCATGTTGCTAATTCCCTAAATCTAGTTAACACATTTTTCAGTCAGCTTCTTAGCTTTTATGACTAAAAGACCCAAAAAGGACAATTGGAGAGAAGGAAAAACTTATCTGGAGGCTTATGGTTTCAGAGATCTCAGTCCATAAAAGGCCAGCTCAGTTCCTCGGGGCTAGAGGTGAGGTAGAAGATATATACCCCAAAATCACGCCCCACCCCCCAGGGACCCACCTTCTCCAGCCACACCCTTCCCACCTTCAGTCACCGCTCAGTTAATCCCATCAGGGGATTAATTCACTGTTTGGGTTAAGACTCTTGTAGCCCAATCATTTCTCCTCTGAACCGTCTTGCATTTTTCTACATGAACTTTTGGGGGACACTTCAAGCCGTAACACACACCTAGGGAAGATTCACCATGAGAATCTTCTTCCAGCCATTGTAGAAGGCACTTAAATCACTCAATGACTTCCCCATAGCTTTTTAAAAGATGGTGGCACTATTGAGTTTGGTTGGCACTATTTCATGATCTGGGGAATAAAGAATCAGGTTCTTATGTAATTCATGTATGAAAGGCAGCACAAAGGAGTAGACAGGCTGCCCCCAAAAAATCTGCATTCCTGGGCTGGCTTGCCGATGGTCAGCTGGGCTCCATCCTCACTCCTTTCTTAGGGTCGGATCTACGTTTTCTAGAATCCCTTTTGATGTATGGTTCCAGGTAAGGGTTTGCCAATGAAGTGAAATGAACACATGTGATATGTGACTGTCTCACACTCACAGCCCACAAAGCTCAGACCTGTACAGCAACCCCTTCCTTAAAATTCTTAGAGCCTAGCACACACCAAAAATGTAATGGAGGGCATTATATGGCTGACAGCATCTTGAGTTACTCAAAAATATTTCTTGCAAACAGGGAAGTAACCCCCACAATGGTCTGTTTCTTTCACTCAGGAACGTTTCCTAATTTGGGTAGCTCCTACCTGAGCTTTTGACCCTCTCTTCAGAGTCTCCTTGTTAGGGAACCAGGATCTGTTCACTACCTCTTTCAGGAACCCTCCAAATCTTCATAACAATAGAATTTCAGATGGCTTTGCCTACCCAGCCCAGAATTCCTAGAGGATACATGGGAGTTACAGCCTTCAACTCATAAGACTAGATCCCATCCTTAGGGAATTTCAGCACCTGAAAAGTTAAACAGAAAAACGTCACCAGATAGAATGGGATTCATTGTCAGAGTCACCAGAAAAGCAACCAGGGTTTAGACAGTTTAAGGCGAAAGGATAACTATGGGATGGGTGACTGTGCTGGTCTCTGGGAGAAAGAAGAAGAGCTGCTTTGGGGCCTGGCTCCAGTACTTTCTATTCAAGGATGGTTCCATAAAAATTCCTCAGTAAATAGTTGCTGCCAGCACTGAGTGTCTCTGGTGCTCCTTAGAAAATTCAGTAGCTTGGTGATTGTATCCATTAAAAAATGGAACAGAAAGAAGACATAACGGTAGCTTGTATGAGACTGATGAAATGAGCCATCTAGAACAAAGTCCCCAGAAACTCAGGCTGTGACGTATTTCTTCTCCATAGTCTTTTGTATATGGAGCCCATTCTCAAACTTATCTCATTGTCCTGGATGGCTGCTAGAGCTCCAGATGTCACATCAGCGTTCTGAGGAAGAAGCAAAAAGAAAAGGGGGCACAAAAGGCAAATACTACCTGCACATTTGCTTCTTCAAGGGCTTCCTTGCAAGCCCCACCTAACAGTCTTTGCTTGATCTTATTGACTAGCTGCTATGGTTTGATAGCTTGTGTCCTCTCCAAAATGCATGTTGTCACTTAATCTCATTGTGGTGATATTAAGAGATAGGGCTGTTGGGGAAGTAATTGAGTGATTTCAGTGCCTTCTACAATGGCTGGAAGAGCTGCACCACTTCCTGGTATACACTCTGAAGAATTAAAGTCATCATGCTACACCAATACATGCAAACCCATGTTTTTAGCAGCACAATCCACAATAGTCAAACTACGGTACCAGTCTAGGGGTTCATCAACAGATGAATGGGGAAAAAATGTGGTGTATGCACACAATGGGGTTTTATTCAGCCATAAAGAAAAATGAAATTATGGAATCGTGTTAAGTGAAATAAGTCAAACTCAGAAAAATTAAGAGTCATATGTTTTTTCTCATAGGCAGAAGGATAGAGGGGGAAAAGGAAAAGAAAGTTGGGGTGGCTCCCTAAAATCAAAGTGAGATCAGCAGAGGAAAGAGACCAAATGGTAGGAGGTAGGGAGGGAGGGATGAAGTGCTGGGGAGTGATACTGGCCAAATTATATTATTATATTTTGTGTCTGTATGAATATGTAACTACAAATTCCATTAATATGTGCAACAATAATGTACCCAAAAATGTCGAAAAAATAAAATGACTGGAAGAAATTTGCTTAGGCCCTTTTCATCGCCCTCTGTCCTTTTGGCCTTGTGAAGACAGTGCTCCAACTCTCCAGAGGATGCAGCTACCAAGTGCCATCTTGGAAGCCCAGAGCAGTTCTCACCAATCCTGTTATGCCTTGATTTTGGATTTTCTAGCCTCCAGAACTATGAGAAATAAACTTCTACTGTTTGATAATTACCCAGTCTGCGGTATTCTGTTATAGCAGCATAAATTAAGACACCACGACTAGCTACCAAAGAAACTTGGCAACATGTTAGTATAGTGAGGCTTATTGATGCCTGAAATAAAATCAAAGTTCTGTCACTAAGGAAGAAGAAAGAAAGACATGAGAGAGGCAGCCAGGAGTCCATGCCACAGTGGTTAAGAGTATGGGCTCTGGATGTTACCATGAGTTCAGGACTGGACTCAGCCACTTCATAGCCAATTGAATTTGGAGCAAGTTACTGAACCTTGAAAAACCCAGATTCTTCATCCATAAGGCAGGAGGACTAGCAAAGCCACCTCATGAGGTCACAGGGGGACGAAATGAGATGAGCACTTGGGTTGGTCCAAACAGCATTAGGCACATGATATAAGTGAAATTAGTGGCTTTCTCCATCTGGACTCAGTAGGTGAGCTAATAGCTTTAATTTCTCCTGCTGCTGCCTTCACGTTCATTCTGCTGAACCTACATTTTCTAACCCCTATCAGCCTCAGCCTCTAATCTCACCTCCCGGTCACTTTCAGGTAGGAAGCAATCCATTCTTGCTCAGTTTTATTTAGTCCAGTTCAAAACTCTATCCTGTGTCCTGTGAAAGTCTCCCCCACGGCAGCGGATGCGGTCACCACCACACTCTCAGCATTCGTCCTTGGAGGTCATGCCAAAGGGCCTCCCACAAGCACGGTGGCCTGAGGACTTTCCTTCCCCACACCAGGGGAAGTGCATCATGTTGGGAAGGAGCGACAACCGTGAGAGCAGCTTAGTCAGTGGCAGAAAGAAGTTGGGAGAGGAAGACCCCATTTTCTTTACCCTTGGGTGGGGGTTGACCAACATGGCCCAGAGAAGACAGAACTCTCCTCTTGCTCCCTGAGCTGTAGCTCCTCCGGTAGGCAACCAGAAAGACCAGCAGGGTCTCTACCCCTAACTCTGGCTTCAGCAAGCTCTCTCCACCACATCAGATTTCCCCAAGGGCTTCTGAATATTGCCTTCCTTTAGAATTGTACGGGCTGATTCAAGAAGGCACCGTGCTGTTTCTTGAGAAGGGCAATGCCCTCCGATGACCTATTCTGACACCCTCTCAGACTCCCCTCCCTGAGTTCCCTCTGCACAGCCTCTTACTGCCAAGGCCCCTTACCTGCCAGGCAGTCTCCTTGGATGAATAACACTGAGAAAACCCAAGCCCACCTGTCTCTGCAGTATTTTCCGGGCCCCCAGGAAGCACGTCCTTGCCACACCAAATGGTGCCGAGTGCCACCCTCCACAACTACCTCTTCCCCCTGCCAGTGTGGGGCTGCTTCTCCCGCCTTCTGAATTCTCAAGTCAAGGAGCTGACTTGAGTTTCTTCATTGTGTTGTGTCCCCAAACTCCTGTGGACACTTGCTGAGCTATCCAAGAATTCTTCTTCCATTGGCACCTTCAGAAGAGCCCACAGGTTTCATCCACATGGCAAGTGTTGGCCAAGGAGTGAGACGTCCACCTTCCTCTCCCAGTATGGAGTTTTCTTGGTGCCCCTTTGCAAGCACAAGGGAGAAAACCCCATGCCAAAATGACCCATCACCCCCATGAATTGATGACCCATGCAAATACCTTCACATTGGGGTGGAGACAGGGTGGGAAAGGTGAAGGAGCATTTCTGCTACCTCTTACTAAACTGGGGTGGCTCACTGGCCTATGCCTTTGCCTATGGAAGTTCTTATTGCTGATCTTCCTGTTACTTTGACAGCCACAATAAGCATGTTTATAACCCACAGCACACCTCTCCCAGGCAGTCCTCTCAGCACTGGTACAATATGGAAACACTGATGTCTTTTTACCTGATAGAGCCACACTCAACTCCTGACATTACCCATGATCTCCAGCCTCCAAATCTGATGTTGCCAACTCTCCCTGGCTCTAGATAGGTGGTGTGTGTGTGTGTGTGTGTGTGTGTGAATACATGTGCATTTATACACATATTTGCATACATAGATGGTCCTTGGAATCTATAATGAGAAGGGAACAGGGCAGAAGTTGAGGGATAGAAGTGTGAGAATTATATTAATTTGAACAGCTAACAAATAGCATACACTTAACTCTGAGCCAAGCACTGTTCTTGACACTTTACATGAAATAATTCATTTAATTATCATAACAACTCTATGTGGTTGATATTGTCATTATGCTCATTTTATAGATAAGGAAGCTTTTTTTAGTTTTTTATCTTTTATCTTGAATTACCTATTTTAAAAAAAAAATAAAGAGATGTGGATTGATGGGTAGATGGGTGGATGGATGGAGGTACAGATGGAGGGATGGATGGACAGATTAAAGCTTCTCCAGGTGAACATAATTCACATCCCCAATTGACACCCTCTGCCCTGGGTTACCATTCCCACCTCAACATAGGCCAAGACTTCCCCAGGACACCCACAGAAAGAAAAAACAGGTAAGAGAACCTCTTGGCTGTGGACTCTTCTCATTGATGTTTAAGGCTGAACTCCAAGAAACTCTGTTAATATAGCCTGAACCAGTGGCTGGAGTTAGCACAATATCCTCTCCTTCTCAATAAATCACTGTCTCCCTGACAAGTGGCACGGAGATGAGACCTGCGAGCCACTCTGTACAATGCCGCAGGAGGAGACAGGCCCACTAAGCAGAGCCTGAAGGTGTCATAGAGCTCACACATGTTCTAACGGGCTGTGGGAGTGCAGCAGGAGAGGGCCTGCCTTCAGCCTAACTTGATTTCTTAAGGAGAATGAGAGACACAGCTGCACCAAGGTGACTTCAGCTGGATTGTAGCTGAAAACAATGAAGTCATGTCTGTAAAGTCCTTTAGGATCTCCAAAAAGAATGACACTCTCATTCTCCACTATGAATTCCAGGCTTGCAGGTGGGGGCCAATTTTATCCCCTCCGATTGAGCCTGCTTTCAGAGATGTCCACACAACCAAAAGCATGAAGTCTTCAGGTCTTAATTCTTGCCCAGATATAACTATTACCCATCCAAGTTTAATGTGTAAAGAGAGGCTCCATCTACCTGCAGGGCCACAAAGAATAGTGTCCTTCAGTAATCGGCTGACATTTCTGGGACTGATCTGGTCCATCTCTCTTCCTCTCGTTCTCTTCTCCATCAGACCCACATTCCCCAACTCTGAACAAGCTCTTCACTGTCAGGGTAAAATAACTGCTTGAAGCACCAGATCTCCCATCCCCTAAGGAGCCCAGTGTGTGTGATTGAGGGGTGGGTGGCTTTCCTTTCTCTCTTTGTTACTGTTTTAATATGAGTTATTGGATGGCTTCTCACTGGCTGGCTTAGATCACGTGCCTTAATATGAACCAAACACAATGGAAAAATCTAATTAGACCTGATATGCCAATCATACACCCAATCTCAGAGGCCAGAAGGGAGTGTATCTCCTCCCCAAGTCACATGAGCCAAGGGGAGCAGGGGTAGGGAAGAGCTTCTTAGGGAAATGCAGTGTGGGAAGAAAACAGAAACAGATACTCAAAGCCAGGACTTCCAACCCTATGATTCTGCAGCCTTAAAGTAAAATACAATTTAGCTAATGAAAGACCAGAGTAGGCTGGCCCCAGGGGCTGTCATGAGCCACGTACAAAATCATAAAATGGAGAAGATAAAAGAGACTTTAGAAATCTCATCCCACTCCCACTCCCTCATTTTATTGGTGAGGAAGTTGAGTTCGCAGAAGGTCCCACGGGGAGCTGTCACAGAGCTGGGTCACACTTCAGGGTCTTGCAAGCAGACTCTGGCAGAGTCCAAGGGCAGAGGCGTGTACCCTGCCCTCTCACTTCCCTGAGAGCATTTTTTTTTCTTTTAATTCTCTTTTAAAATGTCAGAGAGTCAATGTCCTCATTGTGATATTGGACTATAGTTTGCAAAACGCACTCATTAGGAGAAACCGGATGGCAGGTGTCCAGGATCCCTCTCTTACTTCTTGCGAGTGCGTGTGAATGTACAATGAGCTCAATAAAAACTTTGGTTCCAAAAACTGGGAGACGACTTTTCAGCTGGCATGAAATTGTATGTGCACCGAAGATCTTACTGCAGTTGGCTCACAAACTGCTCTGAATCAAACAGAAAAATGCAGGACAGTGATAAGGAAGTGTCAAAATATATAGCTGTGCAGGAGGGCTCATCACCTCACTCAAAAGCATCTCCCTAAAAGAGATCAGAAGTGGAACAGAGCCACTCCACCGTAAGGGGGCCCGGTGGTGGGTTGTTCCAGTCACGGGTCTGTTGCACTCTGGGTGTGGGGTGCGGAGGGGTTGACAGAGGTGTCTGGAAACTCAAGTCCTACCTAGCATCAGGGACCGGGGTGCCCCCTATAGGTACAACATGAAACAAGGAGCTCCATCAAGCTTCTGTAGTCATGATGGGTCATAATTCCATACCCATGGGGCTGGTGCCAATGACAAAATGCTGAGGAGGTCGCAGAAGAGGGAGAGATTCAAAACAGCGCCTGTGACAGCCAGGCAGGACAAGTGCCCACAGAGGCCAGTGGAAGAGCTGGTTCTGAACTGTCCCACCTGGAGGCAGAGGAGGAAAATATACTGCAGTTCACTTTCTTCCTGTCCCCTGTTCCCATTGTCCTTGGCCCTGGTGGAGACCAAGTGGGCAGAATTCAACCACCTGGGCAGCCAGCAGTTCTGCCCCCAGAGGTTAAAGACAAGGGAAGGTTATTTTGTCACTGCCTCAGACACCTCTGTGCCTCTTCCTCTGAGAAATCCATTAGGAAAAGGAATGTGAAAAGGTCCTCAGCATGTCCAAACAGCCATTTTTCTCTAGAAGTTCATTGGCATGGCCCTCCTGCCCTGCATGGTGGGCGGTCCCAGGATATTTATTATGAAGGGAAGGGTCCAACGAGTCATCCTGGAAAGCCTCTAGAATTTCATGCCTCCTTAGGGTTTCTGTCCCTAAGGATTTACTTCACTAATATTGAGTGTCCCAAATTCATTTGACCATAAGGCAGATGACAAACTCATTTTTGTCATCTGAAAAAAAAAATGAGCAAGCACAAGAAACAGAGAGGTCCAGAACCTCCCCTGAGATCACACAGCCAGTCAGTCAAAGCTGAAGTTTGTCCCCAGAGTCTTTTACCCAGTATGTCTTTCCTTACACCTCAGGGCCTCCTTTTGACATTTTTGAGTATAGACTAATAAAGAGAAAGCTACAATCCATTTTCTTCAAGTTCCAGCTTAAGGAAATCTCAACCTTTTACCCTAATATAATTAGAGAATACTTTGGTTTCATATTACTTAGCTGTGCTGGAAAGAGGTGGCTGGAAACTCAAGCCCAGCTAAGTAGTGTGAAAATTCAGATAAATGTTATGTTTTCTTAAAAAATTCATGGACTATGAATTAAAGATGACCTTGGACATATAATCTTATTCCTTCAGTTCTCAGATAGGAAAACTGAGGTTCATCAAGGAGATGGGATTTGTTCTAGTCAGTGACAGGGTGAGAACACACCCATTGGAGCGTTTGTGCTAAGCACTGAGCTGAGAAGCCTACATCCATCACCTGAGTTAGTCTTCCCAGCAACCCCAGGCACTGGATACCTTTAATTGTATCCTCATCTTACAGATGAGAACAGAAAAGCTGACAGACATTGAGTAACTTACCAAAGGACACAGCTGGTGAGTGGCTGTATCTAGAATCAAGTCTGGGTGGGGCTGCCCTCAAAGGCCACTTTTGAGATTACTCTGTTTTGTCCTTGCTGTACTCTAGTGAGAAAAAGGCTTCAGTGATTTGCAGGTGACAGATTTTCTTTTGTGCTCTATCTACCCCTTCCTAACCAGATGGCGTTTCACTACTTAATCATTCTGAAATTCATTCCTTCTTCTGTGAAAGAGACACGATAACAGCACCTATTTTGCAGGGTGACTATGAGAACTTAGATAACCTACACAAATTACCTAGCCTAGCTCTGGCCACAGTGGATACTCAAAGTCTGTTCTCTTTAGTTTCCGGATTTTTAAACATGTGTGCCTGAGTGTCCCTCAGGTAGTAACCATCTTCCAAGATGACACCCAATCGTCCCCACCTCCAGATACTCACCTCTGTATGTATTCTCCTTACAAAAGGGTACCAGGGTCAGTCCATGTGACCAAAAGAAGGTAGCAAAAGTGATGTGCGTCATTTCTGTGATTAGGTTGTAAGAGACTGTGGCTTCCATCTTGGTCTTTCTATCTTTCTTTCTTTCTATCTTCTGTCTGTTAGTATTTATGTGTGTATCTATCCATCTAGTCCATCACTTTTGGAGGTCAGCAACCATATCACGAACTTCACAGCAAGGACCACCCAGATGAGACCTGGGGCCTCTGACGGACAGCTAGCAAGGAGCTGAAGCCATTCCACAACCACAGGAGAGAGCTTGGGAAGGGCTCTGAAGCCCTAGTCCAGCCTTCAGAGGACTAAAGCTCCCGCCCACAGCTGGAAGAAACCCCATGAGAAGTCTTGAGCCAGAACCACCCCTTACGCCAGTCCTGGATTCCCAACTCTCAGAAGCTGTGGGCGATAATAAATGTCTGTTGTTCTAAGCTGCTGAGTTTGGGAGTTACTTCTTATACAGAAATAGACAACTAATACCCCCTAGTTTTATTTGCAGGGGAGTGGAGGAGGAGGGCGGACGTGGTGACGGATCTCTTGGAGCCTCTGGCTGAGCCCAGAGTTAATGCAGGCCTGGCCAAGTTTCCTCAGAGACTCATAACTACTTGATGAAGATTTGCCCCACTTAACCCACCATGTACATCTTCCCCTCGGCCTGCTTCACTGGGTTTCTGCATTTAGAAGCTGCTTTTAATTGTCTTTAAACAGAACCCCGTTCCAAGCCATCAAGCAACAAAAAACAAAGGTGTTTGCTGTGGGGGGAAATAAAAACATTCTTTTCATTTACATGTCAGCCATGGAGAACAACAAGAAAGCATTTTGCAAGCTTTCTTGAATTTTGGATTTTGTTTTGATTTTTTTTTTAAATGCAAAGCAGCATCCAAGCCCAAACCTTGGGGTGGCAGGGAAATTTAATTAGAATATAGGATGTTTTACATAAATATATTTCTTTCTGCTATTTCTTGAGACTGACAGATCACCCATCTGCTTAAAACATAATGGAGTGAAGGAATGAAAAAGGGAAAAAGACCTACTCTGAAAACTTAATTCCAAGCCAGAGGCCTGGGGGTCGCTGCTGACATTGACTTTGAACGGGGGGTTCTTTGTAAGCCAAAAGTGACTCATATATTAGTCAGAAGATTGTATCATCAACTTCTAGCCTGTGGGGTGGTCAGGAGGGATATTCGTAAACATTTCCATCTTCCTCCTTTGGGCACAGAGTGGGATGCAGTTACAATTACCTCTCTCTTTTAAAGTACCAGGGCCATGTGGCTTGCCCTACTCAATAAAATGTGAACAGAGATGATATGTGTTGCTTTAAGAGACAGCGTATCATTTCTTTCCCTCTGCGCCACAGGTCATGGAAGCATCTACTGACATGGCACCATGGTCATTCTGGCCCTTGATGAGCAGAACAGTTCAGCTATCCCACAGTGAACATAATAGGAGGAAGAATAACTACATTTTGTTAAATTGAGCCACTGAAATTTGGTGGGAGTGGCTGTGGGGGCGTTTGTTACAAAGCATAATCCAGTTTAACTAACTGATACACAGATTTAGAAACAGAGTTTGTGTCGTGTTCATTATTTATTCATTCAATGAACATTTACCAAGCCCTAACTCTATACCAAACATCTTGCTAGATCCTGGAGGCACTAATATTTATGCAATAAGTATTTGTTGAATAAATAATCATAGTAATTACTATTATCTGCATAATGCTTCATTTTTTAGTAAGAGCCCAATAAATTATATGTGTTTATATCTTTTAACAACCCTACATGAAAAATACTACCACTATGCTCATCCTTACGAGTGAGAAATAATGGCTTAAAAAGGTTAAGTCATTTTCATATGTTATATAGCCAATAAGTTGGGAAATCGGACCTTAACCCCAAATTATCTCTGAATCCATAGTCTGCACTCTTAACCTTTATATTATGCTGCCTCTAAACAAGTGAATGAATAAATGGGAATGAAGATGACTTATCTGTCCTTGAAGGTTTTCTTTTTTTAAAAAAAAGAATCCTTTTATTTAAAAAAAATAGTGTAAGGTAGGTTAATATGATCACATCTTGATAATTTTATTAAACATGGATGGATTAAACACTCAAATCAAAAAGCAGAGATTTGTAGAATGCATAAAAACATGATTCAACAATATGATATTGACAAGAGACATGCTTTGGATACAAAAAACACAAACAGGTTAAAAGGAAAATAAAGAAAAAGAAGGCAGTATCCAAGAGATCCACAGTAGCTACAATAATATCAGACAAAATAAAATTCTGAAAACTTTTTACTAGAAGCAAAACAGTATACTTTAACATGACAAAGGAGGATAATCCAGCTGGGTATGACCATGCACACCTGTAATCCTAGGGACTAGGGAAGCTGAGTCTGGAGGATTGCAAGTTCAAAGCCAGCCTCAGCAACTTAGCAAGGGCCTAAGCAACTATCGAGACTCTGTCTCAAAATAAAATATAAAAAAGGCTGGAGATGTGACCCATGGATAAGCACCTCTGGCTTAAATCCCCGGTACCAAAAATATAAAGGGGAGGGGGAATAATTCATTAGGAAGACATAATGATTATATACATACCCCAATAACTGAGCCCTAAAACACATGAAACACTTAAATAAACAATGAGTCAAAGAACAAATCCCATAGCAGTGAGAAAATACTTTGAGATGAACAAAAGAGAACCTAACTTAACAATGCTTGTGGGGTTGGAGCTGTCGTCATGGTTAGAGGGACATTTGGAGTTGTCAATGCAACTCCAATATTTATATATTATAATATATAGTATTATAATAATATATGGTATTATATTTAACTATAAAAATAGGAAAACTCTTGAATTAATAATGTAAATTTATACTTTAAAAACTAGAATAAAAGAGCAAACTAAATCCAAAGTGAGCAGAAAAAAAAGAAATAAAAAGCAAGGAGCTGAGATAAATCAAAAATCAACAAAATTGACAAACATTTTTTTAGATTAACCCAAGTATAAATGAGAGAAGAGGCAAATTACTTGAGTCAGGAATGATGGCGGGGAATCATGGTACTGACTCCCTGTCCTTGAAGGTTTTATGATACAGTCAGGGAAGACTAATGAGAATAAACAGTCACAACACAAAATTTTCAGAGCCTGGTGGAACTGGGAAGGTGGTACACAGAGAGTGAATTCTGAGCTGGGTATTGAAGAAGTAGAAGTTCATACAAGGAAAATAGGGCATTCCTAGATTTTTTTTTTAAAAAAAGAGCAAAAGCATGATAGGTGATGCCCACCACCAGGAAATAAGCCACAATGCAGAATCGAGAAATCAATGTCATTCCCTACACCTGTTATGGGCCAAGAAAGTCCTCAGTTGTGACAGAGCAGCTGGGATTGAGGGAAGAATGGCAGGCACCTTGCGACTGCATGTCTTTCAAGGCCACCATCCATCCCAAATGTTTACTGAGACTGGCCACCAAGCACAGTGGCACAGAGCTGACCCTGGGGCTACAGCAATGACTAGTTAGGTGTTGCAGACTTACACAAGCTTCACAGGCCAGTCCATCAAGGATAAGCTGGACAGGCCATCCAGGGCTCAAGGGGTTTCAAAGAAGCAGTCAAATCCCTGGGGCAGAAACCCACCCTCTTCTCAGCCAGGCTCTGTTCTGCTAGGCAGCCAACTATGTTCAGTTGCTTAACTGGACCTCAGAACGTCCAGGAGAAGCTGGATCATAGATGCATTGTCCAAACTCATCTTCACTCCCCTGACCTTTCCTGGCCTTTGGGTGCTTTTGTGATTATTACACTAGCACGGGAAATTGTCTCAACATCCCAGCAGCGTAACTACAGGAGCAGCGGTGTTTGGGGACTGGCTGAAAGGGCTTCGGAGGCTTGCAAGAGGATCAAGTTTCCCCAAAGTTTGTGTCTGCCTAGCTGTGCTTCAAAGGCCACTAAATTCCTGCCAGACTTGAGGAAGATTCTTCAGAATCTTTTTCACTCAGGTTGTGCAAGGTAAGGATTAAGACCATTACACACAACGGTACTACTATCATTCTCTCCCTTCCTGGGACTCATGGGAATGGCTCAGGGATGTTCTACCTGGTTGGAGACAGAGAGACAAGGTGGCCCTTAAATCTGCATCAGCAGAACATAAAAGGTCAAAATTTTCAGACCTCCAATTGACTGCACTGACCCCTTTGGAAACAGACCCATCTGCCAAAAAACTAGTTAAACAAAATCCGACCTGTATAAAATAACCGATTTTCCAAAATCTAATAAACAGGAAGAAAAAGTTACCAAACTAATACTCTTCCTAAATGCCCCTGCCTCTCTCCCTGCCTCTGCTTCTGCCCTTTGAGTACTCTCCTTAAAAATTTTAAGTGATCAATAGAATTGACCATTCAATGAACTGGTCATTCAGTGAACTGATTCTTAGATGATTTTCTGCAAACTAACCTATGACAGCCCCCTCCCCTGGTACATGTACAGGCTTCTAAATAGCCTCCCTCCCGCCCCCAACCCCAATCAGAATTTGAGAGCACATGTTAACAAGGATTCCATAATCTTAATCCACCTGGCCAGAATGTTTATATCTGAATTTGGGAGAGCTGTCACCGACCCCCACGGAATGCAAATCCTTCCCAGGATGAGGAGGCTTTAGTGTTGAAAACTCGTCTGCTATTTGTTTACCTGAATTTGGGCACTTTCTCTGACCTCTCCAGAAAGTCATTATGAAAGATCAGACTCTTGGCAGGTGTGTGCGTTATAAGTGACACGCTTTAGAAACACCTCGTGTAAATCAGATATTGCCATAAAATGGAAATTGCAGCTACAAATTGCATACTTATTACAGCAGCATCTGATATATGAGGCGCTGTTGACACTATATAGCAGGTAGCCTGAGAAATAGAAAGTTACACATGGAGCATAAAAGATCATTATTTTTCAATCCGCAATAATACAATCTCTCTTATTTTTGACATCCCAGAATCTTACATCAAAGCTGGAAAGATTCTTAAGGCCATTATCCATGTCCTTTATTCTACAGATGAGAAGGCTGAGGCTGGTGAGAGGATGACATCTGCCCAAGGTCACTCAGAGACAGCCTGACAGAGCTGCTGTCCCAAGTACACCACATGGAGGCTGCTGACTCCCTCCAGTCTCTCGACTGAGTCTGCGAAGGTAGGACGTGGACTTGAGTCTGTTAGATGAGGGTCCGGAGGGCACTCTGGAAAGAGGCAACGCAAGACATTCATAGCCCCTGCCATCAAGACACTCAAATTTGACCCCAGATGCTTCCTCACTGGGTGACCTTGGGGAAGCCACTTAATCTGAGTTTCAGTTTCTTAGTTTGTAAAATGAACCCGATTTTCTCACCCAGGCAACATGAACAATTTAAAGGAACATCCTAGATAAGATGGGTAAAGGAGACTTTTAACAAACGTAGAACCATCAGTGAGGGCTGTCCCAGCTCAGGGCCAGAAGATGAAGCAAAAGGACTCAAGAATTACAGCCTTTTCTGGAGATCATCTACCCAGATGTGTCCAGGTGTGCTTCCCCAGAATCTGTGCAGATCTGCCCCAACCAGGTGCCCACAGTGACATCATCACTCTGTCTCCGAATTTATCTTTACTTCTGATTTCATAGCCTGTAATTCCAGAATTTGGAACTCTGAGACTATTCAGTGGTCCACGCAGACACCTCTGAAACTGTGCCACCCATAGTCACTACTCCCAGAACGTGAGCTACCTGAGGGCTAGGAGGTCTTGGTCTTCTACTCAACACATATTTCCAGGCATCTCACTTTATGTCAGATGCAAAACTAGGCACCGTCAATGCCAGTAACACACAAGGGACAAGACACATAAAATCCTGCTTTATTGGGCTGGCACATGCAATTAAGTAAAAATCAGAAGACAAGGGGAGGAGAAGCTACCAAGAGAACATCAGATAGTGACCAGTTATATGAAGGACACGAACATAACTAGTTGGTTTACTGACAAGGGGGGTGGTGTGTGATCAGGGTGGTGATCACCTGGTTTACACATTTGCTATTCAAGTTGTAAAAGACCGGCATTTGTTTGGATAACCCAGTAATGGAACCAGCCTTGTTGCTAGAGAGGCTTATTGCCACCTCTGGTGTGGAATACATTGTCAGTCAAAGAAGGTGTCTTGAATAGCATAGTTGTGAGCAAGATCTAAATAAGAAGTGAGCCATGAGTAGCTCTAAAGGACGTGTGATCCAGGAGACAGGACCAGCATGTGAAAAAGACCTGTGGTCAGGACAAACTTGAAGAAAGCTAGGACCAGAAAGAAGGCTGTCAGAGTAACTAGAACCCAGAGATCACTCTGGCCAGTGAGGTGGGCAGGAGCCACTGACAGAATTTGGAGATTCTTCTCAATGTGATGATGAGACATTGGAAGACTTTTGAGTAGGGGATGGAATTTGGATTTTCAGTTTTATAAAAGCACCTGCCTCCTTTTTTTAAAGAGGCAAGAGGATGTCCTCAGTGCTGAGAATCATGTCTATCACATAGCAGGGGCTGAATAACCAACTCAAAGAAAAAACAAGACTAAATATCCTCAGATACTGAACGAATTCCTGGTATGAATTTACCTCCTTTTAGTTCCTCTCCATAAGGTGATGACTGAGTGAAAGTGAATGTTCTTGTAGACTCCAGCCACGGATGGCACTTAAGCTCTTACTGTAAGCCTCAGCTTAGAGGGTGGTCCCTCGATCAAGCTCAGGGTCTTGCATGTCAGGGATCTTCAGCACCTTGCTCTGCTTCCAGGAAGAAATATGCATCTCAGAGCTTTCTTTCTCACAAACCTTAACCTGTAGAGGCCCATGCTGCAGAGCTCCTGCAGTAGTGAGTCTCTCTGCTACATCCGGAAGATTAGACTTCATTCAAGATAAGTGCTCGTTTGGGATTGCCATTAGCACCTCTGATTTTGCAATCTGAAGTTTGCATATGATGTTTCTCATATTGTAGATTTAATTGTTGGTTTCTTCAAAGGTGTTCTTCATTGCTTCCCTGAAAATACTTTTCTTCTTTCCCTCCTCCCTTCTCCCCCTAGCTCCCTTCTCCCCATCCCTTCCCAACAGCCACATACCTTCCACAGGGAAGGTCTTTGTCATCCTGCAGGGCAGGTGGAAAGCTCGCTGAGGGGAGGTGGAATGTCCACAGGTATTTACACTGAGGCCTTTAGAAAGGACTGGTACCATCTGTGGTAGCCATATTTGGTAGCCTAACAGCATACACTTTCTGCTCTATCCCTGCCTGAAACAACACAGATTGTGTCTAGTAGTGTGCAATCAAGTGTTTCATGGAAAAACTAACCCCATTCCCAGCTCCAGGGATAAATTTGATTACGTTGTTGTTGTTCAGTGTTGGGAATGAACACAGGGGCCCTCTACCACTCAGTGAGCTACCTTCCCAACCTTTTAAAAATTTGTTTTGAAACAGGGTCTCACTAATTTGCCGAGGCTGGCTTTGAACTTGTGATCCTCTCATCTCAGCCCCCCGAGTAACTGGGATTTCTGCACCTATCTTGATTTCTTTGAAAGTAATCCCAAATCCCTTGTGGTGACTGGCTCAGGAATGGCCATGTAATCAAGTTGAGCCAACCAAAGAAAAAGCAGCAGCTTGGAAGGGATCTTTATTTATTTACAAGTACTTATTATGCACCTACTGTGTTCCAGGCACTGAAATCAATTGCCAGCAACACAAAGCTCAGAAGAAAGCAAAAGGGGAAGGAAAAGGAGAGAAAATAAAGGGAAGAAGAAAGGAAGGAATCACTACCCCTGTGAGGAGATAATAAGAAGAATAGATCATAAAAGTAGATGCACATTTGATAGTAACTAATGAGACAAGGAGAAGACAGAACAGAGGAAGAGGACAGTCAAAGATGGCACTTTTAAACACGGTCACTAGGGAAGGCCACTTGAGGGAAGTGAGAGATGGTCATAATGGGGGCTGCCGAGAGGATTCCCGACAAAGGGTCCTGAAGTGGGACAGGCTTAGCACACTGGAGGAGCAGCAAAGATGCCATGAGTGGGCAGGAAGTCGAGCATGGGAGGGAAGGAGGTCAGTGCAGTGAGGATGGAGGTCCTGGTGGGCCTCGAAGGTCGTAAAGACTCTGATTTTTATGCAAGAACCACCGACGGGTTTTGAAGAGAACAGTGTCATCATGCGACTTTCATTCAACAGGTTCCCTTCAGTTACTGTTGGGGCAGCAGGCTGAAAGCAAGGGAGGGTTTCTTTTCTCTATCTTCTAGGAGAGCTTCCAAAGCCCCCCCCCCTTGTCCCTTGGAGTCATTATGAGCAGATGTGACATGTGAGAACTACAGCCCCCTTCATACTCACCTTTTAAGAAGCCATCCATGGAGGAGACAGAAAGAGACCCCGAGAGGAAAAGCACTCAGCACTAAAGAATTGGGTCAACTGGGAAGCTCGCCCTGCACCTGAACTTCCAGCTCGGTGAGTCAATAAGCATTTTATTGCTTAAACCAAAGAAAGTTGAGTTTTCTGTTTCTTACACCGAAAATCTAAGTGATTCACCGGCATCACCACATGTCAATCACCATTTGTTCCCACTGTGCTCCTCAGAGAAGCTTAACTAACTTGTGTGCAAGGTCTCAGATCAGGAAGTGTTGTCACCTTTTTACTCCGAGACGCCCCTCAGCTGACTGTTGAGTCCACAGGCTATCAGACTCTTTATTTCTTGCTCCGCATTTGTGCATTAATTCACCCAATATTTGTTGAGTCTTGTAGTGAGTCACTGTCCTGCATCAGCAAGATCAGTCCCGGCTCTCAAGAAATTAATAGTGTGTGTGAGAGAAACCTGCTGATCCCATGACACTGAATCAAGTATTAAAAATGGGTTTTCTTTAATGCAACCCATATAGTAGCGAATACATGAGCCTCCCGGGCCTGAGTTTGACCCTCTGTAAAAATGATCCTTTCCAAATCTGATAATCTGTAGGCCTATGATTTATGGGAGCTTTCCTTTGGTATTGCTGTGGTTTAAATGTTTGTTTCCCTCCAATATGCATCTTGAAACTAGTCCCCAATGCAACCATGTTAAGAAGTTGGAGCTTCAGATAATGCTAAGTGAAGTTAGCCAATCCCTCCCAAAAAAACAACAAATGCTGAATGTTTTCTCTGATATAAGGAGGCTGACTCATAGTGGGGTAGGGAGGGGGAGCATGGGAGGAATAGATGAACTCTAGATAGGGCAGAGGGGTGGGAGGGAGTGGGAGGGGTCAGGGGATTAGCAAAGATGGTAGAATGTGATGGACATCATTATCCAAAGTACATGTATGAAGACACGAATTGGTGTCAACATACTTCATATACAACCAGAGATATGAAAAATTGTGCTGTATATGTGTAATAAGAATTGCAATGCATTCTGCTGTCATTTATTTCTTAAAATATCAATAAAAAAGGCTGTATGAAGAAAGCTGAAAAAAAAAGAAGTGGAGGCTTCAGGAAGTGGAATTAGTGTCCTTATAGTGACATGAGGCAGCAAGTGTTCCCTTTTCACTCTCCCATCATGTGAGGATACAGCAATTGTGTATTATTCTGGGAGCAAACAGTAACCCCTTACCTGATGCTGAATTATCCAGCATCTTGATCTTGAACTTCCTAATCTTAAGAACTGCAAGAAACTTCTACTTTTTATAAATTACCCAGCCTAAGATATTTTGTTACAGCAATCCAAACAAACCAAAACAGGTGTCAATTCCTAGAGTTTGGTTTCTGTAGCAGACAAAATTAAAAAAAAAAAAAAAGAGGCCATAAAGACCTCTCCATGATTTTTCAAAGCCAGAGTAATGGCTCATGACTAAGTAGATCTGGCAATGAATGAGCCAAGTCATATTCTTCCAAATAAGTATGGTAAAAAAAAATTCATAATATAACTAACCTTCCCACAACAAAGATAATAGTCTTCTGTCCAATACCAACCTCCAATTTCCAATCTTTAACATTAATTACTTCTATACTCCTTTCATTAAAGTGGTATAGAGCACCACAGTTAAACCATCTACTCTGTTTAATGCCTTCATTCTTTTTTGACCCCCATGAATCAAACAGCTAATCCTTCTAAGTCCCCCACCCCTCCCTCCCTTAAAACTCTTCCCTGGTTCCACTGAGACCACACTTGCATGGCTCTCCATACCTCTGGAAGCTACCACTTTTAAGTCACTTTGGCCAATACCTCTTACCCCAGTTCCTGTCCTTGCCCTCTTCTCCTTCTAAGCATTTTCCTTGAGCATCTTCTATCCTATGTCTTAAGTTCCAGACTTATGTTTTATACCTGCCTCTCTGATCTGTGCACCAACTCATGTCTCCCCCATCTCTTATTCCTCCTTCCTCCTCTCCATCCTATCATTTAGGATTCATTCAGTAAAATAAAATCCATACTAGGCATTCAAACCCAGAATAATTCAGGTAATTGGTTTCTCAGGTGATGGAAGATCCCAGAAGTCACATATGAAATGCTGAGGCAACCCAGAGATTAACCACAGCAGGAAGATGATACCAACTCTAGGGCAGAGGGTATTATCAAAAATTGCAATCTGAAACTGTCCCATAGGTCCTGCCCTCATGTCAAGGCTGAGTCCATAAAAAAGACTGCAGGTGAAACTCAGGAATGAGATGTAGACCCTGCCCGACAGGCTACTGGAAACAGAAATATCTGGGAGGAAAAATTCTTTTTAACTTCTGTCCTCCCCAGTTGTCCAATCTTCCAACTTTGCCTCCTTGAATTGGTCAAAGGCAACTGGGAAATGTAGCTACCTCTGGTGCAGAGCAGAATAAAAATGGGGGCTTCAGAAAGTGGAATCAGTGTCCTTATAGTGACATGAGGCAGCATGTCATAGCCAGCCAGAGCACCCACACAGGAAACTTCACCTCTCAATATCTACATTCACTCCAGGGATCTGCAGACATGCCCAACTCCTTCCTCTCATTTCTTCTTTCCTTCTCCGTAGAATATCAACAAGTCCTATAAATTCCTGGTTGACTTCTTCACAGTTCTGCAGCCACCACTGTAGTGCAGACCCCATCTTTCCCTCAGACCTGGTCATCCTGTTTTAAGTCTTTCCCTGGCTCCACATCCTCAGAGGGAAGAGGGAACCTCTGTCCCAGCCATTGGCCTGAAGGTGGTCACATGATCCTCTCTGAACCAATCACTGTAGCTCGGGGATTCCGTGCTTCTGATTGGTCGGGCCTCAGTCACATCCCATCCTTGAATGCAGGAAGAGGTGGGTATTCCCAATCTAACCTCAAAGCCAGAGAGTGGGTAAGGGGCAATGCCCCAAAGGCAAAGCCGGGTTCTGCCATTTAAAATATAGGAAATGGATGTTGGAAGAAGAAGGGGGAAAGCACACTCTTTTGTTATGGCTCTCTTACATAAGAAACCAATAAATTCCTTAGCCTGTTTCAAGGCCATGTTTTGATGAGAAAAGATGAGAAACAACCTAAACGCCCATCAGTGGGGAAATCGAAATCGTTCAAACTAACTGTAGTGATGAGGAATGTTTGTGAGTTTTACTGTTCAGTTCAAGAGGCAAAGTATAAAATATTGTTAAGGAAAAAAATGAAAGTATAAGGAAAATATGGCCTTTGAGTCTGTATTTAGTATCTCTGGAAGAATACACAAGATCCAAATAATAAGGACTGTTTCAAGGAGGGAACAAGGGAATTAGGGGATCAAAATGGGAAAGAAATTGGCTTTTCTCTAAATCTTTGTACCATTTGAACTTTATGCAGCATGACTGTTATTTTTCCAAGTAAATAAATTGATTTTTTTTAAAACATAAAATTACTAGGGACACTCAAAAAAAAAAAAGGTTGTTGGTAACTCTACAGGTCATGAATGCCATTCCTCACTCTGCCTCCTCTCTCAACTCACTCCTTAGTGCTGAGGCCCATGTCTGAGGAGGTCAGACTCCTCTGGCCCAGTATAGTGCCTGACATTATTCAAATCCTCCATATTGTAATTATTGTCATTATCATCATCATTGTAATGTTAATGAGCACTTATTGTGCCAGGTGCAGCCACACATTTTAGATGCATTCCCCAACCTGCCCCCGCCCCTTATTTAATTTTTGGTACCAGGGTTTGAACTCAGGAGCACTTAACTACTGAGCCACATCCTCGGCCCTTTTTATTCATTTTTTTTTTATCTTTTGTGTGGTGCTGGGGATTGAACCCAGAGCCTTGTGCATGCAAAGCAAGCACTCTACCAACTGAGCTATATCCCCAGCCCTTATTTTTTGTTCTGTGACTGGGTCTAGCTAAGTTTCTTACGGCCTTGCTAAGTTGCTCAGGCTGGTTTTGAACTGGGATCCTCCTGCTTCAGCCTCTGGAGTTGCAGGGATTACAAGCGTGTGCCACCATGCCTGGCTACATGTATTCTCTTTCAATCCTCATAACAACTCTGTGATGTAGTGACTGCCATTATAAGTAAATTGCCTAAAGTCACACACTTGATGAAAAATAATGAAACTAGGATTAGAACTCAATCAATCCAATTATAGAACCAGCATTCTTAAACAGGGCATCCTTCCAGAAGAGGTGATACAAGGCTTATGAGCCAAGACCACACAGAGATACCATGTCTGGGAAGGGTCCTCCCAGAAGCACTTTCGGGGTCCCTCCATCTAAGCATCTCTTTATATTTCAACAAAAGTTTTGGAATATTTGGAAATACACAGACTGAAACACTGCACATGACCTCGAGCTTATTGATGCCTGTTGGAGGTGAGAGACCTGTCCGTGTCAGCTAAACAGAGAAAAGATGGAAGACTTATCTGTTTATTTTGATAAATGTAAATGAATTCTATTACTTGTCAAAATGTTATCAAGACCCCAGTGAAATGAGCAACTTTTTTTTTTCCTTTTCAGGGTGAACAGAGTGAAGGGGGAGAGAAATGAATGTTCAAGACAGATTGCTTTGATTTGAAATGAAAACAAACAACTTTAGGAAAAAAAAAAAAGACTTTCATTATTTTGGAGACCTTGGCATTCTTGCAGATACATTCATGAATTAATCATTAAAATCCTGAAATGTGGAATAAATCATGTGGTTTTCAATGCCAGCCCACGAATAAAGGGAGCCTCGAACAGTTATTAAGACACAGTGCTTTAAACTGCTACTGCTTAGAATGACTTTTCTCTAGGAATAAAGTGAATGAGGTGAGTGTGTGTGTGTGTGTGTGTGTGTGTGTGTCTCAAGCAGCCCCGGGGTCCTAGGCCAGAACTGTGTGTAAGCCAGCTCCAACCGTGTGTCACCACAGATTAGTGCTATTTAATCTGCTAATGGAAAGGCTCTGTCTGCCGTCGACAGCGGGATCAAAAGAGGGCCATGCAGCTTTTAAATTATTAGCACTAATTAGGCAAATCAAAGAGGCGGAGGACAGAGACCAGAGAATGCATTAGCAGGAAAGCAAGGGGATCGCTACCTACCTCATACTGTCAAGATCGAGCTACCAAACAGCCAATTAGTGCCGAAGACCCTTCCAGAGCGACGAAAGAATGAGCAGGCCTGCCCTGAGTAGAAACAGGATGGCTTCATTACAGTGACTCTCTAATTAAAATGTAAAGGTTGCTGATCACTGCATAATTAAATAAGGTGGCGGGCGGTAGGCGCCAGCTATCCAGGAGTTTCGAGGCTCCTTTATTAAAGCCACCTTCCTGGCCTCCCCAGTGGACCTCACAAGTCAGGCTGGAGCTGTCCCTAGTCCTGACAAACGCACTGACTTCCAAATGGCCCCCAAGAGCAAAAGTGCTTTGGGAGGGCATCTCTCCTAACTACCCCATTACCGCCGCCCCATTGCCGATCCTGAGGACCATTCTGGTTTTCTTTAGAAGCCATTTTAAAACTAATTAGTCAAGAAAAAGAAGAGGAGGAGAGCAGAGTGGAAAAACGACCAAGCCTAATTAACTCCCAGCCACCGCAATCTAAATATAAAGTTCCTAAAGCTGAGGTTGTCCCCTGTTGATGTAACCTTTCTCTTTTTTTTCTAACCTGCCAAGAGGAGATGCTTAAGAGTTAGACTAGAAACAAATCTCAGGTTTGACACAGAACTTAGGGCTGCTGAGCACAACACCGTATCTAGAGTTTTGCAGGTAGGAGCAGGTGACAGGTAACTAAGCCAAATACAGCAGTCCAGAATGAGGAAGCAAGTATCTTTTAATATCACTAGCTGGGAGAGTCACACTGAGAGGGCTTTCTTTTCAGAACTGCAAGAAATGACTCAATGACTCAAATGACTTTACCCCTTCAAGTTTATAGATACTCTTGTTGTTCTCTGTATCTTTTCTTCTGTGTCCTCTCTTCTTTATTCTCTCTTATTTTCTTCTATATCTTCTCTCTTCTCTTTCATTTCCTTCATTCCTTTCTTTCTCTCTATTTCTTCTTTCTTTAATGCCTCCATTACTGGCTATCCGGTTACCACTGTAACTAGAACAAACAAAGTTTTCACTCTGATTTTTTTTTTGTAACTCCTTGGCTTAGCTAATTTTTATTGGAATGGTTTCAAACTAGTTATGTGTTATGCCATAGATCTTAAACAAAGTTGGGAATAGTATTTTAAGAAAGACTTAAGAGTCTCCAGAACCATAACAGAAAGGAGGTGCATGAGTTAGTATAAGCTAGCCTGCAGTAACAAATAGGCCCAATCATGTAATGGTCCAAAACAGTAGCTTTTTTTTCTTGCTCACATAATAGTCCAAGAGAGGTCCAGGTTTGGGAATTTTTCTCTTCCCTAAAAAGTTATTTAAAGACACAGATTAAGACTGGCTCTGACATCTTCAAAGGGTGGCTTCCAAGATAGTCAGAGGTGGAAATAAGTATGAAAAAGAGATTTCTAAAGACCAGATCTGGTAGTGCAACATACCATTTCCACTCACACTCCGTTGTCCAAAAACAAAAGATATAAAGAATGCTTGAAACATATTAAATACAAATATATAAATATATTTAACCACATCTTATAAGAATGAGAAACCCAATAATGGTGACCATTTAGCCAAAAAAAGAGAGAGGTGATAAGGAAAGAGTCATGAGTGGAGAAGTGATGACCAAACCAAGAGCCACATGTGTACCGCAGAAGATCCCAAAGTCTTACCACAGAACTTTCCTCCAAGGGTTAGAGACTGAGTTTGATAACCAGAGGGTCACATCTACTCAATCAGGATGCTCTCCTTTGTGCATACCTCCTTTTGGAAAGTCACCTTGATGCAGGGGTTAAGAACACAGGATTCAGTTTCTGAATCAGATAAAGAGACTGTGATCCATATATGTAAACTTGAACAAGGTTAATTTCACCATCTGTAAAAAAAGAACAATCATGCTTTCTTTATCATGATGTCCCTGGAGATTACATGGTATGAAAGATGCCAAATTGTTAGCATGATGACTAGCATGTGGTAAGCAGTAGATGGATGGTAATGATCAACGTTGCTTCTATCACCACCACCACTGCTGTACCATTGTCCTTGCAGTTTCTTCTGCCTTAATGGGAGTTCCCTACCTATTTCTGCATCTCATCTGAGCCCTACATTCTCCAGAAAGCCTTTGCCTTCTATTTAACTTCTAATGGCCTGCTTATGATTTGTGCCACCATATTGAACACTGTATTATGTTTAGCCCACTATGGATACATGTTCCATAAAGGTTCAGTATTGTTTATCTTGTTTATTTTCTGTGTCTCAGAACCTAAGAGTTGCTCAATTATTATATTTGGTAAATGAATGAATGCTCCATGAGTCTCAGGTGCACCACGTCAAAGAGCCATTCTCTCTTTCCTTTTACCCCACTTTCCTCAAGCTCCACAGGTCTTCTTTCTATTCCTTGAATACAACAACTTTATACTCATCGTGTTCCTTATTCTAGAAACACTTTTTCAAGTGACATTCTCAAACCTGGCTCCTTCCCATCATTCAGGACTCAGCCAAAATGTTACCTTTCAGAGAGGTCTCCTCTGGCAACACTATAGAGTCATTTTCCATCAGTCTCTCACTGTCTTAGATTGTTGTCTTAATCTGTTTTTGTGTTGCTATAACAAAACACCACAGAAAGAGCACTTTATAAATGAATGGAAATTTATTTGGCCTGTGTTTCTGAGAAACCCAAGATCAAGGGCCCTCATTTGGCAAAGACCTTCTTGTTGTAGCACAACACAGTGGAAATCATCCCATGGCGGTGGGGGGAGAATTTTGAACTTGCATTTATCATGAACCCACTCCCACAACATTAATCTATGCATATAGAGGGCAGAGTCCTCCTGACCTCATCCCCTCTGGGTTGGGGTGGTGCTGTGAGTGGCACCAGTGAGGCACGGGGGCCGGGCCTCATCCCACTGCATCGCCCCTTCACTGGATGCAGACTTGACCTTGGGGAAGGGAGGAGACCTGGGCAAGGTTCTTATTCATCTGCTCTTTTTTCACTAAGTGCAGTTTATAGAGCTGAGAGGAGACGTGTCCACCTCCTCCACTCCAGCAACTGGGGAAATGAAGGCCTGTGTCCTGAAGGGAAATGACCTGGTGGCACACCACAGTGTCTGCTGCATCCACCCCTTGAACTACTCCCTTCATTGGATCCATCCTGTGAACAATTCCTCTGGGATTCCGGATTCTCTTTTTCTTCCACCACAAGGGGAAGACTGGGGGGGGTGACTCACCAGCCCTGCCACTGAAGCTACCCTCCAGGCTCCACTCGATACTCACGGCCTCCTCCTCGGCTACCCATTCTAGATTCTCCCACCTTTGACCAGCAAGCTGGTCCTTAAGGCTTATGTGGTAAGCACATAGCTTGCCTGAGGGGTCTCAGCCATGGTCACCATGCCCTCCTTCTGCCATGGCAACTGCATGTATCCACTTATTGACAAATTGGGGCAAGAAAGGTCCCTATGAATTACCTGAATGACAAACGTACCCTCCTGCCCCTAATGTCTGATAGCAGCACAACCTCCTACCAGGAACATGAAATGACAGGGTGGCAGCCTCATATAACCTGATATTTAATGTGACTCTTGCTGTGTCTCCTGGGGGCAGCAACCTGCCCTGGGAACCAGGATCTCTAAGCTCGCAGAGCCCAGAATTGCTGGTGACTGCCTCAACCCTGTAGGGGGAGAACTGGGTAACACTCATAAACTCCACCACCTTCGCTGTCACACAAAACCCTCTTTTTTTTTTTTTCTTACACAGCACACTTCTCACTTTCAACCGCTATCTTGTTAAATTGTCTTGTGTGTTTTCTGTCTCTGGATCTAGAATAGAAGCAGGGACTCATTTGGCATCTTCACTTCCCTACTCCAGTGCCAAACACAATGCCTGCCTCCCAGTAGATGCTCAGTCAGTCCTGTTGAACGAGTGAGTGAACGTGAATGATTGAGTTGTGGTGTCCTCAAAGGCAGGCTCTGTTCCCTGCTGTTCTTGGAGCACAGAGCCAGTAGCTCAGTGAATACTCCATTGACCACTCCACCTCCCCTGCCCCCATCCTCTCTCGCCAGCCACTGTGACTCTCTGAATGTGAGAGGCCTCCCTAACACAATCACAAGCTATTTTTAGTCTGTTTTCCACCCCCCTCTGGCCTATTATGGTAGTGAGAAGAGTCTGGCTACCTGGGGTTTGCAGTAGCTCTAAAGAAAACCAATCTTCCTCTCTCTGGAAAACCCTAGGAGGTGTCCTCTGTATCTAGCTACAGGGCGAAAGCCACCCAGGGCTGTGTTTGCTGAGAGCTGTGTGATTACATTTTGCCCAGGGAAGTGATTACTGGGTACACACAAGAGCCAGGGCCTCTCCTCCCTGCTGCCGACACACGACAGGCATATGGGCCTCTCCCTGTCCTTCAACAATCTGTCTTCACTCATTAGACAACTTTCCGGGCCGTCGAAGATTTCTCTGATGCAGACTCTAAGAGGCCTATTTCAGCTAATTAGATTGTGAGCTGGAAGACCATGGGTTCGTTTAATAATCTTCTATTGCGGACTTAACATGTTCATCTAGTTTGAATATTTGAGGGGGAAATTCAGAGAGAAGGAGCACGAGAGGAAACTGATTTTTTTTCCCTGAGACTCCACAAGCAAAGAGGGTAGAGGTGACGATGCCTATCCAGATAGGCGTCAGAAGGGTGGATGTGCTGCTGGGAAACGCAGTTCTGAATCACGCTTCATAACCCTCTCACAGTTTGGGGTGCTGTGACTATTCCCTGTAGAGGGAAGAATGGCGGGAAGCCTCATCTTCTTCATCGTTGAGGAAAAGCCTTGGAGAAACAGGCTAGTGCCATGGCTCTGAGATCAGACAGGACACACCCCTGAGCAGCTGTGTGAACCTTCCTGCCCACGTAGAGACCAGGGATTTGTCCATTGTGAGATTGAATCCTAGTTGCACCTTACAGCCCTGGGGTCTTAAACAGGTTGCCTAATTCTGCTACATCTTGCCCTCTTCCATAAACTGGGGTAAGAATATACCACCTACCTGTGTTCAGAGCAGTCAGCTAGAAAATAACTGTACAGTGCTAAGCACAGTGGCAGACTCAGAACACCTTTTCAAGACATAGTAGCTACTATTATCATATTCCTAATCTGCACCACATTAGCAAATTCTGCATCCTGGGCTTATTGTAAGGTGTAAATGAGAAGATGTATGTAGTGATTTGAACAGTACTGGTATAGTAGGTGTCTTTGTGAACGTGGGCTATGACAACATAATGCCATAGACCAAAAGACTTAGGCAATCGAAATTTGTTTTCTCATAGTTCTGCAGTCTGGGAAGTTCAAGACCAAGGTGCCAGAAGAATTCAAGTCCCTGGGGAGGACTCTTCTAGCTCGCAGATGGCCACCTTCTCACTGTGTCCTCACGTGGTAGAGAGTAAGATTTCTGGTGTGTCTTACTACAAAGGACATTAATCTATAGATCCAAGTCCCACCCTAATGGCCACATTTAACCCCAATTATAATCAAAGTGAGGATTTGAATTCCAACATTTGAATCTGGGGAGGGAAAAGTGCAATTTGGTCCACAGCATTATGTATTCAATAAACATTAGCAGCTACAATTATTACAATTGTCATTGCTTAAGGAAGCTCATGGCAGGGCTGGGATCCAACCCATATCTTCAGTTTGACATTTACATTTCAGTGGTCTCTCCATTTCTTCCGACTCACTGCACTGGCTTGCAGCAAATATCCTTTACTGTTCAGAACCGTGCCTGCTGCTTTTCATCTGAGGCTGACATTGTGGAAGCTCCCTCCAAATCCCTGCAGGTCGATTTTGCCATTTCTGCATGCCCCTCCCCCAGCTTAGGGGTCCTTCTGCCACCAACAAGCCAAGCCTGCACCTGCTCTTGGGCTCCTGGGGCTGTTTTGCATGCTGACGCAGAGAGCTGTGAGTTCCTGGGAGCTTACTTCCCCTCATGGTCAAGACTACGTTGTGGCCTAGCCTACACAAAATCCCTCTGTGGGACTTTAACTAAAATTTTGTACTCTTGCTTGGCAGCTACTCCTTCTTGTCTCCTCTTTCATTGCCAGTTGGGAGGACTTCCTTGATGAAATTCCTTGCACTCAAGTCCTCATCTCAGAGTCTGCATCTGGAAAATCAAGCCATGACCTCGGTTCAACTCGTGGGCCCTCCATGACATTTTCTCTTGCCCTCTGAGTACTCTTACATGCATTAACCTAGCAAATCCACAAGACAACCCCCAGAAAATGAGTGCTTCCATGACCCCCATGCTGCAGATGAGGAAATTTGATACAGAGAAAGGTCAAGCAACTTGCCCAACATCACACAGCTGGTAAGTGGCACAGATATAACCTGTTTTCCTGCCATTCTCTTGCCCCACTCCTAGCCTAAATGTGAGCTCTTAGGGTAGTGACTGCTGCTTCCTTCTCTTAGCACCGTGGCACTTTACTTAAAAGATAGAACACATTAGGAGAATAAAGACTGAATAAACAAATGGCCTAAAACACTTGTTTAGCAGCCACTTGGATCTTCCAGATAAAGCAGGTCATTTATGCACCTGCTCAGGGTGTTATTTTGCTTTGACCTCAAAGATGGCCTTCATTCGCAGGACCAAAGCCTTCAGAGGAGGTTAAACCAATTTGGGCACAACCTATCTGTTCTTCTGCAGCTCTACAGAACTATTCCTATCCACAAACCCATGCTCCAAGCAGACTGCTGAGAGGTAGCAATAATCGGCAGCAGTAATGATAATGACATCTATTGCTTATCAAGTGCTTTCTATGTGTCAGGCCCTGTTCTTACTGAAACTCTATGCAGTTATTTTCTATTATCATCGGCATCTTATAACAGAGGAAACAGGATCAGAAAGCTCAGGTTATATTCCTGACTTAACAGAGCAGGGAGGAAAAGGGGCTGAGTTTCATCCAGCTCGATAGCATATACTCAAGCCACAGATCCAGAGGCCTCCAGCTATGTTTTCTTTGATCATCACTAATTAATTAAATTGTCTACATTAAAAAAATATCCATTTCATTAAATAAAAATCTGGAGTTTTGGCTGCTTCTGAAAATGATCAGATCTGGCAACTTAGAGTCCACATGGACATAATTTAATGGAACATCCCCAATACAGTTTGCCTCAATCCCAACCACAGCCATTGTTTCACAAATCTCTGCTTTACTTATTTCCTGGTCCCTGAAAGGGTTTAATTCACCATTTCTGTGTCCACCTTGCCAGTATCACGTTTTTTTGTTGTTGTTGTTGTTGTTGTTGTTGTTTCTTTTTTGGTACCAGGGATTGAATCCAGGGATGCTAAACCATTGAGCCACATCCCCAACCCTTTTTAAATTTTTTATTTTGAGAGAGAGTCTAAGTTGCTTAGGGCCTCACAAGATTGCTAAGGCTGGCTTTGAACTCGGTGATTATCCGGTCTCAGTTTCCCAAGTCACTGGGATTACAAGCATGCACCACCATACCCAGCCAGTGTCACCTATTCTTATAACAGATTTCTTCTCCCATCAGGGGATGGTGTGGATGTTTCACACCTTACAAAGTCCTCCAGTATCCATGATATTATTATATATTATATTATATTATATTATCTTCAAAACAATAAACATTTCCTGAGCAACGGGCCAAGGTCTGTTGCCAAGCACAGTAAAGGCACAGAAGAACAGTGAGTAATCTCAGCCTCCCAGAAGGACACAGCCCTGCCTTGGAGTCGAACCACTGACACTTTATCCCAGCCTGGTCACAGAAGACATTGATGCTCAACAGAGTCAGGGCCAGAGAGGCAGAAAGTAGCTTCCCAGGTGTCCTGACTTAGCTTAGCTCAACAAAGTACCAGAGGCTGGGTTGATTCATAAACAACAGAAATTATTTCTCACAATTCTGGAGGCTGGTAGTTCAAGATCAAGGTGCCAGCAAGGTCGTATTCTGGCGAGGGCCCTCTTCTAGGTTGCAGACTTCGAACTTCTCTCTTGCCAGGACAAAATAGGATAACATAGATCTCTGAGGTTCCTTTAATAAGGGCACTAATTCCTGTCCTGAGATCTCTACCCTAGTGACCCAATTTCCTTCTAAAGGCTGAAGGCCCCACTTTCCTGTACCATCACATTAGGGGTTAGTAGGTCAACAAGTGAACTTTGCGGAGGACACAAATATTAAGTTCATGAAACAGAGGGAGCAAAAATGTTTCATGGAGGTGATGTCCCTGATGCCTCCTGAGGAAGAAACAGGACTGCAAGGAGATGAGATGGGTATGCACACACCCGGCAAAGTCACCACCATGACAAGAGCTGACACTCCTTATTTTCAAGATGTGAGCTGCTCTTCGGACTCAGATCCAAATCCTTGGCAGAGCTTCTGGGGACCTAAACCATCTGTCCCTGCCTGATTCCCTGCCTTGATCTCACACCCTCCCCCTCCCTCTTACTCAGCCCTCAGGACCCAGTGACTCTGCACATGAAGCCTTCTTTCCCTGGTCTTTCCCTGTCCTCCTTCGGCCCTCAGCCTAAACATCATTTCCTAAGAAAAGTCTTCCCACTGCAGCAGACAAGATCGGTCTCTATCATACTCAGGAATTGCCCTTCAGAACATGTGTCATAGTTTATAATTACATATTTGTGGAGCTATGGGATTAATGTCTGCCTCCCTCTGTGACAGACTGAAATACGAGCCTCAGTTCTTTATTCCTCTCTGATTCCACACGTTTTGCCATGTGATTTTGCAGTCTTCGCGCCCTGACTTTGGGCTCAGAAATAGAACTTGCTTTAGCCAGTAGAATGTGGGTGGTGGTAAAGAGGTACCTGTTCTGAATCTAGAACTGACAAGTCATTTTGTACTTCTGCCATCACCAAGGGAAATGCCCAGCCCAACACAGTGGCGCACACCTGTAATCCCAGCTGCTTGGGAGGCTGAGGCAGGAGGATCCCAAGTGCAAAGCCAGCCTCAGCAACTTAGCAAGGCCCTAAGCAACTTAGCAAGACCATGTCTAAAAATAAAAAAAAAATTTAAAAAGGGCTGGAGATGCGGCTCAGTGATTAAGCACCCCTGGTTCAATCCCCAGTACCAAAAGAGAGAGAGAGAGAAAATTGCCCACCTAGTGCACTTGTAGGATTAAGACACTGTTGTCCTGGCAGTGGAACAGTGACTTAGTAACCCCAAGATTCAGCCATCAAAGGAGGACAGGAATCATGTGGATCAGTCTCAGACTCAATTTACCACGTAGAGCTTCCCTACTGAGCCCAGCTATACCAATCAACTTCTCTGTGCCAATGTATGGTGTGTATGGATGACAGACATGTAGCATGTCTTTAAAATGACTCATAATATTTCCTGGAGAGAAGGATCAAAATGGGCACAGGTAGTTCGTTCAGCATTAGAGTGTTTGCCTAGCATGTGCAAGACTCTGATTCCCTAGCACTGCAAACAAAGAAAAGTAAAGAGAAAAACAAAGTGTGCACAGGGTTTATGGGCAAGAATGTTCAGAATAACATTATTTATCATCAAGGTAGCCCGGAAACAACCTAACTATCCATCCTTAGGAGATTGCTTAAATAAATTGCAGCGTAGCACTCAGTAGAAGTGCCAAGCAGCCTTGTAAAGTGCAAAATGGCTTGTTTGTGATGTTATTCATTACGGCATTATTCAAAAGAACAAAATATGGAGAAAAATATTCAAATATCCATCAATATTGAACAGGTTAAATAAATTGTGGAGCAGTCATATAATGGATTACTGTAGAGCAGTTAAAAGAAATGAAGGCGTGCTTTCTATTCTTGATATAGAAAGTTCTCTGGAACACGTTGTAAAGTGAGAGAGCCACCCCTCCTGCGACCCTCATTTCACTTTGAGGGCATCCTCTTGGCGTGAACCCGTCAGCCGCTGTTGCGGTCGCTGGGCTGGTCTTACACTTCATTTTTTAGCCTGTTAAGTTTAATGCCCCTATGCTTGGTGAAGTAAAAGGAACAGCCTCTCCTTGTGGCTGCGATAGAGGTTTTAATCTTCTCTGGGAGATTCTACCCAGATATACACAGTTCATATTAATTCACTGCATGCAGCGGGTTGTGGGAATCAGCCAGCAGAGCTTAGTTAAATATGGCAGGGGGACGGGGGAAGGGAGGGGGCATATTGAAACAGAGGTGCTCTTCCTAATCATTCACTTCCTGAGCACTTTTCATGGCAGATTACCACCCCCGCCCCCAGCTCCCTCAACCCACACCAGGCATCAAGATTCCAAGGCACTGGCTTTGGATTTTTCCTTCTGCTTGTCCTGCAGTCCTTGAATAGGACATGAAGTCCTATAGGTTTATGCACCAAAATAGACATGTACTTCACCCATATTACCAGCCCCCCTTACCATCAGCTCTCCCCTGGACCACTGCAAATGGCTTCCATCTCCTGCTTCTACTTCTGGGCCTATTCCAGTCCATTCCACAAATTGCAACCAGAGGAGCCTCAAATTACAAATTGGATCTCCTCTGCTTAAAGCCCTTCAGTAGCTCTCCCCATATTTAGAGTCCAAGTTTCTTGACATGGTCTACAGGGTCCTGCATGACCTTCCTCGTGCAGCTCTCTCTGATCTCCATGGCTACCCGGTGCCTCTTGCTCCTTTTCGTCCAGCCGTCCTCTCCAGTGAAGTTCTCCCAGAAGCCGGTGAAGATCTGGGTTTGAGTAGATAATTTGGGAGATGATCCCAGAAAGCACTGTGAGGGAGTGGAGAGACTGGAACGGAGAATACAGGAAAGACAGTGAAGGTACATCAAGGAGTGGACCGTCTCCGTGGACAGGTGGAGCTCAGCTCGGCTGAGGGTGCTCTGCATCAACGTGGCCCAGAGTTGTCCCAGAAGGTGCTGAGGAAGCTGGAGAGTCTATCCACCATGCCCCATCCCTCAGTGTTGAGCATCAGTCTGGAAACATACCTTTCTGCAACTCTGGCAGAGTAATCTTCTGAGGCTAGAAAACACCCTAGAAAGAGGAAGCCATGACTCCAGATAGATGGAGGGAACAGGGGCGGGGCACCAACCACCTCTGCTCTTTCCTCACTACTGGGTGTGTGGTCCCAGGCCAGCCACCAACCACAAAATCTAACCAATCTGTGAGGATGATGTCCATCAGCTATGTCACCAGACACACTGCTTGGTTCTACTCACATGTTTTCACAGCAAGATTTCTCAATGGAGGAAGCAGGGCATACGTGTACATTCTAGGGCAGGCTCCTTACCTTTATCATAGACTGGCCTTGAATAGCCTTATTATTCTCTGCCTGCGCCAAAACACATTTAGCTTATTCCTATCACATGATCTCTGTGAAATTATTTTCTCCTAGCTCTTTCCCAGGATTCTAATGGTTTACATGGTCCCACCTCTCCCTATGTAAAATACCCACCAACCCATTATGCATTAGCACAGCACCCTATTTGTTTTCTTCAAGGTGCTAACCACAATTGACACTTACTCTATGAATTTGTTGGCTGGCATATTATCCATTTCCCCCACTGTCCTCACAGGGCAGATCCTTGTATGGCTCCTGTGTCACATACAGCACTAAGCTCAGAGTAGGTACTCAAAACTCACTGAACTTATAAATGAATAAATTTACATTCAACATCCCTTTTCAGCTACCTTATGTGATGTTCTGCTTTCATCAGAAGATACTTAGTGCGGATGGGCCCTCCCTAGGTATCAAGTAAGGACAAAATTCCCCTGTGCTCACAATGGTAATCCCATGATAGACCCTAAACCATAGCTCACTCCTTATGGTATGCACAGAGCTCCAGCATACTTCCCAACCCCAAATCTCTTCTCCATCCCTGAAATTGAGTACCAAGTCCTTTGAAGCCATCCAGCACAGTTTAAAAAAAAAAAAAAAAAAAAGCATTAGCTTGGGATTAGATGCACAGCTTCAAAAAACCCAGCCCTGCCACTCATCAGTCATGTGACCTTGAGAAGTTGATTTCATTCCTGTGGATTCAATTTTCTCATGGGGACTGTAAAAATTATTAAGTAGGATTTCTTAACCCAAGCACTATTGACATTATGAGCTGGATAATTCTTTACCAGGGGTAGACTATCCCATACAATGTTAGAGAGCAGATATCCAGACACTTGATGCAAGTAGAATGAATTCCACCTCCTCCTTGTGACCACAAAAACAACATCTCTAGACATTGTCAAATGTCTCCTGAAGGGTGGGAGGAAATCGCTGGTGGTTGATAACACGGTGCCTGGCAAGTTTTGACCCATTCTGTATCTCAGTTTCCTTACATGCAAAATAAGCATCATAATGGTGCCCAACTCTTAGTTTGCTGAGGAGATGAAATGAGATAATATAAGCAGAACATTTTCCACAGTGATTGGTTGGGTTATTGCTATTTTTATTGGAGCCCTCTTTTACATCACTATGTCTTCAATCTAATCAAACCGTTTTCCCAGAAGGCCTTACAATTTCTACCACATTTCCCAGAACTGAAGCTCTTTCCCTAATCCCCAGTTACGTTGGGTGCTATGGTTTGAATGTTTTTGTCCCCTCCAAAATCTATGTTGTAAATAACACCCAACATCGGAAGGCATGGCCTTGGGAGGTTGAGACGGGAGGGGTCCACATTGATGAATAGGATCAGGGGCCCTTAAAAAAGAGTTTGTTGCAAGGAATTGGTCCCCTTTTGTCCTTCCACCTTCTGCCACATGAGGACCCAGCATTCCTCCATAAGATGCAGAAATGTAATCATCTTGGAATCAGACTGTGATCCTTCTGGTACCTTGATCTTGGACTTTCTGGCTTCTGGAACTGTAAGAAGTTTCTTTTCTTGATAAATTTCTACTGTGACTGGGTATAGTGGCACATTCCTGGAATTCTAGCTACCAAAGGATTACGAGTTTGGGGCCAGACTTGATGAGACTTTGTCTGAAACAATTAAAAGGGCTAGACCCTTAAAGGGCAAGAAGTAAAGAATCAATAAATGGGATGGAGTCAAGCTAAAAAGCTTCTTATCAGCAAAAGAAACAATCAGTAATATGAAGAGAGAGCCTACAGATTGGGAGAAAATCTTTACTACATGCACCTTAGATAAAGAATTGATCTCTAGGATATATAAAGAACTCAATAAAAACTTAACACCAAAAAAAAAAAAAAACCTAATCAATAAATGAGCTAAGGAACTGAACAGACACTTCAGAGAGGAAGAAATACAGTCCATCAACAAATATATGAAAAAGTGTTCAACATCTCTAGCAATTAGAGAAATGCAAATCAAAACTCTAAGACTTCATCTCCAGTCAGAATGGCAATCATCAAGAACACAGGCAAGGATAAATGTTGGCAAGGATGTGGGGGAGAAGGTACACTCATACATTGCTAGTGCATCTGCAAATTGTTACAAACACTATGGAAAGCAGTATGGAGATTCCTTAGAAAACTTGGAATGGAACAACCATTTGACCCAGCTATCCCACTCCTCAGTCTATACACAAAGAACTTAAAATCGGCATACTATAGTGATGCAGCCACATCAATGTTTATAGCAGCTCAGTTCACAATAGCTAAACTATGGAACTAACGTAGATGTTCTTTAATAGATGAACGGATAAAGAAAATATCCGTATGTATGTATTTAATGGAATATTACTCAGCTTTAAAGAAAAATGAAATTATGGCATTTGCCAGTAAATGGATGGAGTTGAAAAATATCATGCTAAGTGAAATAAGCCAGTCCCAAAAAAACTAAAGGCCAAATGTTTTCTCTGATATGCAGATGCTAATTCACAATAAGGAGGGGCAGTAGGGAAGAATAGAGTTACCTTAGATTAGGTAAAGAGGAGTGAAGGGAGGGCAGAGGAGGAGATATGGGGATAAGAAGTAGAATAAAACAGACATTATTACCTTATGTACATATGTGACTGCATGACTGATGTGATTCTACAACATGTGCAATCAGAAAAGTGAGAAATTATACCCCACCTATGTATGATATATCAAAGTGTATAAATGCATTCTACTGTCATGTATCACTAATTAAAACCATTTTCTTTTTTTAAAAAAAAAAGGGCTAGGGATGTAGCTCAGTGGTAGAGTACCCCTGGTTTCAATCCCCAGTAGCTCCCCCCATAGAAAAAAACAGTCTGTGGTATTTTGTTATAACAATATAAACAGACCAAGATATCAGCTCACTTTCAAAACCTAATGTGGCTGATGTGTTGGAAGCCTCATGGAGCATTTGGTTACTTCATCTTGTCAAACAAGAGCTGACAACCTCAACTGAATCAGAATATTAAAGAACGGTGACTGAGTTTCCAAAATACCTTGATTTCCTTCTCAGTTGAACCTTCTTCACTATCCAGCTCTAGTTAAAGTATCTTTAGAAACACTGCAGTGATGCTGGACACAGTGACTCATGCCTGTAATCACAGAAACTCAGGACTTGGAGGCTGAGACAGAGGACTGCAAGCTTGAGGTCAGCCTCAGCAACTTCGCAAGGTCCTCAGCAATTTAGTGAGAACCTGTCTCAAAAATAAATAATAATAATAATAATAATAATAATAAATTAAAGGCTGGGGATGTAGTTCAGTGGTAGAGAACACTGTGTTGAATCCCTACTACCAAAAATAAAGAGAAAAAAAAGGAAGGAAGGAAAAAAGGAGGAGAGGAGGGAGGGAGGGAAAGAGAGAGAGAAAGAAATTGCAATAAGGTTAATAAAGCATTTGAGGATGTTAAACTCTTCATTACCTTTTCCTAGGGGGCCAAAGAATGATACGTGGGCTCCCAATAAGGTAAGAAAGTCTGTGGTCAGCCACAGTAGGAGTCGCCAGGGAAACATAGCTCTGTGTGTTTGTGTTTATTCTTTTCTTTATGACAGCGGAATGCATTACAATTCATATTACACATATAGAGCACAATTTTCATATCTCTGGTTGTATACACAGTATATTCACACCAATTCATGTCTTCATACATGTACTTTAGATAATAATGACCATCACATTTCACCATCATTTCTAACCCCTTGCCCCCTCCCTTTCCCTCCAACCCCTCTGTCCTATCTAGAGTTCATCTATTCCTCCCATGTTCCCTCTCCCTATCCCACTATGAATCAGCCTCCTTATATCAGAGAAAAGATTTGGCATTTGGTTTTTTGGGATTGGCTGACTTCACTTAGCATTATCTTCTCTAACTCTATCCATTTACCTGCAAATGCCAGGATTTTATTCTCTTTTATTACTGAATAATATTCCATTGTGTATCTATACCACACTTTTTATCCATTCATCTATTGAAGGGCATCTAAGTTGGTTGCACAGTTTAGCTATTGTGAATTGTGCTGCTATAAACATTGATGTGGCTGTGTCATTGTAGTATGCTGTTTTTAATTCCTTTAGGTATAGACCAAGGAGAGGGATAGCTGGGTCAAATAGTGGTTCTATTCCCTATTTTCCAAGAAATCTCCATACTGCTTTCCAAATTGGCTGCACCAATTTGCAGTCCCACCAGCAGTGTAGAAGTGTACCTTTTCCCCCACATCCTCACCAACACTTATTGTTGTTTGAATACATAATAGCTGCCATTCTGACTGGAGTGAGATGAAATCTTAGAGTGGTTTTGATTTGCATTTCTCTAATTGCTAGTGATGATGAAAATTTTTTCATGTATTTGTTGATTGATTGTACATCATCTTCTGAGAAGTGTCTGTTCAGGTCCTAGGTCCATTGATTGATTGGGCTATTTGTTTTTTTGGTGCTTAGCTTTTTGAGTTCTTTATATACCCTAGAGATTAGTACTATATCTGATGTGTGAGGGGTAAAGATTTGCTCCTAAGATGTAGGCTCTCTATTCACCTCACAGATTGTTTCTTTTGCTGAGAAGAAACTTTTTAGTTTGAGTTCATCCCATTTATTGATTCTTGATTTTAATTCTTGTGCCACAGAGTCTTTGAGGAAGCTGGGGCCTAATTCCATATGATGGAGATTAGGGCCTGCTTTTTCTTCTATTAGAGGCAGGGTCTCTGGTTTTATTCCTAAGTCCTTGATCCACTTTGAGTTGAGTTTAGCGCATGGTGAGAGATAGGGGTTTAATTTCATTTTGTTGCATATGGATTTCCAGTTTTCCCAGCACCATTTGTTGAAGAGGCTATCTTTTCTCCAATGCATGTTTTTGGCACCTTTGTCTAATATAAGATAATTGTAATTTTGTGGGTTACTCTGTGTCCTCTATTCTATACCATTGGTCCAACAGTCAGTTTTGGTGCCGATACCATGCTGTTTTTGTTATGATTGAAATGTACCTTTTATAAGGAGAAGAAAGAAGTTATAATGCTCCTCAGTCTTTATTTTAAAGGGTTAAATCATTGTGCATAGCAATACATACATACCCATGTTCATAGAAGCACAATTCACAATAGCCAAACTATAGAGCCAGCCTAGATGTCCACCCATGGATGAATGGACAAAGAAAATATGGTATATATTGGAATTTTATTCAGCCATAAAGAAAAATGAAATTATGTTATTTGCAAGAAAATGGATGAAACTTGAGAATATTATATTAAGGCAAATAAGCCAAACTCAAAAGTCAAGGTCATGCATTTTCTCTTAAATTTGAAGGCTAGGAAGGAAAAAGGAAAAGAAGTCACAGGAGTGGGGGTGGGAGATGTCATAAAATTCCAAAGGAGACCAGTAGAGCAGAGGAAAGGGAACAGGGAGGGAGGGGGTAATGGTAAATTCTGGGGAAACATATTGACCAAATTATATTGCTATGCTGCATGCATGAGCAAATGTGCAACAACAGATCCCATCATTATTTATAATTACAATGCATCAATAAAAAAATATGGAAAAGAATTTTTAAAAGGAAAAGAGAAGCAAATGGTTGTTCCCATCCTTGGAGACTTCGGAAATTTGGGTGGTATCAGATTTTCATGTGCTAGAAGAAGAGCTGGTACCCCTGATCTTGGCAGGTCCTCCCCCAGTTAAGCAGCTTCTCTCCACCCATCCTGCTTCCCTGACTGCATGGCCAGGAGCTCTCTTCTAGTTATCCATCCTGTTCCGACACACGGTCTGTCTCCTCTCTGGCCCCGGACTCAGCTAATCCTTCTGGGAAGTTGAACCTCTCACCATGGGTAAGCCACTCCCTTGGCCATAGAGAAAACTTGAATGACATGTTTCTCAAATGACGAGTTCCAGATTCATTCACTCAACCAAGCAATATCTCCCAAGTGCCTGTGTGTGTCTGGTGCATTGCCGCTTTGGGGACTCCAGGATAAACCTTCATTAATCTTGCCCTCAAAGATTTCACAGTCTAGTAAATTTAGAGGTTTCACTGTGTATATGGCAATTCATGTGATTAAGAGTTTTTAATATGTATTTTTATTTAGTATATGGCAATTTATGTGATTAAGAGTTTTATATGTGTTTTTATTTTAATCATTCTTGGAGGAAATCTTTCTGAGGTTATTATAAAATGTCATGGTCTTTGTGTAGGGAAAGGGGTCCCGGGGGTTGAACCAAGGGCTTCACATATGCTATGCAAGTGCTGTACCACTGAGCTATATCCTCAGCCCTTTTTAGATATATTTTTTTAAAATTTGAGTCAAGGTCTTGCTAAGTTACCCAGGCTGGCCTCAAACTTGCCTATCTTCCTACCTCAGCCTCCTGAATACCATAAATGTCACTCTGTCTTAAACAGAGCAGGAGGCGTACCACAGTCTACGATTTTGCTGGTGAGCTAAGGCTGTGAATGACGGCCCCAACTGCAGAGCAACCCTCTACAAGTGCCTATTTCAAACTATAATTTTTTTTCAACCTTTTTGTTTTCTGCAAGGGCTGGGGCTGCTGTGATTTTTATTATATTCATACCGCCCCTTTCTCTGTTACTATCCTCTGCCACCCACAAGCAACAAGATTCTGCCTGTTTTCCAGCAAGCCACCATGTTCAATAAGCACAGGTGATGAAGCAACACAGCTTGAGAGTAATTCTTCCCTACCCTTCTGGCTTTCCAGACCTGCCTAGGATACCTTACTCCATTTGTGAACTCTGAGAAGTGAGTTTTATTGTTACATCCATTTTACAGATGAGGAAATTGAGTCTAGGCAAGTTAAGTGCTCTGTCTGAAGTCACAGTAGCAGAGCCAGACATCAGACTCAGATGAACCGACTCCAAGTTCTAATGCCCATCCACTCCACTGTGCTCCTGGGAGCTCTTCACATGTAGATGCAGATGATCAGAGAGCTGCTGGACTCTACCCCAATCCAGAATCCACAGTCACCATGGAATAACCCACCGTGTTTCCTGTGGGTTATTTCCGATGCTGTTGCGTATATGAAAGAGCATATCAAGGACCTAAGAACCCGACAGCCTGGGAACATGAGTAGAAGACAGCGGGGAAACTGGTGAGTCATCCCATAAGGCAGGCGCTGGAAAGGTTTAGAATACATGGCTCAGCAGGGCTGGACATTCTCAGCTGAAGGTTCTGCTTTTCACCAAGGGTGCCACGTCAGCCCTGAGTCAGAATTACCTGAACAAGGAGGTAATAATGAGCTACCTGCCAAGGAGTGAGGACAAGGATCAGAAGTACTGTGCTATTCAGAGACAGGATGTGTGACGGTTCTTGCATTCATTCAATAAATGCTGATGGAAAATTCAGTACTTGCAACACAGTGTGCCAGGCACACTGACCTAGGCAGACAAGGGCCACTGCCCTGTGGAGCTGGCCTTCTAGTGCGGAGGAAGTCCACAATCAATGAATGAGAAAGGAGTTACTTCACATGGGGAGAGGAGAGTGCCTTTCCAAGAAGGTGACCTTTAAGTTAGGACATAAAGGGATGAGGAGGAGCCATGTAAAAAGATTATTCTAAGCTTACGGAACAATGGGTGAGGAAACTCTGAGGACCCCCACCCCCATCCCCACCAAGGCTGAGGGAGATGAAAGCCAACTTCCACCTGGCAGACTGCAGGCAGAACTGTCCCTGAGAAAGAAAGAAACCCGGAAGAGTAGACCCAAGAGGAATTAGGCCTCTGCCTCCCACGAAGCTTTGGTGTTAAGAACTGAGACGGGAAGAGATTGAAGCAAAGGGAACTTCCCGATGACCTGCAACAGCTGAATGATTGTAAATATTTGATGACAAATATTGATTTAGTGATTGATAATGGTAATGATGACGATGATAAAGAGACCAAGCTAGCAGAGGGCATTGCTGCCCCTCCTAAAAGTATGTGGCCTTTCTCAGCCTTTCTCATGCCTCAAGCATGGTGGTGCACACCTGTAGTCCCAGCTACTCGGGAGACTGAGGCAGAAGAATCACAAGTTCAAGATCAGCCTGGACAACTTAATGAGACCCTGCCTCAAAAATTTATTTTTTTTTTAAAAAAAAGGGTATTGGGGTTAGGACATATCTCCATGGTGGAGCCTTTATCTAGTATGCACAAGGTCCCGGGTTTAATACCCAGTAGCAGAAAAGCAAAATGAATCTGTACTATCCCTGATTCTTTCCCCTGTGACATGCCTGAGAATCCCAGGGATCATTCTCGCTGCCCACAGACATTCCTGCCAAGTCCCTGCTGAAATCACAGGCAAAATGATGGTCAGAGGCTTCCCTATCTCTGGAGATAAATGCTACAGTCGAGCCCGTGTGTCTCGTGGATAACATGCCCGGTTTCCCCCAGATCTTAACATCACTGTGGTCCCACCACCTCCACTCAGGTCTAGTGCATAGTAGATGCACCAGAAAGATGGAGGAATGGAAGAATGGAGGAAAGGATGGATAGAAAAATATATCAGATATACACTTTCAGTCAGGGTTGGGCATTGAATGGCTGTTCAACGGTAGCTAATTGGTTTTGATAGGCAAAGGTAGGTCTTCATGAAATGCTCACTGTTAGTGGTAGGTGGGTAGATTTTGAATAACAGTTTCTTCAGATAATGATTCAGTACTCCACAACAACTCCTCAAACATTTTTATCAAATTAAAAAAAAAACACTCTAGTTTAATGCTATTATGATTTGCATCTTAAATGTCCCCAAGGACACTGCTGAAGGCTTGGTTGTAGCCCATGGTACTATTGGGTATGGCAGAACCTTTAGGAGGTGGGGCCTGGTGGAAGGAAGTTAATTCATTGGGGCTTTGTCCTTGAAGTGATATTGGGACCCCAGCCCCTTCCTTTCACTCTCACTGCTTCCTGGCCACCACCAGGTGAGTGGCTCTGTTTCAGTACATGCTCCTCACCATGATGTTCTGCCTTGTGACAGGCCAAAAACCTCTGATACCTCTGAAACCATGAGCCAAAATTAACATTTCTTCCTTTAAGTTGGTTTATCTCAGGTATTTTATCACAGCAACAGAAAGCTGACTAATACAAGTACAAAAGGCAAAAAGCACAGGACTGGAGTTGGGTCCAGTTATACCATTTACCAGGTTTCCCATCCTGTCTACATTTCCTTAGACCTCTGTTTTTTCATATGAAAAATCAAGGTGAGTGTGCCTGTCCCCAAGATTTATAGTAGGAATAAAATGGAATTTTTTTTTTTGATAGCACGTTGAATTTTTCAGATCAGTGTGCATTTTTTGAGTACCTGCTATATGTTCATCCCTGAATGAAAGAAATAAAAGACAGTGTCCCTACTCTGGAGGGTCCCATAGTCTAGCAATTAAGACAGACTCAGGAATAGGAAAATGACTGCTAATTTTGTGCCAATTTGTCTGGCCCATAGTGCCCAGCTATTTGGTCAAACATTATTCTGAATGTTTCTACAAAGGTGTGTTTTGGATCAGTTTAACATTTAAATCAGTGGATTTGAGGGGGTGGGGGTTACTGGGGATTGAACCCAGGGGCACTCGACCATTTAGCCACATCCCCCGCCCTTTTCTGTATTTTATTTAGAGACAGGATCTCACTGAGTTGCTTGGAACCTTGCTTTCACTGAGGCTGGCTTTGAACTTGAGATCCTCCTGCCTCAACCTCCTAAACTTCTGGGATTACAGGCATGTACGACTGCACCTGGCTAAATCAGTGGACTTTGAATAAAGCAGATGCCCTCCATAATGTGGGTGGGCCTCATCCAACCTGTTGAAGGTCTGAATTGAATAAAGAATGACCTCTCCTACATGACAGGGAACTCTGCCAGCAGATGGCCTTTGGTCTCAAACTGCGACTCTCCCTAAGGTTTCTACCTACCAGCCTACCCCTTCAGATTTTGGACTCACTAAGCCTTTCCACAAGCCAATTCTTTAAAATAAATCTATCTACACACAAACAACAGCTTGTTGGTTCTGTTTCTCTGGAGAACCCTGACTAATGCAGGAACGGTAACACCACAGTGAGCTGGACACTCTAAGAATGGTCCCTACAGACTCTGTGCCACAGAACACTGAGAAGCAGCAATGAAATCTGTCTAGAAGGGTGTGAAGGCCTTTGATGCAGGAGCTGGGCCCTGGAGGCCAAGTACCTGTTAAGAAATGAGAAAAGATCTCCCAAGCATCACTCAAAGGACCATGGTCACTCCTTCCCTTTCCCAGTAGTAGTGTGAATTTTGATCCAGTTCTTTGCCTGAGCCATTCAGCCTATTGTTTGAGCCCTCAGCTATGTGACCTAAGCAAATCCCCTACCTTCTCTGAGCCTCAGTTTTCTCCTTACTAAAAGCCTTCTTCAAAAATAAATAACTGCATGCCTACTTCAATGGGTGCGGGAAGGCACTCCACACACTTGAAAAGGCCTTACAAGTTGGGTGCAGTAGCACATGCCTGTAATCCCAGCAGTTTAGGAGGCTGAAGCAGGAGGGTCGCGAGTTCAAAGCCAGCCTCAGCAAAAGTAAAGTGCTAAGCAACTCAGTGAGATCCCGTCTCTAAATAAAGTACAAAATAGGGCTAGGGATGTGGCTCAGTGGTCGAGTGCCCCTGAGTTCAACCCCTAGTACCACTCCCCACCCCATCCCCCCAAAAAAGTCTTAGAATTCTTTGTTGTCATTAAAATGTTTAGTAGACTCATACTCTCAGGAGCCTCGGTGAGTGTCTTTAGACTTCTGTCCAAGAAAATAATGAGGAAATGGGCTTATACTACATCATGTATTATTTATAAATTAGCTGTAAAGAAAGACAACACTTGAACAAATTTAAATAATCAAATGGTATTATAAAAATTAGGGACTTTTGTGTCTTGAGATTTCATTAAAGAGACAGCATCTTGCCCTAAGCCAAGAACACAGTTGGATTCAAGACCTAGATGTCCAGACCTGAACTTGGCATCAGAGGGAGGACACGTAGGTGGGCTGAGCTAAGGAAAGCATTGCCCATGGGGGGATGGGGTGTCCTCTGAGCCACCCTCCCACACACACTATGCAGAAAATCAAGAGGACAAAGATGGCATCTGCCTTGGCTGAAGACTAGGATCATCCTGGGATACGCAGGTGACCCTGCAGCCAGCCCCACACTGTCATGAAATCCAGAGCCTGACCACAGGCTCCCGAGAATCAGGGTAGTCCAGTCAAGGCCACCAGCTGATTGCAGACCAGTCACTGAGAGCATGAGCTTCCTTACCTGGGCTCTACTTACCCCAGACCCCACTGAACCAAGCCTCTCTCTAAATGACCAGTGTTAGCTAGCGTTTAAGGATAAGGGAGAACGCCCTGTGGGCAGAAGGAACTAAAACCCTGCAGAATTCAATTGGCCTCTGCATCCATTTAGAAGATTAAAAATATACCTGGCACATATTGTCTCCCTCTTGTGAGGAGCGAGCTACTAACTAGACTGCTCCGGGGATGTTTCTTAAGTCTCAGCCCAGATTAAAGTCCAGACATACATTCAGGTATTGAAAAGTTCATATGTCTACAACTTCAAACCGAAAAAGGAGAAAAAAAAAAAAAAGCAAGACATCTGTGAAGGCAGTCAGAACCCAAAGTGATGGCGTGACTTTTCAGGGCCTGAGACCTGGGTTCAAATCTTGATTCCACTCCCTGATCTTGTGTTTCTTTTCTTAACCTCCCTTTGCCTCAGTTTCTGTGTTTCTCAAATTTAATGACAGCTCTTTATAGCTCTTTCTTTAGGAACATTGTGAAGATTACAGACTAGAGGATGCTACTGGCTAGTTGAGGGTGGCATTTCAATAAATAGACACACTTACTATTATTTCACACAAAGAAATGGTTCTTAATGTTTGCATTAAAACATATTGGATAATCATCTTGCAATATAAAAACTAGACAGCAAATAGCCTAAAATCAAAGGAACAACACAGCATGCACTATGTAGAACATCTAATTCCATGCTACCGTTAGGTTTTAGAATTGAACATTTTCATCTTTATTTTATGCCCAATGCAGAAATGCCTCAAGTTTATTTACCAACTAGACACTAATGTGCATGCTAAGGGAAATTACCCTCACCAGGATCTATCTATGGTTGTAAAATGTTAAATAACAAATCACTTAGTAAAAGTGATTTTTTTTTGTTTGCTTTTAAATAAAGATGAGAGTGATAGTGGAGTTCATAAAAATAAGTCGGTCAGACCTGTGCCTGGTTCTTTTCAACACATCCCTAAAAGCAAGGGTCTGCCTGCCTCCATTTATCTTAAACGGAACTGAGGCTCCCGACTCTGGGAAAGGAGACTGCAAATGATCAATTACATCTTAGGGCACAAAGTCAAAGGTTAAATGTATCATTGCTCACCACAGGCCAACCCTAACCTCAGGATTCATGCCATAAACAAAAAAGGAAAAATATAGTCAAGTCCGTGAAGGTTGCAGCTTTAGTCTCCAAAGAATTACAAAAGGGAAATGATGACCCCTACCGTTCGGAACAAAAACAGACAACACAGAGAGGAGCTGGTGTGGAAGGAGGAGTAGTTTTTCTGAGAACTCAGACACAGGTTCCCACAGTAGTGTGGGACCAACCGAGGACCAACCGAGCAGGACAGCCTGGCTTTCTCTCCAGATAGCTCTCTGCAAAGCAGAGGCCCCTGGTAAAATTGGAGCTACATTTGTATTTGCAAAACAGAGAGAGAATGAATGAGAGGGACTGTTTGGGCCCTGGGTATAAAGCCTCAAGGGAGAATCCTCCCAGGCACAAATGGGTCTCTTACTCCTAACTCTATAATATCTGCTAAAGCTGGGACAAGGGGTGAGGGGCGAGGAGTTCTCCTGCATCCTCCTGCTCCCCTACAGATCTGCCCCTTCTGACCTCAAAACCCAGAGCTCACTTTCCAGTTCTGAGGCCCCAGTCTCCACTGTAGATCCCACTGTAATGAGGCCCTCCACGGGCAACTGGAAGTGACATATAATCCCTCTTTAAACAGGAACAACCCAGTGGTGCATGCCGTATAGTAGTAATCCCAGCAACTCCCAGAAGCTGAAGCAGAAGGACCCCGAGTTGAAGGCCAACCTGGACAACATAGACCACTCCTCAAACCTGAAATTTTAAAAAAGGACAAGTGGAGGAAGGAAACCAAGGGAAAGGAGGAGAGGGGAGAAGGAGTAAACACTAGGGAACAAAACTGACCCACGTATATTTTTCTATTGTGTGCATGTACGAATAAATAACAACAAATCCCACTGTTATGCATAAAAAAATAAATAAGGAGCAATAGTCCATGATCCAATGGCCCAGTGTTCTGGTTTGAATCTTCAGTGTTGTCCACCAGCTCACGTGCTAAAGGACTAGACATCAGCCTGGGGTGCTATTGGTAGGTGGAGGCACATTTAGGAGATAAGGCCTAGTAGATAGAATTTGAGGTCACTGGGGGTGTGCCCTTGAATGGAATCCTGGGACCTGGCTCTTCCTCTTTCTCTGCTTTCCAGCTACCGTGAAGCAAGCAGCCCTCCTCCTCCAGCACTTCCACCATGATGTGCTACCTTTCCACAGACCCAAAAGCAGCAGGGTCAAATGACCATGCAATGAACCAAAATAAACCTTTCTTCATTTTAAGTTGTTTATCTCAGGTAATTTGTCACAATAACAGATAGCTGACTAATACACCCAGTCACTGGAAAATTGTGGAACAGAGTGGACAAAGCTGAAAGTAGCCTTGACTAAGGCCACTCAAAATAGCCACCTGTGGTAGTCAATGGTGCTGTCCTCCAAATATTTTTAGACTACTTTCTGGCCCCTCTTAGGTGGGATCATATGAATAGTTCTAGTCAATTCTTTTATATATATATATATATATATAGAGAGAGAGAGAGAGAGAGAGAGAGAGTATAGGGACACAATATTCTATTTTATTTATTTTTAAAACCAGTTCCTTACACATGCTAGGCAAGTGCTCTACCACTGAGCTACAATCCCAGCCCCTCTAGTCAATTCTTTTTGAGCAGAAGTTAGGGCATTTAGTCACAAGTGAAATAGACCCTCCACAGTTCTTTTCTCACAATGAGCAGAGTTTCTCCAACCCCTAACCCACAAGAACCATGTGACAGTATAGTAGCAAAATAAAACTTGAGACTGGAGGGCTATTTGTGATGCAGCAGAACCTAGCCCCTCATGAATGACTCATCAACCAAGGTCACAAAACAGAGACTGTCTGCACTCAGGAGAATAGTAAAGTCCATAGGGAATTTGTGAGGCTGCATCAGGTAAGCCAGACCTTAGGTACTGCTTGGTTGAGAAAAACTAAAGTCATACTGACACTTGTGCTGGCCAAGGAGGGCACTTCCTTATTTTTTTCACATCATGGTATGTATAAAAAATTTTAATAGATACATGGTTCCCTGGGGATAAATTGAAGAAGAACTGGGGTATCTACATAAGATTCGGGGGGCTGGGGATGTGGCTCAAGCAGTAGCGTGCTCGCTTGGCATGCACGGGGTGCTGGGTTCAATCCTCAGCACCACATAAAAATAAAATAAAGATGTTGTGTCCACCGAAAACTAAAAAATAAATATTTAAAAATTCTCTCCGAAAGAAAGAAAGAAAGACATGCCTGTAATCCCAGTGACTCGGGAGGCTGAGGCAGGAGGATGGCGAGTTCAAAGCCAGCCTCAGCAAAAGCAAGGCGCTAAGCAACTCAGTGCGACCCTGTCTCAAAATAAAATACAAAATAAGGCTGGGGATGGGGCTCAGTGGCCGAGTGCCCCTGAGTTCAATCCCTGGTACCTGCCCCCCACAAAATAAACCAATAAATAATAAGAAATAAAAGGGGCTGGGGATGTGGCTCAGTGGTTAAGCATCTCTGGGTTCAACACCAGGTACCAAAAAGAAAAAACACAAAAAGGAAAGAAATTTTCCTTGGCTCATTGATCTAGAGACCGCCAAGTCCAAGAGCATGGTGCCAGCATCTGCTTGGCTTCTGGAGAGGGCCTTGCTCTGCGTCCTAACGTGGTAGAAATGCAAAGCAGCAAGTGGGCACCTGCCTGCTAGAGAGACAAACATGACGGGCAGTGCTGCTTTACAAAAAGCCCCTCTCCTGAAAACTAATCCAGTTCTGTGAGAGTGAGAACTCACCCTTGAGATAGTAACCCAATCCCACCAGAAAGATATTAATCCCCCCAATAAACTGCACCCCCCCCCTTTTTTTTTTAATACCAGGGATTGAACCCAGGGAGTCTTAACCACGGAGCCACATCCCCAGTCCTGAGCTTCTGGGATTCCAGGCACACACCAGGACACTCCCACACTCCGCAAACTGTCACCTCTTAAGGGCCCCCACCTCTCAACTCGGCCACAGTAGATATCAAATTTCAATATGACTTCTAGACAGCACAAACCATATTCAAATCATACAAATCTATGGTTTGAAATCTTTTTAATTTTTTAAGCTGGGCGTGGTTTGACAATTACAACTTTTTTTTGCATTACATTTTGTGCTTGAAGTGGCCATACACTTCCTGAGGAGTCTTGTTAACAAATTCTTGAGAGTCAACATCCATATCAAAAAACTTAGATGCAGCTGGACACAGGGGTGCACACCTCTAACCCCAGCAACCCAGGAGGATGAAGGAGGAGAATCCCAAGTTCTAATCCAGCCTAGGCAATTTAGGGAGACTGTTTCAGTCAGCTTTTTAGCTGCTGTGACTGAAAGGACTCGATCTGAACAAATGAAGAAGAGGAAAGATTTATTTAGGGCTCACGGTTTCAGAGGTTTCTTCATCCATAGAAGGTGGGCTCCATTCCTCAGGGCGGGAGGTGAGGCAGAGTATCATGGTGGAAGAGTGTGGCAGAGGGAAGCAGCTCACAGGAGGATCAGGAAGCAGACGGATATATTTGTATCTTGCCAGATACCAGGGATTGAACCACGGGAAGCCACACCCCCAATGCCCACCTCCTCCAGCCACACCCACCACTTCAATTGCCACTCAGTTAATCCCTATCAGGGGAATTAATTCACTGAATGAATTAAGACTCTGATGATCCAATCATTTCTCCTCCGAACCTTGCGAACCTTGCGTTGTCTCACATGTGAGCTTTTGGAGGACACCACATTTAAACCATAATAGAGCCCTAAGCAACTTAGCAAGAAAGAAAGAAAACTTAAAAAGGGCTGGAGCTAGAACTGGAAAGGTGGCACATGCCTGTAATCTTAGCAATTTGGGAGGCTGAGGCAGGAGGATCATAAGTTCAAAAACAGCCTCAGGAACTTAGTGATACCCTCAGCAACTTAGTGAGATCCTGTCTCAAAACAAAACATAAAAATGAAAAGGGGGGACTGGGGATGTGGCTAATGGTTAATTACCCCTAAGTTCAATCGCTGGCACTAAAAAATTAAATTACATTAAAAGAGGGAATTGAGGGTAGAGCCCAGAGAATCTTCCCAGGTTCAATCCCCAGTAGCAAGAAAAAAAAGAGGAAAGACAAGAAAAAGCAAAGATAACTTATATGTACTGGTAGGAATGAAATATTTCTACTACAAAATTGTTAAAATGATACTTAAAGAATCTAATTGGTTTTTTGAATGTTAAAATTTCTTATAATAATGTAAAAGTTTCTTAATTCAATGCAAAAATTCTTACTGAGTCTATCAAAATAATGATGAAACTAATTGGCAAATATAAATGTGAGTTGGAAGAGTCACCCTGTGGCTAGCCTGGATCCTACTGAGTGAGCAAATCAGCCCCAGACAGACAGAAGTATCCAAGCTCTGTGACATTTCTATTTCGGGGCTTCCACCTGGAGCTGTGTCCTCACAGCTGCCCTTGCCTAAACGCCTCCGTGCCATCCCGGTCTCATCTACAAGGCCCTGGCTGCCAACCCTCGCCCAACCCAGTCTCCACCCTACACATCACACACAAGCTATCCACTACCTCTGCCTGGAAGACCCCTCCCTCTGTGTTCCTAGCTAACCCCTAAGCACCGTTGCTCCTCGGGATGGCTCTCTTGCCGAAGCTAATCAAAACAAGATCTCTGTGCTCATTGTTTTGCATTTTGATCTCCTCATTTCGTAAAAATGGAATTAAAAATATGCTCATTTTGAAAAATAAAGATAACACCTGTAGGCATCCAGAACAGTGCTGAGAGTTTATAATAAACATTCAATAAACCATCACTGTGCCTTTCACTTTTCCTTTGTAGATTTACCACAAATGCTTGTTTGGGTGTATTTGTTCCCCACTGGACTGTGAACTCCGAGTTAAGGCCAGAGAGCGTGTGTTCTGTGCTTACCAAGGCCTGGCACAGTCCCTGGTATCAATATGTATTTGCTGAATGAATAAATCAATTTATTCAATGAGAACACACTTGGCCATAGAAATGATACACAGTGGAGAATCCCCATCAAGTCGTTGGGGGGGGAACCTGAAAGAACGTAAAATGCTTCTGTACCAATACTTTGACCTACTTCCTCTTGCTAGCCACCTCCTGCTCCAGTGCCTTTTGACCTTCCCCTCCTCCCCCTTGTATTCCATTCTCTCCCTGAGTTTGTTTCTCTATTCTCTGTACCATCCACATATGGCTTCTGGTAGACAGTAAAGGCGCCATACATTTTATTGAATAAGTGCTGGGATGCCCGGATGGATGAACAGACAGATGGACCACTAGCTAAACGAGAGGATGGATGTGGTTGGTACCTCCTACCTTAGCATGGAAGAAATTCCTTATGATTTCAAAGAGTCCCTCCTCCATGAAATCTCAACCCTTGAGGGTCCCCTCATCCAGTGAAGACAGAAGTGGTCCCTCTCCATGAAGATCATTTAAACCCTAAACATGAATCGGGTCTGATGGGCCCGTGACACTCGGGGGCTCCATCTGGGCAGCTTCTCCATTACTCCTAATAGCCAGCCTTGAAATGGAATTACTTCATTCTTCAGAGTAAAGTGCAAGAGAGCTTTCCCTCTCTGAACAGTGAGCACACACTGCAGAGACATTCTGCCTCTATAAATATGCTTTTCTAAATGTTAAAGGGTTAGAGCAATTTCCAAAGGTCTCTGCCTCGAAGGAGCCCTCGGATGATATTTAATTGAACTACTTTGCTTTGAGAAGTGAGGACACTAAAATGTAAGACGTGGAAATGCTTCTTGGGTTTTATGTCAAAATACAGGCTTCTGGATAAAATAATGGAGAGAGAATTTTCTGTTATTAAACTCAGGGAAGTGAACATAAACAGCTCAACCAAGGAAAGCTGAGTGTAGAATTTTATCAGACGGTCGGAGGAGAAACTATCTCCTTTTAAACTCTTATGTTCAACCCCTTAACAACCGTGGAAGGCACTTTGGTTGATTAAAAATCATTAGAAATCTCTCTCCCTCCTTTGGCCTTGGAAGAAAGTGAACATTAAATATAAACATATCTACCACAAGTTTAAATATTAACTTTTTTTCATAATATCCACCCCCCCCCGGTGTTTTCTGTGCAAACTCCTTTGAAGAGAAGAAACTGAATTTTGTGAAGGTTGAAAGAGAGAGAGGAGAACACCTGAGAGAGGCCAATTCTGAAAAAGAGCAAATGATCGATTTGTCATTTCATATCTGTGAAGACATTCAGATCAAAATTGGCATACTTTCAACCTAAATCACATCAAAGAGCCAGCAATTAAATCCTTGCTCCTGTTCAGTGTATTCAGAACGCTGGTGTAATTCGGAATTTGACGTGATGCTCTCTGAAGACAGAGAACTGGGGACTGCTGGGTCAGCATTCACAGGATGCTGGAAAGACAAGGCAAACACGTGTGCCCTGCAGAACCCCAGTGAACACCGTTCCTTCAGATCACAAGGTGAATGGCACCCCCTAGACTTTTGCAGTGACCAACCTGTGCATCTGCACTTGGCACTCTGTAGTTGTGCTAGTCTTTTGTTAGACCAGGGAATATCCCTCCAATTTGAGGAAAATGCAAACCAAAGAAAGGCAGGACCCCAAATCTCATTATGGTAGCCAAAGGGGATACATATTACTTTTTCCTGATTCCTTGGATCCAGCCCAGGCTCAGTCAAAGAAAGCCAAACCTGGTCTCTGGCCCAGAACTCTCTATCCTAAGGGGATGACACAACGGGCAAGCACACTGGAGATTATCAAAGACAACAGCAGTGGCATTGACAGGCTAGGGTGCTGCCGATTAGCAGGGCTCTCTGGTGCCTGGGTGGAGAGGAGCAGATTCCAGTGGACATTCTGGTGGCCGAGGTGGCAAAGCGACACCTCTTTCTAATTCACATACAGGAATGGGAGTGGTCCCTGGCATTGAGTGTAGGACACTTGCAGCAGCTATTGAGTCTGTTCCAGGGTCCTAATGCTGATCATCTCCTCAGCTACACAGCTTGCCCGGGTCCCTGTTCTCCGCCTTCCTGTTGACTCTGTGAGTTTTCCACCATCCTTCCAACACATCAGTCTTTTACTTAAGTTTTGCAGGAAGCAATTTCTTTTGTTTGCACATCTATCCTCTGCCCAACAAAGCCTCAGCTGCAGACCCCCTTCTTGCCAGATAATCCCACCTTGCTTTGTCACCTACAGGTCCCCAGCAAAGGCCAGATTTAATAGGGTATGCAGAATTCGAAGGGAAGGAACACGTTGGATGAGAGTACCCAGATGATTGGAATCAGTCTCCATTTACTGAATTTTTTTTAACAGATGAGGATAATAGAAACCATCTATTCCAAACCCTGCATTTGGGGGAGGAAACCAAGAGGAGGCAGGTGAGTCGCTCAAGGTCACCAAGCTTGTTAGTAGAAGCTTCAGTAAAACCTGTGATCTCAGCTTCTTAGTTCTGTTATTTATGTAGGCACCACAGGGTGGCTGGGGTTAAACAAAGAAGGGTCATTGTTCAGCTCACCATGCTGAACAATTTGTTGTTGCTTTTAAAAGCTCAAAGGGTGCTCTGCTAAAATCAATTTTGCCTTCGAATTTTAATCCGGGTCCAGAAGCATAACCCTGACTTGTGAAATCTTAAGAACAATGTTGTAAGGCATTTCGAACATAAAATTTTTAATTAAGATTTATAGGGTGGACACGCCTCCTCTTGTGGTTAAGACGTAAGAACACGGGGGATTAGAAAAGAGAACGAGGATGTGCAAGCCACAACGAACTACCCAGAAAGCCCTATCTGTCCATCTCTTCACCTAGAATATAAAGGAGACTTTGTCCTGCAAACGCTGCAAATGGTGTGAGCACGGAGCAGTAATGGGAAACTGAAGTGCCTGATCCTCACAATGTATTGTTTCAGTGACTCGCCTAATGTTCATTCATAGTATGGGAAACATCAGGAAAGAAATGAAAACACCTTCTTTTTTTTCTTTTCAATCATGGACTAAGTCTTTTAGTGAAAATATAAAAATTCAGTAGAAGAATCTTCCCACCTCTATATCTCGCACAGCGCTCTAAGACACAAGGAGTAGGAAATTTTAGCTTCAATTGACAAATCTAAAGGCAGACGCCTAGAAAGGAGGGATGCCAGGCCTGATGGCGCACACCTGTAATCCCAGTGGCTAGGGAGGCTGAGGCAGGAGGATCGTGGTGGGTTCAAAGCCAGCCTCAGCAAAAGCGAGGCGCTAAGCAACTCAGTGAGACCCTGTCTCTAAATAAAATACAAAATAGGGCTGGGGATGTGGCTCAGTGGTTGAGTGTCCTTGAGTTTTATCCCCGGTACCCCACCCACCCCCCCAAAAAATAGAAAAGAAATAAAGGAGAGAGTGGAAGCCATAGCCCCTGTCTCCAAACTTCTCCTTAGATCACAGTGGTCCTATAAAGTAGAGGTCAGCAAACTCTTTCCACAAAGAGCCAGATGGTAAATACAGTCACCACTTCTCATCTCTGCCACAGGTGATGACAGCAGCCAAAGGCAATAAGCAAATAAAGGGGAGAAGTTGTGCTCCAATGAAGCTGTATTTATAAATCAGGCTGTGGGTCAAATCTGACCCGTAGGACCACAGCTTGCCCACCACCGATCAGAGGTCAGAGTTCACCATCCCCACCCTCTAGCGCCCGCACATTCAATCATCCAGCCTCTTTAAACTCGTCCTCAACATCTTTCAGATGGTAACATCATCTCTCAAATCCAGAGGTGGTAATTACCATGGTAAGAGGCAACATCCCCAATTTTTCACGAACGGTGGCAGGAGGGTGAAGTTTTCCGACATGGTCACATTGTCGGGACACTCTTCACTTGTCAGAGGAAAGAACTTCTCGCTCCCCACACCGGGTCCCTCCACATAACACGCATCCCATCGCAATCCCATCTATAGAATTAGCATGCGACATCTCGTCTCCCGTGCAAGCGTTTTTTTTTTTTTTTGCCTGAAAAACTAGGCAGCCGTCTCACAGTGACAACGTGAGAATAACTTGTCGTTCTGGTAATGGTCTAACCGCATATAAGTGTCTGTCATAATGAAAATTGGTCTCTTCCATTTCAATTTATTTTGTCAACAATCCAAATGAATCCCGAGTATATCTTCCAACACCACCGCACGCAAACCAAATAGGAAAGAGAACTTTAAAGTGAACCTCATCATCATATGACTAAATATTTACATTAAAAAAGATTCTCTCTCCTGGAAGATGTCCCAGCTCTGCTGTTGTCCCCTGCCAGTACACCTGCAGCTTTTTGTAACTAATTAAAGAACTCCAGAAAACACATTCAAAAGGGGCTTCTGCAAACAGATGCACACTCCATTAATTAAACAAGCCGGAGCAATCGCCCGGGCTGTAATTGGAAAATGTGCTTCTCTCCTCCATTTTGAAGGCACAGTTATTTGCAAATGCTTTTTGATAGTTTCTCAAAAGGAGAAAGCCGGCTAGCAGCAGGCTCTGGCTTCCTCGGGCAGGCGGGGCAGATGTTTGGGAAAGGTTGGAGGGAGGAGGCAAAGTCATCCAGGTTCTCTAATTAGCTCTTCGGCCCCTTCCTCCCCCCTGTAGAAGTCTGTGCTAATTAGAAAAGGAAGTTTCAGAGCTAAAAAAAGAAAGCGAGTCTGTTAATGCTACTTAATGGCACAAAGACCGTCCTGTGCGGTGCAGTCCAGGGCTCTAATTGGGGTGGGTACCAGTCCAAGAGTGTGCATAGCTAGCCAGCAACCAGGTGCCCCACCCCTGCCCGTACCTGAGTTTGCATTGTCCACAGAACCAGTGATGTGAGCAGGAAGATGGTAGAGAAGGTCATTGGAGGGGAGAACCAAGAAACAAAATAGCCCAGAGTCTCTCCTCTATCCTTGCCCTTTCAGGCAGTGTGTTAGGGGAACTCCCATACAAAGTAGAATTCCCTCTTGATGAGGTTATCCTGGTAGGTGAACGTCCCTATGGGGCTAACAGACACCAGGACCTCCAGAGGCCAGTATTCAGGTCATTATAACAGGCCCTGGGGTCTGTGGTAGCATGCCCACAGAAGAGATTGTGGGATTCCAGCCTCCCTGGCTTCCTTGTCTTGGAGATGTGATGTCTTCCACCCTAGGAGACAAATCTCCCCTTGCTTGAAGATCTTGTAATACTGCGACGGGCGCCTTGCAAGTGTATGCTTATTTTTCTCAAAGCCCACTCAGCATCAGTTATCGATCGCCACAAAACGAATTCCTGTGAAACTTAGTGGCCTGAAAAAAAAAAAAAAAACAATAAGCTTTTCATTATCTCTCACAGTTCCTGACGGTCAGGAATTCGGGAGCAGCTGAGCTGGCCATTCTTGATCAGAGTCTCTCGTAAGGCTGCCGTCAACATGTCCACTGGAGATCAGCCAACCCAAGCCTGGACTGAGGACCAGAGGATCTGCTTCCAGACGCTTGCCCTGAAGCCTGGAAAGTTGGTGCTGGCTGTGGGCAGGAGGCCCCGGTTTCTCCCCACCTGGACCTCCCAAAAGGCTGCTTAAGTGTCACATGGTGGCAGGCCTTCTTGAGAGTGAGTGGTCAAAGACGGCACACAGTGGAACCACCGCCCTTCCCCCAACAGCAGGTAATTGTATCAGGGGTGGACGTTGACCCGTGAGCTGTTCTTGGGAAAAGTCCCACTAAAAAAGACAAAGTGGAGCCAGTGGAGCTTGTTGGATTCTGTTTCTCAAGAATCTGACCTGGAATATTTGGTGGATAAAGCCTAATCCTAAAGGCTGTAAGTGGATGGAAGTCATACAGAAGAAGGAGCCACGGGGCAGAGAAAGATGCATGGGAGAGCAGGGCACAAACACAGGCAGGTGTCAGTAATAGAGTGAGAGGCAAATATTAGGAGGTGTTCTATTACCTTAAAGTGGCGTATCTGCAAACTCCTACTGAGGGGTTAAATAACCCAGTGAGTAGAAAGGCCTCAGCCCTTCTCGTCCCTGAAATGATCTTCAGCAACTCTTGGAACCAAGTCTGAGTCTCATCTCCATTGTGACACAGGCATCCTCCTAGTACAACCCTACTGTGGCTTCATCACAAGCTTCTGTCCCTTACAATGAAAGCAGCCAAATGAGACAAAGTTTGTCTCAAATAAGGAATTTGCTATGATTTGGGTGCTGTTTGTCCCCCAGTGGTTCGTGGGTTGGAAGCTTGATCCTCTGTGTGGTGGGGAACCTTTAAGAGTGCAGCCTCGTGGGAGACCCTGGGGTCTCTGGTAGCATGCCCACAGAAAAGATTGTGGGATTCCAGCCCTCCTGGCTTCCTTGTCTTCAAGATGTGATTTCTTCCACCCAATTACTCTCCTGATGGCCACTATCCACCACAAGGTCCTCACCAAAGTCAAGTTGTGCTGATGCCAGGCTCTTCTAAAACTGTGAGCTAAATAAACTTCTTTACTTTATAAAGTTAAGATTTCCTCAAGTATTTCATTATGGCAACAGAAAAGAAAATACTACAGCATCTGAAGGTTTACATAGCTCCCTCACAATATGTGCAGAGAGAGATATGGGTGGGGTTGTGGGTATTGAACCCAAGAGTACTCTACCACTGAGCTACATCCCCAACCCCTTTTGTTTTTTAAGTTGAGGCAGGGTTTCACTAAGTTGCCTAGGCTGGCCTAAAACTTGTGATGCTCCTATCCAGTTTCTGGGATTACAGGCATGCACCGCCATGCCCAGCTCTGTGTGTCTTTAAGTTAACAAATTTACCTCTCTGAACCCCAGTTAGATCACCTACAAAATGAAGAGTAGTAACTTGGCATTCTCTGACTGGTGAGAATTAAGGGGTTTATTTAACACTACCACCGCTACATAGCAAACACTGAATAAGCAATACCCAAATGCTGTCGTCATTATCATCATTATCCTTGACACTGTGACCTGCAAAATCCAGTGGGAGGCAGCCAGGTGGACTTAATTTTTAAAATATGCAGCTTTTCTTGTGGTAATAAATACTGTGGTCTCTTCCATCATTAGATATTTACGACTTTCCCCAGTCTTGTGACAACTGTGAGGACAGTATGGCCCATAGGAGAAGCTCAATAAACACATTTTAAATTAATTAATTTGTGTTCAACATCTCTAGCAATTAGAGAAATGCAAGTCAAAACTACACTGAGATTCCATCTCACTCCAGTCAGAATGGCAATCATCAAGAATACAAGCAACAGTAAATGTTGGCGAGGATGTGGGTAAAAGGTACATTCACACATTGCTGGTGGGACTGCAAATTGGTTGCAACCACTCTGGAAAGAGTATGGAGATGCCTAAGAAAACTTGGAATGAAATCACCATTTAGCCCAGCTATCCGACTCTTAGGTTTACACCCAAAAGACTTAAAATCAGCATACTAAAGTAACACGGTCACATCAATGTTTATAGCAGCTCAATTCACGATAGCTAAACTATAGAACCAACCTAGTGCCTTTCAACAGATGAACAGATAAAGAAAATGTGGTATATATACACAATAGAATATTATTCAATCTTTAAAAAGAATGAAAGTATGGCATTTGCCCATAAATGAATGGAACTAGAGAATATTAGTTAAGAAAATAAGAATCCCAAAGAATTGAAGGACAAATGTTTTCTCTGATATACAGATGCTAATTCACAATAAGGAGTGGTGGGAGAATACTGGTATTTTGGACTAAACAGAAGGGAGTGCAAGGAGGGGAGGGGTCATGAGGATAGGAATGATAGTCGAATGAAATGGACATTATTATACTATGTGCATATATGATGACATGACCTGTGTAACTCTACATCATGTACAACCAGATGAAGGAGAAGTTATACTCCATTTTATGGATGATGTGTCCGAATGCATTCTACCGTCAGGTATAACTAATTAGGACACATTTAAAAAATTAAAGCTTCTAAAACAATTAGTTAATTTTAATTAATTAATACATTGTCTTGAAGGAAAAATATTTAAGACCACTCTTCTTTCAGCTCCCTGTCCTCTTCCTCACTTGTCCATGGGTGGGGAATGTCACTGGACTGGTCAGGTTTGTGAACACTGACTGGGCTGAAGGAGGAGGCACCTGGTTTGGGAAGTCTGTGGACAGAGTAAGGAGGTCAAAGGTGAGTCCCCCACGGAAAATACCCACCACCCTCCTCCCCTCCTGCCCCACCAGGCATCAGCCCTGGCCCACACTGAAGCCAGGTGCCAGGCACTGAGACTAGCACTCTTTTCTTCAGGTCCACTACCTGGTTAAAAAGTCCTCCGGCTCTGGGAGGGGGTAACACGGATAAGCCTCTCTTCTTCAAGAGCTGAGCCTTGACCCTGGGGGACCACATAAGCAAAGTAAGATCCATATTCTGCTACATTTCCATGGAAGAGTGAGTTTAAAGACGTTTCCACGTTGCTCGTTCTAACTTGCCACAGTCCTCTGTGTTGGGAGTCCAGCGTCAGCTTCTCATTTGCCGTTGTTCCCTTCCCTCAGGATTCTGGAAGAAAAGAGTAAACAGAATTGAGGTTTCCTTGGGTTCTTAGCCAAGCTTCAACTCGATACCATCTTTCACCCAGAATGTTTATTTTATAATGTTTATTCTGACAGAATAAACAAATTGATGAATACAATACACACTCCCGGGCCTCAAGAAAACCCAGACACACTCCCTGGCTTCAAGAAACTCACATCATGTTTAGGGGAGAACTAATTCCTGGGATTGACATGCTCGTCTCAGCCTTAGATATCGAGAGGACCCTCTGTGTAAGGTGTTGTAGCTACAGGATGGTGAAGACCCTTGTTCTCTGAGAGTCTGTGTGGGATATAGTCCCTGGGCAGCCTGCATTGCCAACTTGGCACAGGAAAATAAATAAATAATATATATGTGTGTGTGTGTGTGTGTGTGTGTGTGTGTGTGTGTATTCATGTTTGTTGTGTTAAGCTAACGATTTCAGCATTGTTTGTTATCAATAGCTTAACCCCTCCTGACTCTATGGTTCAAGTATGACCTACAGCCTGACTTAACTCCAAAGACATAATGCTTGTTGAATAGCCATAAAATCTCCTGAGAGGCTACGTCATCATCCTTCTAATCCTGTTAAAAAAAAAAAAAACCACCTGAGATAATCCATTTTTAAAAAGGAAAGATCTATTTTGACTCATGGTTCTGGAAGGTACGAGAGGCTCCCCACTGACAGATTGGCCCTGTTGTTTTGGGGCCTGTCAACAGGATACCATGGTGGGGAGCACACAGTGGCCAGGAAGCAAAGAGAAAGGAAGAAGAGGGGCCAGAATCCCAATATCCCCTTCAAGGGCTGCTCCCATGACCCAATGTCCCTCTACTAGGCCCCTTTTCCTAGAGGTTCCACCACCTCCCAATATCACTGAGCTGAGGACCAAGTCTTCCGCACCAGGCCTTTGAGCCCTCTGCTTCAAATCCAAACTCTAGCAGAGTCTAACTATCAAGCTATCTCTGTTCTGATCTCCTAAATCACATTATTTCAGGATCCTGGGGGCCATGGATACTAAAGAGTTGGGTCTTCGTGACAAAAGCACAGCAGCCAGGATGCAAAACAAACCCTCAAGTTTCCCATATATAATGAAAATTGTGTTTATGGGAGACACCTCTTGCTCTGATAAGAAGATATATTGGAGGAAGTAAGAACTACATCGGTTGAAAAGAAATAAGAGGCTAGGAAGAGTAGGGGTGTGGGAAATGAGGGGCCATAAAGGGATATCAGAGGAACAGTGAGACTTTGGCAGATGGTGGAAAGGAGGCCCTAGAGACTCCAGGCAACCGTGTGGCTTCTCCTTTCCCATATTCCAGAGTGCCTGAACCACTTAGCTTTCCTCCCCACCCATCAACATGTCCAAGAAGATCATTTTAAGCAAAGCACCGTCTTTCCCAGCTGATAAACTTACAATTTATGGCTTTTCACACGGTCATTTGTCATATCTCTTCCCACTTATTGAAGATTCAAAGAGCACTGTACTTTCTACTGAGGCAAATTCTGCTAACTAAGATGAACAACAGAAACAAACCACCTCCTCCTCCTCCTCCTCCTCCTCCTCCTCCTCCTTTCTTCTTTTTTCCAATATTGGGGATTGAAAACAGGGCCTGGAACCTACCACTCAAGTATTCTACCACTGAGCTTACACCCCCAATTTTTTTTTCATTTGTATGTTGAGACAGGATTTCCCTAAGTTGCTGAGGCTGGCCTTGAAGTTGTAAGCCTCCTGTCTCAGCCTCCAGAGTAGCTGGGATCACAGGCATATGCCACCATGCCCTGTGGAAAACTTCCTTCTGGGGAGAAATTTTCCAACCCAGAAAAATGCCTGTCTAGTTCCCTGACCATATCTCCACGTACTTCGATAGGTATAACAGGTTGATTTTGCATAATAGGTTGCAGCAACTTCAATAATGAGGGGGAAACTTTTAGGATGGAAACCATATGTCAGGAGGGTGAAGAAAAAAAGGTATGAGAGGCTCCCCACTGGCTTTGTGAAACCTGGACCGTTTACCTCCAGACTTAACTTAGATGGAAAAAAATAAACTTCTCCCTTGTCCAAAGCATTGTTATCTTGGATTTTCTATTATTGATGATTAAACCCAATGCTCCCTGATGAGTATAATAATGAGTAACAGTGTCTAGACTTCCCCTGTCACCATAACAATTAGAAAATTACAGAACCTATGGAACCAATAATTTCAGATATTATATAAATGGCATCAAAAGATTGAGTTCTTGGGCTGGGGATGTAGCTCAGTTGGTAGAGTGCTTGCTTCGCGTGCACAAGGCCCTGGGTCCAATCTACAGCACCACAAAAAAAAAAAGACTGAGGTCTCTGAGATGAGGGAAAAAAAGCAAGGTGAACTCCATGATCTCCCCAGCTTTCTTCCTGAAGTCAATTTCTGGAGGTCCAAGGAAGGGGAACATTTAAATAGAGCACAGTGAGCACTGTTTGAACAGAAGAGACAGAGACTGGAATTTGGGGAGACTAAAGTAGCTAAATTTGTGGAACAAAATATTAAAGAGGAGCTGAGTGTGATGGCACACACCTGTAATCCCAGTGGATAGGGAGGCTAAGGCAGGAGGGTCCCAGGTCCAAAGCCAGCCTCAGCAACTTAGTGAGAACTTCAGCAACTTAGTGAGACCCTGTCTCAAAATAAAAAGTAAAAAGCGTGGGGGATGTGGCTCAGTGGTTAAGCACCCCTGGGTTCAATCCTCAGTACCAAAAAAAAAAAAAAAATACTTGACATGTGTAGAAGCAAGAAAATGTGAGATAAATAAGAAAACTCAGTCAAAAGAAACTGACCTAAAAATGACTTTTAAAAATGTCAATTAACAGCCAGGCATGGTGGCACATGCCTGTAATCCCAGTGGCTTGGGAGGCTGAGACAGGAGAATCATGAGTTCAAAGTCAGCCTCAGCAAAAGTGAGGCACTAAGCAACTCAGTGAGACCCTGTCTCTAAATTAAATACAAAATAGGGCTAGGGATGTGGCTCAGTGGCCAAGTGCCCCTGAGTTCAATCCCCAGTACCCACCCAAAAAAATGTCAATTAACAAATAAGTCAAAAGAGCTCTTACGATTAAATTCAAAATGCTTAACTTGTTAAAGCATAAGCTGGGCACAGTGGCACACACCTGTAATCACACACACACACACACACACACACACACACACAATAATAATAATAATAATAATATTTTTTATTTTTTATTTGTTCTAATTAGTTGCACATGACAGTAGAATGCATTTTGACATATTGTACACAAATGGAGCGTAACTTCTCATTCCTCTGGCTGTACATGGTGCTAAGTCACACCAGTAGTGGAATCATCCTTGTATATAGGACAATAATGTCTGTCTCGTTCCACCATCCTTCCCACCCCCACCACCCGACCCCTCCCTCACTCCCCTCTGCACAGTCCAAAGTTCCTTCATTCTTCCCTACCACCACCGCCACTATGGATCAGCATCCGCTTATCAGAGCAAACATGTGGCCTTTGGTTTGAGGGTTTTGGCTTAAAGAATAATTTTTTTAAGCCATGATCCAGCTATATAATGTTTGAGACTCACTTTTAAATCTAAGGAACTGAATCAAGAAATCTAAGGCTGAAAGTAAAAGGACAAAATAAAAAATGAAACCATGCACATAATAAAGCATCTACTGAGGGTGTAGCTTAGTGGTAGAGCACTTGCTTAAAATGCATAAGGCCCTGGGTTCAATCCCTAGCACCACAAAAGAAAATAAGAGAAGGAGAGAAAGAGAGAGAGGGAGCATGCATAAGAGAGTCTACACAGTCATGTAGCATATAAAGATAATCAACAAGGAACCGCATACATAGTCAGTGGTAATCCATACAATTGTATCACCTGGTGACATTGCAGCCATTTGAATTTGTATAAGCATACTCTACAATAACTGCAAAAATGCATTTCTCAGAATGTATCCGTCATAAAGTGGTACATGGCTATAGCAGACAAAGCAGACTTTAAAATTGTTACAAAAAGCAAATAAGGACACAATATATTGATAAATAGAGTCAGTTCACCAAGAAGATATGACAGTTTCCCAACATAGAGCTCCAAAACACATGAAGCTCCGGCTGCAGTGGCATATGCTTGTAATCCCAGCAGCTCAGGAGGCTGAGACAGAAGGACTGCCAGTTCAAAGCAAGCCTCAGCAACAGTGAGGAACTAAACAACTCAGTGAGACCCTGTCTCTAAAGAAAATACAAAATAGGGCTGGGGATGTGGCTCAGTGGTTGAGTGCCCCTGAGTTCAATCCCCAGTACCAAAAAAAAAGAAAAATGAAGCAAACGTGACAGAATTGAAGGAGGACAGAGACAGTTCTATAATAACAATAAGAGACCTCAATATACCGCTTTAAGTAATGGATAAGATTAACAGATCAATGAGGAAAGAGAGAGAGCACTCAAAAAACATTAGAAACCAATTAGACCTAATAGTCATATATAGAAAACTCTCCCCAACAAGAGCCAAATATATATATATTTTTTTTTCTCAAGTTTAGTTGAAACACTCTCTAGGAGAAAACATATGCTATGCAAAAGTAAAAAAAAGAGAGAGAGAGAGAGGAATGAGAATAAAGAAAAGGAGAAGGAAGAGAAGAAGAAGGAGGAGAATGAGGAGGAGGAAGAGGAGGAAAAATAAGGAGAAAGAGAAGAAGAAGAAGAGGAAGAAGTCATCTTAAATTGTAAAACATTGAAATCGTACCAACTACCTTTACTGGTCACAATGGAATGACACCAATCAATAGCAAAAGAAAAAATGAAAAATCCACAAAAGTCTATCTTTTTGTTTGTGAATGATACTTTTATTTACTTGCTGTCTCTAGAAGCAGATAAACTCTTATACAGTTATTTATTGCACATTTTTGGAAATTGACTATAATTTGTTTATAAACCAAAACACATATTAAATCAATGGACTTTGGACAGTTCATCCTGTGGTGTTCTCAGTACAAATGAACAAAAGTGTGATTTAAACAACACACTCTTAAGCACCAATGGGCAAAATGAGGAAACCGCGGGGAAATCAGAAAAATCTTGACACCAAAAGACGGGAGGAGGAGATAACCTCAATACAAAAGAAAATGAAAACACAACTTACCAATACTTTTGAGATGTAGCAAAAGCAAAAAGAGGAAATTTATAGCTGTAAGTGCGATGTAGAAAAAGAAGCCAGCCTGGGTACAGTGGCGCATGACTGAAATCCCAGGAACTCAGGAGGCTGAGGCAGGAGGAATTGCCAGTCCAAGGTCAACCTCCGCAAATTACCAAGAGACTCAGCAACATAGCAAGACCCTGCCTCAAAATAAAAAAACAAAAAAGGCTGGGGTTGTAGCTCAGTGGTAAAGAACTCCCGGTTGAATCCCTGAAGAAAAGAATAGAAGAAGAATTTAAAAGAACAGAGAGAAATCTGTAACCCCAGCTACTCAGGAGACTGAGGCAGTGTGAACGCAAATTTGGGGCCAGCCTGGACAACTTAGTGAGACTCTGTCTCAAAATAAAATAACAAGGGCTGAGGATGTAGATCAGTGATAGAGGGTTGTTTGCCCAGCGTTCATGAGGCACTAGGTTCAATCTGCAGCACTAAAAACAAATTCATATCAGCAACTGAACTCATTCATTAATAACTAGGAAAAGAACAATGCAAAACCAGGAAGAGACAATAAAGATAATAACAGATAAATAAAAATATTGAACAGAAAAACAATAAATCTACTGCACTTCTATTATTCCCCTCAATCTCTCCCCATATTGTGAGTTACCTTCCACCTATCAGAGAAAACATTCAACCTTTGGTTTTTGGGAACTGGCTTATTTCACTTAGCATGATAGTCTCCAGATCCATCCATTTGATGGCAAAGGCCATAAAGTCATTCTTCTTTATGGCTGAGTAATACTCTATTGTGTATATATACTACATATCCATAAGAATGGGACTCTAGGGCTGGGAATGTGGCTCAGTGGTAGAGTATTTGCAGGAGGCCTTGGGTTCAATCCTCAGCACCACAAAAAAAAAAAAAAAAAAAAAAAAAAGAATGGGACCCTACTAGAATAAGATATAGTCCATGCTTGTATAATTATATTAAAATAGATTCTGCTGTCATCTATAACTAAGAAGAACCAATAAAAAAAGGAAAGAAAAACAATAAAGAAAATCAATGAAACCAAAATTTGGTTCTTCAAAAAGATCAAAAAAAATTGACAATCTTTAGATTGAGGGAAAAAAAGAAAAAATATTCTAATTATTAAAATCACCCACAAAAAGTGGAGACATTACTATCAGTCCTACAGAAATAAAAAGGGTTTTAAGAAATTGATAAAATACAATTGAATTGCACACCAATAAAATGGACACTAAATGAAAAAAAAAATTCCTAGAAACACAACCTAATGAGACTAAATCATGAACAAAGAAAATCTGAACAAAACTATAACTAGTAAGAAGATTGGACTGGTAATATTTAATCTTAAAACAAAGAAAATCTCTGGAAAAGATGGCTTCACTGCTGAATTCTACCAATTAAAGGAGAACTAACAACCAGTCCTTCTTAAACTCTTCCCTTAAAGAGGGAACTCTTAACCTTAAGGAGTCAAGGAGTTCCTGACCCATCCTATAAGACCAACGTCATTTCAATACCAAAGTCAGACAAAGAAATGACAAGAAAATTACAGACCAATTTTCTCTTAACAATATTGATGTCATGACACAAAGTCAATACCTTTCCTTTACACCAATGATGAATTATCTGAGGAAAAAAAAACAGGGAAAAAATCTTATTCAAAATAGCTTCCAAAAAATAAAATAAGTTGCCTAGGAAAAATATAAATAAGGAGGTGAAAGACCCCCTGTAATGAAAACTATAGACCACTGAAGAAAGAAACTGAAGAAGACACTAGAAGATCGAAAAACTTCCCATGTTCATGGATAGGCAAAATCAACACAGTTAAAATGAAGGGGACATAGTAGGACAAACTTGTATCCCCAGTGACTCGGGAAGCTGAAGTAGGAGAATTGTAAGTTCAAGCCCAGCTGTGGCAACTTAGTGAGACCCTGTCTCAAAATAAAAAATAAAAAAGAACTGGGGATATATATATAAATAAAATGGCCATATGACCATGAGCAATATACAGAGTCAATGCAATGCCTATCAAAATGCTAATGACATTCTTCACAGAAACTAGGGGGAAAAAGGAAAGACTTAACATTCATTTGAAAGACTAAAAGATCCTGAATAGCTAAAGGAATTCTGAGCCAAAAAATAATAATAATAATAAGTAATGCTAATGGTATTACAATACTGACTTCGAATTATACTAGAGCTGTAGTAACAAAAACTGCATACTACTGGCATAAAAATAGATACTGGGAGACAATACTAAAGATACTAAAACAAACCCACAGAGATACAGTCATCTGATCCTGAACAAAGTCACCAAAAACATGTTTCAGAAAAGACAGTCTTTTCCACAAAAGGTGCTGGGAAAACTGGTTATCCATATGCAGAAGGATGAGAATAGATTCTTATCTCTCACCCTGCACAAAAGCCAACTCAAAATAAAACAAAGACCTAGAAATTAGGCCAGAGACTTTGCATCTCCTATAAGAAAACATAAGGTCAACCTTCCAACATACAGGCACAGAAAACAACTTCCTCAATAAAACTCCTTAAGCTCGGAAGATAATAACAAGAACGAATAAATGGTATGACATCAAATTAAAAAGCTTCTGCACAGCAAAGGAAACAGTTAAATGTTGAGAGAATCTACAGAATGGGAAAAATTTTTTACTAGCTATTTTTCTTTTATTTTTCCTTTTTTTAAACTGTTCTTTTTAGATATCATAATAGAGTATATTTTGACCTATTATACATATAGGGATTATAATTTAGGATCCCATTCTTGTGGTAGTACAATGGAGTTTCACTGGTGGTGCATTCACATATGAACACAGGAAAATTATGTCTGACTCATTCTACTGTCTTTCCTATTCTCTTCCCCCTCCCTTCTCTTCATTCCCCTTTGTCTAATACAATGAACTTCTATTCTTCCTTCCCACTCCCTTTATTGTGTGTTAGTCTCCACATATCAGAGAGAACATTTAGCCTTTGGTTTGGGGGGGATTAACTTATTTCACTCAGCATGGTAGTCTCCAGTTCCATCCATTTACCAGCAAATCCCATAAATTCATTTTTCTTCATGGCTGAGTAATATTTCATTGTGTATATACACAAATTCTCTTTATCAATTCATCTGTTGAAGGGCATCTAGGTTGGTTCCATGGTTTAGCTATTGTGAATTGAGCTGCTATAAACATTTATGTGGCTGTATCACTCTAGTATGCTGATTTTAAGTTCTTTGGGTATATACCAAGGAGTGGGATAGCTGGGTCAAATGGTGGTTCCATTCCAAGTTTTCTGAGGAAATCTCCATACTGCTTTCCAGACTGGCAGCACCAATTTGCAGTCCTACTAAAAATGTATGAGTGTACCTTTTTCCCCTATATCCTCACCAACATTTATTGTTACTTGTATTCTTGATAATTGCCATTCTGACTGGACTGAGATAGAAAATAAGTGTAGTTTTAATTTGCATTTCTGTAATTGCTAGACGCGTTGAACATTTTTTAATATATTTGTCAACCATTTGTATTTCTTCTTCTGTGAAGGGCCTGTTCAGTTCCTCTGCCCATTTATTGATTGGGTTATTTGTTTTTTTTTTTTTTGGTGTTGTTTTTTTAGTTCTTTATATATCCTAGAGATTAATGCTCCATCTGAGTGGATGTGAAGAAACTTTTGGGTTTGATTCCATCCCATTGATTGATTCTTGATTTTACTTCTTGCACTTCAGAAAGTCAGCTCCTAAGCCAACATGATGAAGAGTGGGGCCTACATTTTCTTCTACTAGGTATAGGGTCTCTGATCTAATGCCTAGGTCCTTGATCCATTCTGAGTTAAATTTTGTGTAGGGTAAGAGAGAGGGGTTTGATTTCATATATATGGATTTCCAGTTTTCCTAGCACCATGTGTTGAAGAAGCTATATTTCTCCAATGTAGGTTCATGGCAGCTATGCCTAGTATGAAATGACTATAGTTTTGTGGGTTGTCTCTGTGTATTCTATTCTGTACCATTGATCTCCATGTCTGGTTTTGTGCCAATACCATGCCATCTTTGTTACTATAGCTCTGTAGTATGATTTAAGTTCTGGTATTGTGATGCCTCCTGCTTCACTTTTCTCACTGAGAAGTGCTTTGGCTATTCTGGGTTTCTTATTTTTCCAAATGAATTTGATTACTGCTTTTTCCTTTCTGTGAAGAATGCCATTGGAGTTTTAACAGGTTTTGCATTGAATCTGTATAGCAGTTTGGGTAATATGGCCATTTTGATTATATCAATTCTGCCTATCCAAGAACATGGGACTTTGTGACTTCTAAGGTCTTCTCCAATTTTTTTCTTTAGTGTTCTGTAATTTTCATTGCAGAGGTCTTTCACTTCTATTGATTCCAAATTTTTTGTTTGTTTGTTTGTTTGTTTTGAGTCCATTGTAAATGGAATAGTTTTCCTAATTTATCTTTCAGCTGATACATCATTGATGTATAGGAACACAACTCATTTATGGGTGTTAATTTTATATCCTGCTACTTTGATGAATTGATTTATGCATTCTAAAAGTTTTCTGGTACAGATTTTTCAGTCTTCTAAATACAGAATCTTGTTCTTGGCAAATAGGGATAATTTGAGTTCTTCTTTTCCTATTCGGATTCATTTAATTTTTTTCATTTGCCTAATTGCTCTGGTTAGGGTTTCAAGGAATATGTTGAATAGAAGTGGTGAAAGAGGGCATCCTTGACTTGTTCCAGTTTTTAGAGGGAATGCTTTCCACTTTTCCCATTTAGAATGATTTTGGCCTTGGGTTTAACATAGGTAGCTTTTACATTATTGAAGTATGTTCCTACTAAACCTAGGATGTGGCAGGGTAGTGGAGTTCTCCTGAGTTCAATCCCCCAGACCCTAAATAAATAAATAAATAAATAGATAAATTTGGAAGCTTTCGGTACTCAAATCCAAGACTTAACTGCAGAGCTATGGTAATCAAGGGAAGGTCATAATGGCCTAAGGGAAGACATATAGATTAATGAAAAAGAATAGAAAGTCCACAAATATGCTCTCACACATATAAGGTCAACTGACTTCTGGCAAAGGTACCAAGGTAGTTCAATGGACAAAGGATAGTCATTTCAATATGGCACAACTGCATATCATATTATATGAACAGGGAGTGGGGGAATGGGAATGAATCTTGATCTTTGCCTCATCCTGTTCAAAAAAAATTAACCTGAAATTGAACTCAGGCATAGGATCCTCCAGGCCGTGAGTTCAATCCCCAGCACGCACACACACACAAAAAAAATGCCAAAATGAATGATAAATCTATATGTAAAAGTCAGCACTTATACAAGTTTTCAAAGAAAATATAAGAGATTTTGGAGTGAACAAGAAAGTTGAACAGGCGTGACCCCAATTGGAGAGGGGGCGGAGCGGAGCCGCCACCCGCACCCGCAAGGTGGGCAGACCCGCGACCCAGTGGTACATGGGCATGGTAGGAGGGACAGGGCAGAGCCGCTGTTCACGCTTGCAAGGTAAACAGACCTGTGACAGCCTGGCGGGTCAAGCCCAGTGGCCTGCCAGTGTGGTACACACGTCACCCCAACTGGAGTAGGGGCAGAGCAGATCCTTCTCCCACGCCCGGATCAGGCCCTGCCGGTGTGGTGGTCATGTGACCCCAATTGGAGTGGGGGCGGAGCGGAACCAACACCCGTGCCCGCAGGGTGAGCAGACCTGTGACCAACCTGCAGATCAGGCCCAGGGGTCCGCAGGCGTGGTAGGAGGGGCAGGGCAGATCCGCCGCCCGCGCCTCCAAGGTAGGCAGACCTGCAACACACCGGCGGATCAGGCCCAGGAGCCTGTCGGCATGGTACACACACCACCCTAATTGGAGTAGTGGCAGAGCAGAGTCGCCGCCCGTGCCAGGAACAGGCCCAGCGTCCTGCAGGTGGGGTAGTCACGACACCCCAATTGGAGTAGGGGCAGAGCAGAGCCTCCACCCGTGCCCGAAAGGTGGGCAGATCTGCGACCGACCAGCGGGACAGGCCCAGTGGCCTGCCGGTACGACAGACACGTCACCCCATTTGGAGTAGGGGCAGAGTAGAGCCGCTGCCCGCGCCTGTAGGGTAGGCAAACCTGCAACCAACCGGTGGATCAGGCCCGGTGGCCTGCCGGCATGGTACACTCGTCACCCCAATTGGAGTAGGGGCAGAACAGAGCCGCCGCCAGCACCCAGAACAGGCCCAGTGACCTGCCGGCGTGGTAGCCACGACACCCCAATTGGAATAAGGAGAGAGCAGAGCCGCCGCCCGCGCCTGCAGGAAAGATACACAAGCAGTATGAAAAGACAAGGAAAGAAAGGACCACAAGCAATGCAGGTCAACGCAACTTTAGAAGAGGTAACAGCTGCAGCAGATGGAATGTCAGATAAAGAATTCAGGATATACATGCTTCAGATGATCTGGAGTATCAAGGAAGACATTAAACAGCAAAATCAGACAATGAAATATCACTTCGACAATGAATTACGCAAACAAATCCAGGAAGCAAAGGATCAACTATACAGGGAGATAGAGGTTATAAAAAACAAACAAACAGAAATCCTAGAAATGCAGGAAGCAATAAACCAACTTAAAAACTCAATGGAGAATACTACCAGCAGAGTAGAACACTTAGAAGATAGAACATCAGACAATGAAGACAAAGTATTTCAACTGGAAAAGAACACAGACAGCTCAGCAAGACTGTTAAGAAACCATGAGCAGAACATCCAAGAAATATGGGATAACATTAAGAGACCAAACTTAAGAGTCATTGGGATACAGGAAGGTACAGAGCTCCAAACCAAAGGAATGAGCAGTCTATTCAATGAAATAATACGAGAAAACTTCCCAGACTTGAAGAATGAGACAGAATCCCAAATCCTAGAAGCCTACAGGACGCCGAATGTGCAAAATCATAAGAGATCCACACCTAGACACATTATAATGAAGATGCCCAACATACAGAATAAGGAGAGAATTTTAAAAGCTACAAGAGAAAGGAAGCAGATTACATTTAGGGGTAAGCCAATCAGGATAACAGCTGATCTTTCAACACAGACTCTGAAAGCTAGAAGATCCTGGAATAACATATTTCAAACACTGAAAGAAAATGGGTTCCAACCAAGAATTGTGTATCCAGCGAAATTAAGCTTCAGGATGGAAGATAAAATTAAAACCTTCCACGATAAACAAAAGTTTAAAGAATTCGCAGCTAGAAAACCATCTCTTCAAAACATCCTCGTCAAAGCATTACAGGAAGAGGAAATGGAAAATAACAATGAAAACCAACAGTGGGAGGTAGGACAGTAAAGGGGGGGGGGATAATCAAAGAGGAAAACAAACCATGTTTAGTAACAGAAATAAACAAATATGGCTGGAAGAACAACCCATATCTCAATAATAACCCTAAATGTTAATGGCTTAAACTCACCAATTAAGAGACACAGGCTAGTAGAATGGATCACAAAACAAGACCCAACAATATGCTGCCTACAGGAGACGCATTTGATAGGAAAAGACATACATAGGCTGAAGGTGAAAGGTTGGGAAAAATCATATCACTCATATGGACTGCGGAAACAAGCAGGAGTGTCCATACTCATATCGAATAAAATAGATTTCAAGCCAAAGTTAATCAAAAGGGATAAAGAGGGACACTACATACTGCTTAAGGGAACCATACACCAACAAGACATAACAATCATAAATATTTATGCCCCAAACAATGGTGCAGCTATGTTCGTCAAACAAACTCTTCTCAAGTTCAAGAGTCTAATAGACCACCATACCATAATCATGGGAGACTTCAACACACCTCTCTCACCACTGGACAGATCTTCCAAACAAAAGTTGAATAAGGAAACTATAGAACTCAATAACACTATTATCAACCTAGACCTAATTGACATATATAGAGTATACCACCCAACATCAAGCAGTTACACTTTTTTCTCAGCAGCACATGGATCCTTCTCAAAAATAGATCATATATTATGTCACAGGGCAACTCTTAGACAATATAAAGGAGTAGAGATAATACCATGCATCTTATCTGATCATAATGGAATGAAACTGAAAATCAACGATAAAAGAAGGAAGGAAAAAGCATACATCACTTGGAGAATGAACAATAGGTTACTGAATGATCAATGGGTTATAGAAGACATCAAGGAGGAAATTTAAAAATTCTTAGAGATTAATGAAAACACAGACACAACATATCGGAATCTATGTGACACATTGAAAGCAGTTCTAAGAGGAAAATTCATTGCTTGGAGTTCATTCCTTAAAAAAAGAAAAAACCAACAAATAAATGATCTCATACTTCATCTCAAAATCCTTGAAAAAGAAGAGCAAAACAACAGCAAAAGAAGTACAAGGCAAGAAATAATTAAAATCAGAGCTGAAATTAATGAAATCGAAACAAAAGAAACAATTGAAAAAATTGATAAAGCTAAAAGTTGGTTCTTTGAAAAAATAAACAAAATCGACAGACCCTTAGCGATGCTAGCGAAGAGAAGAAGAGAGAGAACTCAAATTACTAGCATATGGGATGAAAAAGGCAATATCACAACAGACACTTCAGAAATACAGAAGATAATCAAAAACTATTTTGAATCCTTATACTCCAATAAATTAGAAGATAGTGAAGGCATAGATAAATTTCTTAAGTCATATGATCTGCCCAGATTGAGTCAGGAAGATATAGACAACCTAAACAGACCAATATCAATTGAGGAAATAGAAGAAACCATCAAAAGACTACCAACTAAGAAAAGCCCAGGACCGGATGGGTATACAGCAGAGTTTTACAAAACCTTTAAAGAGGAACTAATACCAATACTTTTCAAGCTACTTCAGGAAATAGAAAAGGAGGGAGAACTTCCAAATTCATTCTATGAGGCCAACATCACCCTGATACCTAAACCAGACAAAGACACTTCAAAGAAAGAAAACTACAGACCAATATCTCTAATGAACCTAGATGCAAAAATCCTCAATAAAATTCTGGCGAATCGGATACAAAAACATATCAAAAAAATTGTACACCATGATCAAGTAGGATTCATCCCTGGGATGCAAGGCTGGTTCAATATACGGAAATCAATAAATGTTATTCACCACATCAATAGACTTAAAAATAAGAACCATATGATCATCTCGATAGATGCAGAAAAAGCATTCGACAAAGTACAGCATCCCTTTATGTTCAAAACTCTAGAAAAACTAGGGATAACAGGAACATACCTCAATATTGTAAAAGCAATCTATGCTAAGCCTCAGGCTAGCATCATTCTGAATGGAGAAAAACTGAAGGCATTCCCTCTAAAATCTGGAACAAGACAGGGATGCCCTCTCTCTCCACTTCTGTTCAACATAGTTCTCGAAACACTGGCCAGAGCAATTAGACAGACGAAAGAAATTAAAGGCATAAAAATAGGAAAAGAAGAACTTAAATTATCACTATTTGCAGATGATATGATTCTATACCTAGCAGACCCAAAAGGCTCTACAAAGAAACTATTAGAGCTAATAAATGAATTCAGCAAAGTGGCAGGATATAAAATCAACACGCATAAATCAAAGGCATTCCTGTATATCAGCGACAAATCCTCTGAAATGGAAATGAGGACAACCACTCCATTCAAAATATCTTCAAAAAAAATAAAATACTTGGGAATCAACCTAACAAAAGAGGTGAAAGACTTATACAATGAAAACTACAGAACCCTAAAGAGAGAAATAGAAGAAGATCTTAGAAGATGGAAAAATATACCCTGTTCATGGATAGGCAGAACTAACATCATCAAAATGGCGATATTACCAAAAGTTCTCTATAGGTTTAATGCAATGCCAATCAAAATCCCAATGGCATTTCTTGTAGAAATAGAGAAAGCAATCATGAAATTCATATGGAAAAATAAAAGACCCAGAATAGCAAAAACAATGCTAAGCAGGAAGTGTGAATCAGGCGGTATAGCGATACCAGACTTCAAACTATACTACAGAGCAATAGTAACAAAAACAGCATGGTACTGGTACCAAAACAGGCGGGTGGACCAATGGTACAGAATAGAGGACACAGAAACCAATCCACAAAACTACAACTATCTTATATTTGATAAAGGGGCTAAAAGCATGCAATGGAGGAAGGATAGCATCTTCAACAAATGGTGCTGGGAAAACTGGAAATCCATATGCAACAAAATGAAACTGAATCCCTTTCTCTCACCATGCACAAAAGTGAATTCAAAATGGATCAAGGAGCTTGATATCAAATCAGAGACGCGCCGTCTGATAGAAGAAAAAGTTGGCTACGATCTACAGTCGGTGGGGTCGGGCTCCAAATTCCTCAATAGGACACCCATAGCACAAAAGTTAATAACTAGAATCAACAAATGGGACTTACTCAAACTAAAAAGTTTTTTCTCATCAAAAGAAACAATAAGAGAGGTAAATAGGGAGCCTACACCCTGGGAACAAATCTTTACTCCTCACACTTCAGATAGAGCCCTAATATCCAGAGTATACAAAGAACTCAAAAAAATTAGACAATAAGAGAACAAACAACCCAATCAACAAATGGGCCAAGGACCTGAACAGACACTTCTCAGAGGAGGACATACAGTCAATCAACAAGTACATGAAAAAATGCTCACCATCTCTAGCTGTCAGAGAAATGCAAATCAAAACCACCCTAAGATACCATCTCACTCCAGTAAGATTGGCAGCCATTATGAAGTCAAACAACAACAAGTGCTGGCGAGGATGTGGGGAAAAGGGTACACTTGTACATTGCTGGTGGGACTGCAGATTGGTGCAGCCAATTTGGAAAGCAGTATGGAGATTTCTTGGAAAGCTGGGAATGGAGCCACCATTTGACCCAGCTATTCCCTTTCTTGGTCTATTCCCTAAAGACCTAAAAAGAGCATGCTACAGGGACACTGCTACATCGATGTTCATAGCAGCACAGTTCACAATAGCAAGACTGTGGAACCAACCTAGATGCCCTTCAATAGACGAATGGATAAAAAAAATGTGGCATTTATACACAATGGAGTATTACTCTGCATTAAAAAATGACAAAATCATAGAATTTACAGGGAAATGGATGGCATTAGAGCAGATTATGCTAAGTGAAGCTAGCCAATCCCTAAAAAACAAATGCCAAATGTCTTCTTTGATATAAGGAGAGTAACTAAGATCAGAGTAGGGACGAAGAGCAGGAGAAGAAGATTAACATTTAACAGGGATGAGAGGTGGGAGGGAAAGGGAGAGAGAAGGGAAATTGCATGGTAATGGAAGGAGACTCTCAGGGTTATACAGTGGAGGGGGTAGAGAGAGAGGAGGGGAGGGGAGGGGATAGGTGGGGAGGGGGGAGGGGGGAGGATGGGAAAGGCAGCGGAGCACAACAGACACTAGTATGGCAATATGTAAATCAATGGATGTGTAACTGATGTGATTCTGCAATCTGTGTATGGGGTGAAGGTGGGAGTTCATAACCCACTTGAATCAAAGTGTGGAATATGATATGTCAAGAAATTTGTAATGTTTTGAACAACCCACAATAAAAAATTAAAAAGAAAGTTGAACACAAAAACATAAACCATAAAATAAAAATTGATAAATTCAACTTCTTCAAAATTACAAACTCCTTTCTAGATGTGATAATGCGATTCTGTAATTCCAGCTACTTGGGAGGCTGAGGCAGGAGGATCACAAGTTCAAGGCCAGCCAGGCAACGTAGTGAGAACTTGTCCCAAAATAAAATGTTTAAAAAGGGCCAGGGATGTAGCTCAGGAGTAGAGTGCTTGCCCATCATGTGTGAAGTCCTAGGTTCAATCTCCAATACTGCAAAAAATAAAAAAATATTCCTGCTATTCTAACTGTATTAAGAAAATGAAAGAACAAGACACAGAATTGGAGAAAAAAAGATTCATAATACATGTGAAAAGGTACTTGTGTCCAGATATATTAAAAATTATTGATATTATATTAAGAAACTTGATATTAAGGAGATAATATCCAGTAAAAATTAACAAAACCGGGAAATAATAGCAAGAATCAATAAATGGGATAGCATCAAATTAAAAAGCTTCTGCACAGCAAAGAAAACAATTTAAAGAGCAAAGAGAGAGCATGCAGAATGGCAGAAAATCTTTACTAGCTACTCTTCCAACAGAGAATTTATATCCAGAATATATAAAAACTCAGAAAACTGAACAACAAAAAACAGATAACCCATTCAATAAGTGGACAAATGAACTAAAGCAGAAACTTCTCAAAAGAGATAAACCTATATGTAAAATTCAAATGGCCAAAGATAATATGAGAAAAGGTGTTCATCCTCTTTATCCATCAGGGAAATGCCAATCAAAACTACTTTGAGATTGCATCTCACCCCAGTCAGAATGGCAGTCACCAAGAATATGAAAAACAATAAATGCTGGTGAGAAGGCAAGAGAAAAGAGCCTTTATGTACTGTTGATGGGAATGTAAAATAGTAAAGCCACTGTGGAAATCAGTATTGAAGGTACCTAAAAGAAAGCTAAAACTTGAACTACCATTTGACTCAGTGATACCACTCCTTGATATTTATCCCAAAGAATTAAAGTCAGCATACTTTAGAGATGTATGCATACCCATGTTTACAGCTGCACAATTCACAACAGCCAAAGTTATAGAATCAGCCTAGATGTCCATTGACAGATGAAAGGATAAAGAAAATATGAGGTGGATATATATATATATATATATATATATATATATATATATATATATAGGCAGTATTATTCAATTATTTTTATTTATTTTTTTTAATATTTATTTTTTCAGTGGACACAACATCTTTGTTTGTATGTGGTGCTGAGAATCGAACCCGGGCCACACGCATGCCAGGCGAGCGCGCTACCGCTTGAGCCACATCCTCAGCCCTATTCAATTATTTTTAAAAAATGAAATTGTGTCATTTTCAGGAAAACGAATGGACTTGGAGAACATTCTGCTAAGTGAAATAAGCCAGACTCAGAAAAACAAGTAACATATGTTGTCTCTCATGTGTGGGAAATGGAAAAAAAAAAAAAAAGGAACATCAATATCATGAATGTAGAAGGGAGATTATTAGTATAAATGAAGAAGATGAGAAAATAAACTGTGGAGGGTAAGGAGAGGTATTGGGGATGAAATTTATCGAACTACATTATACGCACATATCAATATGCCAACCTGACACCCACTGTTCTGTATAAATTAATATACACCAATAAAAATTAGCAAAACTTGTGAATAGACACTTCACAAAAGATTTGTATAATGGCCATTAAGTACATGAAAAGGTGCTTGACATCATTCATCATCAGGAAAATGCAAATTAAAATCAAGTGAGGAGCCTCCTCCACAAAGCACCCAGTAAAACAACCGATATTAAAAAAAAAAAAAAAAGACTGACAATATCGAAAAATATCCAGAGAGCAACTGGAACCCTCATACATTGCTAAGAGATATGTACACTGGTAAAATCACTTTGAAAAAAATTTGACATTTTCTTTAAAAAAAAATTATTCATTATCATCCCAGCACAGTGGCACACACCAATAGTCCCCAAGACTTGGAAGGCTGAGTCAGGACTATAAGTTCAAAGTCAGCAATGGCAACTTAGTGAGATCCTGACTTGCAATAAAAAAATAAAAATAAAAATAACAAGGGCTGGAGATGTAATTCAGTAGTACAGCAACTCTGGGTTCTATTCTCAGTGCCAAAAAAAAAAAAGTTGTTCATTTTCATGGAACTAAGCAATTCTATTCTTAGGTATATATTTAATAGAAATAAAAGTATATATTCATACAAAAATCTTGAACAGGGGATGTTATGGCAGCTTTACTTGTATGAGCAAAAAAGAACAAAAAAATACATATCTACCAACAGATAAATTAATAAACAATCAAAACTAGTCAGCATTAAAGTTATTACATATGACCTGAATGAATATCAAAATTTCATGCTCAGAGAAAGAAGCTAGACACAAGAGTAAGACTACTTACTGTTTGAGTCTATTTAAAGAGGACTAGAAATGGAAAATCTAATGTTCAGTGGCACAAAGCAGATCATGGAGCATGAATACACCTTTTGGAGTGATAGAAGCATTCTGCATATGCAAAGTGGTAGTACTAGACACCCAAGCACACACGTTTGTCAATACTCACAAATGTGAGGTTGTGGGGGACTTTTTCTGTTTTTGTTTTCTGTTTTGGTACCAGGGATTGAACTCAGGGATGCTTAACCACTGAGCCACATCCCCAGCCCTTTTTACTTTTTATTTTGAGACAGGGCCCTCACTAAGTTACTGAAGCTGGCTTTGAATGCATGATACTACTGCCTCAGCCTCCCAAGTCACTGGTATTACAGGCATGTGCCACCCATTCCTGGATATACTTACAGATCTGTATACACACAAAAAAAGTGGGTCTATTTTATTACATATGTATTATACCCCAGTGAAGTTGTTGCTGTTGCTGTTTAATTGCAGGCCTGATGACTTAAGCAGGACACTTCTGAAATAAGGAAGCCAAAAGGATGTTCAGTTTGATAAGATTACATAGAGCTGAAAGTCACCTGCTGGTCTCTCCTCTCCCACCAGCTCTACCTTCTACTCTCATCTTCTCCCATAGTTGTATTCTCAAGTTACCCAGAATAATGTTAGTGCTATACACTATCCCTTAAAATGGAGAGAAAAATTCTAAGACCCTCCCCAGTAGCCAAAACAAAGTCAAGCAAGAAGAACAAAGCTGGAGACATCACAGAACCTGATTTCAAAACCTACTACAAAGTGACAGCAGTCAATAAAAAGCATGGTGCTGTCACAGAAACAGACCTACAGACCAATGGAATAGAATAGAGAGTTTAAAAATAAATTCACACATTTGTGGTCAACTGATAACAAAGGTTCAAAGAGGGACATATGATCTCTTCAATAGTGTTGGGAACAACTGGACATCCACTGCAGAAGAATGAATTAGACCATACACAGAAGTCAACTCAAAACGTATTAATGGGGCTGGGGCTATAACTCAGTGGCAGAGTGCTGGCCTAGCACACGTAAGGCCCTGCGTTCAATCAAACCCCAGCACCACCAAAAAAAAAAAAAAAAGATTAATAATTTGAAAGTAAGAACCAAAACGTAAAAATACTAGAAGAGGACTGGGGGTGTGGCTCAGTGGTAGAGCACTTGCCTAGCACCTATGAGGTCCTGGGTTCCAGCCTCAGCACCACACAAAAATTAATTAATTAATTAATTAATTAGAGGTATTATGTTCATCTACAACTAAAAAAGTTTTTTAATATTAGAAGAAAACATAGGCAAAAAGCTGACTTTGGTTTCGGCCAAGTTTTTTTTTATATTGCTCCCAAAACACGCAAAGAATACAAAAACAGACAAATAAGAACTCATCAACCAAAATCTCCCACCCAGCAAAGAGCCATCTCATGATTCAGGGAAAATATTTGCAAGTCATATATTTGAAAGTGGCTAATATCTGAAATATAAAAGGAACTCAAATAAAATAGCAAGAAAACTCAAATAATCCAATTGTTTTTTTAAATGAGCAGAGAACCTGAACAGACATTTCTCAAAAGAAGGCATAACAAAGGGCCAAGAGGTATATGAAAAGGTACTCAAGACCACTCATCATCAGGGAAATGCAAATTAAAACCTCTATGGTTGTGCTCCATTTGTGTGCAATGTGTCAGAATGCACTGTATTGTCATGTATACTAATTAGAACAAATTAAAAACTTCTAAAAAATAAAATAAAATAAAAACAATATGAGCCAGTACAGTGGTGCTCACCTGTAATCCCAGCTATACAACAGGCTGAGGCAGGAGGATAGGAAGTTCCAGGCCAGCCTCAACAACTTAGCAAGACCCTGTCTCTAGAAAAAAAGTGGGGGGGGGGCAGAGAAGTAGCTCAGACATGTGTGTGCGTGCATACACACACACGCTATGAAAATATCACTTCATAATTAGGTTGTTTTACAAAAAAGAAAAAAGGGTTGGGTATAATATGGTAGTAGAGGATTTTCCCAGCATGCTTGAGGCCTAGTTTGGATCCCCAGCATCAGAGAGAAATGTAGAGGAGGGATAAGATAACAAGTGTTGGCAAGGATGTGGAACAAAAGAAACCCTTGCACACTCTTGGTGAGAATGGAAATTAGTACAATCACTATGGAAAACAGCATGGAGATTCCTCAAAAAATTAAAAAGAGAATCATATGATCCAGCAATTCCACTCAGGGGCATATATTCAAAAACAAATAAAATCAGTATGTCAAAAAAAAATCCATACTCTGCTGGGCATAGTGGCCTACACCTGTAATCCCAGCAGCTCGGGAGGCTGAAGCAGGATGAACAGAAGTTTAAAGCCAGCCTCAGCAACTTAGTGAGGCCTTAAGCAACTCAGTGAGACCCTGTCTCTAAATAAAATATAAAACAGGGCTGGGGATGTGACTCAGTGGTTGGGCACCTCTGGGTTCAATCCCTGTACCCATCCCCCAAAAAAGATATCCACACTCTCATGTTTATTGCAACACTATCACAATAGTCAAGATATGAAATAAACCCAAGTGTCCATCAACTGATGAATGGATAAAGAAAATGTTGTGGATGTACACAGTGGAAGACTATTCATCCTTCAAAAAAGATAGCTTGCCATTTGTGACAATGTGGATGAACCCAAAGGACATGGTGTTAAAGTAAAATAAGCCCGGTACAGAGAGATAGATACCACATGATCTCACTTATATGTGGAATCCAGGGGAGTTTTAACTATTAGCCAGGTACAGTGACGAGCCTATAGTTCCACCTACTCAGGAGGCTGAGGCAGTAAGATAACATGAGTCCAGGAGTTCAAGGCCAGCTGAGGCAACAGAAAAACTCTGACTCATAAAGAGATGATAGATAGATAGATAGATAGATAGATAGATAGATAGATAGATAGACAGACAGACATAGATATATAGATACATAAATTGCACTAACAAAAGCAGAGAGTACACTGGTTGCCAGGGACTGAGCAGGAGAAGGGGTAAGAATGGGGAGCTATTTGTTGAAGGGCATTAGACAGGAGGAATAATTTCTGGAGAACCACTGTATAGCGTGGCAACTATAATAAATAATAATGTAGCCAGGCGTGGTGACCCTCACCTGTAATCCCAGCAACTCAGGAGGTTGAGGCGGAAGGATCGCTGGTCTGTGACCAGAATGAGCAACACAGTCCGCCCCAACCCAAAGCTCATGTGAGATCCTGAATCAAAAATGTGAAAGATACATATATAAAAGGGCTGGGGTGTGGCTCAGTGGTAGAGCACCCCTGGGTTCAGTACCCAGCACCACTAACACCTCAAATCCAGTCAAAACAAGTTGTCTGGTTACAAATGAACTAGGAAGACATGAACCATGGACCATATTGTCCTGTTCAAGGGGACTGTGTATAGAGCTTCTACAGCAAATGAGGCAGAAACACACTTATCTGTGTCTGAGGCACTGTCCTGCACGGGGCGAATGGGGAGTGTGACTTACCAAGGTCCATAAGTACCTGGAGCCACCTTAACAGAGCTGGTTCATCAGAATGACCTAGTCTGATGCTTTCAACCACTATGATGACCCACCTGATTGTCCCTCCTGCAAACGTTTAACAGACTAGGAGAAATGAATGCACATGGAAGTCCAGCTAGCTCCATAAATTATATTTCTTGTGTTCTGTCCATCCTATAAGAATGAATGGCTGGGTATGGTGGTGTGTGCTTGTAATCCCAGCAGCTCTGGAGGGTGAGGTAGGAAGATTGTGAGTTCAAAGCCAGCCTCATGCAAAACCGAGGCGCTAAGCAACTCAGTGAGACCCCGTCTCTAAACAAAATACAAAACAGGGCTAGGGATGTGGCTGTGGTCCAGCGCCCCTGACTTCAATACCTGGTATAAAAAATAAAATAATAAAAAAAAAAAAAAACGGATGGCAGCATTCCAGTTTTCTTTTCCTTTTAAAAATCTAGTAAGATTCTATTCCTTCACTCCTAAAGTTACATGAAGCCATGTGACTTGTTTTGGCCAATGAAAAGTGAGTGGAAGAAACAAAAGTCTCCTCCAGTAGAAAACTATAAGAAACAGTGAGTGATTTGCTGTGACCCTTTTCCTTCCTCTGTAATTATTGAGATGGAACTAGATGAAGCATGTGGACTTCATCAGCCTGGATCGCTGAGAGACAATGAGGATCAGAGCCCCTCTACTAAACTGCAGAAGTGAGAAACACACTTTCATTGTGTGAAGCCACTGAGATTTGGGGATTACTTGTTACTGTAGCAGAAGCTAGACCATCTTGACTGATACAGTGTAAGCCATTCCCACTGAGTCTTCTCATCTCTGCTTTTGGAAAAGAAAAATAGAATTTCTGAGCCCAAGAAGCTTAGAACCAGACCCTGAGACAAGGAGACCAGTCTTAAAGAACCAATTACCTGTCTTTCTTCCCTTCAGCTTGCAATCACTAATATTTGAGGTATTTGTCATGGTTTAAATGTGTCTGCCCCACCCAAAGCTCATGTTTTGGAAACTTAGTCCTCAAATTTACATGTTAATGACAGTTGGAGGCAGGGCCTTTGGAAAGTAATTAGAATTAAATGACTTCATGAGGGCAGGGTCCCCATAATGGCATGAGTGGCTTCATAAGGAAACTGGGAGACCTGAGCTGACACACTTGCTCTGTCTCACCACACAATGCCCTCTGCCATGTTATGATGCAACAAGAGGGCCTTCCCCAGATATTGGCACAATGCCCTGGGACTTTCCAGCCTCCAGGATGGTGAGCTAAATAAATCTCTATTCTCTATAAATTACCCAGTGTGCACAGTCGGTTATAGCAACAGGAAGTGGACTAAAAAAGAATTTCATTTGGCAGCTGACCACAGGATGAAGTCCACCTGCTTCATCACCCCACACAAACAACTGTCAGAACCATGTCCAACCTACAGATGTGTTCAGGTAGCAGTGCTTAAAATTTTTAAGTATGGGTTAGGGGTGGGGCTCAGTGGTTGAACACTTTACCCAGCGCACATTAGGCCCTATGTTCAATTCACAGTGCAGCCAAAAATAAAATACTGAAAATAAATTTTTAAATTGGAAAAGTTTACCTAAAAATCTGAATTTCTCCCCGGTAATCCCAGTAACTCAGGAGGCTGAGGCAGGAGGATAACAAGTTCAAGGCCAGCCTCACAATTTAATGAGACCCTCAGCAACTTAGCAAGATCCTGTATCAAAATAATTTTTTTTAAGAAAGAAATGAGTAGGTACTCAGTAATAAAGTACCCCTGAATTTAATCCCCAGTATCAAAAACAATTTTTAATAGAGTAAAAAATATTTATTGATAAAAAAAAGATGCTTTGGAATTACTGATTTTTTAAAGGGTTACAAAATTTAATGCACAGCATGATCCCATTTTTCTAAAAATAAATGTACACATATACAAATAAGATACATAAAACCACTTGGAAAAATACAACAAGATATTTACAGTGGTTACCATGTATAGTAAAATTATGGTGATTATACCTTCTTCTGGATTATTTATAATTTCTAATTTTTCTAGAAACATGATCTAGTAATAAGAAAATTAGTTTTAAAATATAAACTAATAACTGAAAACAGGTACAGTATTAAGTCAACATTTTCAAAATAAACTCTCCAAGTATAGGAGGAGTTCCATCAGTTCTCAGAACTTGGAATAGTGATTTCTCCTCAGTCTCCAAATGCTATCTATAAAGGTTGAGAAAATCTAGGAATCACATATAAAAAGAAATGTGTATACCAGGGCAAGTCCTCAAATAAGGAGCTCCTACGGGATGTCCGCATTACTTATCAACCCACCAGCACCTGAACAATCAAGGATGTTAAAGCACTACTCCAATTACCTACTTTAGACACTGCCTCTGACATTACCAAAAGGGTTGTTCGAGGTGTGAATGGGAAAAGTAACTATCATTATTCATGCCACTGAAGAGAGGATCTTTAATCACCAACTTTTGGGGAAAAGTCACACTACAATGTGATGGCCCTCAAAATTCCATGAGAATTCCATATTCAGGGTCCAAACAGATCATTCAGGCCCAAAGTTCAGTGTCTGCATCTCTGCTGCCATTCTTCTCCTGTTCCAAAATTCTGCTGGCTCACAGCAGGAGGTTTGAGCAGATTTTCCAGCCCTTTTAACACTCTGTGACACCAGGATTAACACCAACATAGGCTGCAGATTCAACCTAATGAGACTGATCCCACTGCAGTCCAAGACAGGGAGTCTCTCAGAACCCAAGTCAGTCCTCAGCCTCAACAACACAGGATCCCAAAAATAATTTTTATAGATAGGTAGATATAGATTGATTGATACAGATATAGGTAGATTGATATACACATATTTTTACATGCACACACACACACACACACACACACACACATATTTCTGGCTGCTCAGAAAAACTAGACTATCTAGTCCCCTTGGTCCCGTGTTTTTGTTTTGTTTCATTTGGGTAGTACCAGGGATTGAACCCAGGGTTGCTTCGCCACTGAGTTACATCCCTAGCCCACCCCCACCCCCCGTTATTTTTTCTTTTGAGACAGTCTTCTTAACTTTCTCAGACTGACCTTGGACATGCAATCCTGCCTCAGCCTCTAGAGTAACTGAGATTACATGTGTGCACAACCATGCCCACCTGGCTTTTTTTTTTTTTAAGATGAACTTCTTTTGATTTGTTCTTTTTACTTATATATAACAGCAGAATGTATTTTGACATATTATACAAAGTATAACTTCCCATTTTTGTGGTTGTACATGATGTGGAGTTACACTGGTCATGTATTCATTTATGGACAATAGGAAAGTGAGGTCCAATTCATTCTACCATCTTTCTTATTCCCATCCCTCTCCCTTTATCTAATCCCAGGAACTTCTATTCTTCTATTCTTCCCTCCCATACCGCTTATTGGGTGTTAGCATCCACATATCAGAGAGAACATTTGGCCTTTGGTTTGGGGGGATTGGTTTATGTAGTAGAATGAAATTGAACCCCTATCTATCACCCTGCAAAAAAATTCCAGTTCCATCCATATACCTATAAATGCCCTATTTTCTTTCTTCTTTATGGCTGAGTAATATGCAATTGTGTATATGTACCACATTTTTTTATCCATTCATCTGTTGAAGGGCCCCTAATTTAGTTCCATCGCTTAGCTATTGTGAAATGAGCTGCTATAAATATTGATGTGGATGTGTCTCTGTAGTATGCTGATTTTAAATACTTTGGGTATGTACCAAGGAGTGGGATAACTAAGTCAGATGGTGGCTCCATTCTAAAGAATCTCCATACTGCTTTCCAGAGTGATTGCATCAATTTGCAGTTCCACCAGCAATGTTAGAATCTACTTTTCTCCCCACATTCTCACCAACATTTACTGTTACTTGTATTCTTTATAATCGCCACTCTGAATGGAGATGGAAAAACAGTGTAAATTTGCATTTCTCTAATTGCTAGAGATGTTCAACATTTTTTTTGTATATTTGTTGACTGATCATATTTCTTCTTCTGTGAGGGGCCTCTTCGGTTCCTCTGCCCCTTTATTGATTGGGTGTTTCTTTTTTGTTGTTGTTGTTGGTTTTTGTTTTGGGGGGTTTTTTGTTGTTTGTTTGTTTGTTTGTTTGTTTTACTGTTAAGTTTTTTAGTTCTTTATATATCCTGGAGATTAATGTTCTAACTGAGATGAGGGTGGCCAAGATTTTCTTTCATTCTGAAGGCTTTCTCTTCCTGTTCTTGATTGTTTTCTTTGCTGTGAAGAAACTTTTTAGTTTGATACCATCTTGTTTATTGATTCTTGATTTTATTTCTTGTGCTTTAGGGTCTTTTTTAAGAAATTTGGTTCTTAAGCCAACATGATGGAGAATAGAGCCTATATTTTCTTCTAGTAAGTGCAGAATCTGTGGTATAATTCCTAGGTCCAAGCTTGATCCACTTTGAGTTTTGTGCAGGGTGATAGATAGGGATTCAATTTCATTCTACTACATATGGATTTCCAGTTTTCCCAGCACCGTTTTTTTGAAGAGGCTATCTTTTCTCCAAAGTGTGTTCGTGGTGCCTGAGATATTTGTGTGGGTTTGTCCCTGTGTCTTTTATTCTGTTCCATTGATCTCCAAGTATGTTTTTGTGCCAATACCATGCCATTTTTGGTACTATAGCTCTGCAGTATAATTTAAGGTATTGTGATGCTTCACTTTTCTCGCTAAGGATTATTTTCCTTTTCTCAATAAGAATATTCTGGGCCTCTTATTTTTCCAAATGAATTTCATAGCTGCTTTTTCTATTTCTATGAAGAACATCATTGGAAGTTCAATAGGAATTGCATTAAATCTGTATGGTGATATGGGTAGTATGGCCATTTTGACAATATTAATTCTGCCTATCCAAGAACATGGGACATTGTTCCAATTCTAAGGTCTACTTCAATTCTTTTTCTAGTATTCTGTAGTTTTTATTATATAGGTCTTTCACCTCTTTTGTTAGGCAAATTCCCAAATATTTTTTTTTGAGGCTATTGTGAATGGGATAGTATTCCTAATTTCTCTTTCAGTTGACTCATCACTGATGTATAGGAATGCAATTGATTTATGGGTGTTAATTTTATATCCTGCCACTTTGCTTAACTCATTTATTGGTTCTTGAAGTTTTTGGTGGAGTTTTTTGGGTCTTCTAAGTATAGAATCATGTTGTTAACAAATAGGGATAGTTTAATTTCTTCTTTTCCTATTCATATCCCTTTAATTTCTTTCTTCTGTTTAATTTCTCTATGGCTAGAGTTTCAAGGACAATGTTGAATAGAAGTGGTGAAAGAGGGCATCCTTGACTTTTTCCAGTTTTTAGAGGGAATGCTTTCAATTTTTCCTATTTAGAATGTTGTTGTAATTGGTTTAACATATCTACTTTTACAATGTTGAGGTATGTTCCTACTATCCCTGGTTTTTCTAGTGTTTTTAACATGAAGGGGTGCTGTATTTTGTCAAATGCTTTTTCTGCATTTATGGACATAATCATGTCATTCTTGTTTTTAAGTCTATTGGTGTGATGAATTACATTTATTGATTTCCATATGTTGAATCAAATTCGCATCCCTGGATGAAGCCTAATTGATTGTGGTGCACCTTTTTTTTAAAAAAATTTATTTTCAGTACATTAAATTTACTCATGAAAACATTCTAAAAATGTACAATTTTTCCTTTTTAACAAAGTATAATAAAACATAAAATCCCCAAAAACAGAATACTTGACATTTACAATTCAAAATCAAATTAGCAGAATATTAAATATTTACAAAACTATATCTTTTAAAAATATTTATAGAGTAACATGCAATTTTGTAGAACTGACAAAAGAATGACTCAAAAATGGGAGAATATTCCTTCATTCCTAAGAAGAAAGCATGTCTAATAGAAGCTGTGAAGGTTTCAGTCTCGGCTCCAACGCCTCATCTCTGCACACAGGAGAAATGACACATGTGGCCACCATTCCCTCCGCTGGTGAGCAGGGTGGTGGTCCACCAGCACAGTATATGGTTTTCTAGAGTATGCTAGAGTGGACCAGAGACCTCACTTACTCAGCCCTGGGACTGTTCAGCAATAGCCTCCTCGGATGGCATGTCTTTCAGTGTCACCTAACATGTTCCTTAGAAGTCACCTGCACTTAGGTTATAAATGTGTTTTTTGCAATTTGCCAGTATTTTATTAAGAATTTTGGCATCTGTGTTCATCAGGGGTATTGGACTAAAGTTTTCTTTCCTTGATGTGTCTTTGGTTAGTATCAGGGTGATGCTAGCTTCATAGAATGAGTTTGGAAGGGTTCCCTCCTTTTCTGTTTCATGGAATAATTTGTGGCGGATTGGTATAAGTTCTTCTTGGAAGGTCTGGTGGAACATGGTTGAGAATTTGGTCCTGGGCTTTTCTTTGTTGGTGGGCTTTTCTTTGTTGGTAGGCTTTTGCTGGCATCTTCAATTATATTAGTTAAAATTCATCTGTTTAAATTTTCTATGTCCTCCTGATTCAATTTGTGCAGGCATATGTCTCTAGAAATTTGTTGATGACTTTAAGATTTCCTATTTTATTAGAGTATAAATTTTCAAAATAGTTTCTGATTATAGTCTGTATTTCAGTAGTGTCCATTGTAATATTACCTTTTTCACCACAAATTTTAGTAATTTGAGTTTTTTCTGTCTCTTCATTAGCATGGCTAATAATTTTATTTATTGATAAGATATTTATAAATGAGAATTTATTTATCATTTTTAAATTATTTGTTTATAATTTTTAAATTATTTATTATCATCTTTAATTACTTATTTATTTTTTCCCAAAGAACCAACTTTTGTTCCATTAATTTTTCTGTTTATTTTTTTTCAGTTACATTCATTTCAATTATTTCCTGTCTTTTTCTGGCTTTGGTGTTGATTTGTTCTTTTTCTAGAACTTTGAGATGTAATATTAGGTTATTTATTTGGTGACTTTCTATTTTTTAATGAATTAACTCAATGCAGTAAACTCTCCTCTTAGCATTGCCTTCATAGTGTCCAAGATATTTTGATATATTTTATTGATGTTCTCATTTACCTCTAAGTATTTTTTTTTATTTCATGCCTGATTTCTTCTGCTATCCATTGATCATTCAATAGCCTATTATTTAGCCTCCAGGTGTTAAGAGTATCTTCTATTTTTTTATTTTATTGTTGATTTCTGATTTCATTCCATAATGAACCGATACAATGCAAGGTACCATCTCTATTTTTTTTTTTTTTTGTCTTTGCTAAGTGTTGCTTTGTGGCCTAAGTAAGATATGGTCTATTTTAGAGTAGGAGCCATGTGCTGCTGAGAAGAAAGTAAATTCAGTTATTGATGGATGAAATATTCTATATATATGTCTGTTAAGTTTAAATTATTAACTGCATTTTTTTAGTTCTATAGCTTTTTGATTTAGTTTTTGTTTGGAGGATCTATCCAGTGGTGAGAGAGGTATGTTAAAGTCACCCCATATTATTGTGTTGTGGTCTCTTTGATTCTTGAATGTGAGGATTTGTTGATGTACATAGATGCTCCATTGTTTGGGGCATAAATATTTACAACTGTTAGGTCTTGTTGATATATAATTCCCTCAAGCTGTATAAAAATGTCCTTCTTTTCCATTCTGATTGACTTTGGCTTGAAGTCCACTTTATCTGATATAAGGATAGAAATACCTGCTTGGGCCTCTTTATGAGATCCGTGTAGGTTTTTTTGTCAGCTTTTTTGTTGCTGTGACTAAAGGACCCGACCAGAACAACTGTACAGAAGGAAAAATTTATTTGGAGGCTCATGATTTCAGAGGTCTCAGTCCATAGACAGCCAGATCCACTCCAGGGGATCCAGGTGAAGCAAAACTTCATGGCAGAAGAGTGTGGCAGAAGGAAGCAGCTCACATGATGATTAGGCAGCAGAGAGAGACTCCACTCACCAGATATGAAATATATACAACAAAGGCATATACACAGGGACCCACCTCCTCCAGCCACATTCTACCCACCTTTAGTTACCACTCAGTTAATCCTTCCAGAGGATTAATTCACTGATTGAGTTAAGGCTCTCATAACCCAATCATTTCTTCTCCAAACCTTCTTGAGTTGTCTCACACATGAGTTTGGGGGCAACACCTCACATCCAAACCATAATAAATGATATGGGTTTTTCTCATTCTTTTACCTTCAGTCTGTGGAAATCTTTGTCTATAAGGTGAGTCTCTTGGAGACAGTATATTGTTGGGTCTTGTTTTTTAATCCAATCTCTCAATCTATGTCTTTTGATTGATGAGTTTAGGCCATTTACATTCAATGTTATTATTGAGATATGATTTTTATTCCCTGCCATTTTGATTTATTTATGGTTTCAATTTGAGTTAGGTTTCTTCTCCTTTGATTGAGTATTCTTCTAGTGTAGTTCCTCCCTTTGCTGGTTTTCACCTTTATTTTTTATTTCTTCTTCAGGAAATATCTTATTGAGCACATTTTATAGTGCAAGCTTTCCAGTTGTGAATTCTTTTAACTTTTGTGCATTATGGAAGGGTTTTTATTTTGTCATCAATTATGAAGCTTTTTGCCGGGTATAGTATTCTTGTCTGACATTCATTTTGTTTCAGAGCTTGGTATATATTTTTCCAAGACCTCCTAGATTTGAGGATCTGTGTTGAGAAATCAGCTGAGATCTGGATTGGTTTCCCTCTAAATGTCACCTCTCATTTTTCTCTGGCAACCTTTAAAATTATATCCTTATTCTTTATGTTAGGCATTTTCATAATAGCATGCGTTGGTGTGGGTCTGTTGTAATTTTGTATATTTGTGGTCCTGTAAGCCTCTTATATTTGATTTTCCATTTCATTCTTTAGGTTTGGGAAATTTCCTGATATTATTTCATTGAAAAGATTGTACATTCCTTTGGTTTATATCTCCAAGCCTTCATCTATTCTAATACATCTTAACTTTGGTGTTTTCAGGTTATCCCATATTTGTTGGAAGTTCTGGTCATGATCTCTTAACATCTTTTCTCCATAGTCAGCTTTATTTTTAGGATTATATATGTTGTCTTCATTGCCTGAAACTCTCTTCCAAGTGATCTGTTCTGCTGGTGATGCTTTCCATAAAATTTTTAATTTGGTTTATTGATTCCTTCCTTTTGAGGATTTCTGCTTCATTATTTTTCCCATAATCTCTCTTTACTGAAGTGATCTTTCACTTCCTGTATTTTCTCTCTGATTTCACTCCTTACATCATCTTTTACCTCACAGATCAGTTTAACTGTGTACCTTCTAAATTCCTTTTCTGACATTCCTTCATCTGTGATGTTGATGGATTCTGTTGAAGTATCTTGGTTTGTTTGGGATGATTTATTCCCTTGCTTTTTCATGTTGTTTTTGTGTCTACCCATCTAACAGTATAGACCTGAGGCAGTAGAGTTCCTACCCTGTGGACTTATAGTGTCCCTGAAGGATTCCAGTACCTCACCATTTAGGAAGAGACAAATAATAGTAATCAATGCAAAGAATATACAGCATTAAACCTGCTATGATGTCTACAATGTTAATTGTCACAATAAACAGAAACTATATGATCAGTAATTGCCTACAATAAAAATGGTAAGTTTGCAATAGGGTTTACAATTTCAAATGAGGGACAGGAAGAAAACAGAAGTGATGTAGGATGTGATGATTATGAGGGAGGAGGAGAGAAGATAGAAGTAAACAAGCAAGAATGAAAGAAAAAACAATGGAGATTGGCTATTAGAAGAAAAGAAAAATAACAGAATGGAAGGAAACAATATGTAACATATATACAAATATATATGTGTAAACGTTTAAAAAATTAAATTAAAATAGAATACAGAACATTATTGAAATACAGTAATCAAAATCCTAGCCCTCAAAATCTGATCCATGAAAAGTAACTGGCCTCAAAAATGCTAGAAATAAGTAAAAACCAAATATGAATATGTATAAATATTCATGAACCATTAAGGTCACAATTAAACAGAGGAAGAGGGGAACATCTCAATGAAAAATTAAAAAAATGGTTTCCGTTGGAGTTCAACAGATCCTCAACTTCCCATTTCAGCAGTTTTATGTGGGGTGGTCTGGAGTGTGATGCTTGCTACACCTTGAGAGCGGGGTGTTGTGAGAGAGGTGATTCTGTAGGTGGGACTCCTGGAGGCAGGGTTTAGGCATCGGTAGGCTCCAGGCTCCAGGCTCTTTTTTTTTTTTTTTAGGATTCAAGTTTATTTTAGTATTGAAATTTGTCAACATTATTAAGACTAAATAAGCATTGATGAGCTACCCTTTGAACCTAAACTATTTAAGAATGCTACTTATATTAAAATAAAAAGCCCTGTATTATAATCTAATTTATAACCAATTTTTTGGTGTATGATTCATATATAAGCTGATGACTGTGGACAGACATTAAACTCAGAAAGTATGCTGCTTGCACTAATGGATAACAAAAACAAATTATTCATATAACACTTTAAATTGGAAGTTTAATAAATTTCAGTTCCCCAAATTGATTTACATGAGTCACTTGTGGGATACCATTATAAGAAAATACATATGATACAAGCTACGGAACCAATACTTAATCATAATATAATTGATAGAAACGTGAAAACAAGCTGTTATATATAGATAAGGACAAGCATTGAGGAAAAGGAAAGAATATATAGAAATCTGGGCTGTTAACTGAAGCAGTTAGAGAAAATAGTATTACTGAAAACTGGTAATAGATAACTAATCTCCAAAAGTAATATCAGGTTTAAATTACCAAAATTTAAAATTTATTTTTTGTGGTACTGGGGATTGAACCCAGGGGTGCTCTACTACTGAGCCACATCCCAAGCTAGTTTGGGTTTTTATTTTGAGACAGGGTCTTGCAAAGTTGCCCATGAGGGCCTCAAACTTGTGATCCTCCCACCTTAGCCTCTTGAATTCCTGGGATTTTAGGTGTGCATCACTATGCTTGGCTAAATTTCATTATTCTGAAAATAGCCATTTTATTTAATTCACAGAAAATTGACAAACTCTTGGATTCTGAATTTTTGGTAAAATGTTAAAAGACCAAGGTTAAAAAACCTATACTATAGATATCAAATGCAGTTTACGTATTTTAGAACAAACATATTGTTTTGAAGTGTATTTTTGAATTCTACATTCCATATTCTCTCCACATAACCCACATCTGGGAAAACATACCATCCCCTAAAAGCGAAACAAAACAGAACTTTCATTAATTTGAAACTAAAGTGCAGCTCTCCACTTCTTGTTAGGATCCGTGTTGCTAAATATTTTCCCTTCTTTTTCTAGTTTTTTCAAATGAAGCAAGACGTTACTTTCAGCCATTTTATGTAAATTCTCAGGAATATTCTGGATATATAATATTTGCTTTGATCTTCAATAACTCTTTCAGGGAGTTCATATAATCATAGAGGTCTTCAAATATAGTTTTTCCTTCCCCAAGAATGCAATCTCCAGAAAAGAGGGCATTTTCCTCTTCTAAGAGTAGAGCCATATGATCATCAGCGCGGCCAGGTGTGTCTATAACTCTTAGAATGGCTCCCTCAGTCTTAATCACATCTCCATCTTTCAGATAAATATATTGTTGCTCTCCATTTCCTATAATTTCTTTTCTGTGAGGATTCCGTGGGAGTTTTTTAATACAATAGGTAGTTTCTAGAGCCGGTCCCCACCAGGTAGGTGTTGGTGCCTTGCAGGGTCATGGGACAGGATCCAGGCTCTTTGCTGAATGCCAATTGGTCTGGAGATTTGCTGGGCCACACTGGAAGACTGCGCCCCAGGGATCTCCCCTGGGTTCCACTCCTGCAATGGAGAGCCGATTCTTAGTCCACTCCATTACCTGCAGACCCCACATTTCCTGTTATGGGGTTCAGTCTCCAAACTCAATCTCTCCATGCCCACCCTTTTGAATTCCCAACCAGGTGTGTCTCTCCCAGCTGGTCCTGCAAGCAGCCAGATCAGAGGGATAGAGCCCAGTGGGTTTCCATAACCGGTTGTCTCCTGTGTAAACCCCTCTCCATGTCTGATTTTCTCCTGGTCACTCAGGCATACTCTGTGTCAGGCAGTATGGATTAGCCAGGATTATATTTTGGGCCAAACTTGGGTTTGCCAGGAGTCTGCTACCCCAGTTACTGGCCCCTGCACCATGGCTGCAAAATGGTTCCTTCTTCTGTCCTCCACACACATCCAGGAGAGATGCAGTTTCTTTCCCAGAGGAGGATACTGTGCCAAATGCCTTTCAGGTTCGTCAGGCAGTGTCTTTGATCTCTAAACTCTGTACCTGGACACACCTCAGGCCTCCTAAAAATGCAGGTTCCTTTAATTCCCTTATCCCTCCACTTTGCTGGAGGAGGGACCACTCTGGCTGGTGCCTCCTGCTGCAGCTGCAGCTATGGCACTCAGGATTTCTTCCTTATTTTATTATGTACAACCTCTTGAGTCCCCAATCTACTCTGAATGTCCAGTATTAAATCTCAGTAAATTCCCCCCAACCTTTTTTTTCACCCACCTTGCTGAGAAACTGCCTACCTGCTATTTTGGTCCCAGACCAGGGAGCAGTTAAGAAAGGGCCTTTCTCTATTCCTCCACCTTGAAACCCTCCTCCCGACCTGGGTTCTTACGTGACTTAAACTGAAATCAGACCTGCCCTTTCAGATAGGAACTGAGTACACCAAAATGCCACAGACCCCACGGTTCCCTACTGTCTCAACCTCAGTTGGCTTCATCCACTTAGGTCATCGTCCTGAACTCTGAAAGCATCTGAGTTTGTGATCTCTGCGTCTCTTGACCCTTATATACACATACCCACCCTTCTTTCTAGTCATTCCATGAATCTAATCTTGTCTCCAATGTTCTCTTTCACCCTCTTTGCCTTTGTATTCTATTTCCTCCCTCTACAATGCCCTTCATTATTTCCACTGATTGAAGTGAACCCGTCCATTGGTCAAGACCCAGCATAACTGTCACAATCTGGGTGACAACAAAGTGAGCGGAAGGGAAGCAGACACCTACCTCAGCATCCATCCCTACTTCCTGCATCTCACAGCTTTCCCTGCAGTCACAGATGGTCACATATCTAAGTCCTGGCAAAGAGATCGAAGTAGAAGTATGTGATAGATTTCCAGCAAGGCCATCCATAGGAAAGTGTCTCTCCTAGGAACTGGCATGCACCCCTCAACCTCCTTCAAGGACACACAGTCTGCCTCTTCATTGCACTTCACCTCTTTCAAGCCAGTCCTCAAATGTCATCCCTCAGCGAGATATTTTCTAATGACTCAGTTAAAAATATTGAGCCCTCACCAGGCATGGTGGCCCACTCCTGTAATCCTAGCTACTGGGGAGGCTGAGGCAGGAGGATGCAAGTTTGAGAATAGGCTGGGCAACTTAGCAAGAATGTGTCTCAGAATTAAAAATAAAAAAGGTTGGTGATGCAATAGCCAAACTATGGAACCAGCCCAGGTATCTATCAAAGGACGAACAGATTAAAAAAAAAAAAAAAAAAAAATGTGGTGGGGCTGGGGCTGTAGCTCAGCGGTAGAGCGCTTGCCTCACACTTGTGACGTACTGGGTTCGATCCTCAGCATCAAATAAATAAATAAATAAAATAAAGATACTGTGTTCATATTTTTAAAAAATCTTTTTTTTAATGTGGTATATATACACAATGGAGTTTTATTCAGCCATAAAGAAAAATGAAATTATGTCACTTGCAGAAAAATGGATGGAACTTGAGACATTATGTTAAGCCAAACTCAGAAGATCAAGGGTGATGTTTTTGCTTGTGTGTAAAATCTAGAGGGGAAAAAGAAAAAGAAAAGGTGGGAATAAATCTATGAAAATCAAGGGAGATCTGTAGAGAAGAAGAACGGAGGTGGGGGCGAAGAAAGGAGGGAAGGGGGATCAATTGGGGAATGATATCAGCCAAATTATATTGTTATATTTTGCACATGTACAAATATGTAGCAAAAAATTCCACCTTTATGCACCCTATAATATGCCAATGAAAACTATGGGAAAATAAATGCTGGTAATGAAGCTCAGTAGCACAGTACCCCTGGGTCAATCCCTAGTACCACAAAAATAAATTCATCCATCCATTTAATATTGGTCTCTCTTCCAGACTCTCCTGATCATTTCCCTGCCATTTATGCGGATAGCATTTACTTTTTAGTGTCCTATATAATGAACTTCTTTATATTTATTTATTGCCTGACACTCCATAAAGATATAAGCTTCACAAGGGCAGGAGAGTGTCATTGTTTTCAACTCTGCATCCCAAGCAGCCAGATCAGGCCTCTGAGAGACATCACTAAGAGCCTTGAATGAATAAATAGACCTCACTCCTTCCCTGCAATTTGAAACTCAAGCCCCCCACCCCCACACCCGGCACTGAGGCTCAAACCAGGGCCTTGCACCTGCCAGGCAAGTGCTCTACCACTCAGGCACACCAGTAACCCCCTTTTTAAATTTTTTTATTTTGAGGTAGGATCTCACTAGGCTGCCCAGGCCAGCACTGAATTTTTGATCCCTGGGCTGCAGCCTCCTGAGTAGCCGGGTCTGCAGGAGTGCGTCTCAATGCCTCGCCAAAACAGATACTTAGAGGCTCAGTGTTACCCCAGTTTCCATTAAAAAGCCAGACCTGTCCATCCTGTCTCCCCAGCCACCCCTTTCTGTTCCCGATCTTTTCCCCTGCAGTCCATCCTACAGACAGAAGGCTTCGCTGTGTCACTGCCCTGCTTAAAACCTTTCTTTGGTCCCCACGGCCCTGAAGCTAAAGTGCAAACTCCAAATGGCCCGCTAAACCTTATGGGATTCAGCCTCTACTCCAGCCAAGCCTCCTACCGGCGCCTCCACCCAGGACTGCTCAGGCCTGGGGTGCACCTTACTGTTGGCCCAGGAGCTTTCTGCAGACCTTTATATCCTCTTCCTTTTCTACTGAAAATGCTTTCCCCCTTCTATTTCACCAGGCCTGATCCTGACTGTCCTTGGGGACTTTGGCACCTCCTCCTCTGGACAGCCTTCCCTAACTGATCCTCAAGCACGGTGAGGTGTCCCACCCTGAGATCATATATCACCCCATGCTGATCTCTACCAGCCTTGCTGACTTTAACGTAAGATCACAGTGCCTTGAGAACTGGAGTTTTGCCTTCTCCTATAAACCCAGGAAAGGTAGAGGATCTATACATAGTAGGAACTCAGTTAAATAAGAGTGGTGGAAAGCAGAAGAAGGAAGGAAATCATTGGGTCTCAAATGCTCAGCTCTGTTTTGGGGGCACACGGGGCTGTACCTCTCCACCCTCTTGAGCTCATGCACAGCCTCGTAACCTGCTTTGGGCCACGAAGTATGAGTGAAATGGCAGGTGTGGCTTCAAGGCATAAGCTAAAGGCCAGTCTGTGGTCTCCAGCCTTGTCACTGCCTGCAGGGTTGTAGGTGCATGTGTTGAGATGGAGCCTCTGTCATCTGGGGCCCTGAGTGTCTGAGACAAACTGACACGCAGCACTAAGGGAGAAAGACACTCTGTTCTTTTGCTGACAGTTTGCAGCTTATTGTTAACCCAGCATAATCACCATCTGCTCTGACCAATGCACTTGGTTTGAGATCTTTTATGGTTTAGATACGAGGTGTCCCCAAAAGCTCATGTGGAAGACAATGCACAAAGCTTTAGAGGTGAATGATTAGAGGAGAGTTATAACCCACATCAGTAAATTAATCCACTGATAGGAACTAACTGGGTGGTAACTGAAGGCAAGTAGGGTGTGGGCAGAAGAGAAACGTTACTGGGGTTGTGCCTTTGGGGTTTATATTTTATCCTTGGTGAGCAGAGTACCCTCTCTCTTTCCCCACCTCCTTTGGATTGAACTCAGGGGCACTCGACCACTGAGCCCCATCCCCAGCCCTATTTTGTATTTTATTTAGAGACAGGGTCTCACTGAGTTGCTGAGCACCTCACTTTTGCTGAGGCTGGCTTTGAACTTGTGATCCTCCTGCCTCAGCCTCCTGAGAGGCTGGGATTACAGGTAGGCACCACTCTACCCAGCGCTCTCTTTCTCCTTAACCGCCATGTCCTGAGCTGCTTTCCTCCACTACGCCCTTCCATCATGATGTTCTGCCTCACTCAAACTCAGAGCACTGGAGTCAGCCATCTGTGGACTGAGACCTCGGAAACTCTGAGCACCCAATAAACTTTTCTTCCTCTAAAATTGTTCTTGCCAGGCGCGGTGGTGCATGCCTGTCATCCCAGTGACTCAGGAGACTGAGGCATGAGTAATGCAAGTTCGAGGCCAGCCTCAGCAACTTAGTGAGGCCCTGCAACTTAGCAAGACCCTGTCTCAAAGTAAAAGATAAAAAGGGTTGGGGATGCAGCTCAGTGAGAAAGCACCTCTGGGTTAAATCTCCATTACCACAAAAATCGATCTTGTCAGGTCTTTTGGTCACAGCAGTGAAATAGCTGACTAAAACAAGTTCTCAGGGAAAATCCCATCTTTTAGCCTTTTGTTCCCTGAGAATATCAGGTACCGCTTCACATTCCTCACTGATACACAATTTTAAAATCCATTTTGATGCTTTCCAAGGGCTTCCCTGGATCCATACAAAGATTCTATAAAGTAAACCAGTCAAATATTGCTAAGAGCCAAGTATATGATGCATGGCATTTTTGGTTGAAAGGTGACGCCAGCTAGCCATTGAGATGATATGATTATGTTAAGATTTGCATTCATATGGATATTGGACTCCTGCTGTTCACCTAGGCTGGCTACGGGACTCCTGGAGAGTTCCCATTGGTTGGGGAAGTACAGTAGGAGGGAGTTCCGGGGGAGGAGCTCGCTGGGCGTCCGAGAGGAGGCCGCGTGGGTGGAAAAAATCTTCCCGGGCGGTACCGGACATTGGCGGCAGTTTCAAAAAATAAACTTTGTTCCTGCTTGAGTGGCTCGTGATTTTGTGCCCAGCCAGACTGCGGCAAAATATCATTTAGCTCCCTCACCTACAAAACTCAGAAAGAATGACATAAATGACTGTTTGAGATTCCCTGGGAGGAGAGAGAGGCACTAATACCAGAACCCAGCTCTCTGATCCTCTGCTCGGGTTAGTTGTCTAGCTCCAGTAAATAAAATGGTGTAAATCTTTTTTTTTTTTTTTTGATGTTTCTAGTTATAGATGAACACAATGCCTTTATTTTATTTATTTATTTCTATGTGGTGCCAACAATCGAACCCAGGGCAACCCACATGCTAGACAAGTGCCCTACCACTGAGCCACAACCCCAGCCCCTGGTGTAAAACCTTTCTGAAAATTTAAACTGGGTATGGGGACACACGCTTGAAATCCCAGCAGCTCGGGAGGCTGAGGCAGGCAGATCACAAGTTCGAGGTCAGCCTCAGCAATTTAGCGAGACCCTGTTCCAAAATTAAAAATAAAAAAGGCTAGGGATGTAGATCAGTGGTAAAGTGCCCCTGGTTTAATCCCCAGTACTGCAAAAAAAAAAAAAAAAGAAAAGAAAGAAATCTAAAAAGTCTCAAATTTGGAGCTGTACACCAAAAAGAGGTCCTTCTCTGGGAGCAGAGGAAATATATCAAAATCATTAGAACCATGGATTTTGGAGCTGAGTTTAATCCCAGCTCCAGTCTTAACCTACTCAGTGATGTAAGCAAACAGCCTCTCTCTCAATCTGCAATTCCCCCGTCCTGTAAGGGGAGACCAGTAGTTACTAGGTAACACTCTTGTTTTGAGTCTTAAATAAATCCATGGAGAGGGCGAGGCATGGCCTCTGGCATATAACATTTGGTTATTACTGTCCTGTTGTCACAGTGGGAATTATTACTTTTAACCATGTTCCAGGATGGTAATACCACGCTCTTACCACGAGGTGGCACTGTTGTCTCTGGCCACCCGTTCTGAGTAGCTAAAGCTTCATTTCTCAAAATACCAAGTTGGGCAGTGATAGGAGAACTAAGCAAAAGATGAGAGTCTGAGTGCTTCCGCCAAAATAGTGTCCTCTAAGAAAATATCAAAGTGTTGAAGCTATCTGGGCACCCAGCTACTTTGGAGGCTGAAGCAGGAGGATCACAAGTTCAAGAGCAGCCTGGGCAATTTAGCTAGACCCTGTCCCAATATAAAACAAAAAGGCTGGGGGTCTAGCTCAGTGGTAGAGTACTCCTGGGTTGGATCCCCAGTACAGGAAGGAAGGAAGGAAGGAAGGAAGGAAGGAAGGAAGGAAGGAAGGGAGGAAGGGAGGAAGGAAGGAACTGATGCTGTCTCTTAGTGCTCCCTCTTGGGAGCATTTATGAGCTGGTAAAGGGGGTTGTCTGACCCCACCCCAACCCAACCCCATTGGCCCTGGGAGTCTTGTGGAGAAGGGTGATGGAAGCCACTGCTGCAGAGCAGGGCTCCTAGGACTTTCATACTCATATATCACCTGGTACTTTGTTAAAATGCAGAGTCTGATTCGGGGGCCTGGGTGGGGCCTGGGATTCTGCGTTTCTAATAATTTCTCAGGCTCATGCTTCTGGGCCATACGTCATACTTTGAGTACCAAGAGTCTCACAGACCTGGCTCTTTGCCTGGCAAATGGAAGCACATAGACTTTCTGAGTGTTTACTTTGTGTACCAATTCATTTAGCTCTCACAATGGCCCCATGAAATTAGGACTATTGTTTGTTTTATGAGTGAGAAACAAAAACATTAACTTTCCCAAGGTTGTGACCATTAATTATTAGCAGAGCGAGAACTCAAACCCAACACACTTCTGCTAAATGATTTTTGTTTGGGGGTCATTGTGGGTATTTCCCCCCCACACTATCCTGAGGATTGAACCCCAGCCTTTTTTTTGGGGGGGGAGGGGGAGGACAGGGTCTCATTAAGTTGTCCAGGCTGGCCTGAAACTTGTAATCCGCCTTCCTCAGCCACTGGAGTCACTGAGATTATAGATGTGTGCCACCACACCTGGCTCATTTCTGCTAAATGAAATGCTATTGCCTAATACTTAATTAAAGTAAACGTGATTATGGCGAGGCTGTGGGAAAAAAAAGGCACACTCGTACATTGCTGGTAGGCCTGCAAATTGGTGCAAACACTATGGAAAGTAGTATGGAGATACCTCAGAAAACTTGGAATGGAACCACCATTTGACCCAGCTATCCCACTCCTAGGTTTATACCCAAAGGACATAAAATCAGCATACTGCAGTGATATGGCCACATCAATATTTATAGCAGCTCAATTCACAATAGCTAAACTATGGAACCAACCTAGATGCCCTTCAACAGATTAATGGATAAAGAAAATGTGGTATGTATATATACACAATGGAATATTACTCAGCCTTAAAGAAGAATGAAATCATGGCATTTGCAGGTAAATAGTTGGAACTAGAGAATATCATGCTAAATAAGACAATCCCAAAAAAACAAAGGCCAAATGTTTTCTCTGATAAGAGGATACTGATCCATAGTGGGGCAGGGTGGTGGGGAGAGGGGAGAAGGTAGGGAAAAATGAAGGAATTTTGGATTATGTAGAGGGGAATGAGGAGAGGGGTGGGGCAGTGGGGATGGGAAGGGTCGTAGAATGAGACAGACATTATTACCCTATACATGTATGATTACACTACTGGTGTGAATAGGCACCATGTACAGCCTGAGGAATGAGAAGTTGTGCTCCATTTGTGCACAATGTGTCAAAATGCATTCCACTGCCATGTATGATTAATTGGAACAAATTAAAAAACAATAGAAGGGAGACCAGTAAAACAGAGGGGGATCAGGGGGAGGGAGGGGAGGCAAAGGGGAGGTACTGGGGAATGGCCTTGACCAAATGACACTGTTTTATTGTGTGAATGTGTGAATTTATTATAACAGATACAAAAAGTCTTTACCGACCGATAAAAATCTTATATATAAAATGATAATAAAGTAAACATGATCAAATCTTTCCCTCCCCAAGTTTCCAGGGCAGAGAGGAAAGGCCACACAGGCAACAATATCACAGAGTTGTAAAGAGGGCAGATTCTAGAGCCAAAACAGGATAGAAATTTGGGATATAGAAAAAGAAAGATAGTCTGAGTCTCAAAAGAGAAACATCCATGAGCTGTGGGGATGCAGGGAACACCCACCAACTTTTGAAATACAAAACAAGGGCCTGGAAATGCTGCTCAGTGCAAGAGCACTTGCCTAGCATGTGCAAGGTCCTGGGTTCAATCCTCAGTACTGTGGGGCGGTGGGGGGTGCTCAATTCCTGAGCAAACCAGGAATCGACCTTGCTCGTACACTTGACCCATGCCCTTGTCTGCAAAAACTAACAGGAGGGCAATGTGCAAGCTGACATTGTGTTATTTTTTCATCCTGGCTTCATTTCTCGTCCAGCCTCTAACTACTCTCCCTTTATAAACATCGGCCCCCATGCCAAGGGGTTGTTTTCTCTCCCTCCCAGAAAAAGCTGGCAAATGGACCCAGAGGTGTAGCAAACTCATACCAGAAAACCAGGCCCATGAGCTCATCAAACACACCAGACCACTGAAAGAAGGAACCCCCTTACACAAGGATCATAAAAGGAGGAACACCCCAAGACTGAACCCGGCAGCCCCCTAACCTAGCCAGCTGGTCACTCATCAAGAGCCTTGCCCAGGAACAGAGCCACTGACAAACCTCTGAATGTCGGTCCTCAGGCTTCTGCAGAGCAGGGTTTCTCCTGCCCCTGACGATTATGTACCGCCCATGCCAAGCGGACACTCTGAGACCCCCTCCACCTGGACCCTGGCCTAGAGCAAGCTCCTGTGCTTTGACAGCGTTGCATCTGAACAAGTTCTTCAGCTGGCTCTGGTTAGTAAACTCATCTGAGCACCTGCAGTGACTCTTTGCGTTAGTATCTGCTCTTCTGAACCCCTGTGCCTGCCTTACCCCTTTCTTAGCCTTTCTGTAATATGTGTATAGATTTTTTTTTTCAATTGAGTAAAGTGTGATGTGTGACCTGAGTGTTACAGATATTAGTAGTTCTGATCAGAATTAAAGCCAGACACAGTGGCTCTTTGCCTGAAATTCTAGCTACTTGGGAAGCTGGGAAAGGAGGATCATGAGTTCAAAACCAGCCTCAGCAACTTAGTGCAACCCTGTTGCAAAATAAAATACTTAAAAAATGGCTGGGGAGGTTGCTCAGTGGTTAAGCACCCATGGGCTCAATCCTTGGTACCCAAAAAAATCAGAATAAAAGAATTTAGGATTGCCCAGTTTATGACTTCTAACACACTAGTATCCACTGAGCTGCCACCATTGAAAGTGGTATAACCTGTGAATTTATTATTGTTCAATAAATTCTGACATTGTGGAAAGACACAGATGTGCACTGTGTCTCAAAATAAAAGTTATAAAGGGCTGGGGATATATCTCAGTGGTAGAGCACCCCTGGGTTAAAACCACAGTACTACAACAGCAAAAAAGATTGTGTTGCTGTGCAACAGTACTGGATATATTTGGATATTTATGCAAATTATAAAATGTATTGCCTTTTGGGGGGTCCACTGTACCATGAAGCTACGTCACCAGCTCCCCTTTTTATTCATTTATTATTTTTTCAGTTGTATATGGACACAATATCTTTATTTTTTATGTGGTGCTGAGGATTAAACCCAATGCCTCACACATGCGAGGCAAGCGCTTTGCCACTGAGCTACAGCCCCAGCTCCCCCTCCTTTTTATTTTGAGGCAGGGTCTCACTAAGTTGCCCAGGTTGGCCTCATCCTCCTGAGTAGCTGGGATTACAGGTATGTGCCATGGTGCCCAACTCTGTATTGCCTATTTTTTGGGGGGGAGGGGGAGTACTAAGGATTGAACTCAGGGACACTCAACCACTAAGCCACATCCCCAGCCCTATTCTGTATTTTATTTAGAAACAGGGTCTCACTGAGTTGCTTAGCACCTCACCATTGCTGAAGCTAGCTTTGAACCCGCAATCCTCCTACCTTAGCCTCTAGGATTACTGGCATGTGCCACCATGCCCATCTGTATTGCCTATACTTTTAAATAGCTTTAAAATCATTGTGCCCAAATAATAATATGTCACCCATTTCTATTTCACTTGAGTAAAGAGTGTCATTGTATTGGGAAGGGGTTAGAGAAAAAGAGCATATTCTTTGAAATCAGATTGAATAAAATTCAAATCCTGTCCCTGTCTTTGGGAAGGTCAAGTAACTTATTTAATCCTCTTTAAATTGCACATAAAAATGATGCCCCCTCAAAGAGTTGCAGTGCAAGAGCTGAGGGTTTTTTTGTAAAGTGTGGAGCAGGGAATCTAGCCCAAAGGGAGCCCTAAGTTCACAAAGACTATTATTTTCCCACTGCACCTGAAAGAATCCTGGAGGAGGGGTGTCTTTTTAGCCAGGGGGATGATTCTTAATCTGTGAGAAGCATTCTGGCAGAATCACTTGGGGTTCTGTGATTCTGTATGCATGTTCAGGATCCCACTCCCAAACCCACCAAGCAAGAATCCACTAGGGTTCTGAGTCCTGAGCAACCTAATTTCATACACACACACACCTTTAATTTGGATACACTAAAAACCAGGTGAGGTACAAATGTCCTGCGCTCCTAGGCCTCACCTCCTAGCCTACAGCTGCAAAACTTAAATCTCTTCTTGGCTAGTAGTTCCACCAGGTAACTGGGTTGGGTGCTGGGAAAGTGGGAGTGGGAGGTGGCAGGCCCAGGGAGAAGAACATGCAGATGTTATTCTAGACACAGGGGTGTTCTGGCCTCATCCCTGGACGCTGTTAGGAGTGAGAACTTGGGGGAGCAACTTCCCCACATGTGATCTGGGGGAGAAGGAAGAAGTCGCCCTTCCCAAACTGTCATCCGATCACCATCTGCTTAAGCAGCGAAAACAGTGCACGTCCCAACTGGATTTTATGGAGCTTCGGGCGCAGACCTTTCCCCACACCCTCACCCGGCCCCGTCTCAGCAGCTCTCTACACATCTGGCGAAGCAGTGGGGACAGTAGCAGCTGCAGGCTCCCCTGGTTGCCTGGAGATGCTTGTTGTAAGCTTTTATGTCAGAGGAAAAAGTGTGGCTCCTGGAGGGCTGCCTGCCTATCGACTTTCCTCCGTTTCCCTCCCAAGTCTCTCCCATCCGCGAGAGCCTTGTTCTGTCCATCGTATATTGCATTTTTCTTGCCTTCCAGTTCGGCCTTGCCACCTGTCCCCTGAAGATCTTGGTCTGGGCGGGGGTGCCCGGGACTCTCACCGTCGCTACTGGGAAGGGTTTGGCGCGGCCGCAGGCTGCACTGACGCCACAGGAACAGCAGGTGGCGCCACAGGCGAAGGAGCCCGTGAGCAGCTGAGGCTGCAGAAGCCGAGCTGCCCGGTGCACAGGGGCTCAATAAATATTTGTTGAGTGAGGGGGGGTGTGTGTGATACACCTGGGAGAGTCTCCCGTTACACTCTGTCTCCATGTCTAAGCACCAAAGCTGACAGGAGGGTGAAGGAATGAAATGGGCTGCTGCAGAAATGGGGATTTTTGCCCCCTGGCCGAGGAGGGTCACCCAGCCACCCACAGGGATCCGGCAGAGCCAGGACTTTCGTGGGGCTCATTTTTTTGGCCAGCCTGCAGCCAAACCTTGGACCCTAACACGTGACTCTTCCAAAGCATTTGGCGCTATTAACCTATCTCCTATAAGAGACCCGGTACTTGGTCCTTGTCGGCACCAATGAAGATAAATAAATTTCCCACCCTTTAATATCTTTTTTCTTAAAATCAACATACTTTTAAAATTACATGTAGCCTGGCGTGGTGGCACATACCTGTAATCCTAGAGACTAAGGAGACTGAGGCAGGAAGATCACAAGTTCAAAGCCAGCTTCAGCCCCTAAGTAAAGCCCTAAACAATTTAAAATAAGGAGGAAAAAATTAAAAAGGGGGAAATGGGGTTTAAGTGTCCCTGGGTTCAATCCCTGGTACCAAAATAAATAAACAAAGTTAAATATAATTATAAGGGAAACGGCTTATTGTTATAATAACTAGAAGCCCACTGTTAATCACCAAAACAGAACTGAAAAAAAAAAAAAAATACAAAACAGTTCTGATTTCTTCTGTCTAGCTGTTTACCATTGAAAATCATCTGACATATCATCCGTGGTGTGTTTTTCACACTTTAGGAAAAACTGGGATTCCAGCACAATCTCTCCTAGGGATTCTGAATGAAATGAGGTCAGAGGTGGTGCATAGGGAGAGGGGGGAGGGGAGACAGACAGGAACCGGTTTTACCCTGTTGCAAAACAAAGGGAACCCTGACTGACATTGGGCACCATCTGGCTAATTCCATGGCCTTCCAACAGGATGCACATATGTCCGGAAACTTCAAGTTATTTTTTAACTAGGAAGTTGAGGAGGAAGGGTGGAGACGGGGCTTCCTGAAGTTCTTATGCCAAGTATGCTGGCATCTCAGGGAGGGGGGTCCTTACTGTTCACCCAGACCCCCCTCCCTCATATCTGATGACTGAGTTCCTCTTCCACATCCTTCTTGCCTCTGCCCCCGCTCACTGCCTACTGTGGAGGTGGTCTATGGGTGGCCATGGGCCAGGACAGCAGAAAAGACACAAGTGTCCTCAGGAGGAAAAAAAGAGGAGGTGAGTGATCCTTGTCTAGACCTTGGTGAGTCTGTGGTTTGAGGCTTCTGAGGTAGGTTGTAGGGAAAGAACCACAGAGCTTTAAGATAGAGGGCAGGACAGGCAGGACCTTACAGTAAGCCCCAGCCCCACTCAGTTCCCAGACTCGGGGCTGCTAGAGGGAGAAGATATCTGCTAGAGGGAGAAGACTGGCCAGCCTGGTCTTCTTATGCACACTAGAGTTTTATAAAAGGAAGTGCAGATAGTCTCTTCCATTCCTTCAGAGAACAACCAAGAAAGTGTAGTCCAGTAGGAGGAGGATCTGCTTTGCTCTCTTTGTCCTACAATCCTGGAGTATAGACAAGTCATTGGCACCCTCTGGTCCTAGAGATCTTTAGGTCAGGAAGGCAAAATCATTAGTCCAGAACCATCCCTGAACTAACCTGGGGTGGGAGAGTTGAGGAGGAGCCAAGGCAGCCTCTGCACCTCTGCTTCTGCAGGGAAGTCTTCGAGGTGGCAGACCTGCTGGGCCGATTCTGGCTCTGTCCCTGCCTAGTGCTAGGGACTCCCGACAAGTTACTTAGTTTCTTCACCTGTAACATGGGCATCATGCTGCCTTCATAGAGTCATGTGTGGGGGCTGAGATCATTCGTGCAGAGTTTCTGAAGGAGGACCAAGTCACTGGCCCAACCAACTCCATTTTCTGACTCCACTTACCTTTTTAAAAATCATTTTTGCATCTGAGCCACTTTCCTCTGCAGCTACCTTGTGTTCCAGGAACCGCAGGCCTGGTTGAAAAGTATCTTAATAACAAGTGGCTTAATACTGACTGCTAGAACAGGTGCCATGAGGAGATGACCCCCTAAGCAGGAACCATGACCCCATGACAAAGTCGAAGCTGCTCCTCTCTAGCAGGAGCAGTCATTTCAACATGGGGACCCAGTCACCCCCTCAAGCAATGATGACCTTCCCGGAGCTTCACAGAAGCAGCCCTGAGATAACGACCCACCAGACCAGAACCTGACCAAGATGTCTTACTCTACCAGCTCTACACATCCCCCAGCCGTACAAATCTCCAACCCTCACTTGTGTTCCCCTTTTATATGAAACCTCAAAGTTTCTGTCCATTCCTTGAAGACCTATCTTTGGTCGCTGTATCCCTGCACCTGTTCTTCCGGTGGTCATGCTGATTAAAGGTCTTTTCCTTCTGTTCTCTTTGATGGGCGTATGGGGGTGGGTGGCCGAGCCTGGCCTGTGCAGACCACCTGGGCCAAGGACTCCAGTTACAGTCAGCAAGTCAGCATGGGCTGAACACCGACTGTTCTAAGTGTGGTGTATAATCCGAGTTCCTTGTGTGGGGTTAAACAGGCAAGGAGTTTCCAGAAAAGCAATAAGTGTGTGTGTGTGTGTGTGTGTGTGTGTTTGGCATATCTTCTGTGCCACAGCAGTTCCAGTCTATCCCCTTCCTCAAGCATGCTCGCTGCATCTTCTGACATCTTGTCACCAGTAGTGATAGCGTTCCACCTTTACTATGGAGACAACACCTTCAAGGAAGATAAGCTTCATCAGAGTGGCCCCAACCTCCCCCCCCCCCGCCCCCGCACATCACAGACACCCATATGAAGCTTGAGTTGTAAACTCCACTGACCCAGGTGGCTTAGACCAGCTTCCCACAAAGCAAACACCTTTTGTTTTGCTATTGTGTTCTGAAGGCATCTGTAACCAGCCAGGTGTTAAACCTGATTGCAGGACCTGCTCCCAGGCACTTGGACTCTCGGTCCCAGCTGACAGCTTCACCCACTTGCAGGAACCACACAGCCCCTCCACTCCCAGCTCAGACAGGCTCTGCCCTGTTAAACACAAAGCACAGGAGGCCATTGTTTTGGATTAAGCGCCTGCATTCGGCCCCAACAGTCCTGGCTAAAAATAAAAATAAAATCACTCATGTTAAGGTTTCACATCACCAATCTGAAACTAAGCTATCTGATCTTCTGAGAAATCGGGATTATGAATGTTTATAGGCAAATTTCCCAAACAGGTCAATTTCAATTGAAATGATAATGAAGCTCTCTCTCTCTCCTTTAATTCTTACACAAAAAATACTTGAAATAACCTGATATTAACTGTTTTCCTATCATTCTGTCCCCTGCCCCTGCCTTAAAGGGAAAGTCACTTTGAAAAAACCAATCTGCCTTTTGTTCTTTTTTTCTCTTTCTTCAGTCTTTCTCTGTCCATAAAACCAAACTCTTTTGTTCAGTCCTACCAAACACTTATTAATCTGTTTATTGGAATGAAGCGTTGCCAATTCTAGAATCAAGCATAAAATTGGGTTGAGGGTGTAGCTCAGCGGTAGAGCCCCTGTGTCACATCATGGGGCCCTGGGTTCGCTTCCCGGCACCACGAAAAAAAAAATGACACACAAGAAAATAAAGTAAAAAATAAATAAGGAAAGGAAAGAAAAGAAAGTCAACTAGCTGGGCCCAGTGGCACAAACCTGTAATCCCAGCTACTTGGGAACCTGAGGCAAGAGGATCAAAATTCAACGCCAGCCTCACCCATTTAGTGAAACCCTCAGCAACTTATCAAGACCCTGTTTCAAAATTTTAAAAATAAAAATAAAAGTGGATGGGGTTGTAACACAGTGTTAGGGTGCCCCTGGATTCAGTCTGTAGTACCAAAGACCAAAAATCAAACAAAAAAAGCCAACAATCTTTTCTAAGAATTGATATTGGAAATCCTGAAAAATCACTTTCACTAAATTCTATTAGTCAAGTGTTATGGAGCCAACCCAGATTCTTTTTGTTTATTTATTGGCAGTGTTGGGGGTCAAACTTAGGGCTTCATGCATGCTAGGAAAGTGCTCTAACCCTGAGCCAGGTTACCCACCAGCCCAAATTCTTGATATAAAGAGCAGCATGCACATGCAGAGAAGGAAGTAACAGTTGTGGGCCATCTTTACAGGCTACCTAGTACAGATCAGAAGGAGAATAGAGTAGCAAGCCCTCTAAATCTCAACGGTCACTACCTAACACCACACTATTCATTCATTCATTCATTCATTCATTCATTGTCTCTTTCCCTCTCCTATGTAAGTTCATGAGAGTACACACTTTGCTTTGTTCACTGATGTATTCCCAGAACTTAGAACAATGCCTGGCACCTAGTAAAAGCTCGGGAAATATTTGAATGAATGAATCAATCAATCATTCAACTGACCTGACCAGACACAGGAAGCTGAGTAGGTGGGGAGGTTTCATGGAAGAAATGAAATTTAAACTGGACTTTAAAGAATGTGTTCCATAGTGTGGGAGGCCATCCTCGCACGAGATTTGAGTTACCTCCCTGGCTGGGTGAGAGGCGCTTAGACATAATGGTGTTAAAGCCATCCCACACCCTTTCCCAGGTCCGAGGGCTTGTCCGTGCAGAGGCGTGCCTGGCCATGCAGAGGCGTGCCTGGCCACTGACCTGAAGACCCTATCGCCGGCCCTGACCTTGGGATGCTGCCCCCCTTAACCTTCATTGGATAGGATTTTCCCTTGAATTTTTTTTTCCCAATAAAAGCTCACTCCCTGGCGTGCTCTCCCTCTCTCGCTAGTCTCTTCTGTAAACCTCGCCACTGCATTAGGTGGCTACAGGCAGGAGCTAGGAGAAGCCGTCTCGGAGCTGGGGTTAAAGGTAAATGAGAATCTGTCTCTTTAATTTAAAACTCACTAGCAATTTCTTATGCATCGAACCTTCTTTTATGAAGCTCGCGCTGGTCGAATGGCAGACCATAGGTAAGATGATGAAAAGTAGTGATGGGTTGGGCATGGTGTCACACACCTGTAACCCCAGGGACTCAGGAGGCTGAGGCAGGAGGATCACAAGTTTAAGGCCAGCCTCAGCAACTTAGCAGGACCTTCAGAAACTTAGTGAGAACCTGTCTCAAAATAAAAAATAAGAAGGACTAGGGATGTAACTCAGTTCTAATGTGCTGCTGGGTTTAGTTCCAACACATAAAAGAAATGAAAGCTGGACACGGTGGTGCAGGCTTGTAATCCCAGCAGCTCTGGAGACTGAGGCGGGAGGATCGAAAGTTCAAAGCCAGCCTCAGCAAAAGTGAGGCACTAAGCAACTCAGTGAGACCCTGTCTCTAAATAAAATACAAAATAGGGCTGGGGATGGCTCAGTGGCTGGATGTCCCCCAGACACACACTCACACACACACACACACACAGAGAGAGAGAGAGAGAGAGAAAGCAGAAAAACAGTGATGGGAAATGGGGGGCTTACCTAGTTATATGTTTGGTGGGCACATAACCATCCATAAACCTCTTGATCCAGTGGTATTTCAAACTCAATGCAGATATAGGAGAGCATTTAAGAGGGCAATTTCATCAGAGTCAGTGCACACATGTGGGTTAATGTTCATTTGTGTATGTCCCCTGGCAGGGACGCAGTCTGCAGAAGGAAGGAGACTAAATTCTCACAGGCTCAGTCCCACGTACAGGGCTTCCTCTGACCTTGTTCTGTAGGCATGAGATTCTCAACTGGAAACAGTTTTGACATTAGGCAATATCTGAGGACTTTTTGTCATTGTCACACTAAAGGGATGATTGTTATTGGTATCTAGTGAGTAGAGGTCACTACTAAATATCCTACCGCTCACAGGACAGCCCCACCCAACAAAGAATTAGCTGGCCCAAATTGTTAACAGTTCCACAGTTAAGAGGCTCGGTTGACACATGTGGGAAAATGGGACACCCATTCATTGAGACTGCAAATTGGTGCAACCACTGTGGAAAGCAGTATGGAGAGTCCTCAGAAAACTTGGAATGGAATCACCATTTAACCCAGTTATCCCACTCCTCAACATATACCCAGAGGACTTAAAATCAGCATACTATAGTGACGTGGCCACATCATTGTTCATAGCAGCTCAATTCACAATTGCTAAGCTATGGAACCAACCTAGGTGCCCTTCAACAGATGAATAGATAAAGAAAATTTGGTCTATAACCACACTGGAATATTACTCAGCCATGAAGAAAAAATGAAATTATGACATTTGCCAGAAAATAATAGAACTGGAGACTGTCATGCTAAATGAAATAAGCCAGTCCCCAAAACCAAAGGCCAAATGTTCTCTCTGATATGCAGATGCTGACTCACAATAGTGGGGAGTAGTAGGTTCACCGGATGGGACAGGAGAGATGGAGAGAAAGGAGGAGCTATGGAAAGGGAAAAGACAGTAGAAGGAATCAGACATAACTTTCCTGTGTTCACATATGAATACGCAACCCATGTAAATCCACATCATGTACAACCACAAGAATGGGAAGTTACACTCCATGTTTGTATGTCAATATACACTCTACTGTCATGTATAACTAAAAAGAACAAATAAAATAACTTTTTTTTTAAAGGCCCTGTTGGAGAGTGTCATGGGGCACCACGGGGAATTGCCATGAATTCAGGGCATCTGTGAGATGGCACACAGTGAGAATCTTCATAGTAGAGCTCATCCCAAAAATTGTGTTCCCACCTAAGATGACTGTATTCTATAAATGACTTCTTTCAATTTTTCAGCAATCTCAATTAATGGAGCTTCAATAACAGGGATAATTAAAAGTTCAAAAGACATATACAAGGAGGGAAATAAAAGACTGGAAGCAGCCTGCACATCAAAATCCTCCTGGAACTAAGGAGAAACAAGTGGTTTGTACTTAATGCAGAGAATGTACCTACACAATAGCTCCCGGATTCCTCCTCTTCATCTCCACTCCAACCTCTCTACTCCAAACCACCGTCATCTCTCACCTGGACCAATGTTCTAATGTTCCCTAAATGTTCTTCCCAGGTCTCCTCTGGTCCCTTCCATGTTTCCTCCCTCAGGAAAGAAAGAGGGCTCTTAGAGAATTGGCTGCTGAAAAACCTATGGAGGGTTTTGTTTTTGTTTTTGTTCTTCCTGTTTAAGAAAAAATACAAAAACTGCAATGGGCCCATCATGCACTGGAAGACCAGCCTCACCTACCCCTGGCTGCTCCTCCTCCTCAGTGCCCTTCAGCCATGGAGTACTGCATGCTAGTCTGCTCTCCATTCCCAGAAGGCCTCAGATGCACTCCAGCCTCAGTCACTGTCACTCAACAGGCACTTGGAGAATTGACTTTTGCTAAAAGCAGTGACTCTACCCAGGCGTGCAGGTGCCCAGTGGGTAACTACAAACAGGACAAAGCTTGGCATCTCTGCCTTCATGATGTGTCTGTCCCCCTTATTTCCTTAAACTTTGTGACCAGCTCAGCTCTGCACGTGAATCATTGAAGGAGCATGCATCTAAAAACTGGTGATTCGAGGTTTATTAGCCCTAAATGCACCTAACCTGCCTTGTTCCCCTTCAAGACCGAGGCAAGATTTGCAGGGTCGTTTACAACACCCTGTTTCTGACCCCTGGAGCTGTGCCTACAAGCCTCCAGTCATTCATTGCCCTGTGTCTTGCCTTCCAGGGACAGCAGAGCTTTGTAGGAACCTCACCCCGTTATGAGAATGCCCCCCCCCCAAGCAGCAGCAATTGTTTCATGGGAGATCACATAAAATATTCCTTGAAGCAAATGGAGATTGCCCCCTCAAGTGATAAGAAGTTCTCCAGAGCCACCTCCTAGTACCAGAACGAAATGATCAAGTAAACCACAGTGTGATCAAAATTGCTTAACTATGCATGCCTGCCAGCTCCTGCCCCAATTCTTCCTCTAGTTAAAACTAAAGCTCACCAGGTGCAGCCCACACACCTGTAATCCCAATGACTCAGGAGGCTGAGGAAGGAGGATCACAAGTTGACAGGATTCTAAGCAACTTAGCAAGACCCTATCTCAAAAACTAAAAAGGGCTGGGCTGTAGCTCAGTGGTAAGCACCCCTGGTTTCATCCCCAGTCCCAAAAGTAAACAAATGAATAAACCTAAAGCTCATGTCGGCATCCAGAAGACAGGGCTCAGATGCTTGACCCTACTTGCCTTCCTGATATGGTCATATTGACTACAAAGTTCCTTTCCTGCTTTTCACTATGGCCTCTTCTGTTTTGTTTTTCGGGGGAAATTTATAAACCTGATTTGTTGAAACTCCCAGAGTCAGGCCTCTGGCACAGGATTTTGGTAGCATCCCCATGGAGCTGAGGGTATACTGGTGGAGCCAGACATGAATCAATCATGGCACATAAGCACAGAGAAAACTGGCACTATTGATACAAGGGAGAGGGGGGTCACAGCTCCCTGAGAACCTGCCTCAAGGGATTTTATTTTTCTTGGCAGAGCCAGGGATCAAACCCAGGGCCTTCCATATGCTAGGCAAGTGCTTCACCACTAAGCTACATCCCCAACCCTTACACCAAAACTCCTGAGACAGAGGCTTCTGTGAAATAATAGTACTTATTGGATGCTTAGGCAGAAAGGGATGTTCTTATTTATTTATTATTTTACTATTTTCTTATTGCCTTTAAAGTACAGTTGTTGTTTTACGTTGACATGTTGAAATTACCCTGGCTGTAGATAAGGGAGGTGGATAATGTGAAGCAGGGAAAGTTTGGGGGCGGGTGGACCACGCATCAGAAGTGCTGTTACTTCTGAAACGGTTGGGGTGAGTAGTCCAGAAACTACACAAGAGCAGGAGCTAGCTGGAAATGGTGGTCCGCGTCTGTAACCCCAGCTGCTTGGGAGACTGAGGCAAGAGGATCACAAGTTCAAGGCTCAGCAACTTAGCAAGAACCTGTCTCAAAATTAAAAAAAAAAAAAAAAAATTAAAAGGACAGGGCATGTGTTGGGGGGGGGGCGGGGGGTGCTATGTGCCATTCACTGATAGAATGCCCCTGGGTTCAATTCGTAGTACTTCAAGAAAAAATAACGCATTCAGGAATGGGGGACCAACTTTTGTAGGGTTCACTTAGTAGTCCTCAACTAGTTAACTTCCTTCTTCCTTTATCTCTTCCCTTCACCACCTCTTGGTCTTTGTAATTAAATTTGGTCATTTCAGAATTTTTTTTCCCTGAATGCATCTTTGCTGTGTGTGTGTGTGTGTATTGGGGATTGAACCCAGGGGCACACATCCCCAGCCTTTTATACTTTTAATTTTGCAACACTGACTTGCTAAGTTGCTTATGGCCTCACTAAATTGCGGAGGCTACTCTTGAATTTGTGATTTTCTTACCCCAGCCTCCCTAGTCACTGGGATTATAGGAGTGCACCACCGCACGCAGCACATTATAAAACTTATGAGTTGTTTCTAAAATTTTCCATGAATATCTTAGTTGACCTTGGGTATCTGACAAATAAGGATAAGGAAATTCCTGTATCACCAAGGCTTCCAGGACTACAGTGGTTTATTTAAATTAAAATGTGATTTACATGTGACTCATTAGGGTTCCAAAATGCATCTCAATGGAAGAAATGATGGATCTTCTGAACAATAAAAGGTTCAGGATGGAGTTTTTATTTTTACTCCTAGCCTTTAACTCAGTTAAAGGAGACTATCCTAAAATCTTTGTAAAAATAGACAAAATTATTGTAAGAGAGCCAAAATTATCGTGGGCTCTCTTAGGACCTTTATTAGCCATTCTCCTTACCTTGTGTATCTCACCTTACATTCTGGTAACTAATGAATAAGCTTCAGTGACTTGGAAGGATGAGGCAGGAAGATCTCAAGTTGAAGGCCAGCCTTAGTAATATAGTGAGGGCCTATTTCAAAATAAAATATTAAAAAAAAAAAACAGACTGGGGAGGTGGCTCAGTGGTAAAGCATCCTGAGTTCAATCCCCAGTACCCAATAAACAAATAAATAAGTCATCCCCCCATAAAATACTTGTTAAGACAACCACCCCCGCCTATCTCCTAGGACAAGTTTTAGATCCTCTGACAGGTTACTGCGTCTCAAATTGTGGGGGTATAAGTGATGGAGTTCTCGTTTCCTTATCAAAGTTCCAGAGGAAAGAAATGGTGTCATCACTTGAGAAAAAACACTGAACCAGCGCAGCGGCAACTTGGGAGGCTGAGGCAGGAGGATGGCAAGTTTGAGGCTAGTAACTTAGGGAGACCCTATCTCAAAAATAAATAAATAAATAAATAAATAAAAGGTGCTGAGGATTAGTTCAGTAGTAGAGTATCCCTGGGTTCAATCCCCAATACCCCCCCCCCCAAAAAAAAGACAACATGCTGATCACCCACCACCCCCACTGATAGCAAGACTATTTTATGGCTAATGGAGATGCAGACTGCACTCGAGTGCAGGGTAACATATGCTCTGTGATGGTGGTGGTGTGTTGTCCGTCAGGTTTGTTGTTGTCGTTGTTAGTTGTTGATAGACCTTTACTTTATTTATTAGCCCGTCAGTTTTTAACGAGGTACACACCATACTTGGTTTTGTATGAAAACAACTCTGTCCCCATTCTTGGTCTTTTTCTGTTGTGATATAGTGAGGCACAGCTTTATAAAGGCTGAAGGGCCATCTTAGCTCTGGAGGCTGAGGCAGGAGGATCATGAGTTCAAAGCCGACCTCAGTAACTTAGTGAGGGCCTAACTGACTTGGGGCTGGGGATGTGGCTCTGTGGTTAAGCACCCTTGGGTTCAATCCTTTGTATTGAAAAAAAAAAAAAAAAGCTATCTTAAAGCAGTTAGGGTTGGTGGAGGAGACGTCTATTAAGCTTATTGATATATTCTGAGAAGTTGGGTTATTTTATTTTTATATTCAGGATCTTTTTATTCATCATCTAACAGAGGTTGGTCAGCCAGAACCCAAATAAGCTAATACATAAGGCAGGGGTCATGCTACGACAACACAAAGACAGCAGAACATTCCTTTTTTTCTAAATGATTAGCACAAAAAACAATTAATATTTCAGCCAGTCTCTGAAAACCACGAGGACAGACACTCATAATCTTATTGAAAAAAACAGATCACGTTCATCAATGTAGGAGGTGAAGAAGATTTGTGGGTCTATGAGATCAGACTCAAATTAACTCAGGGACAAATTTGGGACTCTTGTGATCATTACTGTTTGCCGCAGTCCAGCTGCAGCAGAATAATCAGGGGGGGTGACGAATAACTTGTGTACCTTGATACAGCAGGAGTGGAAGCCGTTTATTGCAGGACAGGAGCAGTATTTATACATTCCACACAGCTTATCTAATTAGCATAAACTAGATACATCAGTCAACCAATAAGGAATCTCCACACTTAATGGCTTGTTTTTGTTACTTCTCAAACCACTCCCTCTGGCATTTTGCCAGGCACCATCCAGACTTGTTTACGAACTCTAACATTCCCCTGGCAAAATGCCAGGTGTTATTTTGACTTGTTTACAGACTCTAACAACTGTTATTCACTCTCACACAGGAACCCTTCCTTTATAACCTCCAGCTTTACTTACTTTTGGTGGGGCTGACACCAGTGTCCATCTTATGTTACATTAAAAAATAAAAACCATTGATTTTCCTTCTAAATGTCCACGTAGGACTGTGTTTTTATTCCATACTCTCCTGCCAGATGTTTAAGACCAAGTTGGTCAAAACTGACCTTTTTCCCCTTACTCTTCAGAATCAGCTAAGGTTCCTCAGAGATCACACTTGGGGACATGTGTGAAGCCTCCTGGCTCCTTTAGCTTTCCTCTGCCAGTGGTGCCACCTGCCAGGTTGGGTTGGGGTTTGGCTGACCTCATGTGGCTTCTCTTGGAAGCATCAGGAACATTTTCATCTCCAATGACCCTCCTCTTTGTAGAATGTGCACTGATCAGCTTCCTGTTCTTTGGGATCCTCTTCATCTCCCTGATCTGCCCATAGGGTGACTCTCCAGGGTTGAAGGACCCAAAGCAGAGTCCCAGCTGACCTTAGAGGGCAAAGGCCAAAATGTTGGCTGCTTTTTCCTTGACGCTTTTACTTCCTTGACTTTGGGATCCAATTTTTTGTTTTAAACATCCAGCAAGCCAGTTTCACCAGTCTTTAAGAGGGAATAATAGGTTATAACTCAATATCTATAATTTTACAGATACCCCTCTCATTTAATTGGCATTAGCATTAGTAGGAAGTCAGCATTATATATTATCTGTCCTGTAGGTGATGCTTATTCTCTCAAATTAACCCAGGTTGTTGTTGCTGTTTAGAAGCAGTATCTCTTCGAAACACTAATAGGCAACAGGTATAAAGTTTACAAGGAAAATACAAAATGAAATTAACAGAGCAAAAACATATTCATTTTGTGTAATAGCTATGAACAAAGAAAAGTGATTTTTATAATCTTTTTTAGTTGTCAGTGGATCTTTATTTTATTTATTGATACATGGTGCTGAGAATCGAATCCAGTGCCTCACACATGTTGGGCAAGTGCTCTTCCACTGACTCACAAGCCCAATTCGACTTTTATAATCTTAAACCTTTATTTAGTTATATACATTCCCTGTTTGAGATAATAGTAATCTTTAAAACAAAAATCAATCTTTTGAATACAACTTTAAATGAGCTGAAGTTTAGACTATTTTGGAGCCATTCTAACATGGAGTAAGGTGGGAGGCAGAGCCTTATCTCAGGTAAGGTGGGACTCTTCACAAATAATACAACATTACATCTGAAACATGAGTCAAAGAAAGACTAAGAGAGATTTTAACTTTCTTTTTGTGGAAAAAGTGGCAGAATGCTTCCATGTTTTACTATGTCACCTTTAAACAGATCCAGTTCTCCTTAATACCTTCCAAAAATACACTTAAATTCCAATTCCAGTGTGAAGAGTAACCCAAAATTGTATATTTAACTTATTGAGAACAGGTAACTTTATTCAGCTATAAAACATCAAACACACAAATAAATACCAACCAAATTTGTTATTTTCACAAACCCAAGATTTTTGCTATACCTAATTTTAGTTTGGAGAACACCAACTTGGCAAAGTGCTCTCCAAAGCTTTATATTTAACTAGTCTAACTTTTAAAGTATACAGTATATACATAGTATACAGTAACAATAATCACAGGTCTGAACGGGTTAACAAAAAGCAAATCTCTTATACATTTAGGAAACAGAATTAATGAGCAGAAATTAGCTTAGTCAAAGCAAACAGATATAAGGCAGGTCTTCAAAAGACAGTGGAGCCCTTCTACATCAGATACAATGTATAAAAGAGAGCACTTATTGGTTATCTTGCCAGTAAACTTACATAAACTTTCATTTTACAAACTTTTACATAACATTTAGACAAGGCTTAGACAGATACAGTTCTCAGATGCATGTATTTAGTCGCATATATTTAGGATGTCAACCATATTGTTAGAATCTAAATAAACAGTTGTTTAACCAGTTACATAGTAATCATTTAAGACTTTGAAACAGGTACAACCCTAATTCCTTTAATATTTAGTTTCCCCAAATAATAAAACCTAACAAACCACAAGAAAATTATCTCATAGGTAAAGCAGATCAATGTTTCAGACTTTGTTTCATATCAGTACATTAAAGTTCAATTAACTGACTGCTAATTACAGCCAATTTAATCACAAATACAAACTTTTAGAGATTTACCTTCTGCAAACCTTCTATGACTTACTTAAACATTCACAACTCCTTTACATTCTAAGTTTTGTCCTCTTTCATCTTGGAATATTACTTTACCAGACAAAATACTTTCTCATCAGGAGACATTTCTTTTATCTTCTAATTTTCCATACTAACATATATTTCCATACCTATGACTTTCTTTTATCTTTTGTAGTTTTAGACCCTTTCTTAAATTCATATTCCAAAACAAATCTTATGTGCATTTAATTCACACAACCAATTTCATCCCAGGAAAGGGTTGGACAATCCATCATTTACAAAAACAAACAAATAAAAAAAAATTGTGGGTTAATCTTTTTTCTTCCCAGGTTGCATTCAAGGGGTTGGAGCACAGGATGTTTTCTAGCCTGACCTACCTCCATTATCACTATCACAACGCCATCAACTTTAAGTTAGCGTTTCCTACATCAGTTGTACCCAGAGGTTCCTCTGGGGCCTTTTTCTTGGCATGCAGTGGAGGAGGACTTTTCCATCCCTTTCTTTAGGTTTCCTTGAGATCCCTTTGCAGAAGCTGCCTACAAAACACGGTTGACCTTAGTTTCTGTCTTTTTCTTTTCTGGGTGCAGTTATTTATTCTGCCAGTCTCCCCAGGTCATAAACTAAGAGTGCTGGAACCCACCACCACATTCCTCATGGCCAGCAGCCTCCACGTCCCCACCCCAGGGCAAAAGGGGCTGGAAGACAGGGCAGAGGCCAGGTTCTCTTTGGCCATTTTCTACAGCCTGGGCAGCTCTTCTGGGATTTTTTTCCCTCCCATTTTAGGGTTGGTGTCCTTTACCCACAGTGAGATGATCTGTGGCTGTCTGGGGCCAGGCTGAGAAATAGTACTGGGAGTGCCAGCACTGGGTTTAAAAGATTTTTTAAAAAAATTTTTTTTTAATTTAAAAATTTGAAAATTTTTAAAGTTTTTTAGTTGTTGATAGAACTTTATTTTTATTTATTTATATGTGATGCTGAGAATCAAACCCAGTGCCTCACACATGCTAGGCAAGCATTCCACCACTGAGCTATAACCCCAGCCCCAAGATTTAAATCTTTTTAACCCTTTCTTCTGGAGTCTGCTCCCCTTGCACCCCAGAGGCACCCTTTTGTCCCCTTCAACTTAGTTCCTGATGGTTCAGACCCCTTATCATGCAACTGCATAAATGCCTGTACATACAGAATCACTTTCATATACTTTACTCCTGACATACCAACTTCAACTTGAAGATTGTATAATAATCCACACACATACACGCAAAAATTAAAAGGCCAGGTTGTGTTACAGTAAACTATCTTTCTCTTAGACAGGCTTATTCCTACAGGTGGCCTATGCAGCCAAGATCTCTGTCCTCAAGAGACTACCAGTAAGATCAGTGCAGCGTGACCCATGTCTTAAAGGGCCAGTATCAGACAAAAAACAAACAGATAAGAGAGGATCTCTGAAACCAGAGCTGACAGACGGGAATCTTTAAAACAAAACTGAAAGTACAAATTTCTTCCACTTACTTTACCTTTGACAGACCAACTCCAACTGTAAGGTTGTACAATATTTTAGAAAGCTACCTAAAAGCCAGATCATTACAGTAAAACACACATAGACCTATATGTGGCCCTTTTACCACTCACTTTTCTCTGACAGGCCAACTCCAATTGCAAGACTGTGCAAAAAAGAAACAGAAAGAGGCAACCAGAGAGGAACCCCCAAACCATGGCTGACAGATGGGAACCTTTACAAATTGACCAGTCAAGATCTTTCCCAAGAGACTACCCATAGAATCAATGCCATGTCTGCAAAGGGGCAGCAGCAGATTCAAACAAAACAGACAACCAGAGGGAATTCCCAAAACGGCCAACAGACAGAAACCTTGAAAACAGATAGTCTAGATAGGGGAAAATCCCAAGTTCCCAACTCCAGCTTAACCATGACTTCTACACTAGCGGTGCCACAGATGTCCCCATGAAGAGGGACCAGATGTTCCTACAAAGAGGAACCAGGTGTATAGAATCAAGGGTCTCAGCGTGCACACTGGGGGAGCTTACCAAATGGCCAAAGTTGTCGCTACTTTCCTGAGTTCAGTTTCCTTTTTCTCAAAGTAGAGCAACTGATGGAGCAACTTGTGCAGTTCAGGGAGACAGGGTTGGAGTTCCCCGAAGCAAAATGAGCTGTGGCAGCTGCTAAGATGGTCCCTCAGTCCCTCCCTTTACAGCTCCTCTGGTTTGGTCTGTGGCAAACTCACGCCGTCTCCCAATTTCTCCAGAGGTCAGCTCTCAACAAATTCATCAGCCCCACGAATCCTCAGCATGGAAACGGGGTTCCTTGGAAAGTGGGGTTCCAGGCCTGACCAAGAAAGCTGGATGGGGGCTGCTCTTGGGTCCCATCTGGGTCACCAAATTTGTGGCCAAAACCTCAGTCCTTGTCCCTGACACCAATCCAATGACAAGGATATAGTTTTGAGAAAAAGGAAAAAGAGGGTTTGTTGCTTTGCTTGCAAAGGAGAAACACAGGGGACTCCTATCCCAAAGGAATCAATAGGAACATCTTCCCATCAGTAGGAAGAGGATTTTTTGTTTTGGGTTTGTTTTGTTTTGTTTTGTTGGTATTGGGGATTGAACTCAGGGGCACTCAACCAGTGAGCCACATCCCCAGCACTATTTTATTTAGAGACAGGGCCTCACTGAGTTGCTTTGCACCTCACTTTTGCTGAGGCTAGCTTTGAACTCTTAATCCTCCTGCCTTGGCCTCCCAAACCGCTGGGATTACAGGCATGGGCCACTGCACCTGACCACAGAGGGCTTTTACAGAGGTGATTCAGGGAAAATGAGATTAGGGAGGGGATATCAGTAAGGAAAAGATCAGGGAAGAGAGTTTAGGGAAAAGAAGATCAAAGAGAAGTTTGGGAAAAAGACAAAACATGTAAGTTTCAAAGCGACAAGAGATATAGTCAAAGCATCAAGTGGACTCTGTTACAGTTGCACTCCTGTTTCTTACTTTAAAACCCTGTATGTGATTGCACCAGCACAGAACCCAGGAGGACACTGACCTAGACACTGCTGGCCAGGGGGCATCTTGAATCTGTTTATCAGATTGGTTGGGGAGCCCAGCAACATTCCATGTGCTGGTCTATTTTGAGCAACATCCCCAAGACAAATAAGATCCAAGCATTAGGGGATGGGGTTTAAGAACACATTGTCTCTTCTTGCTTACCTTTCACAAGGGCAAAAAAGGAAGCTGTTTACACATAAAGGTTTGTTATTATTATGACCTAGCAATGCAAGAACACTTAGCAGAGTCACACTGCCCTGGTTCAACTGCCCATTCCTAATATCTTATCAGCTTTGTGGAACATTCCAGAATCTCTCTATGCTTCTGTTTTGTTTTGTACTGGGGATTGAACCCAGGGGCACTTTAACACCAAGCTACATCCCCGGTCCTCTTTATTTTATTTTGATGCAGAGTCTTGCTAAGTTACCAAGGCTGGCCATGACTATCAATCCTTCTGACTCAGCCCCCTGAGTACCTGGGATTATATGCATGCACCACCACACCCAGCCCTCATCTTTAAAATATCCATGGATCGAAGTTTTAGGAAGCCAATAAACAATCATTCTGCCCCTTCTGAGGCCAGAACTGAGAAATAAAAGTGGAGATACAGATCAGTGATAAAGCCCTTGCCAAGCACGCACAAGGCTGTGAGTGCTATCCCCAGCTCTGCAAAAATAAAAAACAAAAAAGACAGAAAGGTAGAGATCAATGTCATCTTTATTACTAATAAATGCTGTGCGGGAAGATGTGGCTGAGGCGAAAATACTTCACCCAGTCGGTAACACAGTGGGCAACTGCAGACAGCAGATAGTAGTGTTACCGCTGTTGACCGGTGACGAGTTCTTGCTTCCCCAATGTTGAAGAATAACACCAAAGAAGCATGCCGAGGCAAGGTCAGAGTAGAAATTAGAAGTTTATTAAAGGACAGCAGAAAAGACTTCTCCCGGAGGAAGAAGGGGACCCAAGAGGTGGAATCCGTGGAAGTGGGGTTGTCTCTCCATTTTATAGTTTCTTTCAGTGATGGAATGTAGGTGGGAAGGCCTGAGGGGTGGGACACAGGTGGGCCAAAGAAGTAGTCTGAGCAGGAAGGACTTCATTAACACTTCTTTGGGATGGACTTTGGCCTAGGGCCTTTTCGGGACTTCATTAACATTCCATGAGTTGTCCTGTGTTTTCCCTGAGTCATTCTCCGCATGGTCTCCATTTTAGATTTCACTCGATATTAGACCCAATTTATCTAACTACACTGACTACCTAACTTTAAATCTGGCTTCATTAGCACACCCTGTTCAGTTGGGCATGGTGCTCTAACCCAGAACTGAACCTCCCCAGAAAGCCACTACTCAGGGAAATCCCCCTCTTGCTGTGGGGAAGAGTGAGAGGTGGATGAAAACTAGATAATCTCTCCACATTTTGTCCTCCACACTCGGCCTTACTGGGGAGTAGAGTTGGGGATCTACCCGCCCACCTTGAAAATATGAGAATGGGTAATAAGTGATTCCCTCAATCCCATCTCATGCGGTTAATATGGAGATTAGAGAAAAATACAGGGAGTGTCTGGAACAGACTCCAGAAAGATTTCTTACCAGCCTGGGTTGTTCTAGGCTGGTAAGTCCAGCCAGAAGGACAACACTGGCCAACTAAGGGAAGGTGTGGTTAGAGAATGTAGGAGGCAAGGAAGTGTTTTTGTTGGCTTTTTCCGTTTGTTTGTTTTGTGATACTGGGGATTGAACTCAGGGCACTCTACCACTGAGCCATAGCTCCAGCTCTTTTTAGTTTTTGAGACAGGGTCTCACTAAACAGCCTAGGCTGGCCTTAAACTTATGATCTTTCTTCCTTAGCCTCCTAAGTCACTGGGATACAGGCATGGGCCACCACAACCAGCACAAGGGAGTTTCTTTCTTTCAGTTCTGGGGATTGAAACCAGGGGTGCACTACACTGGAGCCATATCCCCAGCGCTTTGTATTTTTTGAGACAGGATCTTGCTTAAGTTGACCAGGAACTTGTGATCCTCCTGCCTCAGCCTCCTGAGTTGCTGGGATTACCTAGAACACTGTGCCCAGCACAGGGGAGTTTTCTAAAGGGTGGGGGGGGGTTGCACTTTCATTTCTCTATCTGTTCCCTACACTCAGGAAAGCTTGAGCGTTCCTTAATACTGATAAAATATGAATTGGCAAGACTTCTAAATAAGAAAAGAACCCCAAAACTGTGTATCTTTGGTAACATACCAACCCAGTGTCTTCTGAGTATAGTTAATGGCCGCCTTTATGGGTGTGTGTGCTATTTCTGTTGTTTTAGGGTGGGGTGTTTTTTAGAGGGTGGAGAGGAAAGGACTCTTGTGTGTTTTTCAAGGCAGGCTCCCTCCTCACCCAGTGATTAAAACAATCACTGGCCTGGAAGTCACTGGAAGCAAACAGGAACCAGCCCAGGGGAAAGCCCTGACCAGTTACTGAACAATATAGCAATTGCAGTGAGTGCGACTAAGAAGACAGGAAATAACAGGTTATCCTGATAACATGCCTTACTGGTATGTTGCAGGTCTGGGTGCAATGTATCATCAAGGCTGTACTTTCCACCTGATCTGCCTCAGCCAATCCCAGGTCATCTACCAGATGGAGCAAGGCTGCTGGTTGTGTGGACATCACAAAAGCCCAGGGCAAGAGGAAGCTGATGGTCTGTGAGCCTGATGGTTCCCTTCCCTGTGCTTAGTCATCTCTTCAGTGGGGCACTAAGAGAACACCTGCCTGAGTTTCTGGAATACATGGAAAACCCCAGCAGCCTGCATCCCTGACAGGTTTTACCTGGGGTAATCCCTTTAACAGAGACATCACCCTTGGCATTTCCAACTGAAACATCTTTAGATCCTCCTCTCCTCAAGGGTCAATGGACACAGAGGGAGCAGGCTCCTAAGCTCACACAAGTTCCACGCACTTACACAAGATTTTCCGTGAATATTGAGGCTTGCTAATTTAGCAATAATAATACCTAGTGCTCAGGCATTATATTAATTTTCACAGTAGGAAGTAAGAGTTGTTGTTACCCACATTTTACAGAGGGCAAATTAAGACACAGAGAAGCCAAGTGGTGTTCCCATGGTTTCCAACTATCTGCCGCGTCCACACCACATGTTTAGTTCAGAAGGAGGAAATTAATACTTTTCCCATAATTTGTTCTCCATGACTCAGAAAATATAAGATCTGGAAAAGGCCCTAGAGATAACGGAATGTAACCTTTACAGCTGGGATGTAGTTCAGTAGCAAAACGCTTGTTTCCCATGTGTGAAGCCCCAGGTTCAATCCCTAGTACCCTGCCCCCCCCCCCCCCCCCCCCCCGGGGTGTAATCTCGGATTTTACTGATGAAAAAAAATCTTAGATCTGGGGTTATTTGTCCCAGTGTTACCGCTGTTGACCGGTGACGAGTCCTTGCTTCCCCAGTGTTGAAGAATAACACCAAAGAAGCATGCCCAGGCAAGGTCAGAGTAGAACTTAGAAGTTTATTAAAGGACAGCAGAAAAGACTTCTCCCGGAGGAAGAAGGGGACCCAAGAGGTGGAATCCATGGAAGTGCGGTTGTCTCCCCTTTTTATAGTTTTGGTGATGGAATGTAGGTTGGAAGGCCTGAGGGGTGGGACACAGGTGGGCCAAACAAGTAATCTGGGCAGGAAGGACTTCATTATCACTTCTTGGGATGGGCTATCTTCAAATCTGCTGGGGGCTATTTCCTGGGTTCCATTAACATTTCTTTGGGGTGGACTTTGGCCTAGGGCCTTTCCAGGACTTCATTAACATTCCATGAGTTGTCCTGCGTTCCCGGAATCATTATCATTATGGCCTCCATTTTAGATTTCACTCAATATGATATTAGACCCGATTTACCTAACTTCACCGACTACCTAATTTTAAATCTGGCTTCACCAGTTCCACCATAAAATCATAAGCAAGCCTCAAAACTCCCTATTTCTGTGCCTCTCCCATGACATATTCCCCACCTTTTCCCTCCCAGAAATCACACTCTTGAAATTGTCTTATTACTACTATTATTATTTACTTTTCAGTTCTCCATGGGAATTCCCATTTTCTTTCCCCATCATCATTTTTTTTTAAAGGAAGAGGGTGGGTGTAAGGGAGGGAAGTAGGAGAGAAAAGAAAAGAAAAAAGAAGAAAAAGTCCCATCTGCGTGTTAATATAAAACCAGAAATCTGCATTATTAGATTGCCGGAAAGCACTGAGCCCTCATCAAAGAAGGCTGCTCAGACCTTCAGAACTATGGTTTTGCCCTCAACCAACATGGTGAACGCGCATGACGTAGACTTAGACTTCCGTCGCGCTCTCTCTACCTACCCGCTCTTCCCAAGGGGGCGGCGAACTTCAATGACGGCTGCAGGCGGGGCGCATGCGCGGCGGCGGAGCCTGGCCCGCGGTGGTGGCGGTGAAGGGGCGTAGGGGATAGATGTCCGCAGTTGCCAAGCTGCGGCGACTGAGGCGGGATGGTGTAGCCCGGCTTGCAGGCGGGAGGGTGGGGGTGGGGGCGAGTCGGCCGGGGACGGCCGACGCCGCCCTACGGGCTCGGGTGTAGCGGCAGCACGCTGAGGGGGCGTCGCCGCCGCCGGCCCCCGGAGCCGCCGCGGGAGGCCGCGCCCGCCATGGCGGCCCGGGCGGTGCTGGACGAGTTCACGGCGCCCGCCGAGAAGGCGGCGCTGCTGGAGCGGAGTCGCGGCCGAATCGAGGGCCTGTTCGGAGTGAGCTTGGCGGTGCTCGGCGCGCTCGGGGCTGAAGAACCGCTGCCCGCGCGCATCTGGTTACAGCTCCGCGGCGTGCAGGAGGCGGTGCACAGCGCCAAGGTGAGTTCGGCCGCCGCCCCCGCGCGCCTTCCTTCCCGGGCCCGGCCCGCGGCCTCAGCCGGGCCAGTCTCGCCTCCCTCCCTCCCTCCCTCCACCCACCGTGACCCCAGCGCTGAGGTTGAGAGCGCAGTGTTGGGAGCCGGCGAAAATTGCTTTCTCGCGGCACATCAACCATGTGACCTTGGGCTAGCGGTTTAATCCCGGGAGCCTCAGTTTCTCTATTGGTAAAGTGGTGCGGTGGAAGCACCTACCTTGGAGCATTGTCGCGCGGATGGAAGTGGGTGTTAGGAATAAAGCACAGGGCACTGTGTTTAGCCGGGAAACGTTGCCTGTTATCTGTAGCCGCCTCCTGGATGTGCGTAAGGCCCGCAGCTCCAGGTTCACAGTGTGTTTGTTTTCATCCAGACCTCCTCCATAGGGGGTTCTTGAACCTTGTAGGGTCTCAGTCCCTCTTGAGGATCAGGAAAAAACCGTGATAGTAAATATTCAGAGACTGTCGAGAAGTAGGGTATTTAATCAGAATGTTTAAAATAATATTATTCCTTGGGTTAATGTTATGCACAACTAACATTTGTATAATGTTGTTGCATATCAGACTTTACTCCGAATACTTACGGAATAATGCAGCCCTTTAAAAAAATCCAATGAGGTAGCTTTTTATGTCCTCCCTTTTTTCTTGTTAAATTATCAGCTGGGGAAACTGAAACTTGAAGTGGTGACTCACCTTGTATCTAAATCAGCATTTTAGACTACTTCTTCCCATACCTCTCCTTTCTTCCCTTCCCAAGCCAAAAACAAAATACGACCTGTGTAGGGGAGAAAAAAGCTTTTTACCGACTGGAGGTTCTGTAATTCAGCCTACAAAAAGATGGCTGAGTAATTGAAATAAACTTGACAGTAAACACAGCAGGAGAAAAACCTTTTTAATCGTGCATATATGCAGAGGAGTACCACAAAGTATGATTGGGAACAACAGCCAGGTGATTGAAGTTTTGTAGCATCCTGAGCTACAAGAGTAGTAGGAGCTTGTGGTTTTAGGTGATGGTTTCCTCTATAGCGGTATTTGGACATTTTTGGAAGGTTTGCCTTCAGTCAGATCAGGAAACTTCTGAGAAAGCCCCTCCCTTCATATGCTGTTCCTCAGGTGCTCTCAATTTGAAGTAATCAATATACTAAAGTGGCTTAAATAAGAACGATATTTCCTGAACCCCTTCACCCTCCCAGGTACCCGAGTTTCTCCAAATTTTCCCATTTATAGTAGGGCAGCAATATTCAGAAGTAGGGAGTTTGTTTCCAGAGCCCATGTTCTTGATAATTGCCTCTCAAATGATTTCTCTGGGGATGGGAGTGGGTCCTTTTATTGCCTATTTCACAGTGCTCTTGAAGATCTGAATAGTCCTGACATTCGTAGATTTAACAACAAAAATCTTAGATGCTTACTTTTTAACTTGTGAAGCTGCAGTAGGACATTTAACTGTTGAGTCTTCTCCATAGCTTATCTTAAAAAGTAAGTGTTGAATCAAGTTTGCATTTCTGTGCTACTAATTTCTTATTAAGTTGACTTTCTATTTTGTACAACTGGTCTAATTTCTTCCCATACCTCTCCTTTCTCCCCAGCTGCCTAATTTCTACTACTCAGGGCTGAAAAGTTCAACATGACTGACTTTCCTGTTGTTTCTGAATTATCTTACCTGTATTCATTCTCTCCTTTCCATTGTCTTTGCTGTGATTAAGACCTTCATTTTTGGTATGTGTCCCCTCCCTTGCTTCAATGCCTTTACTCTATGGCTCCCTCACTTTCTGGGGAGCTGCTGGAGCCTCCTATCACCTAGCTCATTCAGTCTGAACTTGAACTAAGAAAATACTCCCTACTAATCCAGCCCCATCTTATTTTCCTAATTTTCTGTTATAGCAGCTCTTTACTTAAACCTCCACTGTAGTCTAGACTCTGCCCTTGCTGGGTGTTTTTCCCCACTCCTGGTTCTGCTTTTACTGAAAGCAGCCCAAGGATAGAAAGTACTCCCTTTGCTATACGGAAAAGCCCTGCCCATTCTGCCAGGCCCTTCCAACTGCAGTTCTCTTGGCAATTACTACCATACAGGTTTAGCATAAAGTAATTTGAAAAGTTCTGTCTTACATAACTTTTGATAGCATGAGTCACCTCATAGTCCAACTCTCTCACATGTAAGAAATCCTTTTTCTCTCTTTCTTCCTTGAGATGCAGAGTAAGGAGCTGATGCGATGTTCAGGCTTTTTTTGTTCTTGATTGTTTGGAAGTGTGTTTTACATTTTTGGAGGAAAAAACATTAACTTCACTTTAAAAGTTAAGAACAGAGAGCCAACTTGATTCAACATCACAGTGTTTTAAGTTTAGCTGTTGAGAAACTGGTTGGGGAGAGGGAAAAGAGAGTAAAGAAGAGTTTTAATTATTTATTTATTGCAGGGCTGGGGACCCAACTCGGGGCCTCATCCACATACCACTAAGCCACATCCCCCCTGCCTAAGAATTATCTGGTATAGTCTCTGATCAGAATAAGAAGAGATGAACTGATTTAAATCGGGTCCCACCTGGTGGTTTACTTTTAAAATGTTAATTCACTACCTTTGCAAATTTTTGAGGAGAATGTTGAGGATTAATTAGGCCTTCATTCACTGGAGAGAGGCAAGTTGGGAGCTATTGGTAGAAAGTGGTAGTGCCTGCAGAGTTCAAAAAAAGGCACTGAGAGTGGCCAGCTTTGGACTTTGAGCCTGGAAGATTTTAGGTACTTGCATTCCAGATTGAGGTGGTTATGAGCAAAAGCTTGGAAGCCAGACTGATATAATAGAAAGTCTCAAGGACCCCCTGGGAGAGATGAATGCCAAGGGACCCAAGAGCCATGCCAGGACCCTTAGATTTTATCTAGTAGGGAGTCGGGATTTTGAGAAGAAAAAATTTGCCTGCTTTAGAATTAGGAAGATCCAACAGTGGTAGGAATATCATTCCAAGTTAGAGTTTGCATTGTTGGAGTGGGTAAAGTTTTTTCACAGATTTTGAAACTGAGTGGATGTAGAGATTTAGGGATAGATTTTAAGTCCTGGTTGCAGGAAGAATGGTTGATGTGTGCGTCCTGTTGGTTGGTGGGGCTCACCAGGTAGTTCACATTTAAGAAAAGCTCATGTGCATTCGCTATTGCTGTTTCACCTCAAGGAGCCTGCAGTCTTGTAGGGGAGACAAATATGGAAACAAACAGGACAGTGTGATACATGTAGCAGTTGAAGAGTGCAAGGTGTTATAGTAATACAAGAAAGGAAGGTTTGCTGTCTTCAACTAAGTTCTAAAGGATGAATGAGAGTTTTCTAGAGGATGTTGAGTTTCTGGCAGAGGAAAGAGCACACACAAAATCACAGGAATAGCCAGGCATGATGCATTCCTGTAATCCCAGCAATTCAGCAGGCTGAGGCAGGAAGATAGCAAGTTCAAAGCCAGCCTCAGCAACTTAGTGAGACCCTAAGCAACTTAGCAAGACCCTGTCTCAAAATATAAAAAATGGAATGTGGGTCAGTGGTTAAGTGGCCCTGGGCTGGGTTCAAGTCTCAATGCAAAAAAAAAAAAAATCACAGGAATATGAGAGTGTAATTGCATTAGTTTCCTTAAGTGTTGAGAGAGTACGGAGGAAATTGTTAGAGGTAGAAAGGAGTGGGGCACATGTGTTTGGGGCCTGCTGAAGAACATGGATTTTTTAACATGCAGGTGGACAGTGGAGACCCCTGAACATGAGTGATGCAGACAGCAATATTCTTACAAAATGCTTCAGTGTTCACCACTCTGGGCTTGTGTTCCATTGATGGTTTGTAATAAGTACAGAAGGTTTAGCAACTTTCATAGCATTCTGTCTTTACTTCAGGGACTGGAGAGACGATGTATGAAAGTGAGAGGAAAACCAGAAGAGAGTATTGTCCACAGGGGGCCCACAGAGGGAGCTGATGTCAGTGGTAGAAGACTAAATGGAAGCAAAGGAGATTGAATTTCAGAGAGGAAGGGAGGTAGTAACCACCTCATGCAAAAGGAAAGAGATTAAAGATGTAAAGCAGTGTGGGAATTCTCTTCATAGGCAGTGGTGGAAAGGGATGTTGTTGAGATCTCTGCTGGGGAGTGAGATACTTTCTTTTCCATGAGAGAGTCACAAATATAGCTAGCACTCCCTGGTACCAGACAGAGAATCAGCCTAGGAAGTGACTGGATAGTACGGAAGAACTGGTGAGCTAAGGCTGTCTGCCCTGCAGGAGAGGGCAAATGCTCATGCATAGTATCAGACAGTTACACCTGTGTATGTTCATTATCCACAAGCCTTTGGGAGTCTAGATTTCATTGTGTACAATCTAATGTGTGTTTTTTTTTTTAAGTGGCAACTAATTTATGTTTTTAAAATCACCCATGCTGTGAATTATATAAAATTTTGCATCAATACTTTTTTAAATTTTATATTGTTAAAAGCAAAATTAAAAACAATTATGCATGCTAAACAAAACATGTTAGTGAACCAGATTCAGCTTTTGAACTGCTTTTTTAGGATTCCTACTTTAATAGCAGACAGGATTAGTAAGCTAGCACCTTTTAGTTTTTGGTTTTTTGGGCTTGGAGAAGAGGGCACTTGAAAGCCCTAATGGCCTACAGTACTGTCTCAGTAAAGTAAAATGCTAGATCATCCCCAGAGAATGAGGGTGAGAGATTGAATATACGTTGTAGGTACAGGGGAACTGCTGGAAGTACATTGGAAAATAAAGAACCAGAAGAACTATGGGACTAAAATAAGGGCCAGGCAAAATTAGCGTGAATTTATAGTGTCACTTTACCCAGAAACTAGCTTTCTTTTCTTCCTTTTTTTTTTTTTTTTAATACTGAAGATTTTTGCCACTGAACTACATCCCCAGCCTTTTTATTTTTGAGACAGAATCTCGCTATGTTACTTAAGGTCTTGCTAAGTTGCTGAGGCTGGCCTCCAACTTGAGATCCTCTTGTCTCAGCTGTCCTACTTGCTGGGATTAGGGGCATGCGCACTCAGCCATCCAGAAACTTTCTAATGGCAGTGTTTTCCCCATTTTGGGGTTAGTGATGCCAGTACACAGACTAGAGGCAAAGGGGTCTAAAGTGCAATTGAGCAAGGCCAAATGGGGCCCAGGAATTGTTTTTGGATGGTCATCTTTTGGGGGCTAGAACAAGACAGGTAAAAACAGAAAGGTATGTTGCATGGTGGGAATAGCAGAAGAGAGAAAACCTGTTCCCTTCTAGCCTTAGAGTCATGTACCTGGGACATGTTCAATATATGTTAAAGAACTCTGGAGGTTATGATCAGAGGAATTTTCAAAGATTAGAATCTTGGATGTGAAGGAATTCTGAGCACCAGGGTTGCTTCTGGTCATGGGTAAAGTGAAAGTGTTCCTTTCATCTTAGAGCAGTGAGGAGAGAAAGGAGGTGGAAGTATGAGGTATCTGAAGATAATGCAGTGCTGAGATCAGGAGTTCATAGTAAAAAATTGAATGCAAAAGTTAGTGAGACAGTACCCTGGCCTAGAGATTAAGTATAGTAACTGAAAGTAAGTGCCATGGCTGCTTATTGTATATAGTGTCCCTGAACCTTTAGGCAGCTGAATTTGCTAACATAGCTGCCCTTCAGTTGATGTTTTCTTAAAAGTATTACTTCATGGAAATGAGTAGACATCACAAGCATACCCTGAGCACAAGCCTAGAGAACTCTAGGAGAGGAATGGGGAAGACTAATAGTCTTAAAACATTGAAACTTTGCTAAGATAGACAACATCCAATCCATTTTTGTGAAGAAAAGAAAAAGGGAAAGAGTCTTAAGAAGGAGTGGTAATTGACCTTTACCCAATTGAGTTTTTACTTATATATTTGTAGAGTAAGGGAATAAAGATAAGAATGAAAAAAAAATACACTTTTTGTGGTACTGGGAATTGAACCCAGAGCCTTACACATGCTAGGCAAGCACTCTGCTACCTAGCTACATCCCCAGCCTGCACCCCCGCACCCTTTTTTTTTTTTTTTTTTTTTTCAATTTTATTTTGAAATAGGGCCTCTTTAAGGCCCAGGCTGGCCTTAGACTTAAGACCACTAAATTGTACAGGGTGCCCTGATGAAAAATGTGATGCACTCCGAAGTGGCCTATTACTCTACTGACTTCAGAGGGTTAAAGTTGACTTTGTGTTGTTTCATTTCCTTTTTTGTTGGGAGACCTCGATAGCTGGTTCATGAATGAACGGTAGATTTGTTCATGGAGGAAATACTTCAGAGATGTAATACTAGTTAATGTCCCTGGAGCTTTTGTTTTGATTTTACCAGAAAGAAGGGCGGTGTCCTTTGCATTTCCTAGAATGATCTTTTTTTTTTTTTTTTTAACTCAATATAGTTATGAAAATAATCTTCTTAAGAAACAGTGGTTGGTTCGGTCTCTTTTTATGGTTAGTATTTTGGGGTTATACCGGAATGTTGAAATATGGGATACTCACACTGTTACTGCTGGGGTCAAAAGCCATTACTCATGACTGTAGTTTCCTCTTCCCTATTCACTTCCCAGCCAGTATTGTAGGGTTTTGTTTAAATTAAGGACCACATCTTGTATAGTGCTGACTTTTTACTAAATTGACATGATTGTGGAAGTTTAGCAGTCTTAAATTTCAAAACAAAATAATAGGAGGGAAATCCTTAGAGTAATTAAATTTTTAAAAAATCAGTTATTTAATATGAAAGCAGCATTTTATTTAAGTCTGAGGCAGGAGGATCACAAGTTTGAGGCCAGCCTGGGCAACTTAGTGAGAAACTGTCTCAAAATAAAAAGAACAGCTAGAGATGTAGGGTGCTTTCCAACCATCCTGGGTTTAATCTCCAGCACGGCAAAAACATATAGGTCCTAAAAATATAAAGTTAGCCTATATAAAACATTTATTTAGCTTGTTTTGAAGGAACCAGCTGAATAAGAAAACTGGCTCAAGGAGCATTGGAGGAAATAATATGAGTATTGAAAAAAGAATGTTAGCTAGCATGCACAAGGCCCTGGGTTCAATCCCAGCACCACAAAATAAATAAAGAAAGAATATTGGAATAAGGTTGCTAGATTGGGGGCTGGGGCTGTAGCACAGTGGCAGAGCGCTTGCCTAGCACATGTGAGGAACTGGGTTTGATCCTCAGCATCACATAACAATAAACAAATAACATAAAGGCATTCTGTCCATCTATAACTATAAAAAAAAAATTTTTTTTTTTTAAAAAAAGATTGCTAGATTGGATACCAAAGCTTTCAAAGTTATAAGCATGCTTTCAGTCACTCAGGTAACTCATGAATGAGGGAACCAGCAGAAATGTTCTATAGGATAATGAAACCATAATCTTTGGATTCAGAAATTATCTGTGTCAATATTGGACAAAAATCTACAAATTAACGTAATTTCACAGTTTCTGAAGCTGACTTTATGAGTAGTATGTCAAACAAAAGTACATCCTTCTAAATCATACATCAGCAAACTTTTTTCTGTAAAGAACCAGCTAATAAATATTTAAAAATTTGTATCATGTTCTTTGTTTTTACTTTCACAGCCCTTTAAAAATGTAAAAAGATTTTTTCAAAGGCTATACAAAAATTTTCCAAGTTGGACTTGTACTATCCAAAATGGTGGCCCCTAGCACATGGGGCTGCTTAAATTGAAATGAATTAAAATTTATTGAAATTGAATATTCAGTTCCTTGGTTGAATTTCAATGCTTAGTTGCCACATGTAACTGGTGGCTACTGCAGGTATAAAACATTTCCATCATTGCAAAAAGTTTTATTGGACAGTTTTGTCCTGGAGTATGAAGTAATCTGTGGTTGGACCTGCTAGACAGCAGTCTGGTATGACATTGAAGAATCATGCAACCTTTCTTTTAGGGGTTTTTGTAATCTTTGTTCATTGTGCCCACTTGTAATCATAATGTCCAGTGGTTATTCTTTTTGTGTATGTGGGTTTAACCCAGGGCCTCAAGCATGCTAAAGCAAGTGTTCTACCACTGAGCTACATGTATCCCTAGCCCACCTTTATTTATCATTCATTCATTCATTCATTTTTGGAGACAGGGTCTTACTAAGTTGCCCAGGCTGGTCTCAAACTTAAGATCTCTTACTTCAGCCTCCTGAGTATCTGGAGTTACAAGTATGTGCCTGGCTGAATTTGTTTCTTTAAAAAAGATTTTGAAGCAGTATGAGCTTCTGAGAGTTTTGGTTTTGGTTTTTTGCTCTTAAAAGACAAACATATTTAAAGTATTAGATGTTTAGCTTATTTGTTTATTAGGAATTTTAGAAATAAAATTGTACCCACTTATAATCACAATGAGATTCATGGTGGAGATTCATATAAAGGCTTGTTATTTTCTATCAGCCAATTCGAAAACAAGTTCTTTATGAAACTTGATAATTTATTAACTAGTGCCCAGAGAAAGGAATATACTTCACATTCACATCATGGAAAATAAAGGCTCTTCTCATTTATAGTCACAAATATGAAGAGAGCCTTCAGCTTGGATTCTATAACCTTAGCTACAGTTCAAAACTAATTTAAAAACACATAACTAACTGGTTGAGATTTCATAAAAGCTATTTCATTGGCCTTAAGACATGTTCTTGCACAAACAGAAATGACCAAGACCACAGTTCTTTTCTTTTTTTCCATCCATCCTTTCTTTTCTTTTATTCCTTTCTCTTCTTCTTGAACCCAGATCCTCCTTTGAACATGCTAAGCAAGTGCTGTATCCCTGAGGTACATAACCCCAAACTGGACTTTCTCAGTCACTTTACCTGACTGAAAATTGACTCTTTTCTATTAGATTGCTAGTAGAGGTAAATTATCAGCCATGCACCGACCAGATTTATATATATGAAGTATGCATTTGGGAATAACCTAGTGATCCCCTGTGCACTGGTCCCTGGGCCAATGTAGAAAGGAACATAAGGAGCATTCCTGTAGCACTGGGGAGGTCAGCGCAGGAGGTTTACTTGAGACTAGCCTGGGCGATATGTAGTATCAGAAGAAAAGAAACCAATAGGGAAGCAACAAAAGTAAAATTCACTCCCTACTTGGGACTGGCTCAGGGAGCCAAAGTTAGACACACTTGGGTTTAAACACACAATGAGTGTGCCCTTCTTGGACCATTCAGTTTAATAGCTCCAACAGGTAAGTAGAATTGAGAACTGGGTCCTACAAAGCTTTCAAAGTTATAAGCATGCTTTCAGTCACTCAGGTAACTCATGAATGAGGGAACCAGCAGGAATGTAAAAGTGATTCGAAGAGGATTTGAGAATCAGTATTTATCAGTACTAAAACAAGATCATTGGAATAAAATTGCTCAGGTAGATAGCACATTTGGCTAATTGCTTATAATATAATGAAATCATAAACTTATTTTTTAACATTTATTTTTATTTGGTCTGAGGATCAAAATTCAGTGCCTTACATGTGCTAGGCAAGCGCTCTGCCACTGAGCTACAACCACAGACCATAAACTTATTTTTTCTACCAGATGCATAGTTGGCATCTCGGTGGGACAGAAGTCTCATTTAGTAATGTCCAGCTTTACAGTTCAGATAATGTTTGTAGTAAGTGGTATATCGTAATAAGTGGAAGTATACAAGAGTATATTTCCTAAAGAGTTAATGATTTGGGGGTAATACAAAGATAGTGCTTAATGGCAATTGCCTTATAGAAGTTTTGATGATTTTTTTCTCAATGTTATACAAACTATTAAAATGAAACACACCTTTTTGTCATTTTGGCCTCTCTCAACCAATATTTAACCATGTCTTTGATTAAAGGCTGGATGTTGGTCTGTGTTCCCAAACCTCCTAATTCCTCTTCTGACATGTGTTTGTTAGAGCTATGTATTGATTTGTTCAGGGTTTCTTAACAGTAGCACTATTGGCATTTTGAACCAGATAATTGCGGGGAGGGGATTTTCAGGGATTGAACCCAGGGCCGCTTTACTGCTGAGCCACATCCCCATCCCTTTTTAAAATTTTATTTAGAGACAGAGTCTTACTGAGTTGCTTAGGGCCTTGTTAAGTGGCTGAGGCTGGCTTTGAACTTGAAGTCCTCTAAGCGTATGCCACCCAGCTGACCCAGATAATTTTTGTTGTGGGGATTGTATTGAGCAATCCAGGATGTTCAGTAGCATCTCTGGCCTCTACTCTTTCCCCTCCCCTCCTTTTTTGGTATTCAGGATTGAACTAAGGGATGCTTAACCACTGAGCCATACCCCCAGCTCCTTTTTACTTTTTATTTTGGGACACAGTCTCACTAAGTTGCTGAAGCTGGCATTGAAATTGTGATTCTTTCTGCCTCAGCTTCCTAAGATGCTGGGATTACAGGCATGTGGCACTGAACCTGATGGTTTCTACTCTTTAAATGCCAGGAAAAATCCCCTCAGTTGTGAAAAACAGAAATGTCCCCTGACATTGCCAAATGCCCCAGGAAGAGTGAAATCACCCTGCTTGAGAACCACTGAATTAAATGACCAAGGTCAATCCTCACCCTTTATCAATTAACAGCCTAGAAGAGTTTAATAAGATATTTTTGTGTTTAGAACAGAGGTTAATACACATACTTCCTAGCTGTCTCCAAACATATCTTTGGATAAGAACACAAGGAACAAAAAGTTAAATCAGACTGCAAAATAAAACACTCTTGTTAGTCCAAACCACAGGGTCTTTTAATATGGTTCTAAGGATCTTCAACATGAATCCTGCACAGGGAGAAGTTTGAGAAAGTTTTTGAGCAAGGAAGTGAAATGGGTATACTTCCAGAAATAACTTTGATGTTATAACAAAGGGATTGGAGTATGACAAAACTGGCAAGTAGAAAGAAGAGTTTAGAGTTGGTTGCAGTGTTTGCACGACGCTTAAATGACTGTCATTGAAAAGAAACTTGGACCAAGGATGAGAGATCCGTTTTGTGTGTTTGTTTGGCGGGGATTGGGGGGTGGGGTGGGGGGTGTTTGGTGGTACAGGGGGTGGAACCCAGGGCCTCATGCATTCTAGGCAAGGGCTGTACCCCACTGATCTACATCCCCAACTAGAGTGAGATCTGTTTCAAACCTAGGTTTGAGGCACTGGGAGGGTTGGGAAGGGGGAGAATCAGGTAGAAATGCCCAGGGGGTATCTTTCAGCCTAGCAAAGTGTTAAAAGGCTAGAGGTTCAGATATGGAGTTTTCACCAGAACAGTGAAAGTGAGGATTGGAGTTTGAAGGGTCAGAATATAGTTAAGAGAAAGGACCAGGAGAGAATTTGGGGGAAATATCTACATTTAAGAAATAGTAGAAAAAGACAGCAAAGGATTTGGGAATAGAAAGAGAGAAAGTAAAGACAACTAGTGGTATGTTCCAGAAAACCCAGTCAGTCAGTATGAGAGCTGACTTCATGGTGTAGTGAGACCTAAGAAAGAGAGGCAGGCTCATCTTGGATTGCACAGGGCCATTTAGTGGGGGACTGAGAGAAGCTTGTAGATGAAAGAAAGACCAATTGGATACTCTTGGGCCAGAAAGAAGGGTATATTTATGGGTTAGGACAAAAGGAATTTCACCCAGGATAGAATGTACCTGATTTATCTTGGTTTTTTGTTTTATTTTTTAATAAATACAACCTATTTAGTGAGCAAAGCATTAATATCTGTGAATATTTATTTTTAAATTCTATTATTTTTAGATATACATTATAGTAAAGTATATTTTGACATTATGCATGGAGTATAATTTCTCATTTAAAAAATAATAATTTTAGTTGTCAATGTACTTTGGTTTTTTTATTTATATGTGGTGCCGAGAATCAAACCCAGTGCCTCACACATACTAGGCAAGCGTTCAGGTTATATATGATGTGAAGTTAAGCTAGTCATGTATTCATCAGTGTACGTAAGATAGTTACGTCCGATTCATTCTGCTTTCTTTCCTGTTCCCATCCCCTTTCCCTTTCCTTCATTCCCCTTTGTCTAACCTAGAGAACTTCTATCCCCTTCCTTTGTTGTGGGTTAGCATCCACATAATAGAGAGATGTACCTGGTTTATCGGTGCATAATATCAGAGTCCATTGGATCCCTGGAGCTTGGGTCTGATTGTAAATCTTCACATATGACTCTAGTGTTTTTATCTGTTAATGGTTTGCTGGGAAGTTATGCAGGAAAAGTGAGGTATAGGGTTCCTCAGGGCATTTATGGCAGTTATGACTCAAGATGGCTGCAGTCATGTCGATCTGTGTCCATACATGGTAACTCATAAACATGAAGCGCAAAGAACTTGTCATGGACAAGTCATTTGACATGTCACGCCCAAGAAGAATGAGTACAGAAAAGGGGTCTTTGGGTTTGGTATTGTTATTGTTAGCAGTCAAGAATTTTCAGTTTGAATAAGCCAGAATCCAGATTTCCAGGATTTGACTGTAAAATACAGTTTAGGGTACTTGTTTCAAAAAGTGTGAGGATGAAAGGATAGAGATGGGAGTGGACCCATATATTTAAAGTGGGGCATTAAGAAAGTACAGTGGAATCAGGGAGACCCAAGCCTATGTGTCAGCACAGGGCTAGTAGGTAAATAAAAGTGATGGTGCTTGGGGAAAGTCAGAATTTAAGGGTGTGACTTTGAAATGGAAGGAAGGAGAAAGAAATCTCATTTATTTATTTTGAGATAGGGGTCACTAAATTGCCCAGACTGTCCTGCCTAAGCTTCCCCAGCAGCTGTGGTGTGCCAAATGGAGAGGAAGTTGAAGGGATTCACTCATACTAACTTCCAGTCTCTGGTGAAATATTCACATCTTCTACTGAGAGTGAGAAGAGTGAAAAATGAAAATGAAATTGGAAGTGAAAACATTCTTTGGGTAAGAGTGAGGGGTAACTTTACCAGGAAAGCTGAAAAGTTTTGAAGATTGTGCACTCTTGAGTGTGCCTCTGGTCCTGTCTCCTGAAGTACACTCCAGTTAAGGAACCTTTCTGGGAGGAAGTTGATGGACACTGTAGAGATGAGGTTAAAGAAAAAGGTAAAATAGAAAGCAAAAGAAATTATATTACTGGAAAAATGGGTGATGTGGTTACTCTTACCTTTAAGATGATATTGTTAACATGAATGATAGATGGAGATGAAAAGTAGGCCTGTTTTGTATTTTCTGAGGTTTCTCTAGGCCAATTTGTGTGTATTCTGTAGAACTCTTGTTAATATTTTAAAGTCATAGTCTCTTTCGTAGAGATAACAGAACTTCCTTCCTTCCTTCCTTGTATTAGAGATTGAACCCAGGGCACTTTACCACTACGCTACATATTTTTTATTTTGAGACAGGATCTCTCACTAAGTTGCTTAGGGCCTCACCAAGTTTTGGAGGCTGGCCTCAAACTTGGGATCCTCCTGTCTCAGTGAACATAGAACATAATTCATGCAAAAGTTTCCTACATACAGAAATATCTTTTGATTCCTATAGTATGCAGCCAGAGTTGAGAATTCCTGATCTGAACCATTTAAACAAGTCTCTCCAATTTATCTTAAGAACATCTTTAGCCAGACATGGCACATGCCTGTAATCTCAACAACTTGGGAGGCTGAGACAGGAGACTCACATGTTCAAGGACAGTCTCCTCTTGGCAACTTAGTGATGTCCTGTTTTAAAATAGCAAGGACTAGGGATGTAAATAACCCCTAGGTTCAATCCCCAGTACCAAGGAGGGAGAGAGAGCGCGCAAGCACAAGCATGCACACACTTCCTTGCCTGCATAGTTTCTCTTTCCTCAGTATTTGTGGTTGACTTCAACAGCTTATATTGTGCCAGATGCAGTGATGTTTCTGGCAGCTACCACATTCTGGGTAGCTGGTCTCAAGTTGTTTTGATGTTTAACCATTTTGTGTGCCTTAAATTTGTTTTAGTCTGAGCAGTCTGTTTTTACTTATTTCCCATGTTGTTCAGGTAGCACCTTCTCTAGTCAGCTGCCTCTAAGAGTATGTAATCTGGGGGAGAAATTGACAAGGCCCCATAGATGTGGGCCCATAATAAGAGATGGTAATGATGAAGAGTGGTGCAGAGAAATCTTTCCTCAGGTCAGAACTGCAGGTTCTTGGACAGCTGCTTTGATGATTTCTGGTTTTAGCTTCATATTCTCTCTCCCTACCACATGTCAGGTGGTATTGGGGATTGAATTTAGGAATATCCTACCTCTGAGCTAAATCCCAAGCTCTTTTTTAAAATTTTATTTTGAAATGGGTCTCTGGCCTCAAAGTTGTGATCTTCCTGCCTCAGCCTCCTGAGTAGTTGGGATTATAGGTGTGTGCCACCATGCCCAGCTTTTAGCTTTGTCCCGAAAGCAGAAATTGCCAGGAGCTTCTTTCTGCATTTGTGAAATATTATGATAGAGTTGAGAAGAGCTAAGTTTGTCAAAAGTAGAATAGAAATGTGAAAGGGAAATTATTTTACGTGCCCCTAGCCCTATGACTAACCCTAACCCTAACCCTAACTCTAAATCTAACCTAAACCTATCCCAAAACCTAACACTAACCCTAACCCTAGACCTAATCCAAACACTAACCCTAAACCTAAAACTAAATCTATCACTTATCCTAACCCTAACCCTAACCCTCAACCTCAACCTAAACCTAACACAAACCCTAACCTAAAACTTAACCCTAACCCTCAACCTCAACCTAAACCTAACATGAACCCTAACCTAAAACTTAACCCTAACCCTAACCCTCAACCTAACTAACCCTCAACCTCAACCCTAACCTAAAACTAACACTGCTATGCAAGCGCTCCACCACTGAGCCACAACCCCAGCCCGAGTCCCTGGCTTCTAACTCCCAGTTTTCTAGAAGCAGCTACTTTTTACTGTTTTTAATTAATTCCAGATAACGTACTGCTATTTCTTGTGCAATTTAAGCATTATTCACTTCCTATTAAGATAGATGAGGCAAAAACTACCCCCATTTTCTCCAAATAGTTATTTTTCTAGTAAAACAAGGAACAGGGTTTATAAAATCATGATTTATTAAAATATTAGTGCAGAACCAGGTACTGTACAACATATTTTATTTCTGGTACAGCTATTAATTTTTCCTAGAATTTTTATCTGTTCTTTCATCCACTTGTAAAATTTGCTTTATGCATATTGCTAGTGTTTTACAGTTATATCTTTACATTATTCATTCTCTTCATGTCCTCTGTTTGGGAGAGCCTTCTTCCCCCCCTCAGATCAACTAGTTCTTTAACTTGTCTGCTGCACAACCAGGATCTTTGGGTTTCTGCGTGATGCTCTTCATGGGTAGTATTAACAACTTCCTTTCTTTGTTAAGTAGTGTTCCAAGAAAAGCATCCATGGAAATAATTTTCTGAGCCTTTAGCATGTTTAGAAATGCATTTTAGGGCTGGGGATGTGGCTCAAGCGGTAGCGCGCTCGCCTGGCATGCGTGCAGCCCGGGTTCGATCCTCAGCACCACATACAAACAAAGATGTTGTGTCTGCCGAAAGCTAAAAAAAAAAAAAAAAAATTAAAAACTCTCTCTCTCTCTTAAAATGCATTTCTTTTTTTTAATCTCCTTTTAAGTTTGATTTGTAATGTGATGAATATAGGCAACAACCTCCCTTATAACTTTGAATGCATTACTGCCCATTTTTTCTGATAATCCACAATTGGCTATTGAGAATTTGGGCCATTCTGATTGTCATTCTGTTGTTGGATCCTGTTACCACCCTACTTCCAGGATTTTCCTTGTGGGCTTTTTTTGAAAACAATAATGATTAGATACTCTGTGTATCCTTTCAAGATGGGATCTGTGCCCTTTTGTTACAAGAAGTTAAATGTGATTTTTTTTTTTTTTTTTTTTTAACTAACTATGCATTTTTATTTTAGTTTCAGGAAAAGATTTTGTGTTAGTTCTCTATTAGTTGTCTGTCTTTTCTAGAAAGCCGTTATTTGAATTTAGAATATCCTAGAGGGAGCCTTAGGCCTCTTTTCTCTCATTTTTTTCCTTCTGTGTTTGTTTCTTTTTATGGTACTTTTGGAAATATTTCTTCCATTTTTCCTGTTGACTGATTCTGGCCATCATATTCTTTCCTTTACTCCTCTTTTCGTTTGTTTCTTTTAGCATCCTGATTCCTGTTTTATGCATCCAGTATAATTTTGTATTTGTTAGAAAGTACTGTTAAATTTTTGTCAAGAGTTTTCCCATGTACCTATAGTTCCTTCCAGTTTTCCTTATTTTGTATTCTATTTTATGGTATTGATTTCTGTCTTTCATATCTGAGCCTTTCTTCCATTTGGGTGTTTTTATGTTTCATAGTAAATTTGAAATGTCAATTGGACACTCGGTCTCTGCAGAAACTGTTCATAAGTGAACTTTACCTTGGTCAGAGAATTAGGTTTTTCTTTTTTCTTTTCTTTTCCTTCCTTCCTTCCTTTCTTTCTTTCTTTCTTTCCCTCCCTCCCTCCCTCCCTCCCTCCCTCCCTCCCTCCCTCCCTCCCTTCCTCTTTTAGAGCATTTGTTTTGAAGGTCTTTTACCTAGAGAAGAAATTGTACCCCTCCAGCTTGACTAATTAATTGTTGCTGGTGGCACACTAAACTTTTCCTTATCCCAATGTCTGCATTTATTGGTCTCAACAGTATTTGAGAAGTCACATGAATTCAGGCAGTAACTTAGCATATGCTGAACAGATAGCTCCTTTTTATTGGCAGGCAGCCTAAAGATCCTAGTACAGGTAAGACAGGGTAACTACCCTGTTAGTTCCTAATTAATTCAGCTGTAAAACCTAGAGAGAATGCATGAAAACAGCTTAAAGGAGGAGTCTGAAAAGTAACAGATTGGGAAGAAATACCAGAATGAAAAGTACCAACAAACCAACCATGAGTTTACTATTTTTTCCTGTTACTGTCCTCCACCCTGGAAGTGGAAATGGGTACTGTGCCCTGGGAGGAGCCCTCTGGTTTGGGTTAAAGGGACAGAAAAGGGAACACTTACAGTGAGAAAATCCTTATGTTTCTTTTCCACCTTTTCTCCATACTCATGAACACCAGCCCCCATCAGTCCTCTGGTGGTATTGTGGTGATGGGAGTTTGTAAGAGCCAAAATTCTTAGGGAGGAGAACCTTTTCTCTGGTTGCAGTTGTGGGGTCAGGCTCTATTGATTTTTATCTTTCTGGGTCTTCTAGATGGATCCAGGGACAGTTTTAGAAGTGCAAGCTAGAGTGGGATAATCAAAACCCAAACTTTCTGGCTCAATTACCAAAAGAATAACCCCAGGAAACCAAAGTACCAAGGAGATTGCAGAGTGGAAGGAGCTCAGGAAAGTTGGCCCTAAAATTATGACCCTAGGCCCTTCCTTAAGCTATATGTGCATGTATATGCTCTTTATCAGCTCTAGAAAGGCTCTTGAGGACTGAGCAAACACTATGGCCACCATCTAAATCATAGACTAGAGACACACATGTGGGGCGGATACAGATAGCATCACAAAAGGGTTTAGAAACTAAGCTGACATTGTAACCAAAACTCACAAAGAATAGGTTGCAGCTTGCAGCCTGAATCTTACTAGATCAATTATCTGTTAAAACAAAGTGTTAGCATTCCTAAGATTGAAACACATACCATAAAGTAAAAAATGAATAGTAAAGAAATAGTTGGTAAATAAAGAACCAGGAAAATCTCAACTTTTTTTTTTTTTTTTTCCCAGGATTTAACCCAGGGATGCTCTACCACAGAGCTACATCCCCAGTCATTTTTAATTTTTAAATTTTGAGCCAGGGTCTCACAGAGTTGCCAAGGCTTATAATCTTGCTTTAACCTCCCAAACTGCTGGACTTACAGGTGTGCATTTTTGAAAATAGGAATTTTTTCTTTTTAAAAATTATTTTTTAGGTATACATGACAGTAGAGTATATTCTGATATATTATACATACATGGAGTATAACTTATTTTAATTAGGATCTCAGTCTTGTAGTTGTACATGATATGGAGTTTCACTGGTGGTGCATTTCACATATGAACATAGAAAAGTGAAAATTGCAATTTTAACCAGGTGTTGGAATCTTTTGGGGATGGAGAAGGGTTTACAGGGAATTGAACGGGCACTTAACTACTGAGCAACATCCCCAGCCCTTTCTATTTTGATTTTGTTATTTTTTAATGTGTTCTGGGGATTGAACCCAGTGTCTCATGCTTGCTAGGCAAGCACTCTACCACAATCCCAGCCCTATTTTTTTAATTTTGAGACATGGTCTGGCTCAGTTGCTTAGGGCCTCGCTAAATTGCTGAGGCTGGCTTTGAACTCGTGATCCTCTTCCTTCAGTCTCCCCAGCTGCTGGGATTACAAGCATGTGCCACAAGGCCTGGCTGGAATCTTTTGACAAAGAGTAAAATATCTACAATAAAAATTCTCTAATAGGCAATCACAAAGACTCTTGAAATTAATAGAAAAACAAGGTTTCAGCAAAGAAATAACATATAAAAGAAAAACCAAGTGGTAAATTTAGAACTGAAAAATGGAATAACCTTAATAAAAACTTACTGGATGAGCTCAATTTTATTTATTTTGGTAGTTGATTAATTAATTCAAGTACTGAGTGTTGAACTCAGAGCCTCACATATGCTAGGAAAGTATGCTACAACTGAACAACATCCCCAGTCCTGAACTTAATTTTATAATGGAGATAACAGGAAAAAGTCAGTGAGCTTGAAGATAAAACAGAAAACATCTAATCTGAATAAAAGGTATTTAAAGAAATAATTGCTAAAGATTTCCCAGATTTGGTAAAAGATACTAATACAAGAAGCTTGGTGAACATGTACAGTAAACCCAAAGGATCTTGCATCCAAATGTATCATAAGCACACTCCTGAAAATCAAAGACAAATTGAAAATAATGAAAACATCGAGAGAAAATGCATTGTTTGTTAGGGAGCCATAACTAAAATGACTATAGAGTTCTTATCAGAAACCACAGAAGCCAGAAGGAAGTGACACAATATTTTTTAAATGATGAAAGAAAAGAACTTTTAACCCAGGATTCTTTGTTCAGTGAAGTTATCTTTCAAAAGTAAAAGGGATATAAAGGAATTCAGTCGAAGGAAAATTATTACCAACACTGCCCCAAAAGAGTTGCTAAAGGAAATTCTATAGAGACAAATGGCAAATATCTGGGTAAATGTACTAAGTCACTTTGCTTCTTGACTTCTTTAACATGAATTTGATTCATTAAAACAAAAAATACAACCATGGTCTGACGAGGTTTCAAATATAAACACATAAATGAAACATGTATAACATAAAGGGAAGAAAGAGGAAAGGTAGCAAGGATTAAAGGAAACTGTATAACTACATGTGTCCTAAATTTTGTGCCCAAGTGTTTGAATTTGTGGAGGTGACTGAGTGAGGATACACAGGTCAAGAAAAAGGAGCTGCCACACCAACAGGGTGACAAGGGAAACATCAGATCTTGGGTCAAGGGGCAAAAGCAAAGAGGCAATGGATAAGGCTGGGCCACAGCCCTTATTGGGCTTTCCATGAGGAAAGCAGAACAGGGGATAAACAGGAATTGGCTTGTGTGAATAAGTATCAGGCCTTTATAAGGACTATTCTAGTTGTCTGACTTCTGACCCTGGCTTGATTTAAGGCAAGGGAAACACTTGCTTGGTATGTAAGCATTAGTTAAGGAGGTAGATGGGTATGGGATACTAAATTGGGCATTCTGCACCTGAAAGGTATGCTCTACACAAGCTTTTCACCACCCCTAAGAATTAGCCCTTGGAATAGGCAGTTTTCCCCCAGGTCTGTAACATTTTTATACACTCCTTAAAATGACAGAATATTAATTCTATGTGTACTTTTGAAATTTAAATACATATATTGTAATCGCTAGTGTGATCACTAGAAAGACTATATAAATAAGTTTAGTAAAATCCAAGGAATTATAATACTAGAACATGTTCATATAATGCAAGAGGAAATAGGGAAAACAGAAATAAGATGTGTGGACAAACAGCAAATAAAATGATAGGCTTGCCGGGCATGGTGGCAAACACTTATGTTCCCAGCAGCTCAGGAGGCTGAGACAGGAGGATCTCGAATTCAAGGCGGCCTCATCGATGGCAAAGTACTAAGCAGCTCAGTGAAATCCTGTCTGTAAATAAAATACAAAAATAGCAAGGATGGTGGAATGTGATGGTCATCATTATACAAAGTACATATATGAAGACTTGAATTGGGTGTCAGCATACCTTATATACAAAAAGAGATATGAAAAATTGTGATATATATGTGTATTAAGAATTGTATTGAAAAAAGTACATGTATGGTGGCATAAATTGGCATGAACATACTTTATATACAGAGGAACGAAAAATTGTGCTCTATATGTGTAATAAGGATCGTAATGCATTCTATTGTGTATTTAAAAAAAAATAATAAAATCAAATTATGACTGCTTTACTGCTTTTTATTGCTTTAATAGTGTTGTGTTATACTCAAGGCATACTATCTCCATTAGCTGGAGGAATAAAATAAGAATCATATGCAAAAAAATAAAATAATAAAATCTCCAGGTCTGACACCCCCCACCACCACCACCCCAAAAAGACTTAATTCCAGACTTCCCAATAATTGTATTAAAAGTAAATAGCCTCAGTACACCAATTAAAAGTTGTCAGAGTGGATTAAAAACACATAACCAAACGAATGTTTTGAAGAAACTCATTTAAAAAAATAATATAGATAAAAATAAAAGAAGCCATAACTGAAATGAATATTACAAAGAATATTACAGTATTAAAAAATAAAGTAAAAAGGGGGGAAATACACCATGTAAACATTAATTAAAAAGGTAAGGCTAGGGATGCAGTTCAGTGGTAGAGACTAATTTGCTTAGCATGATTGAAGTCCTGAGCTTGACACCCAGTACTGGAAGGAAAAAAAAAAAAGAGTGGCAGTGTGACCATCAGACAAAGTAGACTTCTGAGCAAAGAAAATTCCCAGAGATAAGGAAGCTATTACAATAATGATAAGACAGTCAGTTCACTAAGAAGACATGTGACATGTTAAATGTGTAACAAAATGCAAAATATTTCTAACAAAAACAGAGAGAACTGAAAGGAGAAATTGACAAATCCACAGTTGTGTTTGGAGACTTCGTCACCCTTTTCTCAACAATTAAGACCCATTAAAGGAAAGGTCGGTCAGCAAGGGTACAGAAGAACTTGCTAACACCATCAACCAACAAGATTGTATTTGATATTTACAGAATTACTACTCAACAACAGTGGAATACATGTTTTTTTCAAGCATCCACAGAACCATCAAGATAAGCTTTGTCCTAGCCATAAAATAAATCTCAATAAATTTAAAAGACTGAGTCATAAAGAATGTTCTGACCACAAAATAACCAAAACAACAGAGATAACAGGAAAATCTTTAAATACTTGGAAACTAAACAACACACTTCAAATAATTTGTGGGTCAATGAAGTTCTCACTTTCGTTTTATTTATCTTTTTTTAAACATGGATCTTCTAGATATGCGAGTTCTTTTTTCGTGGTGCTGGGAGTTAACAACCAAAGCATCATGCATGTTAAGCAAGCACTCCACGACTGAGTAATACCCCCAGCCCCTGAACGGAAGTTTGTAAAAGTGCACTGAACTAAATGACAATAAAAAGGCAACTCATCAAAACACTGGGGTACTGCTAAAGCAGTGCTGAAAGGGAAATATATAACATGTCAGTGCAAGAAAAGAAGACTCAATAATCTAAGCTTCCGTGTCAGTGAATTTGAAAAATAAGAGTGATATAGGCCTAAAGCAAGCAGAAGTAGGGAAATATAATAAATTTAAGAGCAGATGTTGATGAAACTGAAAGCAAACAAGAGAGAAAAACCAATTAACCCCTTTGATAAGATCAATAAAATTGAAAAACCTCTTGCAACATAAAACACGAGTTTATCAGGGATGAAACATTTTCACTGCAGAATCTTCAGACATTTAAAAGATAAGGAAATACTACAGCTCTGCATACATAAATTTAGCAACTCAGTTGAAATGGACCAATTCTCAAAAATGGCAAACTGCCATGACTTTGCCCCATGTAAAACTGATCATTTAGATAACTTGAAGTTATTAAGAAAATTGGATGGGTTTGTTGGTTGGTTGGTTTATTGGTGCTGGGTATTAAACCTAGGGCCTCCCAGGAATTAAACAAGTGCTGTAACACTGAGTTATGCCCCAGCCCCTGGAAATTGAATGAATTTTAAAATGGACATAAAAGAACTCTCTAGGCATACTTGTTTCACTGAGAATTCTATTAAATGTTTCACAAAGAATTAACCTCAGTTTTACATATTTTTTTTTCCAGGAAATGTGAGAGAGAACACTTCCTAACCCATTTGTGGCTAATGTTACCCTGATGTTAAAACCAAAGACAGTACCAAAAAGGACTGCTGTGTGGACTTCATTTGTTTGGGTGTTTTGTAGTACTGAGGCCAAAAAGGAAAACTTCAAACAGAAGACTTTCATGAGTATAGATGCAAAAGTTCTTTTTTGGAGGGGGGTGGTACTAGGAGTTGAAACCAGTGGTGCCTTATACTGAGCTACATTCCCAGACCTTTTTATTTTCAGGCAGGATCTTGCTAATTTACTGAGGGTTTCATTGAGTTGCTGAGTCTGACCTCGAACTTACAGTCCTCCTGCCTCATCCTCTCAAGTTGTTGGGATTTCAAATGTGAACCACCACATCCAGCTTAGATGCAGAAGTTCTTAACAAAGTATTTACAAATAGAATTCAATAAATAAAAAAAAGAGGTGTATAGGGCTTGATCTGTATTCAAAAAGTCAGTGTAAACCCACCTTATTTATAGGCTGAATAAGGGAGAAAAGTTCATAATTATATCAATTAATGCAGGAAAGCATTTGATAGATTCCAACACCTATTCATATTCATGTTCCTAGAAACTAGGAATGCTGAGTGACTTTCTCAACTGATAAAGACCATCTGTGCAAGGTCTACATCTAACACCATACTTAAAGATAGAACATTTTCTCCTTTAGATCATGAGGAAGACAAGTATGTCATCTCTAGCCACTAGTCTTCAACATAATGCTAGACTTTCCATTACAGAAAGAAAGAAAAATAAAAGGCATGTAAATAGAAAAGAAGAAATAGTGGCAGATGGCATAATTGTCTACATAGAAATTGTACAGGGAAGCTCACACACACAACCCTGGACTAGAAATAGGTTGAGTTCAAGAAGGTGGCAGGACAACAACATGGAAAAGTCTGTTATAGATAATTTTTTTTCCCTGATACTGGAGACAGCCCAGGATCTCTCATATTGCTAATACAAACTCTACTACTGAGCTACATCCCTAGCATATTTTATTTTGAGCTAGGTTCTCACTAAGTTGTTCAGGCTAGCCTTGAACTTACCAGCTTTCCCCCTTCAGCCTCCTGAGTATCTGGGATTACAGTCATATGGCAGTGAACACATAGAAATCAAAATTTGAAATATTGTACCTTTTATAATTAAAAAATGAAAAACTTGCTGGGTGTACTGGCACAAGCCTGAAATCCCAGGTACTAAGGAGGCTGAAGGAGGATGATCACAAGACCAGTCTGAGCAACATAGTAATAAATAGAGGAAAGAAAAGAATACTAACTTAAGTGTGAATTTAGCATAATTATGCAAGACTTTTCTAATCAAAGCTAAAAGTGCTGCTCAAAGAAGAAAGCAAAGCAAATAAATGGAGAGACATGATAGATTCATGGATCAGGAGACCCAGCAGATGGCAGTTATCCAGGCTTAACACAATTGCTGACAAAATTCCAGCAAGATATTTTTTATATGTAGTAAAAGATTGTTCTAGGCTTTGTATGGAAAAGCAAAGGAACTAAAACAATTTTAAAAAGAATAAGTAAGAATAGTTTCTACCCAAGTTCAACATATTGTGTAGTTACAGTAATCAAAACTGGTATTGATAAGGGATAGATAAACATGAATCGATGGAACAAAATAGAGAGCCCCTAAATAGCTTCCTAAAGTATGGCTAATTTTTTGATTTTGGGGTGGATATTTGGGTTCAAACCCAGGAGTGCTCTACCATTGAGCTACATTCCCAGTGTTTTGTATTTGGAGACAGGGTCTTGCTGAGGTGCAGAGATTGGCCTTGAACTTAACTCTTGCCTCAGTCTCCCAAGTAACGAGAATTACAGGTGTGTGCCACCATGCCAGGCTGTGTGTGATTAATTGATTTTTCACATAGATAGTCCTTGAAATTTCATTTGAAGAAGGTGTACTAGAACAATTTGATAATCCATAAAGCAAAAACATGAATCTTAACCTAAACTCACACCATGCAGAAAAATCTGCTCAAAGTAGATCATAAATTTCAAGGTAAAACTTTTTTGAGATAACATAGGAGAGATCCTCAAGACCTAGGGCTTCTTGAAGGTTAAATTAATAGCTTTGACTGTCACAAAACACCCTATTGAACGGATGAACAGAAAGACTCTACTTGGAGAAAATGAACCACATATCTGACAAAAGACTAAGACTCTTAATTCAACAGTATAAAAAAAATCCATTTGGAGAATGGACAAACTAAATAAACAAAACATTTTTTAAAAAAAGATATATACATGGTAAATAGCACATGGAAAAATATCCAGCATCACTACTCAGTAAGAAAATGTAAACTAAGATGAGATAATATTACATTCCTGTTAGAGTGACTGAAACGAAAAATAGTGGCAAACCAGAAGCTAGCAAGATCGTGGAGAAACTGGAAGTCTTTTATATGTTCTTGGAAAGTAAAATGGTGTGGCCATTCAGGAAAAATAGTTTGTCCTAAATACGAAAAACTAAATATGCACTTACCATGTTTTCTGTTAGTTGTACTCCTAAGTACTTGTCCCATAAAATTGAAAACCTGAGTCCACATAAAAACTGTCAGAAGCCACATATTACATAATTCCATTTATGTAACATTCATGAGGTCACAAAATTATAGAGGTGAAAATAGATTAGAAGGTGTCAGGGAATAAAACATAAAGGTGACTGTAAAGGGGCAACATGAAGGAAATCTTTTGGGTAATGGAATAATTCTGAATCCATTGAGATGGTAGTTTTAAAGCTATTCATGTGATAAAATGGCATGGTATCAATGTAGATGCTTGCTTTTGATAGTCTATCATCCTTACATAAGATGAAGTGGTTAGAGGAAACTAGATGAAACTAGAAGAGTACCCAAGGAAGTGTGTACTACCTATTATTTGTTTAAAAAAAAGTTTTTTTTAATTACCCTTCAACCTGAATACAGCATAAGTACAAACATGTACTAGCCAAATGTTGCCTATTTGGAAATCTTTCAAGGATACTTACACCAGTATTTAACACTGTGTTTGAGCGTTCAGTAGGAAAGCATGATAAGTTGTTATACCTTGGTTTAACAAAATTGCTATGTTAACAAAAATAGCAAATTTTGCTTTTAAAAATGGCTTCTCTGTCCAGGCACATTCAAGAGATGTGAGGGAGCAAAGAACCCAACTGAACATCATAACACTTAGTTCAAGCTTCTCCTCTGTAGTTTTTCATCTACTCATAGGAATTTCATGGTTTTAAATAATAGATGCACAAAGAATGTGCACTCATATTTGAATATAAGTTCTAAATATAAGATAATGTGTGACAGCAACATCAAGTTTATGGTAAACAAACCTCTTTCTGACAGGTGATACACATGTGAGACTTTTTACTATTTGGGGTAATGCTCTCTGTGTGTGTGAGAGAGAAAGACAGACTGGGAATTGAAGTCGGGAGTGCTACATTCTCAGCCCTTTTTACTTTTTATTTTGAGAGAGGATCTCACTACATTGCTGAGACTGGCCTCAAACTTGGCCATCCTTTTGCCTCAGCCTCCCCAGTCACTGTAATTATAGGTACTTAGCTTAGTAAAGCCATTCTGATTGTACCTGAAGTATGGATTAGTTATGGTGCTATGCTTATTCTCACAAATATCAGTTCCAGAAAATTTTCATTGATAATGTAAGCATTTACTATGTGTGAAGTATAGTATTAAGACTTTATATTCATTATTTATTTGAAGTCTGCAAACCCCTTATGATTGCTATTCTTGCCTCTTTTACATTTGAAGAAATTGGGCATAAGTTAGGTGACTTGAGCAAGATCAATAGTGGGTTTATTGCTGGAATTTAAGACCAAAACATGAACTGCAGAACAAAAGTTGGCTGTATACACAAATGTGTTTCGCTCTCCGTGTGTGTTTGCTCACTTGATTCGCTCTTCTACCTTCATAGCAACTGATGGCTGAGAAACCCAGTTCACATGCCTACCTTGTTTAGGTCTCCTTCAGTACCAGTATCTGAGAATAACATTATGTTTTAGCATTTTCTGGTGATTTGTTTTTAGATTTAAAGTTTGGCCTTTCTTAGAAAACAGACATAAAATTATATAGGGTATAGATTATTCCAAGCAGCTGGAAGAAATGATTTTTGTTAAATTAATCATGTTTTTTCTGAATACCTTCAAGAAGTCTGGAAACAAAGGGTAATAGTGTTTGTTTCATCTGGAAACTGGGAGTAATGCTAGCAATGCAAAAGTCAAAATTTGTTCTCTAATAAATCATTTGACTTTATTATGTAATCTCTTGATTATGTCCTTGTAGTAATAAATGACTGGTAACAGGCAAATATGTTTGTTCTCTAATCTAAGTAAATCTAGCTTCTGGATTATCCATTTAGACAAGACAAATTCCTAAGATCATACTGCAAAACACACAATTAAAACGTTTAAAATTGTTTTAAATTGTTTAAAATTGTTTCCTGTCTCTTAGATATAGATGCAAAATTCTCATTTCCTCCAAAGTTGATTAAATGGTTTATATATGTTAATCTCATTTTATGGAAACTGTGTGATATTTTCCCCAAAATTATAAACATATTTATGATGTTTTGTGAAGTCACATTAACATTTGTTAGTATACATGTAACTTAATATGTGCTGTTGAGGAGCTCTTGTAAATTGATCTAATTTCTTTTCTTCTCTTTATAGGAATATATCAAAGGAATCTGTGAACCTGAACTAGAAGAAAGAGAATATTATCCCAAGGCCATGCACTGCATTTTTGTTGGGGCACAGAGCCTGTTTCTGAAGAGCTTGATTCAGGATACTTGTGCTGACCTCTGTGTTCTTGATATTGGTCTTCTTGGCATCAGAGGAAGTGCTGAGGCTGTAGTTATGGCCAGGAGTCACATTCAGCAATTTGTAAAGCTCTTTGAGAATAATGAGAACCTACCCAGTACTCAGAAAGAATCAGAGGTGAAAAGGGAATTTAAACAATTTGTTGAAGCCCATGCAGATAATTTTACAATGGATTTGTTGATTTTGCCCACTTCCTTAAAAAAAGAACTTTTGACTCTCACACAAGGTGAGGAAAATCTATTTAAAACAGGAGATGATGATGTTATTGAAATTAGAGATGCTCAACATACAGAGTTTACACAGAATGCTGCCACAGGACTGAATATTTCCAGAGATGAAATTGTTCTGCCGGAAGATGAAAGAAATAAAGCTGGGACTCCTGTTTCTGAGCTTACAAAACAAATGGACACTGTCTTTTCTAGTTCACCAGATGTGCTTTTTGTTCCTGTAAATGGCCTAAGCCCAGATGAAGAGGCACTTTCCAAAGAGAGAATTTGTCACAAAAGGAGATTTTCTGATTCTGAGGAAAGGCATACCAAGAAGCAATTTTCTTTAGAAAATGTTCAAGAAGGAGAACTTTTACACGATGATAAGACATCCTCTGGAAGTGTAATCATTGACCTATCTGATTCTTCTACTGATTCTGAAAATTTAAGTCCAGATGTAAAAGACACTACTGAGGAAATGGAATACAATATCCTCGTAAACTTTTTTAAAACCATGGGCTATTCTCAAGAAATTGTTGAAAAGGTCATTAGGGAGTTTGGGCCTTCTACTGAACCATTATTGCTCTTGGAGGAAATTGAAAAAGAAAATAAAAGGTTTCAAGAAAACAGAGAATTTTCACCTAGTACTATAGACACCAACAAAACCAAAAGTAAAGGTGTTTGTAGCAGCATTAATGAGCTCACAACAGATTCCACTCCAAAGAAAACACAGAGTCACATTCAGCAAAATACGGTAGAAAAATTTTCTCAGTTACCATTCAAAGTAGAAGGTAAGCCTTGTACCTCAAATTGCAAAATTAATACCTTCAGAACAGTGCCAATAGAACAGAAACGTGAAATCTGGGGTTCAAACCAGAACTATGTTTGTAATATAGACCTTGAAACTGATGGCCGTTTACCCTCTGCTCCTTCAAGTCCCAAAGACGTCAATTTTGTTTCAAGGGGAGCTTCAAATCACCAGCCCAGAATTCCAGTTTTTCCTGAAAATGGTTTTCAACAGCAGGCAGAACCCTTGCTTTCAAATAATATGAAATCTGCCTGTGAAAAACGTCCAGGACATTGTAGCTCTCCTCAGTCTAAGCCAAATTGTCCACCCCTTTCTCCACCAATGCCGCTGCCGCAGCTATTACCTTCAGTTACTGATGCAAGATTGGCAGGACCTTCTGATCATATTGATTCCTCAGTTACAGGGGTTCAAAGGTTTCGAGATACTCTGAAAGTACCCTACAAGCTGGAATTAAAAAACGAACCAGGGAGAATGGACTTGAAGCATATTGTTATAGATGGAAGCAATGTTGCAATTACGTAAGTCCTCTTATCTGCAAATTATTTTATAGTTTTACATAGTACTCTAAGTAGTGTCTTGGAATTACATACATGTATATAGAAACCCTATGCATGTGTCTAGTGAATCTGAGGTGAATCTCCAATAACCAGTTGGAAAGGTTTCATCATTTCATCTTCTAGAGTCATGAACTTTACATTGCGCCCTCCTAAACTTACATTCCTATGGGCAGGAAATGTTAGAAAATTTACACTGTATTGCCTAATGATAATGCAGTCTAGAGAGTTTTTTGTTATATTATCAGTCCTATGAGTGCCATTAGGTTCTGAATACAAGTGTGGAGCCAAAAAAAAAAAAAAAAAGTTTTTCTATTTATGCTAGAATATGCTTTGTCACTAACCAAAAGTGTACAGTGGTAATAGGTGTGATATATTTCTATTGCACTTTTGATAGTTTCCTTCTTAAGGAAATTAGTTTGAGCTTCATTATGTGCTGTGTTCTTCCTAAAAGTTTGTAATATTTGTTTTTATTTAAAACAAAAAAAAAAAAATGTGGAATGATCATGTCTATTTAGCCTGTCTTGGATCTCCTGTTAGGATTCTGGTTTTATTACTGTAAGATTAGGCTGTTTCTCCAAGGGACATTTTAGCATAGTGCCTAAGAAGAATATGAGGGTCAGAGTCTCCACCCCACCTTGGAGCTGTTTAATTTTGGTCAGGTCACTCAGTACTTCTGAGCTTTATTTGCTTCAAATCTGTTGTCTTTTCACCTACCCTTAAGGACATCTTTATCATGCCATTTCAACTTGCTAGGTACTTTCTCTCCAGTGTAGTACTCTCACCCCATTATCATAAGCTTTAGTTAAAGTAAATTTGGAGAATTAATTTTAGCAAAGATTTGATTCATGAATTGGGCAGCATTCATAACCAGAAGTTCAGAGAGCTTCAGCTATCAGCAGGATTTACAAGCAGAAAAAGGGAAGTGATATACAGAAACAATTTTGATTGTAGCTCTACATTTGCCTTATTTGGGAATGGTGTGATGAGACAGTTGCCTTATGTGGACATGATCAGATCAGTTGGCAGCCTGTGGTTGGCTAAAATTCAGCTGCTGCGATTAACTGAGACTTGTCTATCACATGAATGTACTCTTCAGCTAGGTTGGGGTTTATTTTGTAGATCTGGGTTGTGGTTCACTACATGTATGAATTCAAAAATCAGGGGCACCTGGGGGCAAATTTATAGGGACCTTCAATGTCTAGCATTTTAGGAAGCCACCATTCAAGACATAGAACGTCTGCACATGGAATGAGGGAAAGGTTGCCAGATCTTAAATATACTTTTTATGCATTGTTGAATGTGTGACCCCTTATCCCAGGAGTTCTAAAAGTTCAATTAATGTCCTGAAATTTTAGAAATACCTATTGAAATTGAAAAATTAAAATTATTGACGTTTATTATGTTTGTAATTTTTGTTTTATCTGTACTCTCTCCTACTGCCTTACACCCATGTTGTTTGTTTGCTTGTTTATTGCAATGCTTGCAAGGCGGGTGCTCTACTCCTGAGCTACTCTTCAGCCCTCATTTCATCCAGAAATATTTTCGTATTTGTTGTTGTTGCTCTTGTTCTGAATGTTTTCTGTAAAGGTTTTATTACACAAAGAGGGGAGAGGGGTGTAGTTCTTCTTGGCAGCTGTTTTTCTTAGGGTGGTGAGGTCACCTCCTCTCATTTCCTGTTAGTACAGATCTGTATCCCTGCCCTCTTCTTGATGAGCTTGAGGGCTCGTTTGCCCTTGGGCATCTTGAGAAGCTCCGAAGCACACTGCTCTTGTAGGGCATAGCCACACGCCTCTTTGGTCACGTCTCACACCAACTTGGTGTGTTTGGCAAAGTGTCCACTGTGGCAGCTTGTCTCTGCCTGCTCATGTTCTTGGTTGCCTTGTGGCTCAGGTTGAGGCCCACAGCCATGGAGTAGTGTGGATCTGTGGCTGTAAAAAGCAGTGGGGAGAGCAGGTGTAGGTGAGGCTCAACTTGATTCCCACCTCCCAGAACCCTGCCGCCAGCTTCTTCAGGCTTGCTCATTGCATCCAGCCAATCCTCCAGCCCCCTGGCAAGCCTGGAGTCCCATGGAAGGTCTTTAGTATGTTGTTGTTGTTATTTTTTTTTTTTAATATAAGGACTATTCTGCTTTTTGTTTGTTTTACTTTTTCAGTCCTAGGAACCAAACCCAGGTCTTCATCCAAGCTAGACAAGAGCTCTACCACAAGCTAAATCTCCAAACCTTTTTTATTTTGAGACAGGTTTTTACTAAGTTGCCCAGGCTGGCTTCTAACTTTAAATCCTCATACCCTAAACTCCTGTAAAACTGGGATTACAAGTGAGCACCACAACATCAAGCTGCTTTTTATTTTATTTTTATTTATTCACTCATTTATTTTGGTACTGGGGATTGAATCCAGGGGCACTTTACCCTTGAGCTACATCCTCAGCCCTTTTTATTTTTGATTTTGAGGCAGGGTTTTGTTAAGTTGCCAAGACTTGAATTTGCAGTTCTCCTGCCTCAGCCTCCCAAGTAGCTGGGATTACAGGCATGTACCACCTTGCCTGCTGCAGCTGCTTTTTATTTGTTTGAATGAATTGTTGGTGTTGTCTTTGCTGTCCAAAGAATAAAGGAAAATGCCAGCAGTTCATATATTAAAGTTTGAAGAGTGGCCATAAAAATATGTAGTATACTTGTCTTCCTCTCTAAATAATATTATTTATTGTCAGTTTTCATTGTTGTTTTTTTTTTGGCAACTATTTTGGGGGAAACCCAGTAAATGACCCACAGCTGCCTAGCATTATCTAAATAAAAATCTAAAATGGAGTTTCAGGCTCAGCACCAGTTCCTCATTGTAAGGATTTCTTTCTTTCTTTTTTGGTTAGGATTTCTTGAGCCATGTGATGATAAAAATTTTAAGTCATCGCTGTGACTAATACTAACCCTTTTTTCAGAAACTTTTTTCTATATGTGGAAAGATTTCCCAAATTGATGTTCAAAAAAAGAATGCAAATTAACATAGACTAAGCAGTTGCTTCTAAAAACGTTCTGGAGGAATAAGTAGCCTGTTTCTCTAAGGGATCACTATTGGAATTTACGGTGGTACCATCTGATATTGTGTATCTGATCCCTCCTATTTTGTTCATAGTGCCCCCTCTCTGGTCATTGTGAAACCCCAAAACACTAGCACATATTTCCTATCATCCTTGAGCACAGTGCCAAATCTCCTTTGAAAACCACCAATCAGTGCAGTAAGGGAAACCTGCAAGCTTTCATTAATTCTCTCTGAAAACTGATTATTTTGGAAGAGTTTGAATTTTCTTTGAACTCATAAATGTCTTAATTTAAAAGCAATGCTTTTAAAAAAGGATGTGATGCCCATAGTTACACTTAGTTGGATATAGATTGATCTGAAAATATCAGTAATTAAAATTAACCCTTTTTATGGGAAACTCTTAATGGGCATTGGGTTTTATTTTTGAGGAAATATTTTAGAACTTGGTATAAGTGGTGGTGACACAGAATTGTTAATGCCATTGAATTGCTCACTTTCAAATGATTGTTTTCTATAATTGAATTTTTAATCAGATTTATCTCAGTAAATTAAGTTGGAAAAACATGACCATTCTAATGATCAATTTAGATCAAATTTTAACTGAGGCCATTAGTTAATTAAGTAAATATAATGATAATTAATGTCTGGTATTACATTTTTTAATGCAATTATCAGTTTTATGAGGCAAAAATGATCTGTAACTTATATAATGTGAAATAGTTCAAAAAGCTTGTCCAGGGCTATATACATGATATGTTTCTGCTCAGAGCAGCCCTGTCTCCTCTCACAGAAGTTGAGGTTAGAATTTTCAGGCTTGGCATCATTGGAGACTTAAGTTGTGAGTTTGTGTAACCACTGCTAAATAAACCATACTTATTTGACCTAACTAGTTGAGGAAGTAGTTTTTTTTTTTTTTTTTAAAAGGAAATTTAAGTCCTTAGGCAATAGGCTCTGTTGGTATAAACTCCACCTGAAAGGAGCTCAGGCCCACTCTTCCCTGGGTTTCTGCAAAGCCTTTGTTTAATTAGTTAGCCAGCATGATGTCTCCGGCCCATAAAAACCAGTGAGAAATTCCAAAATACCCTACTTAATGCTGCTGATTATGTATATCTTTACTAATTTTTCCCCCTTGTCACCATGAATGAGTCAAATGATGAGTCAGTGGAAACTGTTTGTGGTATATGGCTAGATATCACAGTAGTGGCAAGGAACATTTGGACTCTGTCAACCCGAAACTTCAGCATAAGAGCACCTGACTTGTCTGAGTTGATAATTTTCCATGTAGATGAAGCTTGCCCCTCAGTTGTTAGAACTATGCTTTTTTTTTAAAGCCTTTTTTAATGCTCATCTTTCAATATTGGGTTTCAGGGTTATCTTTGTTAAGTGGGAGCTATAGAAGGAAATAACTCTTTCCTGGATAACTGAGAAAGAACTTTGCACTGTTTTCTGATACTCCCCTGTCTGCTTCTATGACTGTTGTGATTTTTTCTGTCTCCCATCTCTCATGCTTTGGACACACTTCCTTTGACTCTCTACTCTAATATGGAAAACAACCAAAAGACACAGTTTGTTTCCGGTGACATGGGATGGGAATTCAAATCTCCTTGAGAGCCTGTCTATCTGCCTTCCAAACAAAAGCGCTGTTCATTCTGCACTTGGAGCTGGGAACCCCATAGTTTTGGTCTTCCCCAAAGTATACTATGTATGTTAAATATATGCTTGTCTCTAGGTCAAGGCAAACCCTTGGTCTGGGCTTACCTTCCAACAATGAGCCTTTCCATGTCAGTGCAGAGAGGTTGAAAGGCAGTGAGGATTAAACACATCTGCTTAGTCCAGATGTTGGAATTGGAACTAGGAAAGATTCCTGATGGGGCTTTTGGTAATATTTTCAGGACAACAATTTATCTCCACTTGACATTTTTTCTTTTTTCCCTGTAGTTTTATTTTTGGGGCATATCTGTTATTTCTTTGCCATAATTTAGAAGCAGTATTCCTCCAGCTCTGGAGATTTTTCAGAGTAGCAAAAATGATTTGATCTTTTTACAAAAAACATCACTGGAAATCAGAGCTGATCTAATGTTTCCAAGAACTTTATCCCCTCCCCCCCAGCTTGTGTTTGTGAGGGGTACAGGGCAACAGCATTCCTTTATCTGTATCCCCAACTTGACTCAGTGGAATGCTATTTCAATCCATTCAGTTTCTACAGTTGTCAAGCAGAATCATTATATGAAAAGCTGGTAGTATATACATTTCTGTCTATTGAAAAAGAGGTACTTTACAAGTTCCCCAACGCCCCCGGATTGGGGGTTGAACCCAGAGCCTCATGTATGCTAGGCAAGCCATCTACTGAGCTACATCCCCAACCCTTTTTTTAAACTTTTGAGAACAAGGTCTCACTAAATTGCCCAGGCTGGCCTCAAACTTGTGATTCTTCTGCCTCAACTTCCTGAACAGCTGAGATTACAGGCATGTGCCACTGCATCCACCTCTGTGAGGTTCCCTTTTGTGGGGGCTGGGGGTGTACTGGGGATTGAATTTAGGAGCACTTTACCACTTGAGCTATATCCCCAACTCTTTTTATTTTTAATCTTGAGACAGGATCTTACTACACTGCTGAGGTTGGCCTCAGATTTGGCAGTCTTTCTGCCTTAGCCTCCAGAGTCAAGTCACTGGGATTCCAGGCGCGCACCACCACCACTCCTAGCTTTTTAGTACATTTCCGTCAAGGGTTAGCCTTTTTAGGGATAAACATGGACCCTTTGGTTGTTGTATTTTAGATTTTTATGTTAGAGCTAAATAGCATTAACTACAGGCCTGTCCTTGCTAATAAAAAAGGGTGCCCTTTAAAAACAATACACGTTCTCCCATTCCCCACCACCACCACATGTCATGTTGCTGTATCCTTGCCATATTTGAATGCCTTTAGATAAGCCACCCACTCCTGAATTATTTTATTAAGAATGAGTTTGTTTACTTGCAGTTGTGTTTGGATAAGAGCCTCTATCATCTGTATATATGATTCCCTGAAAAAGAGAGTAAACTCCAGCCTCTAAAAAGAGAAGTTTGTGAGCAACTCTTCTGAATCTCTCCCCACCTTAGCTGTTGGTTGAGTGTTCAGCCCATGCCTCCTCTCAGGTGTTAGAGGTGCAGTTGAAGTGACACCACCATGTGCAGTAATGGGAAGGGAAAAGGACTGACTGGCCAGGTGTGAGGAAGCCAGCGGGTGAGATCTAGCATATCCACCCTCTGGCAGGGTAACCCAGGCAGATCATGCTGTCCATCAGGGTTATCTTCTTATCTCTAATAGAGAATTTAAATTTTACTCCATCTCTGATTCTGTTGCAGAGCAGGGGAGGAAGTGAGAGGAGAGGAAGGATCTGATTGGGGACTTGTGTCTAGAGACAGCTTCATAGGAGGACTGGGATAGAGTAGGCAAGGAAGATTCAAGAGCATTGCACACAAAGCAAGCAACAAACAGGAAAGCTCAGCCAGGCCCAGTGGCATATGTCTGTAATCCCAGCGCTCAAGAGGCTGAGGCAAGAGGATTTCGAGTTCAAAGCCAGCCTCAGCAAAAGCCTCTAAATAAAATACAAAAGAGGGCTGGGGATGTGACTCAGTGACCAAGCGCCCCTCAGTTCAATTCCTGTTACCAAAAAACGGGGTGGGGGGGGGACTGGGATTGTGGCTCAGAGGCAGAGTACTTGCCTAAAAAAATACTAAAAAGGGGGGTGGGAGGAGGGAGCTCAGAGGTCAGGCATCAGGAGGAATGGAATAACAAGAGACCACCTGACCAGACCAAGAATATATCGGCTCATTGATTTGGGAGAATAACTTTGGCCAGATCCCTTCTAACTAGTAAGATGAAGAGGGGACCCCCAAAGCCAAGCCAGGCAGGATTTATGTAGAAGGAAGCACTCTTCCTTCTCCTCTCCCTCTACCACGTAACTGCCTAAGAGTAAGACTTAAGTAGTTTTTCTTCTTTCAGAGTGTTACTAGATTGATTTGAGGGGATGCATTTTTTTTAAATCTTCTATGCCAAGGTTCACACACTGTTGGTGAAATCAGCCCCCTCCTGCTTTTGTGAATGTGGAACACAGCCACACTGGGCTCATTGACAACTATTTGCCTGTGGTTGCTTTCACACTTTTCTGGCAGAGTTGAGTGGTGAGACAGATCATATTGACCTTCACAGAAAAAAGTCTGTTGGCCTGTTCTTGTATGTTTACCCATTTTCCCTTTTTTCTGCTTCCTTCAAGGGTTCTATTAGTTTCATTTGATTCTTGCCCTTAAATTATTTCCCGTAAGTTCTGCCGTGTCTTAAAATCAAAAATATGACTGGGGATATAGCTCAGTGGTAAAGCATCTGGTTGAATTCCCAATATGTCCCCCACCCCCCAAAAAAAATTGTTGTAAGTTTTAAATTGGGTAGATTTTACAGTTCTCCCAAAGGGGCTGGAGTCCAGCTGGTGATGGCAGCTCCTTGGTCATTGTGATAGTGATCATCATGTCACAATATCAAATCTTAAACTATTCTTCTGTCACAGGCAGGCATGGGATATAAACATCATAGCTACTAAACTAATTTCTGCTTTAGCAACAAATTTTAAGATTCTTAGAGATTCTTGGAGGCCAGTGACTAGGCAGAATTTTAAAATACTAATGTTTTCCCCCTAGTAGGATGAACTCTTTTTGGGGGGCGGGGGGAGTTGGGTGGCGATTACCAAGGATTCAACTCAGTGCACTCGACCACTGAGCCACATCCCCTGCCCTGTTTTGCATTTAATTTAGAGACAGGGTCTCACTTAGTTGCTTAGGGCCTTGCTAGGTTGCTGAGCCTGACTTTGAACTCGTGATCCCCAGATACTGGGTTAAAGGGGGAAAAAAAACTGCATTAACTAACAAATTTACCATGAAGCTCATTACCTTATACCAAAACAGCACATCTATTAAATCAACCAAAATACAAGGAAAACCATAAGACTATCATATTGAGAGACAGAACTCCTTCAGTGGAGTCTCTTTTGGTTTTGTGAAGTAGTAGGCTCTGCCACTGACCCCTTCCCCCATGGTAAAAGATCATTACAGGGAATTTTGTTCTTTTATTTATGAAGTTGACATTTTCAAACTCCCAAATTTTTCACTTACTCAAAAAGTGAGAGATAAGGCATGAATAAACTCATACCAAATTTTAAGTTATATAAGCTAGCTGCATTTTACATACCACAAAAATATATTGTGACAAACAGTTCACTAGCTTCAAACATACGCATAAGAAACACATGGATATACCTGTGTTTTTTTAACCAGTCTCGTGTCAATAAACAGCTAAGTGTTTGACATACACATTTCCATTAATGTATTAATGGCACAATTCTGTGAATATCAAATTCACAAATTATGTTTTGTATAATCGGGATTAGGAAACTGGAAAAAAAAAAAAGGAAAAGGAAAACAGGACTGAAACTACTACACTTCCTGCACTGGATCACATGTGAGAAGGAACGCTACCAGTAGTTCTCTCTTTGGGAATGGCTTTTTGAAAATTTAAAGTATTACTTTACCAGAAAGTTTTGCCTTTGGTGTGAAGAGCAGGTTAAATGATGTACTAACAATCTCTGAGGACCTAACAAATTATAGATTTTGTGCCTAGTTACTAATGTATGCTTTAAGAGGTTAATACTGGCTGTTCAACAGAATCTTCAGAAGATTCTACTTCTGTGGTTGCCATAGCTTTACATGTCTGTGAAATTTAAGATTCTTCATTACATTTTGAACATGTTAAACTGAAATAAATTTTTAAATAAATTTTTCTTACAGCCATGGTCTAAAAAAGTTTTTCTCTTGTCGTGGAATTGCAATTGCTGTTGAATATTTTTGGAAGCTTGGCAACCGAAACATTACTGTGTTTGTTCCTCAGTGGAGAACAAGGCGTGATCCTAATGTCACAGGTGAGTCAAACCAATTTTTCCAAATTTCTAATTAGAAATTTTTAATGAGTTGGCTTAGAATTGCAACACATAGTACTTAGAGCCGTATGTTGTGGCAGGATCTTTTAACAACAAAATTCTAAGTCTCTTCCATCTAGTAAGATATCAGTTGAAGAGTACAACAGTATAAGAAGTAATTGAAGGAAAGATGCAAAAGTTCATATGATTATTTGAAAGATACGTTAGAATTTATTGTACATCACAAAAATTTTCTTTTGACATTCTGAAAATGAAAATATGCCCTCTATTAGGCCAGATTTCTGACTATTTAAATAGCATTTTTTAATAAATGGCCACTTGATAAGTTTGGCACTTTAAAATATAATGTCTTTTCAACAGTAATACTTTAATATAAATCATTAGCCATATAGTACTTTGTGCAGACCACACACAAAAGGTTGGAACCTGTTATGATTTATGAAATTATTCCAGAGAAACTTAACAGTTGTTTGTGTCTTAGGTCATGATAGGAAGACAAGTGAAAAAGCTTTGCCAGACAGCTTAACATGTTAGAGCACTTAGAAAAGGTAGACTGGGATTGGGGTGAATATAGAATTTGTCCAACACACTAAGCAGGAAGTGAGACTTTGGGTCACTAGTGAAGTGGGAAGTGGTCAAACTGCACATTTCCCAGGTACTCCCAACTTCCTTCATTTTGGAGAGCATTTTTCCTAGCAGAAGGTACATGAAGAACAAAACAGATCCACTCATTTTGTAGCTATTTTTGAAACTTGGATCTCTGAAAGAGTCTTAATAATTCTTATATGTGTACACTTCCAAGACAATCAAATACATTGTGTGAATTTTAGTGAAGTCAGTGATGAGTATTATTAGGGGACCGCGGGTATGAGAATTCTGGTTGTCTGAAATGTGGCTTTGGCCCCTAGTTCTCCTTTGTCATCACCCACACCCATAAATATCCATAAATATTTGTACAGACAACTGTAGATGTATGGCTTACTCCTAAAACACAAATGAGTTGAACCTGTTTTTAAAAAAATCTACTTATTCTAATTTGTTATACACGACAGCAGAATGCATTTCAATTCATAGTATACATATGGAGCACAATTTTTCATTTCTTTAGTGGTACACAAAATAGAGTCACACCATTCGTGTCTTCACACATGTACCTAGGGTAATGATGTCCATTTCATCCCACCATCTTTCCTGCCCCTCTGCCCCCTCCCTTTCCCTCCCTCTGTTTTGCCCTGTCTAAAGACCCTCCATTCCTCCCATGCTTCCTGCCCCCATCCCCATTATGGATCAGCATCCTCATATCAGAGAAAACATTCAGCCTTTGGTTTTTTGGGATTGGCTTACTTCACTTAGCATGATTGAGTAATATTTCATTATGTATATAGACCACAGTTTATTTATTTATCTATTGAAGGACATCTAGGTTGGTTCTACAATTTAGCTATTGTGAATTGTGCTGCTATAAACATTGATGTGGCTGCATCACTGTAGTATGCTGTTTTTGAGTACTTTGGGTATAAACTGAGGAGTGCGATACCTCGGTCATATGGTGGTTCCATTCCAAGTTTTCCAAGGAATCTCCATACTGCTATTCATATTGGTTGCACCAGTTTGCAGTCCCACCAACAGTGTATGAGTGTGCCTTTTTCCCCACATCCTTGCCAACACTTATTATTGTTTGTATTAGTGATAGCTGCCATTCTGATTGGAATGAGATGAAATCTTAGAGTAGTTTTGATTTGCATTTCTCTAATTGCTGGAGATATTGAACATTTTTTCATATATTTGTTGATCAATTGTATATCATCTGAGAAGTGTCTGTTCAGTTCCTTAGCCCATTTATTGATTGGATTGTTTGTTTGTTTTTGGTACATCAGTGACAAATCCTCTGAAAGAGAAGCTAGGAAAACTACCCCATTTACAATAGCCTCAAAAAAATAAAATACTTGGGAATCAATGAGAGGTGAAAGACCTCTACAATGAACAATTTACAGAATTGTAAAGAGAGGAATTAAAGAAGACCTTAGAAGACAGAAAGATCTCCCTTATTCTTGAATAGGCAGAATTAATATTGTCGAAATAACCATACTACCAAAAGCACTATACAGATTTAATGCAACTCCAATCAAAATCCCAGTGGCATTCCTCATAGAAATAGAAAAAGCAATCATTAAATTCATCTGGAAAAATAAGAGACCCAAAATAGCCAAAGCAATCCTCAGTAAATAGAGTAAAACAGGTAGCATCACTATACCAGAACTTAAACTATGCTACAGAGCTAAAGTAACAAAAATTGCATGGTATTGGCACCAAAATAGACCAATGGTACAGAATAGAGGACACAGAGACAAACCCATATAAATACAGTTATATCATACTAGACAAAGGCACCAAAAACATATATTGGAGAAAAGATAGCCTCTTCAACAAATGGTTCCGGGAAAACTGGAAATCCATATGCAGCAAAATGAAATTAAGCCCCTCTCTCTCTCACCATGCACAAAACTCAACTTAAAGTGGGTCAAAGACCTAGGAATTAGACCAGAGACCCTGCACCTAATAGAAGAAAAAGTAGGCCCAAATCTTCATCATGTCAGATTAGGCCCTGAATTTCTTAACAAGATGCCTATAGCATGAGAAATAAAATCAAGAATAAATAAATAGGATGGATTCAAACTAAAAAGCTTCTTAGCAAAAGAAACCATCAATGAGGTGAAGAGAGCTTACAGAATGGAAGCAAATTTTTACCACACACACATCAGATAGAGCACTAATTTCTGGGAAATATAAAGAACTCAAAAAACTTAACACCAAAAAAACCCCAAACAATACAGTTAACAAATGGGCTAAGGAACTGAACAGAGTTGAACCTTTTTATTGTTAAAAATACAGCTAGTTCATATGCTGCATTTGCCTTGGTATGGGTCTTGCTTGATGCTTTTTCATTTTCATTAATTCTTCCCAGTAAGTTAGTAATACTGAGTCAATAGAAAGGTTTTCTAAAACTCTCCAAGTGAAACATTTGGATGTACTTTCATTTATTTACACATCTGGGAAAATAGCTTTTTTCTGAGTGTGTGTTTAACTTATTCCATGAACAGAGCAGCACTTCTTAACCCAGCTCCAGGAGCTTGGAATATTATCTTTAACTCCTGCCCGGATGGTGTTTGGAGAAAGAATTGCTTCTCATGATGACAGGTATGAAAGGCCATTTTCCTTTCTAAGGTGGGAGTGGGGTGGTGAGGAACCAGCCACCTGTTCCTTTGGACAGATGCACACTCTCAAAGGACTTGAGTTGCTTGACTCAGGTTTGAGGATTTTAATATTCATGACCATTAAGTTTAGATGCTCAGCCCTGTGTGAGGGGCAGGGCTCTGGAGTGTACAGGTTGGGCTTCTGGATTCAGGAAAAGCCTTGAGGTCTTCCAGCCCACCCAGACTAGGCTCTTGCTTGATTTCTATGGTTCTCTGGGTTTTGGAGGACGTGGATACATGTGCTGATTTGTGGCACACTCGCTCAAGCCTTAGTTCCTACTTTTATTAACACCTCTACACAAATATCACCACTTAAATTCATGCCAGTTAGAAATAATTTGTAAAATATTCATTAATAAAGAACTAAATCATGTTTATTTCCAAGGTCTTTTAAGATCTCTGAAACTAATGAGGCTTTTTTTTTTTTTAGTGCCCTTTGAATAATTACTGCTAATAACAATTATTGTTAGTTGGCACCTTTAATTCCAGTGATTCCGTTTGTTTCATTGTCTTTGTCTACATTGCCTTAGACATATGTGGTGATCCTAACTTAAGAGATGAAATTTACATTGTCCTTAAAAGTATGCTAACAGGATCCACAGGAGTAATCTCCAGCAATGAAACAGCATTTTCTTTATTGTTTCTTACTTTTTCATCATTGTGTATCTTTTCATAACTTCCATTTGAATGACTCTGTAGTGTAGGCTAAGTAGAATGGCAGGTCTAGCTAGTTCTCTTTTCTTAAATCAAAGCACAAAATAGGAGCCTTTGAATTTAAAAATATATATATACAAGACTGACTGTACCATGCAGCTAGTCTTAGAACCAAAAAACTGTAGTTTATTTGCTAAAAGGCTCAATAGTGATTCCACAGGCTTGTCACCTCTAATTCATTCTCTCCTCCGGTTCTTGTTCATTCTTATTACCATTGTTTAGTGATAATATAATTTTTCTAGAAAAATGTATAAACTGTTTTTTAAAACTAGATTTTATGAAGAATAGTTCTTTTATAACAACACTAATAATTTTACAGTTCTTCATTTCTAACTGATCTTCAGTTGACTGGGGCATAACTTTTCTAGCCTTGGTTGAATTCTTTGGTCATTTCCTAAGAAGAAATTTTTTATTTTCTTATAACATGGCTTCTCTAAGCCAGGGATGCCTGTTTGCTCATTTTAAACTCTTATATTACCATAGGTTTCTGCTACACTTAGCGGACAAAACTGGTGGCATAATTGTAACAAATGATAACTTCAGAGAATTTGTGACTGAGTCAGTCTCTTGGCGAGAAATTATTACAAAAAGGTAATATTTTCGTCTTTGTTTTTAGTTAGAAAAGTTTTTTGTTATTGTTTGTTGTTTTTGTTTGCATTTTGTCTGTCCACTGTGTACATTGGTCCTGCAAAAGACTCTTCTATACCCCGTCTACAAGGTCGTTGGCCCCCTTTTCAAAGCCTCAGAACCAGTGAGTGGTGTGTCAGGGCCCACTGTGTTTGTCCACATGGTGTCCTCTGAGAGATCAGTGTTCTCAGGCATGAAATGAGGTATAGTTTTGTGGCATGATGGAGTACAAGGGCACTTCCCTCTTGCCTTGGCAGAATTTGTCAGGCCATGAGGCCTTCCTCAGTTACTTAGCTGTGAAGTGAAAGGTTGGATTTCATGACAACTGAGATCTCACCTCTGAAATATTGTGATTCCAGCAAGAGGATGGGACCAAAAGCAATATACTGATTGGGGTTTTACTTCTTACGGGTAGGGGAGAATATTTCTACTTTTCATATCTGATGCTTTTCAAGAGCTTTTTTATAGTCATCTATACTAAAAACATGTTTAGATCCATAAATAAAAATAACAAAGTTAAGAATTTAGCATTCACTGCTATAATTTTTCATTTGTATTGATACTGTGATTGTCCAACTACTGAAAACTGCCTTAAGATCAGCAAACACTGCAGGGCTTGGTGGCGCATGCCTCTAATCCCAGCAGCTTAAGAGGCTGAGGCAGGAGGATCACGAGTTCAAAGCCAACCTCAGCAACTTAGCAAGGCCCTAAGCAACTCTGCAAGATCCAGTCTCTAAATAAAACATTAAAAAGGCTGGGGATGTGGCTCAATGGTAAAGCACCCATAGGTTCAATTCCTGTACCAAAATAAAAACCAAAAACAAACCCAGCAGACTGAAGCTTCCAAGACTTTTTATTAACATGCATCCTCTGTCCAGTTACTTAAAACAAAAGGCAAGAGTCTGCTCTCATACCAGGGATAAAGTCAGATAGCCCACAAATCTTAAGACATGAGATGAATGTACCTCGAGCCAAATGTAACTGGTAAGTAGTGTAACTAGACATTTGTCTCTATTGAAGTTTCACAATTGCCTCTAATCTGATATATTTTGCTAAATCATTAGAGGATTTTAGAAAAAGCTTTGCTATAAATGAGTATATAGCATTTTGACCCATATGCTGTTAAAAAACTTTTGGTGATAACTGAACCAAGAGTGAGCCTTAGCATTTTATGCAATTTATAAGCATACATTAATCTTCTAGGACACGTTTCTGTAGGATCTTTGCCCTGGGGCTCCTTGTCAGTATTAGACACACCTGTTACTTGTTGGCAACTTTAAATGAGACTCAATACAACTTCTGTTCAGAATTTGCAAAAGCAAACCAGAAACTGAGATCTGGATATACATACACACATATACAAACATACATAAATACCTAAATCTGGACAACAAACATAGGCTCTTAATTTTGTTTATTTTTTGGTGGTCTAGGAATTAAACCCAGAGCCTAATACATTATAGGTAAAAGCACTCTTCTACTGAGCTACATCTTCAGTCCTTTCCCATAGTTGGTAAGTAATGCTTAATGACTAGATTTTCTTTATATATTGCATTGTTTTAAAAAAGGTTATTTGCAGTAGGTTTGCCTATGGATGCATGTATTTCCATTTTCATTAAAAAGTTAAATCTTTGTCGATCACCTTCTGGGTCCAAAGTCTTTACATCTTGTTTCTCTAAGTTATATTAGAAAAAGAAGCTGCTTCCCAAACCCAGAGAAATATCTAAATTGCAAAATTTCTAGCACTGCTGAATTTGTGTTCAAAATAGAAATTAAAATAGTATAATTTGAGTATAGGTTTTTTTCCTTTGAAGGCAGTAAAGCAGTCTTAGAATTTATAGGCTGATCATTCCTTTGCAGTTGGGTGAAAACTTTTGAGATAATCTGAGATGCTGTAGCCATAAAGAATTAGTGTTTTTTTTCAGTGTGTGATTTTTCTGTGTTGTAGATTGCTTCAGTATACATTCGTGGGGGACATATTTATGGTTCCTGATGATCCTCTTGGAAGAAGTGGACCTCGATTAGAAGAATTTCTTCGGAAAGAGGTCTTTCTTAGGTATTTAGTCTATCTTATGTTTTAAAAGTTTATTTCATTTAAATTTTTTGTGCGATATTCAAGTGCTATCTTTGAAAGACTAGAAGTGTAAAAGTGGTATTATAATCTTTATTTTGTGATACTGGAGATAGAACCCAAGGCCACTTTACCCTTATCCTATATTCCCCAGTCACTCTTTTTTTTAATTTTAAGTTGCTGACCTTGAACTTGAACTCCTGTCAGTTTATTATGTTTATGTTAATGTATTTACTGTTCAAGAATCACTACCTGGGGGAACTGACAGTTACTTTTTACCATCTCCAGTATTAAATTTTTCTGAAATTGTTTAGTAGTTTCAGGGTTGTTTTTTGTTTTTGTTTTGTTAAGTTTAGGTTTTGTTTTTAAGGAAAATAGTGATTGGTAGTGCTAATGGTTATTTCTGTTTTCAGAATTCTCAGGTAACAGATTTTAATCAGTCTTTTATGGGCCTAAATGGCAGATCATATAATATGGTGACAGACCTCTTTTCTTTTTAAACCAAAATTAGTTATTCTTCTGTGTATCTCCCAGCAGATGTTTGCATAAGAGTGTTCTGGAAGTCTCTAGAGAGGAAAACACTGCTCTCCCTGGTTTTTTTTGTTGTTGTTTGTTTTGGTATTGGGTCAAACCCAGGGACATTTTGTCACTGAGCTACATTCTCAGCCCTTTTCATTTTTTATGTTGAGACAGTGTCTTCACTAAGTTGCTGAGACTGTCCTCAAAGTTGAAATCCTCCTGTCTCAGCCTCCTGAGTTGCTGGGATTACAGGCATGAATCACCATACCTGGCTGCTTTCCCAGTAAAACTTCACAGCTGATCTTTGCCATTTATAACATGAGCTTTTGGGGCTCCAGGTTTGGACTTGGTAGTGATTAAGGGAGTTCACACAGAGGTATTATCTTCTACAGAGACCAGCACAGTTTAAGTCCCCTGATAGATCATTTCTCTTTGAGTGTTGGGTTTTATTATGCAAATGAGGGCTTAGTTCCCAAGGGTCATGCACTCTTCCCACAACAGGAGGATGGCAGCCATTTCCAACACCTGCTGCATGTCAGCCCATCTCACTAACCCCTGCCCCAAGACCTGTGTGTGAGTCCAGGGCCTGTGGTTCAGACGGAACAGAGGGAGAGTTCTCTCTGCTTCCTCATTGTGTCCTTTTATCTCTTACCCAATGATTCTTTGTAAAGGTGGTAAGTAATTGATAGTCTCTTCCTTCCTGAAGGGACTACTTTTTAAGTTATTTGAGTTTTTTAAATTAGGAAAACTGTTGAGCCAGTCCCATTTCTAGACTGCAAGCCAGTGTCAGGTGGAAGATTTTGAAACAATACAGATGCCCTCTCTGTACCCCCACATTCCCCCATATCCATCTGCATCAGGTTGTGGGCACCATTATAGTGCCTCACCTGTTATTTGGTGGGGAGGGGGAACCATGAGCCTGAGGTAGCTACCTTTCTACCCAAAGGGACTCCTTTTTCTAATTCAGAATCATACTCTCCAGAATAGAAGGACACTGTAGTCCCTATTTTTTAAAAAATTCTCCCACGAATACACTGGTTTACTGCCAAAACAGGTGGATAAGGTCAGCCCTCAGACAGCAGGCCTGGGACGAATCTAGCTCATCCCCTGTCCTTACCAGTCTAGAGATGGGTATCAGTGAAAATCCCCGGGGCTCCCCTGTGGTTGCTGATATCGCTGCCTCCATGGCAGTCTGGTATCTTCCCTATTAAGCAGAGAGTGGCATCTTAAGGGTCAGGGTTTGGATCAGCAGCACATGCTGTAGAGGGGTTTCTTGTTTATGTTGTAACTACTCTCACCAAGACTCACTTCATTCACAGAGATATGCAACCCCTGCTCAATGCCCTGCCGAACGTGGGCATGTTTGACCCCAGCTTCAGGATTCCTGGCACCCAGGCAGCCAGCACCAGCCACCAGCCTCCAGGCCGGATTCAGGGAGCCTCTCCAAGCCACTGGCTTCCTCAGCAGTCCCACTTTCCGCTCCTGCCAAACCTGCCCAGTGTCCCGCAGAACCTGCCCATGCCAGCACAGAGGTCTTCTGCAGAAACCAGCGAGCTAAGGGAAGCCCTGCTGAAGATCTTTCCTGATTCTGAGCAAAGACTGAAAATCGACCAGATCTTGGTAGCCCATCCATACATGAAAGATCTAAATGCGCTCTCTGCCATGGTGTTAGATTGAAGACTGTGCTGAGAAGCTTGAGCTCATGGCCAAGGGATCAAACTTGAGCTAATGGTTATACGTGATGGGAAGTACCATAATGTGAAAACCTGTTTCCCAGTGTAAACATTGTTGTAGTGTATAGAGAAAGAGAAAAAAAGAAAAGGAAAAAAAAAAAAAGATGTTTTGTGTATAAAAAAATCTGGGTTTTCAAAACCAGCTTTTTTCTATATATAAATTATGCTGCTATTACAGATTTAACATTTTCTGTAAAAGGAAAGTCTACATTTTCTGCCTGTTCAGAACTGTTTAATAGCAGTTACTCTTGAGTGTATTTACATTTTTATGTTTTTTAAACTATTTTCCTTAAATCTAAAGATATTGACAAATGGATATGATTAGCATTTCTAAATAAAAAGAGTTGCTTTCTTAAGGAAAGCAAGACCTCTTAAAGTATATTTTCTTGAGGTGAATATATCCTGTCCACTAACATGGAGTGTGCTCCCCTCTCCTGCCGCCTCTGCCCTCCCCTGGGAGTTGGGGTTGGTTTCCTCCTACGGGGTCTTTTGTCGGAGCCATTTGTGAGAGTGGACAAGTGGTGCCACTAGATGGCACTTTGTGCTTAGCCATTGTTTATGACCAGGGCAAAGTTAGACTCACAGAATATTGGGGCTAGAAGAAGCTTGAGAGCTAGTGTGGTCTCGCCTTTCTTCCCTTTCCACCCTACAGAGGAAGCAGCTGAGGCCCAGAGTGCTCACTGTCAGGACATGCCCACAGCCACTGCCACAGAGCAGCCAGGCAGGGGCAGACTGCTCATCCAGCGCCGTGACACACTCACCTCACCTGGGCCTCCATATACCTACTTGGCTCTCGAAGTCTTGTCTTTGCCTCAGAAGACCTCACCAGGGTCTGAGATGTTTATTGAAGGACCCAATATTTGTGGCCAGCTTTTGGCCCTAACCATGGAAGAACATGTGGAGTTTGTACAGCTTTGCCAAAAAAAGTTTCTATTCTCGAGAATGACCCCAGCCAATAAATAGCATTAGTAGCCTCTGTGGGGCCCAGAGCCCCTCAGTTTATTTTTATGTGTTCTTCTCTTTGTTATCCTGCTAGCAGCTCTTCCTGTGAGTCTTTCCCAGAGCTAATTTATCTTAGTATTGTCTGTTTTCAGTGTTGCTCAAAATTGTCAGTGAAATTCCTTTCTGGTATAATTCTTAACATCTTTACTATTACTGGACCTTCGAAGGGCTTTGTCTTATATCTGCATTCTCCCTGGGCTGCTCTCAGTCAGTTTCATGTCCAGCCTATAGCTCGTGTCTCTTCCACCCAGAAATAGTGGCTGAGGGCTTGCTGCTGGTGTTCATGGTGTGGGACCTGGGTGGCATTCTTCGAGAGAAGAACCCAGAACCCTCCAGGTGGCCAGACTTGTATTTCAATTATGTTTTTGCCCAGATGCCTTGACAGTGCCTCATAATGCAAAAGTAGTTGTCAGCTGTCACTTTGGACAGGTTGCCAATTCAGCCAGCTGTGGAAGTAGAGGCAGGAGACTTGAAGTGAGCCAGGGAAGTGACTTTAGTCACAGTCACCTATGCCTCAGCTTCACAGCTGGTTGTTTCCAGAAGCACAGCAGAGGTGGGAGGGCTGAGGCCAGCTGTTGACTCTTACCTCCAGGCTCAGGATTTAGTCCAACATGTCACCAACCCCTTTATTTCTCTTCCATGTTAGAAAAGTGACACAGGAGACTCATCTCGATTGCCAGGGCTAAGCTTCCACTAATGTCAGGTGGAGTTGGCTAGGCTGAGAGGGTCATGAATTTTCTAGGCTCTAGAAGCAATTTGAACTTGACCTTTGAGTTCTGTAAGCCTTTGTGTTCTTGGTATTGGGTTTTTCTTTTTGGGTGGGTGAGGATACTGAAGATAACCCAGAGGCACTCTGTACCAATGTACATTCCCAGTCCTTATTTGTTTTTGAGACAGGGTCTTGCTAGGTTGTCGAGGATGGCTTCAAACTTGTGATCCTTCTGCCTCAGCATCCTGAGTCGCTGGGATTATAGGCATGTACCACTGTCCCAGACTCCCCCCGCCCCCCCAGGGTCTTGAACACACAAGGCAAGTGCTGTACCACTTAGCTACATCCCCAGCTCTTTTTGAGAGCAGTCTTGCTAAATTGCCCAGGCAGTCCTCATACTTTTGATTCTCCTGCCTCAATCTCCCTGATAGCTGGGATTATAGATGTTTGCCACAGGGACTTAGTATTGTTTCTGAGAGATCTACATGCCCTCTTCCCTTTTCTTGAATATGGGAGGGGAGAAGAGGAAGTGGGAAGAGTACAGAAATGCATTATATTGTAAATTATAACATGAAATATAATTCATGTTTGTTTTTCTGAAATTAATTCATGCTTATTTAAGTTAAATATTTAAAACCCCATTAAGAAAACCAGTATCAAACCATTAAAGAAAGCTCATGACCTGTTAGCCACTTCCTCTCAACTGGGTTCTGTTGCTTAGAGACTTGTAGATGCTCTACCTCCTGTGTAGATTTCTCCCACCTGTGACTTTAGGAGTGCCAGCAGGAGCACTTCCTTGTAATTGTAATTCCTTCTTGGTTTTACATGGAGTGGCTCTGCCTTCTGTGTGTCGCGGCATTTATGCAAGGTGGCTGGTGGGGCAGAGTATGTCTCTTATTCAGCCCACAAAGTGTCTGATGCTCAGAGCGATTGTCCAGGTCAAAGCCCAAGTAGCTGGTGGAGCTGATTGATTCCTGACCCTGTATTTTCTCCTAGGCCCCAGATACCATCTCTGGGAATAAAAAAAGACAATCTATCAAATGGCATGTGTTGAGACCCTAAAGTTTGCCAGTCAGGAGTATCAAGTGCGCATCGGCCATCCTTGGTGAAGGGCCAGCATTGTTGAACAGGCTCAGCTCTGTTGCCAGGGACTCTTGCCGGGGTGCAGCTTTTGGAATAGAGTCACTTTTGTAGACTTGTTGTGGCATTTGTGGAATGTGAAGGGGGACTCGATGGTGTACACATGGAAACCCAGGCTCTCCATAATGCTCTTCTGATCCCTGCCACACGCCCCATGGCTCCCCCCAAGCGGGCAGTCATTCCAGGCACTAGCCCACCTCGGATCCCAGCCTGCGCCCCTCACTTCTGCGGTGTGGTCTTCCATTGGGAATCTCTTCTCACCTCCGTCTCTCATCAGTGCTTCCTCATCCTCACCTGTGCGTTCCTCCAGTGTCTCTGAACAATCCTAATTTGTTCAGTTACTCTGCTTACCTCCATTTCTTTTTTTTCTCCAACTTCTTTTTTTATTATCTACCTCCCCATTATTCTCCACGTATTTCTGATCCTTTAGATTAAAATAAATAGCTGGAGTGTCTGAGGAGTCATGTTCATTCCTTGTTGATGCTTCTCTCAACTTCCCATTCTCTAATCCTGGGTTGCAAACTTCGTTTCTGCCCCATCACTCGAAAGTAGTCCAGGAAGAACCTCCAGGGCTACGAGATTGAAAGTCCAGAGGCCTCTTCTCAGTTCTTCATCTTGATATGTACACTCAACCACCCAACATCTGATACCATTGGCCTTATTTTCCACGTTTTCCCTTTTTAGACAGTCTTCATTCCTTTTCTTTTACCTAAAGACCAACCCTTAATACGTTCTCTTTGTCTTACAGGTGATTCTCAACCTTTGGGCCACCTATGAGGCTCTCCTTGAAAAAGCAGATTGTGCCTGGAGATGTAGTTCAGTGGTATCAGGCTTTCCTAGCATGCACGAGGCCATGGGTTCAATCCTCAGCACTGAAGAAAGTTAAAAGTGCAGATTATTGGGCTCCACCCCGAGGTGTAGACTCAGTGGCTGTGGAGGAAAACCTGGGAATCCGCTGCTTTAGGACCACACCCTGATGATTCCTGTTTAAGTGGTCTATGGATCACATTTTGAGAAACTGCATTCACCCTTAGGGGTCACTATTCTGTAACTCCACTCTCCTTCTGTAGCTATTCTTATCCTGTCACCAGCCCTGTGGAATCCTCAAACTCCCTAGACCCTTGTCCTGCATCTGTTGTTTTCTCTTTCCCCATGCACTCTCTCTGAGGGCCCTGTGAGGTTGCCCTCTGCTTACCACTGCCTATTAGTCGCTCTCAAGCCCTCTCCAAGGGCATTGGTTCCTGACTGCTCAGCCTACCTCTTTAGTTCCCCCCTCTCCAGAATGCACAGTGTTCTGGGTTTATCTTCCAGAAACCCCCCTCTGGCCACACTCTTACTCTTCAGTGATTTCCCATGTTGTAACCAGAGCACCAAGTTCAGAGCCCGTGGGCCTAGAATTCATGACTGTCTGCCTTCTGGCCATACTTGATTGTCCATTTTGTGTACTGTACCCAGCCACACAGATTTCCTCAGTTCCTGTGGGCTCCTCCTGTGTTGTACCTCTTCTCTGCTAGAAATGCCTTTCTTCCAGATGGCTTCCTCCTCGGAAGCCCATCCTTGCCCGTTCTCTGACTAGAAGCAGCCCCATGGTGTTCTGTGGCCCCACAGCACTTTGTGTCTCGCTTCCAGCACGTGTGGCTCTGGCTGGTGTTGCTGCAGCTGACTGTGTACTGTGTCACCTCCCTCTCTAGACTGTGAGCTCCTCGTGGGCAGGGACCGTCTGTGCTCCCTCTTTGTATTTCTGTGGCACCTAGCACAGTGCCTTGCACTTGATAGGTGCTCAATAAATGTCTGCTCGAGTGAACTGGAGGACGGTGCCTTCTTACTGCGACATCCGGCAGCAGTACTGGGAGGACCTTCAGAAGTGGTGTTCACAAGGGCCAGGAACCCACTGCTCTGCTGCGGCAGGCATGGGGCCGTAGGGGGGCAGCTGCCTGGCTCACTCCATTCTCCCTTTTCTTCAGAGCTTCCCCACACTGTCCTGGGCAGGTGGCATGGCCTGACAACATGCTCAGCACCAGGTACTCCCAGTTTCACTCCAGCCAGCGTCGTGCCTTATGGTTTCCCCTGGTGAAAGCCATGGGATGCCTTGCCCACGTCTGCCATGGGAGTGGCTGATACTTGGGAGGAAGGAAGCAGAAACATTCCTGGCATGGAGAGCTCCAGGTTCTCATCAAGGAAGCCCTTCCTCAGATGTCACCATGCCCAGTGTTGTAACACATTTCCTTTTCTGCTAATTCACACCAGACTTACATCCCCAATATCAAGAGTCTACCTTGAGTAAAACACGTGTCCACGTTCAATGGGAGAGGTCCGGCTTCTGTTTAGAAAGGTGCCATACAGCACTTAGGGGTGGTCACCCCAGTCAGAAAATGTCAGAGCCCTATAATTCCTGAGTACACATCCCCTCAGAAGAGAGCCCCCCACCCCCACCCCGTGGAGCAGCCTGTTTCCTGCTACTGTCTCTGCTCACATCCACTTCCTCTCAGGGCTCTAAATCCCCGTTATGAAGTTCTTTGCTCATCAACTGGGCAGAGACCAGCCTGGTGTCTTGGAATTTGACGTCCCTGTACACTTGAGTTTACCCCATCAGTAAAACAAGCTTAAGATAAGCCTTCTTCAAGGTCCTGGGAGGAACGTGTGTTGGGACCTCTGAGGCACCTTTAATGGTGCCTGGCGTAGAGCCATTGGTGAATGTACTCCTGTGGACACACGTAACTGCCTACCGTTGCTCCCTCCCGTCTGTGCTGACAAAAGCCCAGATACAGATCTTCAGGGTGTGATGTGGTCCTCTGATCTCGCCCACCACCAGAAGAGTGGACCTGGATGAGGACACACAGGTTAGTACCTTTTTCAGAGCTTCAACAGGGCCCCAGGAAGCCCAGCTGAGGCCTAGAGAGGCCTTTATTCCTTAAAGTGGGCTGGCATGAGGATCACCCCGCAGGTGTCATTGCTAGAGGACAGTGGGCAGAGTCGCCACGTTCGGGCATACTGCTCCCCATGCTGAGTGCTGAGCGCCCACCATGTACCCCAACATGGGTTTTTCTCAATGCTCTCAGCAGTGCTCTGGGGTGGGCTGTTATCTCCACTTTGTACAGAGAAAACCCGAGGTATAGAAGGGCTAGGAACTTGAGTTCTCGAAATTCCTTCCACCTCCCCAAAAGGCCAATCTCCTTTCCTCCAGAGGTGACTCTACGGCCAGATGGTGTATAAGATGGCCCTCCTTTACCCCGTGAAAAGAATGGAGGGCCATGACAGGCCTGGGTCAAGGTTGCCCGCCTGCTGGCTGAGGGAGGCTGAGGAAGGAAGCCGCCTCCCACCTTCCTGAGCAATGGGGCCTGTCCAACCCTGTTCCCGTGGGAGAATGCCAAGAACACATTCTTACAAAGAAAAAGTTGACCAGGGCTACAGAAGCCGGTAGGAGGAGGCCCAGCAGGCATCATGCCCACCTTCCACTTCATTTATGGACACGCGATCAGTAACCGGGCTCTTGATGGGTTTTGAAAACTCAAAGCAGCCTTTTTCGTTCCAGTCCTCTTGACACCTGTGGTGCCAGGATGGGGGGCGTTTGCTGGGGAATCTGAAGTTGGACAGGCAGGGATTTGCCCAGAATCAGGGCAGAATTCCACAGCAAGTGCTGGAGACTTAAGCCAAGTGGGCTTGAATCAGCCCCCTCCCACCACCTCCGGCTTGGTGGCTTTAGCGCCCAGAGTCACAGGACTCCAAACCACAGACTACACACAGCCTTTGGGGCTTTCCTTAACCACTACCCCCCTGGTCCCCAGGGAGCCATGCTGGGCCCCACAGCCTGAAACCCAGGCTGGGGTCAGGCCTGGGCAGGCCCTGCCCTTCCCCACTCCCTGCCCCCAGCAGAGGAGGCAGCCTGAGGAAAGAATGTGCTTGTCTGCCTGCTTGTCTGGCTCCCGGATCAGTCTAGGGTTTCAGTCACCAAAAAAGGCAGCAGGAAGAAGACCTCCGGCAGCTGGCCCCAGGGACATGGCTTTACTCACTGAATCCCCATCCACCGTCTCCTGAGGCTGCAGGTCCCCTATCCTCACAAGCGCCCCACACCTCTGAACAGGGCTGGGCATGCTGCTCATTCCTGAGGCTCAATCAGTAAGCGACGGAGGTAGGGCTGGGGTCCCAAACACCTACTTCCTCTCTGGAGGCTTCTGCTTTCCTGGCCCCTCTATGATTCCTTCCCCGCCCCCCCCCCCCCCACCCCGTTCTTGAGCAGTCCTGGAGCAGACATGTGCAGGGGACAGTGCTGGGGGATGGGAGGAAAGAGCCAGAATGGCTCTTGTTCTGAAGGCTTATCCGTGCTCACCAACGCCTGGGTTGAGCACGTGGGCCTTGCTCTGATATCTAGGGCTATGTGACCTTGAGAAAGTTATTCAGCCTTCCAAGGCCACAGTTTCCTCATCTGTTGATGAAATTGATGGCACTGTTCCTAGAGCTGGTGGTTTTCAGTCCTTACTACTTGAGTCACTGCCAGGAGAGCTTTTCCAGTATTCAAGCCCAGCCCACGCCACAGCCCAGTGCCATCTAAACCTCACATCTGTCCCTATTTTCAGTCAGTCCCCATTTATACCAGTGTGTCCTCAAGGTGGAGAACCACTGCTCCACTAAAGAACTGTTGCAACCCAAACTGAACCCCAAGTCATGGGCCTGTGCCCCAGGAGAGTCCCTCCCTTTGCTGATGTCCCATCATTAGGAAGGTGCCTTTGCACCTGGAAAGCCTGTCATTCCTTAGAATGCAGAAGACTCCACAGCCGTCCCTAAAGGCCTCATCCGTTCTTTGGTCCTTTTCAAATCCAAGACCTTGCAGAAGCAGATCACAGCGGGGAGCCCTGGGCCCCGGAGCCCAAAGACCTTTCCAGCTCCCCGCTTTCTTTCCACAGTGCCTGGTCCAGCTGTGTGTCCTCACTTTCTGAAAGAAGCCAACTCTAATGATATCTGGGGACAATCTCTGAAGGAGGGAAGTGGCTGGCATCTGCTGAGCACACAGACTTTTTTCCATCAAACCAGAGCCTTCAAACTGCCCCACCATACCCTACCCTTGCAGACAGCAGCCACTACAGGTCTGGAGTCCTGGGCGCTGTGGAGAGGTGTCTCCCCCACTCTGGAGAAGGGCAGGAGAAGGTTTCCAAGTAGATAATTCTTTCATAGTTTGTACAGAGGCCCTGATGGCTTGAGTTGCCTACAACCACAGGCAGTTAGGTGAGATGACACTGGAATCCAGATCTTATTCCCACCTGTTCTTTCCACTGCCTCCCCAGATGGGGGGTCTCTTCCCTGGGAGAGTTTTCCCATTGTCAGATGCCTCTGGGTGTGTCCCTGAGGCCGGGACCGTCACATACCTGCAGAGGTGGGGTGGGGAGAGTGACGTCACGCGTTCATCCTGGACCCCTGGCTCTGAGGGCACCAGGAGATCCTTGACCACCACAGAAGTGGGTGTCTGCAGAAGTAGTAGTGTCCACCCCAACATTCTAGCAAGCTTGGATTATTTTGCTACCTTCAGGCCTGAACCATCCTGGAGGCTTGGTACCCCTGTCCCTGTTCCAGGTGACCACAAGGAAAATCTACAGCATGGGGCCAGGACCAGGGCTGAGAATCGGCCCTGATGTGAAATGACTTTAAGACATGTTCCTTGACCCTACTCCAGCTCCACAGCCACCTTCAAGACTGGAGATCCAGGCCCCATCTGTCTGGTGTCAGGTTCCCCACCCCCCAGGGACCCCTCAGTCCCTCTAGAGCTGCTCACCCAACTTCCTATTTGAGTCCACCTCCACAACAGCCCAGTGGGGAAGGCAGAAATGGTTATCTCCCAAGAGCCATTTGTGGTCAGCAAAGTCAAGGCCTATATCCAGGTCTCCACATTCAGAGAACGCACACTTTCCCTCCCCTGAATGGTTCAGGAAACCACAGCGGGGGCCCATTCATTCATTCATTCATTCACTATTCTCACCTCTGTTCAAACCTTCCAAAGGCAAGATGTCTGGTGGGGCACACCCTGTGGGAGGCTGGGCACAGAGACCAGGGACTGAAGAGTAAATGGGGTGAATGGGCAAGAGTCCAGCTGGATCCCCAGTTCCTGGATGAGCAGGCCGTGGATGAGAGTCCTGGCAGGGGAGCCAGCGTGTGGGAAGGAAGGCCACGGAGTGGGAGCTTTCCAGGGACTCAGGAGGTTTCTGAGGCTGGAGAGGTCAAGGAAGAGGGCCTGACTGTGTTCTGAAGGATGTGTCTGCCTTCTGTCCCTGGGCGGGGGGCCTCAGTGGGAGGCCAGCAGGGTTTGCACTCTGCTTTTTGGAAGCACCTGTCTCTCTGCATCTTGGAGACCACTCCTGATCCAGCCCTCTGACTCCTCTGGAACAGAAGGGCAGCCTGGGTTTCCAGCCAAACCAGCTCATCCCGTGGCATATTGAGGGGTTGGTGGTGTAGGGATGGGGCCTCGGCTGCACAGCTGAGCTCCAAAGCATCAGTTCGGGGAGCCCAACCTGTCAGCAGCATGTGACGGCCCAAGAGTGGCAACCATTACCTGGGACTAAATGATCGGAGATAAATCTTCCCAAAGCCCCCGAGATGGGCTGTCTCCTCAGCAGCTGGCTGTTGCTTGGGTCTCCATTTGTCCCATCCTCCTTGGGTCAGTCAGTCCTGCCACCTGTAACTGCAACGTTCATGACCTTCTCTGGTACCAAGAAAATGCATCTGGTTCCTTGTTAGGAAAAAGCAAAAACAAAAACTGTTGGATTTTTTAGGAGCAAAGATTCATTCGTTGTTCATTTATGACAATATAAATCCTCTACTCCAGAGAGTTCTTGACTGCTCTGAGTCTTGGTTTTCCCCATTTTTACTCTTGGTCACTCTGTTTGACCAGATAAAGTCATTGTCAGCTTACACCTGGCAAACCCTACACAATCAAGGTGAGGGCTAGTTCCTTTTTTCTTTTTGATTTTTTTTTTAAATGTAATTGACAGGTAGACGAGTACACAGATCACAATCATGCAGCCTGCTGGGTCTTCACACGGGGAGCCCACAGCCTCACCAGCACCAGAAGAAAAGAACATTTTAACTTCCCAGAGCGCCCCCTGCCCTCTATCCCCACCCCCATCAAGGTAAGGACCACCCCGACTTCTAACAGGCTAGAAAAAGGCTTCCTCTGCCTTCCTGCCGAGTGGACAAACCAGGACCCTTTTTTAAAAAAGCAAAAAGGAAACAGAGCAGGAAGTCAGGGGTTCCAGGGCTCCTACGCAGGACACCAGGCGAGAGAGAGAGAGAGAGAGAGAGAGAGAGAGAGAGAGAGAGATCATCGCCCTCAGTCTCAGGGTGGGGGGCCCATCTCCCCTAGGGCTGGGACTTTCCCGCCAAGGGGGCCCCAGGGGAAACCTCCAGGAGCCCATATGCAGAAAGCCAAACAGGCATCACTTTCAAAGAAAAAAAAAAAAAAAAAAGCACATTTTTCTTGTTTGTAAAAAATTGTGTGACATTTTAGAACCATATGCCCAGTTAGTGGACCAGAGCAGAGCAGCAAAAGAAGGCTATTTTATTTTATTGTTTTTAGGTTGGAACCTTGAATGAATTGCGTCCAGCTGCCCTGCATTCCGGGGGCCCCTCTGCTGCGCCCTCTCTGAACGAGCGTGCTTGTTCCTCGCCCGCCTCTCCCCGCGCTGGGTAATTGCAACCATCTGTCCAGAGTGGAAACTCGTGCTTTCAGGCCCCAGCAATGCCTGCTGCTCCCTGGAGGGTGATTGTAGGTCACTGGAAGTCCCTCCCCCTGCTGCCCACGAGCCCAGCTCTTCTCAGGTCAAGGGCACCCCAGCCCTGTCCCAACTCTGCTGGGGATTGCCTTAGGCTCAACCCTTCCCCTTTCTGAATGTCAGTGTCCCAGAAAGTCCCCATGCTGCTATTAGACTGAACAACTGTGAGCCCCCAGATGCCAAGCAGTGTGGGGTTTTGATTTAGCAAAGAGTTCCCCAGGGTCAGCTCCAAGACCCCGCTTCTAGGAGGTCTCCAGGGGTGGGGGGAACTTCAACTGTGGCGGATCATGACGTCCCTCTGTTCAGTCATCATTTTTTTTTTTTTTGGCAGCTTCCACACACAGGCACAGGGAGCACACAGCTGTGAGCCACAGAGCAGCATCCTGCCAAGTGGAGCTGCGGCTTCTGTCACCTGCCTGTCACAACTTCCATCAGTTTTGCTGTGGTCAGCATTGGGCAGATAGCAGTGCTGGAAAGCAAGACGCCCACCTCCCTGAGCCCCCTGGGGGAGAGAGAGGGGTCAAACAGCTGGTCGCGCCCTGGAGCCCGTCACTCCTGGGCAGGGACTGAGAAGGAAAAACACAGGGAGCCACAAGATGCAAAGCCCAGAGTCCTCACCCTGCTTAGGTCTGGGAAGCCCTTGGAGGTTCTGAACAATGAGGAAATGTTAACTGAAAAGTGGGAGTGAGAGCACCCTGCCCCAACATCAGAGCAGGGAGACCTGGCAGAATCACCCCTCTAGTGCCCGGGAGGTGCCCTGCAGAGTCCCAGGGTGAGGACGGTGCTTGGGCCACTGAGCACAAGGCAGGCCGTCTTGGCAGGGAAGGAGAGCTGGCTGGCCTGTGGCACTGCATCCTCCCAAGGTTCAAGAAAACCTAGAAATATGGAGTTTTAAAAATGTAAATTCAAGTCGGATTTTTAAAAAATTATTGCTATTTATGTATATACGCATGAGCTCCCCTCTACCCCTGACCCACATCCCCAGCCTCAAATCCATTTTTCTTTTTTGGAAGGAGGGTACTGGGCTTTGAACTCAGGGACACTCAACCCCCTGAGCCTCATCCCCAGCCCTATTTTGTATTTTATTTAGAGACAGGGTCTCACTGAGTTGCTTAGCACTTCATTTTTGCTGAGGCTGGCTCAGAACTCATGATCCCCCTGCCTCAACCTCCCGAGCCACTGGGATTACAGGCGTGGGCCACCACTCCTGGCTCAAATCCATTTTTCAATCTTGGCTCAGTTTTTTTTTTTTTTTTTTTTAACTACTTCTATAGATTCAGAGCAACTCCTATCAATATTCCAGCAGGATTTTTGGTGAAAGCTTTCAAATTGATTCTAAAATATATATGGAACAGCAAAGGACCTAGAATATCCAAAAATAATTTTGGAAAAGAGCAATCAAGTTGGAGGACTCACTCTACCTGTTCTCTAGACTTGGTATAAAATTAGAGTAATCTCTGGGTGGAGTGGCACATGCCTGTAATTCCAGGGACTTGGAAGGGTGAGGCAGGAGGATCCTCAGGTTCGTGGCCAGCCTCAGTAATTTAGCAAGACCCTGTCTCCAAATAAAAAATAAAAAGGGCTGGGGATGTAGCTCAGTGGTAGAGCACCCCTAGGTTCAGTCCCCAGTAACACACACACACACACACACACACACAGCCTGCTGTAATCAGGCCATCATATTATTGGCAAAAGGGTGAACACAGAGATCATTGGAATAGAAGGCAGTGTCTAAGAATAGATGCATGCAAATATGGTTAAATGGACTTTGTACAAAAGCATACAGACTGTTCAATGGAGAAAGGATTTGTTTAACAGATGGTATGTCCACATAAAGGGCAGCCTTAGATGGCTCCATAACCATTGCCCCTGGCATTCACTCCTTGTGTGGGAGCAGGACCTGTGACTTGCTTTTGATCAATAGGTTGTGGCTCCGTCTCCATTGCTGACCACCCCAGACTCCTCGCTGGACAGTGAATAAGCAGATGTACTGGGCAAGCCCACCTACCATACCTGCAGGAGCTGAGCGGGACCAGCAAAGAGCAAGACCCTCAAATCCTACAGCTATAGGGAAATGAATTCTGCCAACAACTTGAAAGAGCTTAGAATTAGATTCTTTGCAGTTATGCTTCCTCATGAGGACTCTGTCTGGTGACACCCTGATTGCAGCCTGGGAGAGCCTAAGAGGATGCCGCTCAGTGGTGCCTAGACTCCTGACCCACGAGAACTGTGAAATAATAGATATGTGTTGCTTCAAGCTCCTAAAAATGCAGCGTGGAAAACTAATAAAATCGATAAACCAAAATTTAAAAATGAATCTCTACCCATACAGATACAAAAATCAACCCAAAATTATAAAACTTTTGTAAGTTTTATAATTTTACACTTAGGTCTAAGTGTGAAATTATAAAACTTACAAAAGACAGAAACAAAAACATGGAACTTAGGTCATTTGCCCCAGGACCTTCTTAGGTGGCTGACCAATTTTAAGATGAACAGTGTCCACCCCTGGTCTGAGCAGTTTCTACCCTGTGTACGACCGATCACCACCTCCTGGGCTGGGGGCACAGCTCAGTGATAGAGCACTTGTCTAGCATGTGTGGGACCCTGGTCCCAGAACCACACAAAAGAAAAGAAAGAAGGAAGAAAGATGACAAAAGATGTCACCATGTGAGGGCCACGGACAAAAAACTAGACAAGGTAAGTGCAAGGACAGACACATCTTGAAAGGACTCTCATCTGTGCCTCTGCGCCCTTTTGTGCCCACATTTGGAGAGTCTGTAGGGAGACACAGGCTGGGGATGCCACGGCCCTCAGATGCCTCCACCAGGATCCTCCACCAGGCTGCCAGGGCTGCAGGTCCAGGCAAGCTGCGGCTTCCAGGAAGCCCCACCTGAGAAGGCTGGACAGTCACTGGGTGTTAGAAGAGGGGAAAAGGGTGCAGAAAGCTACCTGGGCCCATCCCTTTCCAAGAAAAGCCTCCAGGAAAATAGGCAGCTCAGCCCTGAGTCATTGCTGAAAACCTGGGCCCAGGGCCCTCCAGGTGCAGTAAGTCCCCAAGCGCTTGTGTGTGCCAGCGACGGGAAGTTACCAGGAGATGCATGCTGTCAAGGCAACGACCGGAATGGTGGCTTGTGACCCACACAGAGGGTTGGCAGGGCCCCCAAGCAGCATTTGTGAAGGAAGGTGTAAATCAGAGCTAAGGATGTTGGGCACCCAGATTAAGGGAGGGAGCGCTGCCCTGGCTGATCAGGTGAGTCACCGACACAGCCCTCAACCGACCCCGACCTGCACGACTGCGTTCATCCATCTGCAGGCAGAGCCTCCTGTACTCCTTTGGTTCTAGACCACTGCCTTTGTCTTCCCAGCTTGGATAGGTAGGGTTTCAGCAATGTCAGCAGAAGCTTGGCCTTAGCCATCAGGGTACAGTGGAATGGATGGATAGCTGGCTTCCCAACCCCGTGGGGAAGGCAGTGTGGGCCAGCCATCATGACTTCTCAAATGTCCTATGGTCACAGCAGCTGTTTTAAGAATTGCAAGATGTAATTTTAAGAATAGATGCATGCAAATATGGTTAAATGGACTTTGTACAAAAGCGTACAGACTGTTCAATGGAGAAAGGATTTGTTCAACAGATGGTATGTCCACATAAAGGGCAGCCTTAGATGGCTCCAGACCATTGCCCCTGGCATTCACTCCTTGTGTGGGAGCGGGACCTGTGACTTGCTCCATCACTGAGCTGCACACCAGCCCAGGATGATCGGTGGTTGATCTTGTTCCATGGTCCTATGCACATGCCAATGGGTTCATGAAGCTAGAAAATGAGAATAAAGAAAAATTAGGTCATGAAGTGGGAGGAGAGGCACAGGTCTCTCCCTTACCCAAGGTCTCTGCCAAGCTACCCAGCCAGTTCATACCGGGACCCATCCAGACCTCAGAGAAAACCTTGGAGGCGAAAAGACAAGGGAATCCAGTAAAAACTTCCAAGGACAGATGGCGGCAAAGGCTTATGCCTCCCATGTCTCCTAAGATGCGCTGTTTTCTTGTCAAGAGATGAAGGTTGCTATGGTGATGGGTAGAGGAAGGGTCCAAATGAGAGAAGACTGTGAAAACGTTTCAAAGGAAAGAGTTTGGTGTGGGGAGTGTTTTCCTGTGCTGTTTACCTCCTGCGCCTCTGCCTGCTTACATTTATTTGCGGTGATTTGAGGTGACTCTGATGGTTTAGATGTGAGATGTCCCCCAAAGCTCATGTGTTAGACAATGCAATTTTCAGAGGTGAAATGATTGTGAAAGTTTTAACATAATCAGTGGATTACTCCACTGACCTGGATGAACTGAGTGGTGATTGCAGGCAGGTAACGTGTGACCGGAGGAGACAGGTCACTGGGGACCTGCCTTTGGGGTTTATATTTTGTGCCTGGTGAGCTGAGCTCTTTCTTCTTCCTGACTGCAGTGTTTGGAGCTGCTTTCTTCCACCCCGCCCTTCCATCGTGACATTCTGCCTTACCTTGGGCTCAGAGCTGTGAAGTTGGCCGTCTATGGACTGACCCCTATGAAACCGTGAGCCCCAAATGGACTTTTCCTCATCTACACTGTTCTTCTCAGGCCTTTTGTTCATGGCAACAAAAAAGTTGGCTAAAATGTCACACTGTGTGCTCCTTAGTGTTGATGAGGGGCCTAGTAGTAGCAACAGGAGTCCATGGCTGTCTGAGCCCTAATGTGACAGGTGACGAGGGTGGCCCAAGACATGAAGGGATCCATTCTAGAAGGCTTACCAGACAGTGAGCATGTGGGAGGAGGTGTGAAGGGATATGAGACCACCGACCCAGGCACACGCAGAGGAAGCAAGTGCGCCCCCCCGCCACCCTGATTCCCCAGCCTTCGTGTGAGGTCAGGGCAGGGTGGGGCCAAAACCCCTGCAAGAATTAACAAGGTATTTCCCAAGGAATGGGAGGAGGCCAAAGGATCATAATCCAGGAAGAGCTGCCAGGTGGACCTGAGGCAGGTAGAGCACCAGGGGAGTATCAGAGCCCCTCTCCAGTGGCCATGAGAGCTATCCTCAGCTGCCCCTACTTGGCTTCCCACTGGGTCAGGGCACCACTTCATTCACGGTGACCAGCTGCATGCCACGCAGGGGTCTCGACCTGCAGAGGAGCAAATAGGAGGTTCTGGAACATACTTCAATTCCTTCTTGAGGTCACTGGTGCAGGCTCCTGCCCCTCCCCAGCTCCGTGCACTCAAGGCTCATGCTTTGAACACAAAGTCAAGTGCTCCCTGCTAGGGACAGAATGGTGTGCCCAACAGACCAGGCGCCTGCCCTCATGGACATCCCAGTCAGTCAATGACACATTACTCAAATAATAACAAGAATTGTTTGTTCTCTCTCATGGTTGGTTTCTGTGGTTCAGAAGTAACACAGAAAGGGCACAGTAGAGCTGGTCTGTCTCTGGAATGACTGGGGACTCAGCCAGAGATTTGAAGGCTGGGTGCTGGGGTTGTCACTTCCGTATGACCTAGCTCTCCACTTCCCAGCCAGGTCACAGGAAGGAGCAGTCCAGGCAGCTGTAGGAGCACACGAAATGCCCTGAGGTCACAAGTGTCCGCTGCTGGTGGAGGACAGGTTGGATGGAAGGAGAGTGGACAGACATGTATCCCATGGGGGTGTGCAGAGAGCTCCTGGAGAGGATGGGTGGGGCATAGGGTTGTTGAGCAGAGCCTTTGCCAGAGAAACTGCGTGACTCATGGAAGGGACCTCGTAAACCATCTCACAAGTCCGAATCCATCCCAGGCACTCATGGTAAAAGAACTGTCAATTTCTTGGCATTTCTAAACCACATCTTTTGCTTTTTCTAAATCAAATTTAATCTGTTTGGAACCCCCTTTTGCCAAGGGTACAGAGACTCACACCAGCCACGGCTGTCCCCCTGCTGGGGTTGTGTAAAGATGTCAGGACCAGGTTCCACTTCCCAACTGGGATGTCCCACCGCCTGGGCTCCTGGTTAGACTGGAGAGGCCCATGTGAGGACAATGTCTCAGGTCCAGGACAGTCACCTCGGCATTGCTTTGGCTGCCAAAGACAGGACATCCCCACACCACTGCCACCCACAGGCCGGCCAGGTCCAGGTGCTGGGTGTAGGGGTCTCAGATCCCCACCAGGAGAAACCGCCATCTTCCTGGAGCCCAGCTCCTTGGGCCATTCTCTCGACACCTTGGCCGTCCTGCCGAGGTGCCTCCGTACTCGTGACAGAGTCTCTCTGAGGATTTCCTCCTGGAGAACATACGAGCCACTCATTTCCTCCCTGGGATTAAGGAGGGTCACAGACTTGACCTCCACATTCTGGGGGATGTGTTCATATCCTGTAGTGTTGACCGTGATTGAAAGCATGTTTAAATCCTCTCGTGGTGTGTCCTTGAGTGACAGTGTGAAGGGGCCTCAGCTTCCCCACATCGGAGGGCAGGTTGGCCTGGCTGATCCCAGAGGGCCCCTTTAGCCTGCTATTCTGGGTCCTTGTGCACGGGGCCCAAAATAGCAGTCATCGCATCAGCAGCTGAGGAGCCCCCAGCCCAGACCTGCTGGGTAGGGTCTGACAGAGGTCTATCAGCTGCCCCTCAAAACGCAGACAGCCACCACCCAGGGGAGCTCACCTCGCCTGCCAGGGTCAGCCTCCCAAACACAGGCTGTCTTTCCTTGTCTTCCTGCACACGCTCCCAGAACAAGGCCCAGCACACTCTTCCCAGCCACCTGGCTGCCCTTCAGGTTGCCCACGTGGATGCCAGACAAGGGCATCTTCCCTGGAGGCCTTAGCAACCCGGCTGGCTTGGGTCTACCTGAGGGCTAGGAGCTGCATGGAGACATGGAGGCAGAGGGTGGGTTTCACAGCCCTTGGTGTCCAGTGACGTTGTCAGGGCTCCTATCAGATAGGAGTCAAGTTGGCAAATGGCTTCCCCAAAGCTGGGCTAGTTTAGTGGCTGAGGTCTCTGCCCAGGATGGGGTGGGCTCAGCCTAGAGCAAGGAGGCTGGGACTGCCCTGTCCCTGAGCTAGAATGGCACTCCAGACTTCCAGCCACACACACCTCTCTGGGAGTGCCAGCCTCAGGGGGGGTCTGCACCTGCCCCGTGGTTCTGAGTAGCCTGTATGTTGAGAGCCCCGGGCTTCCCTCTCCTCTTGGAGCTCAGCCATCCTTGTCCCCACCCTCTCATGGATGGCATGCCTGCCACTGCCCCTCAGACCAAAGTCATAGTCTGTCCCTAATGCTGTTGCCTGCAGTCAGGAGGTATCTCCACTAGGGGATCCTGGAAGTGCTCTTGGTCTCCAAGGCAAAACCAGCATCTTCAGGCTTCATCTACGGACCAAATAATGGCTCCCCACTTATCAAGAGCCCACCATGTGCCTGGTGATGAACACGGCAATGCCCACTTCACCAAGAAGCAAGCCCAGGATCAGGGGACGTGAGACTTTTACCCCAAAACACAGTTCAGATCCAACTCAGGCCTGCCAGACCCCAGACCCTCCCGCCCTTTCCTTGCCCACCCTCCGCCCACCAAGCCTCAGCCGATTCATAGCCCTTCCCCGCCCCAGCCTGGGCTATCTCGGTTGCTAGGTGCCTCCTTTGGGAAAACAGCACATCCCATAGGTTAGGAGAGGCTTTCCAGGAAGAGCTGTCTCGGCCAGACATCCCTGTCACCAGGCCTGGGCTGGGGTTTTCCAGACTCTTCCACTGTCTGGTCTTGTTCCTTCTGAATGAGGGCCCTCCCCACCTGGGTAGAGCGAGCGCTGGGAGGCAGGCCCCTCCTTACTTCCTGCAGCCCAGTAAGTCCCCCAAACCTCCGCCCCCGACTTCCACCCCCAAATGGCAACCGAGGCCCTCTCTGTGTAAGTGCCCCACCAGGGTCCCCAGAAACCTGCAATTCCTAGGCAAGAGTCAGCCAGCTCCTAGGTAGGCGGGTTGGCTCCCAGGATACGGGAACCTCTTGCCTAACCACTCTGTCCTCTTTCATATTCTCTCTCATGTCACCTTAAAGATGGCCTCAGAATCAGCAAAGGAGAATGTTTCAGCCAGACCTGATGGTGTGTGACAAGATGAAGAACCAGGCTCCTCAAACCCATCTTCTCAGTACACGACGGACATCCCTGCTCTGAAAATCTGGAATCCAGACTCCCAAACCAGAAACTTGTCGAACACCAAAATGATACCACAAGTGGAGAATTCCACACCATGAAACCTTGCTTCATGCATAAAATTACTGATCGTGTTATATAAGATGACCTCAGGCTATGTGTACAAGGTGTGAATGAGACAAATGAATTTCGTGTTGAGACTTGGATCCTGTCCCCAAGGTATCTCATTATGTATACGCAAATATTCTAAATATAAAATCTGAAATAATCGTGGGCCTAAGCAATTCAGATAAGGGATTCCTCGACCTGTATGTCCTTCTCCCTTTCCCTCTGGGACATTTGTGGGCATCACATTGATGTGGAAAGCAAATGGCATCAGCTGAGAAGTGTTTACTGAACACCTATTTTATGCCAAGGGACACAGATGGCTCTGCCTTCAACTTTTTAGTTAGGAGTGGAGACAAGTGGTAAATGCTGGCTCCACTCCTGGCCCCTTCCAGACAATTTCCACACTATGACCAGAGCTCTCTTATCCTTCTTATTCTACATCTTATCTTACTTCTGCTTAAAACTCTTCAATGATGTCCTATTTACTTAGGGTCAAGTCCCAACACCTTCACATACACTAGCAGTCCTCCTGGTCACCTCTGACCCTTGCACATTCTGTTAAGACCCTTCCGTCTCCACCTGCCTAGCATGACATGCTCTGAGTCCTCGCTCCTGTCATGTACACGGCGGTGACGATGGGGAATCTCTGCTGCAGGAGGCTCACACGCACCCGTGTTCCAGGGAGACAACCAGCCACATTCTTTGAGGCTTATGCAACAACATAAGGGGAAAGTAGCTTTTTGCCTCAGTCTGCAGTTCATGTCAAAGTCAGACGGGGAGACGGCGGGCAGGCCTCTGTGGGGAGCAGAGCCTCTTGGGACCAGACACCCAGAAACCGGTCAGTGTCCCAGCAGCTCTTGACTCATGCACAGTCAGGGCAGCCTCCCTGGTCCCTGACCCGTGAGGGCTCCCCACCTGGGATCCTGCATTGCCGGGCCATGGGGTCAGGAGGCTGCAGAAAGCTAAGCAGGATGAGGGAGGCTCATAGGGGCCTGAGGGTAGGTGAGGATGGGTGCTCTGGGGGAGGCTGGGGTCAGGAGTGGTCCTCCCTGGCTGGCCAGAACCCTCACTGGGAGGGACGGAGGCCAGGCGCCCACAAAGCTAATCTCAGACTTCCATCATCCCTTGCATGAAGCCTTGTGCTGGGAACTGGAAAGTTCTGGCTCTATGAAGCTGTGGGACCTCAGATTTGTTGTGGGAACCCAGAATGTCAGAGCTGAAAGGACCCACACCCTAAGGTACAGATGGGGAAACAGGTGGGAGTTGGAAGGAACAAGTCCAGGGGGCCAGAGGAAGCTAGTAGCTGATCTAAACCTGGGGCTCTAGGGCTCCAGGGCAGCACATGGACTATCGTTGGCAGTTTGCTTCAACCTCTCTGAGCCTCAGTGTACTTATCTATAAAATGGGAATGAAGTCACCTAGCTCAGAGGGTTGTGGGGACTAAATGAGATCCTTCTTCTACTCAATAAGTATTGATCGAGGGCTATGACAAGGGCTAATTACTTCCCTTTCTTTGACATAGAGCCCCAACTTTTAGCTAGGAACACAGCCATTTGGAATAGATAACATTTCTCCCATTTCCTTTGCTTATGTGAAGGTGCAAATTGGAAATATCAACGGAAGGAGTGTATGCAACTTCCAGACAGCCTCCTTAGAACAAGGAAGCACCGTCTCCACTCTCTCCTCCTTGCTAGTGGGACTTGGAAGTGGTTGCTTGAGCGATCTTCATGGACCCTGATATCAAAGCCAAGATTTGAGGATGGCAGAGCAGCCAAGCTGAGCAAGCCTGGGTTTCTGATAGTCATGGGGTCTGCAATCGGAACAGGAATCCTTGCCCTGGGTTTTATTTATAAGAGACAAAAATAAAAGTGCATTTTAAAAATTATTGTTATTTTTTAGTTGTAGGACACAATAACTTTATTTTATTTATGTGGTGCTGAGGATCGAACCCAGTGCCCCACAAATGTGAGACAAGTGCCCTACCCCTGAGCCACAGCCCAGCCCCAAACACATTTTTAAAGTCACCATTCTTTGAGGTTTTTTCTGTCTCTTATCAACCAAACTCTGGTTGATATGAGGACCATTTATATGCCAGGCTTTTCTGCACAGAGAACCAAATGGATGGAAAAACAGAAAATGACTCTTTTCCTCTGAAGCTACCAGTCCTGTGGAGGTGAGAGACCATCAGAAAAGAACATATAGAAGTGAAAATTATAGAAATGAGCTGCCTGTTGGGAACGGGCAGGCTCCTGGAGAAGCCACACTAAACCTGGAATTTGAATCCTGAAACCAAGGGAAAATCTAAACGGACCCTGGAGTCTCATTAGTTACTTGCTTTTAGTTGACTTTACAAATCAGTAACGTGTGACTGCACATATGGTGTGACGCTACATGGTGCACAACCAGAGAAATGAAAAGTTGTGCTGCAATTGTGTGCAGTGAATCAAAATGCATTCTGCTGTCATATAGACCTAATGAGAATAAATAAATAAATAAAAGTTTTTAAAAATCATTAATTTAAGGTGGGTGTAGTGATGCATGTTTGTAATCTTGGCGGCTCCGGAGGCTGAGGCAGGAGGATCGCAAGTTCAAAGCCAGCCTCAGCAATGGCAAGACACTAAGCAACACAGTGGGACCCTGTCTCTAAATAAAGTACAAAAAAGGGCCAGGGATGTGGCTCAGTGGTTAAGCGCTCCTGGGTTTAATTCTCAGTACCAAAAAATAAATAAATAAGGATCTACAGCCACACACCACAATGGAGGCGAGCCTGGTAGTCACAGAGAAGCATGCATAGTGTCTATGGTGCAATTCCACTGATACAAAGAGCAGAACCAGGCATCAATGACCTGGGAATGGGGATGGGGATGGAGCTCAGCCGTGGAGCATTTGCCCCGCCTGTGTGAATTCCTGGATTCAATCCTCAGTACTGCAAAAACAGAACTAAAAACGAACCAGGCTGTTAGAAGTCAGGCTTCTCCCAAGAATAACCAGTAGCTCTGTCCTCTATTTTGGTCGGGGCACTTGTGACATGGTGTGTTCATTTTGAATAAATCCACCAGGTCATGCTCACATGCACACGGTTCAGCCTGTGTGTCATATTTTAATAAAAGTGGTCAAATAAGACGCAGCTGTCTCCGGTGGGGGGGGGGGGGGCTCCTGTGAATGGACGGCCTCCTCTCCACTGTGCCCTGAGACGTTTGGGTGGTGAATGGGAGAGCAGGACTGGGGGCAGGGGAGCCCCAGGGTGCTGGAGAAGACTCAGGTGCTTGGCGATGGTGGGGCACAGAGCAGGGAGGGGAGGGGAGTGGGGAGGATCAGGGAGGCCCTTGGTTACTTGAAGGGGCTCGGTCACCTTTCTCATGATGCCTCAGGCAAGCGCTCACCCAAGAACACACACACACACACACACACACACACACACACACACACACCAGGCCACACAACTGTGCTGGTTGGGGTCAAGTCACTGGCTCGGAGAGGGACTTGGAGAAATTTGAAGAGCCCCAGGACAAGACTATAGACTGGGTTGGTCCTCTCAGCACCCACCACTGGCCAGGGCCCTGTCCCCCAGAGACACAGGGGCCCCAGGAAGGTAAGGAGAGGCCCAAGGCTGCTGTTTGATGGCAGCGATGCTGGGGCTCAGGTCCCTCTTCCCTAGGGAGAGAGGGCGGCCTTGGGTCCTGGGGTTTGAGAAGAACCGGGTCCTCAGGAGGGGCCGAGGCTCCCCTGCTGCCCTGGAGACTCCACGTCCATCCTGGGCCCCTGAGGCTGACCTCGTTTGTGGGTGCACCTGCCTCTGAGCTGGGGGACCCCCTTGCTTGCTTTCTCTTCCTCCGTCTCCTCCTTCCTCCCCTCTTTCCTTCCCTCCTTCCTTCCTTCCTGTCTTCTTGCTCCCTTGGTCCCTCTCTCCTTCCCTTCTTCTTCTTGCTTCTTGGAATCTTTCTTTCTTTTCCTCTCTTTCCCCTTCTCTCCCTCCCTCCTCTCCTCTCTTTAAATTTTTATCGTAATAAAACACCAAAAATTACCCAGAAGAATAAGGAAGAAAATAGAAATTCCGAAACTGTCCTGAGATAATCCCCATTTTGGTGATTTTTTTCCTCCCCAAATAGACTTTTTTTTTTTTAAATTAAGCCCTTTATTTTTAGAATAAATTAGAAGTCAGAAAAATTCCAGAGTCCCTCCATACCCCCCTACACAGTCTCCCCTCTCACCAACATCTGACATCACTATGGCACATCTGTCACAACTGATGAACCAATAGCAAGATATGATTTTTTTTTTTTTTTGTACCAAGGATTGAACTCAGGGGCACTCAACCACTGAGCCACATCCCCAGCCCTATTTTGTATTTTATTTAGAGACAGGGCCTCACTGAGTTGCTTTTGCTGAGGCTGGCTTTGAACTCACCATCCTCCTGCCTCAGCCTCCAGAGCCGCTGGGATTTCAAGCGTGTGCCACCCCACCTAGCATCAGTGCATAAATATATAAAAAAAAATTAACCAAAGTCTACACTCAGATTTCCTCAGAGCTCCCTAATGGCCCTTTTTCTGTTCCAGGACAGCATGTCACATGTAGTCACCAAATCTCCGTGGCCTTTGCTGTGACAGTTTCTGATGACCCCACCTGCTGTGACGGGAGCAGATCATGAATATCATACAACGCCCCTCAGTCGGGGTTTGTCTCCGGTTTTTCTCATGATTAAGAGTCGGGACCTCAAAGGTGGGGGAAGCGAGCCCCGGTGCTTCCCTGAGGGAGGAGGGTTTGTCTGGCTCCTGGGAGGGTCTGGCTTCCAGGCCAGCAGAGCTGGGGAGAAAGGATGCAGCCAGACGGGTCCCCAGGGGGATTGTCTACCTCAGGACTCTCCTAAATGACTCAGTCCATGCCTAATCATGGTTGATTGTTAATGATGATGACTCGCAGGCATGCAGCCCTCCAGGGCTAACAAAGGACCATTACTAATAAAATGACTCACCGGCTCTGCCTAAGCTGCTACTGTTTGCAGCCCTGGCCCGGGGAGCTAACATTGTGCCCATTTCACAGATGAGACACACACTTATCCAGGCTGATCTGCCTTATCAGACCCCCAGGAAGTGAAAAAACAGAGAATTAATCCCAGACCTGTCCCGATTCAAGTCCATGATTCCTCTCCTCCACCAAAGCCCACTTCTCTTTAATTTATATCCAATGGTCTCATTTACACAGATGAAGAAACTAATGCTCACAGAGGACCTCTGCCTCCAGTGAGTGACCCAGCCCATCATTACTGGTAGATCTAGACCAAAGTCCAGGTGTCCTGCTCCACTCAGGGCCAGTGTTTGTCAGGGTTCACTTTGTAACCAGCCCAGCCAGGTAATATCCCATAGAGAGGTGTGTGGGGGCAGAGCTTTCCCCTGACCACTGCCTGCCCCCGTACCAGGTCAGCTCCCTCCAGAGCTATCCATGTGTGGCCAGTGCTCCCAGCCAGACCTCAACAGGAGAACAGGGACCGGATCACACTGGACACTCCATGACCCAGGACCTTGAGGCCACACTGTTTCCCGTGTGGACCTGGGGTCTGCACAGAGCAGGGACCCGGGCAGCAGCCAAGGATTAGGGAAAGCCCCTAATCTCACCTCGCATTCCCAGAGGACCTTCCTTCTGCTTTTGGACACAAGGGTCTTCTCCCACCTGAGCCCAATCAGCGCTCCTTGGCTTTGTTCAGTGCCCCGGGTCTCCCAGAATAGGAAGGCCTTTATCACCTTTCTCTTAATGCTCCTCTGGGTGTCCCCACCCCCATCCCAAACAGCCTCAGGGTCAGGGTCAGGGTCAGCCCACTGCCCACCCGGCCCTGCTCTATCCTCACGCTGCCCTCTAGCCCCAGAGCTGCCCACTCCCCCTCTTCTCTTATTCCCCCTGCCCTGTTTGGGGTTGAATTAGGAACCCCCCCACTCAAGGTTCATATGTGACGCCCAGTGCCTCAGTGGCTGCCGAGGAGATTAGTTAAGATGAGGTCACTAGAGGGAGCAGCACCTGATCCAACACGACTGGCGTCCTTACAACAGGGGAAGGTGGACGCAGAGACAGACACTCCCAAAGGGAAGACGCTGTGAATACCCAGGCAGAGGAGAACCATCTTCCAACCAAGGAGAGGGGCCTGGGGCAGGTCCCTCCTCACAGACCCCTGAGACAACGTCCCCAGTGACACTTGAGCTCAGACTCCCAGCCTCCAGAATGGTGCACAACACAAATGTGAAGTTTAAGCCACTCACTCAGTCAGGGGTCTTTGTAATAGCGGCCCCAACACACTCATTCACATAAAAACATTAACAGGTTAGGTGGCGCATGCCTGTAATCCCAGAGGTTCCGGAGGCTGAAGCAGGAGGATCTTGAGTTCAAAGCCAGCCTCAGCAATTTAGCGAGGTGTAAAGCAACTTAGACGGTGTCTCTAAATAAAAGACAAAGTAGGGCTGGGGATGTGGTTCAGTGGTTAAGTGTCCCTGAGTTCAATCCCTAGTAACAACAACAATAACAAAAAATTACCGGGCCGGGCACAGTGACCTACCCCTGTAATCTAAGCAACTCGGGAGGCTGAGGCAGGAGGATTGCAAGTTTGAGGCCAGCCTCAGCAACTTTGTGAGTCAAAATAAAAAAGGGTTGGGGATGGATGTAGCTCAGTGGGAAAGCCCCTCTGGGTTCAATTGCCAGTGGCCGCCCCCCAAAACAAAGAAAAAAACAGAACCAAAAAATAATTATAGAGCTCCTGGCCTGTGCTGGGGACAAGCAATGGATATAAAGAGAAGGGATGAAGAGTCACAGCCTGCGTGGGGCTTGGGAAGGCAACTCGTCCCCTCGGCTCTCCTGAGCCCCTCATCTAGAAATCCTCCTGGGCTCCTCCCTGTCCCTGACCTCCCTGTCCACAGCCTCTGTCACCTGCCTTCCTGGGCTCACCTCTCCTGGGGTCAGCAGGTCCCTGCTCTCCTCCCTTTTCTTCTCTCTGCCGGCTTCTCTTCTTCCTCCCACTTCTTTTGTCTATTCTTTCTTTTCTTCTTTTTTTTTCTTTTTCTTCTCACTTACTTTTTACTTAGGAGAAGTTCAAGCCTAAAGAAAAGTCACAAAACGAATGCAATCATCACCCTTTTATCTTTCATCTAAATTCACCAATTATTGAAATATGACCACCTTTCCTAACTTAATATATATACACTTATTATTAGCATTATTCGCTGAACCACTGAAGAGTGACCCATGACCCATCACCCTTAAATGCTTCTGCTGGGGTGTCTACAAACCAGGCATTCTCACAGACAACGACAAGTTACTGATGAATATGTGCATTTACTTATTTAATCTACCTATTTATTTACCTCTGGTCTTGGGGATTGAATCCATGGGTTTTTTATACCCCAGTCTATTATTATTATTATTATTATTATTATTATTATCATCATCATCATCATCGTCATCAAGGATTGAACCCAGGGGAATTTTACCACTGAGCCCATTTTATTTTATTTTGTTGTTTATTTTGAGGACAGGGTCTCACTGAGTTCTCACAGCCTTAAGTTGATGAGGCTGTCCTCAAGCTTATGATCTCCTGTCTCAGCCTCCCAAGTCTCTGGGATTAGAGGCATGCACCACCAGGCCAGGCTTATTTTTTTTCAAATTTTGAGACCAGATCTGGCAAAATTGCTGAGCCTGACCCCAAACTTGTGATCCTCGTGCCTCAGTCTCCCCAGTTGCTGGGATTACAGGCATACGTCACTGTACCCGGTATACAATTTAAATATAATTGAGTAAAATTCATATTGACACATTATCATTATCTAAAATACATATTTAAATTTCATCAGTTTTCCTGTTTGTAGCATTTGCTCTTTATTTTTAATCCAAACACCAGTCTGGGATCACGGGTCCCACTGAGCTCCCACATCTGCTCTATTCAGAGACCACAGCACCCTCAGCAGCAGCCTCTCCTGACTTGAGGTCCCGCCTCTCTGCAGCTGTGCCTCTGTGGCTCCTGGCTCCCTGGCCATCGTCTGCCCCCCTGCCCTGGCACTCAGGGGCTGTTGGCTCCTCCCAGGACCATCAGCTCCCCCGGGGCAGGGCTTTTGGCTTATATGCTTCTCCCTCCCCATCCCCTGCTGGTCCCAGACCCAGACCCCTGCTCACTGATTGCACCATGGGACAGTGAGCAGAGCACAGCCCAGAGTCAGCCAGAGCCGGGTCTCAACTGCTGCTCCTCCTCCTGTGCTGGTGAGATCACTTGGAGTTGTTTGGCAGTTGCTCTGAGCAGATAATACAGCCTACTCTGCACAGCTGCCGTGAGCATCTTTTAATGCCTGGCTCCCAGCGGGCCTGGGAGGAAGGGAGGAAGATTGTCTATGGTGTCCTGTGGAGCCCCAAACTAGGAGGGCCGTGGAGCATCCACCCTCCGTCCTGGACTCCTCTGAGCCCCTGCTCCACACAGGTGACCCTCCCACGCTTGGTGGAGATTACAGAAATTTAATGATGCAAGAAATCAGGCTGGAGGTGGGACCCTAGGACCTTTGAAAAACTCCCAACGCTCCTCATCCAGACAGAGCATCAACAGGATAGCCTGGCCATAGTTTGGGTTAGCTTGCCAACACCCCCGCCTCGCCACAGGAAGAAACAACCTGGCACCCATCAGCCTCAGGCCCCTCCAGAATCTCTGCCAGGGCTCTGGGGTCTGAGGCATCCTGCCTTCCCGCAGTAGGAAGGACCAGCCACCCCCGGAATGCATTAGTTAATATCAGGTTCCTAGGCAACATCTGGATCCACTTTAAGGGCAGAACATGGAAAGGCAGGGCTGGCGGCCAGCCAGAACCCCTCAGGAGGGGTCAAGCCCACCATCCCTTGTTCCACAGTGATACAGTTGCTGGGGACTCAGCCTAGGCCCAGCCAGCCCCCTAGATCCTTTCAAGCCTCCTGGGGAAGGCCCGGCAATCAGCCTTGGTCCCCCTCAGACCCGTCTCCCTGTCTGCCTCTCAGGGTTTCCAAAACATTAAAATGATCACCCCCCCCACACACCGACATGAGGCCAGAAGGCAGAAGACTCTCTACCTGCAAGAGTCTGGGGCCCCAGGGGCAATATCTCCCCTAATGCAAAGGGACACACAGGGGCTCATGCCTCTACCACACGCAGGTGTCCTGGGACATGCACACCATTCCCTTCTGTGCTGGCCTTCCCTGGTGTCCTGCATCTGGAAATCCCAAGCCCTCAGAGCTGTCAGAACATCTAATCCAACCTTCATTTTGCAGAGAAGGACAGAGTTCCATGAAGCAAGTCCCCAGCCCATTGCTCTCCAACGAATTCCCAGGGAATAAATTATACTTATTAACAAGAACATTACATTTACCAGGTGCCTACTTCAAACCAGAGGCCCTGTCGGGTATTTGAAATATGGTCATTGTTTCAAGTTGATCCTCAGCATAACTGGAGGCTGTGCAAGTGTTTTACCTAAAGCCACCTCCTTGTTCAGTGACGAAGATGGGTATCAAACCTAGATCTACCTGACATCAAATTAGAGGATTTCTTCCATGGTAGGTCCTTGGTGCCTGAAATTCCACAATTAAGTCTTCCCTAGCTCTGTTACTAACAATATGAACGGTGCTGGAAAGTTCCTACTGAAGCCAATACTTAGGGGACACAGGAGGTGAGGACACCAGAAGGCAGTGCCGGGCCTCTGATCAGGAGGCCAAAGTGCGTGAGAGGCACCCTTTCCAGCCTTCTCGACTTTCCAGCCTTGGAGATGGGAGCTGCAGGTGCAGGCCCCCCGCCCCCCGGAAGGCCTTCCTGGGAAAAGGTCTCTTCATGAGGGGACAGTTCTCTGGCTGTGCTAGGACAAGAGGTGACAGCCAGCAAACATAACTCTGGTCAATGAGTGGTGGTGTCCAGGGATGATGTCTTTCCAGGGACAGCTGGGTCATTTCTATCAAGAAATTTTCAAACATAATTTGGATCCAGACTCACTGCACCTGTAGACACCACCTCCTCAAGAAATAAGTAACACGGTCAAGATATAAAGTGGGATGCAAGAACTGACCATGGCCAGGTGCCGGGTTGCAGGTCCATAATCCCAGAGTCTCAGGAGGCTGAGGCAAAAGGATCGCGAGTTCAAAGCCAGCCTCAGCAACAGCGAGCGAGAGGCTAAGCAACTCAGTGACACCCTGTCTCGAAATAAAATACCAAGCTGGGGATGTGGTTCAGTGGCCGAGTGCCCCTGAGTTCAATCCCTGTGTCCTTCCCATCCAAAAATATTGATCCATTGATGGGTCTGTCTGGAGATTAGGAAGAATTATTATGACCCCCATAGTTTTTCTTGTTTTTATTTTCTTTTATTTTTTTTAAGTAGATAGATGGAGAAAACCTTTGTTCTTGTATTTCTGAAATTCATCCCCCTTCTTTCGATGGCTGCAACCCTGACTTCCCTCCACCACCACCAGCCTGGCATTTCAGGTGGGGTGGGCACGTGACCTGGGCGTGGCCTATCAGGATCCTCCCCCCTGGGCACAGGGCTGGGCAGAGGGAGCTCAGGACTCCAAGGAGGCCAACGGGACTCAGTTCTGAGACTTTGGCTTCGAACCTCCGGGAAAGAGTGCTGCAGTCTGGCTGGGCACAAATCACGAGCCACTCAAGCAGGAACAAACTTTATTTCCAAACTCCCGTGAACGCCACCCACGCGGCCTTCTCCAGGACACACCACACAACAACTGGAAATCCCTCCTCCGGCACTTCCCCAACCAACCGAACTCTCCAGGAATCCCCACGAGAACTCCAAAGTAGCCGGTGCCTGAGGCGGACAGCAGGGGTCTAATATACAACTGAATACACAGCTTAACATAACCATCATCGTCTCAATGGCCCGCTGGCGTCACCTCTCAACCACTCCGTTCTGGCAAAAATGCCATGCGTCATTCCTACTCGGCTGTGGCTCTCAGAAAAAGAGAAACTATCCAAAGCTCTCTCGGGTTCTCCTGCCCATTCTCTTGAGTGTGTCAGAGAGTTCCCTGGGATGGGTAGGGGACAGTGAGGTCATACTAGGTCCGGATGCTTCAAGAGAGTTCAGAGAAAATGTGAGTTGGTTCCAGAATGCAAATTGAATGAGCTAAGACCTTTCTGCAGAATTAAAAATGCACAGATGGACTTCAGGGGAGTCCTTGAAAGGAGTTAAGGCCCGAGGCCTTTGCTCCAAGCAAGAAGCAGTTTGTGCCAAATGACAACATAAAAAGAACATCTTTCAGATGGGGAGCACCCAGAGGAGCCAGGCAAGGCTGAGCGGCCTTCTAAACCCATTTGTCTCAGATTCTGTGTGTGGATCTGTTGGAAGTGGCAGGGGGGCTCAAGATGGGGCAGGGGTGGAAGGGACACACAAATCACAAACTCCCCCATCCCCCAGGTTCATGCTCAGTCTGCAAACATTCCAGCAGGCGCTGAAGTCATTGGGCACCTAATGAAGTTACATCTATTTTTTTTTTTTTAAGTCATAATTGCATCTTAGAAGAGTTGAGTCTGGAATCAGGAAGGATCAGTAGGTCGGGCTGGGGTATAGGTCAGTGATAGTCCAGCGGGTGCAAGACCCTGGGCTTGATCCCCAACATTGTTTTTAAAATGTGGGAGAAGAAGCACCACATCTAAAGGATCCGTTAGCTAAAGGTCTGGGGTTGGAAGCCTTTTACAGGAGAGAGTGATCTCCCAGGAAGACCTGGCCCAGCGGGGAACTTGAGCTTGTGTCTTGGGACTGCTGAGTTCTGACTTTGATGACCAGGCACATCTGTCCCTCTGGTTTGGAATTTGGATTGATGGGACAGCTTGTTGCCTGCTTAACGGGCTTCCCCCTCGCTCTTGTTGAAAAGCTCTTAGAGGGATGTAGAGGAGGTTTTGAGTCATGATCCTCCTCACTTTCGCAAGGTTAGGAAAAACACTGTGCGAGTCACGTGCCCCAAAATTATAAATGTGTGATTTTCGTTAAAAATGTGCTTTTTCATTTTTCCTATTTACTTAGAGGCTGAATTTCCATCTCTGACACCCTGTTGGCAGACTCCGGCAGGAAGAGAAGGGGATTTAAATTGGCAGCCTGCCTGGAAAGAAGAGAGAGAAAGTTTTTCCTTACTAGAGTTGCTAGCTTGCCCAAGGAAAGGAAGAAAGGAACATTCTCACATCACTTTTTTTCTTTAAATTTCTTTGAAATTAATAAAACGATGAACCTAGGACCCCCTACCACCGAAAGCCAGCCACATCCCTAGCAATTTTTATTTTTTATTTTTTTTTAAATTTTGAGACAGGGTCTTGCTAAGTTACCCAGGCTGGCCTCAGATTTGAGATTCTCCTGCCTCAGCCTCCCCAGTTGCTGGAATTACAAGCGTGTGCCACTGTGCTTGGAGACACAAACACTTTGTTTTGTAATCAAGGGATACAGAAAAGTAATTTTTTTTTTTTTTTTTTTTTTTTTTTGCTTTGCCCAAGTGTTGCTCCTGCCCCTAAGAAGAAGAAATCACTTTCAACTTTGTGTTCTGGTGAGTCCTTCCCTGTCTCTAGTGCGCAGTTTATATGGCTGTTGCTATAGTTGTTGTTGGTGGTATTTTTCAAGATAATTCAAAATAATTCACATGCCATAAAACGCATCTTTTTAAAGAGTGCAATTCAGTTGGGTTTTCTGGGTATTCATAAAATGGTACAACCATCACTACTATGTAATTCTAGAACATTTTAAAAATCATCCCCAAAGGAAATCTCATACCTGTTAGCCACTAGTCCTCATTCTCCTCCCCAACCACTCGCAACTACTCATCAATTTGATGTTTCTGTGGATTTGCCCATTATGGACCTTGCATGTAAAGAACCATACCATAGATGACCTGTGGCTGACTTCTTTCACTGAGTAAAGTGTTTCCAAGGTTCATCCTGCTGTAATATGGACCAGTACTTCATTCCTTTTCATGGTTCAGTGGAGCCCGGCAGATGCACAACTATCATTCCAGGGACTCGGGAGGCCGAGGCAGGAGGAACATAAGTTTGAGGCCAGCCTTAGCAACTTAGCAAGAACCTATGCAATTTAGATCCTGTCTAAGATAAATAAAAGATAAAGCTGGAGCCGGCACTCACTTGTAATCCCAGTGGCTCAGGAGGCTGAGGCAGGAGGATCACAAGTTCAAAGCCAGCCTCAGTGAGCAACTTAGCAAGATTCTGTCTCAAAATAAAAATAAATAAATAAGGTTGGGGATGTGGCTCAATGGTTAAGCACCTCTGGGTTCAATCCCCCGTATCTCTCTCCAGATTGAACTCAGGGGCACTCAACCACTGAGCCACATCTCCAGCCCTTTTTTCTATTTTATTTCGAGACAGGGTCTCACTGAGTTGCTTAGCACCTTGCTTTTTGCTGAAGCTGGCTTCAAATTCACGATCCTCCTGCCTCAGCCTCCCCAGCCACTGGGATTACAGGTGTACAGCACTACGCCTGGCCACCGTTTTTTTTTTTTTTTTAATGATTGAATAATAATCCACTATATGGATATGCCACATCTTGTTTACACATTTATCATTTGGTGGATACTTGAGTTCTTCCCATTTGGGGCTATTCTTATAACGCTTCTATTCTGACCACTGTTTGTGCACACATATGTTTTCAATTCTTTTGGGTATGTATAACTGTTTTTGATTTATTTACTTTCTCTCTTCTTGCGTTTATAACTTCAGTGGTTGGGATTACTTTTCACTGAAATAACAGAAATGAGACTACAGAGGCTTAAACACACAGGGAGATATTTTGGTCACTTAAAAAGTTCAGTTTATTGTTAGTTCAGCTGCAAGAAACTGTCATTAGGGGCTAGGCTCTCTATTCTTCTTCTCTGCAGTTCTTCTTATATGCATACTTGTCTTCTTTTGATTACAAGATGGCTGCTGCAGCTCCACACATCACATCTACATACCAGAAGGGAAGAAAAAGAGAATGGTAAAGGAACAGGAGCTGTGTATTACGTTTTATCAAGAGAAACTATAATCTTTCTCAGCCCTCCTCCCACCAACCCTTTTAGCAAACTTCCACTTAAATCTCTTTGGCCAGAACTAATTTACATAGCCACATAGAGTCACAAGAGAAGCTAGAGAAACCTGTAAGAAATAAAATCGACATGACTGGTTTAGATCAGTGGTTCTCAACATTGGCTGCATGTTAGAGTTTCCTAGGGATGTTTTGAAATGTACTGACCTGTAGCTGGTCTTATCCTAGTCCACTGCTTATTAATCAAGGGTAGTTTTCTGGGTGATCATAACTGGGTGGTGTATCTCTAGCATTAAGAGGGTGAGATGCTGCCAATACCCTACAATGCACAAAACAGCCCCTCAAACGAAGACTTATCCTGTCCCAAATGTCCAAGGTTGAGAAATCTTGCCCAGGAACAATTAAATCATAACCTCCTCTGGGTGGTTTCAATGTGCAGTCAGGCCCCAGAATCACGGGCTTATGAATAATCAGTTACGTGTGGCAGGACACACTGATGCCCTGAGCAAAACTGGGGTCTGTCGCAAGAAAGGAGAGGACCAGGAATACGGGTTAGACAGTGTTTCTTTTAGTCATATGCAAATGCTTTTCCCCCTAATTCTGTTGATGATGCAGGGACTTTCGGCCCCTTCTTCATGAGATGAGAATATTAGCTCCCCCTTCACTTGAACTTTTCTCTCTGCAGACTTAACTCATGTCATGTAGTGAGTGATTTGAACTTCTGTGATTTTGACTTTTAGATTGACAAAGTTTATAGCATTTATTTTTTGTCTTCTCATCAAAATTATACAATCTGTATGTTGTCCAAGTACAGGTTCTAGAAGTTGAAATTTAAAAAGCAGGCTTTGTATGATGACTATTAATATTTACTCAAGAGCCAAGAAATGTTTTAAAATTCATCTTCTTTCTTTATGAGCTTTTTGTTTTTCCTGGAGTTTGTAATATCATTTTTTCCCTCTTGTATTAGTTGACTTAGGCCGTTTTATTTTATTTTATTTTAGTACCAGGGCTTGAACCCAGGGGTAAGTTAGCCCTTGAGCCACATCCCCAGCTCTTTTTATTTTTTATTTTGAGACAGGGTCTTGCTCAGTTGTTTAGGGCTTCCCTAAATTGTTGAGGCTGTCTTTGAACTTGGGATCCTTCTGTCTCAGCCTCCCAAGTCACTGGCCTGTGCCACCCAGCCTGGCTTGACTTAAGTCATTTTAAAGGGCAGTTTATATAACACCATTTTTATCTAGTACAATAAAATCAGAAAGGAAGAGATAATAATTAAAGCTAAAGCAAGTTCCTTGGGAACCAGAAGTTTTCCCGGTCATCCCTTGCTTCCTATTAGATTAAAAGAATAATGAGAGGGTTGGGGACGTGGCTCAGCGGTAGAGCACCTACCTGGCATGTATGAGGCCTGGGCTCCATCCGCAGCTCCGTAAGAAATTAAAATTTTTAAAAAAACTAAGTCACTTAACAAAAGCGAAGTTAGAAATACAGAATAGATGGCTACTACGGTAATTCTATGTATCTTATGTTTAATGCATAAACTTTTGGTGAATGTTATTCAATGTTTGCACCCATTTAGAAACAGTCTTACTACATGCTACTCTTTCAGATAGGAGAAAAATCTCCCCTTGATGCTTTTATCAGATACAGTGTGATTTCCTACACTACCCAAGGGCGGAGCAGGGAGGTAACTGTGGGTTAGCTGAGTGAACATGGTGATCGTTTTTTAGTGGTAATGGATATTTGTCATTCTTGACTGCTCCATAGCCAATGAAGGTTAAGTGAAATTAAATTCAGACTTGCTGTGACGAGGAAGCAAGCCCCCCCACCTCTGTGAACATTTGGGTGCAGCTGTGATGGGGACGTGTTCTGACTCCAGGCCGCTAAACATCTGCTCTGATTGCAGTTCCACACGTAAATCCCTTCTAGGATTCAGTGGTAATTTAGGTAACCTTATGATGTGTATGCTTCAAAGCACCGTAGATGAAGACCTGAGTTCCCAGAAGCTCTATAATCCATCCAGTCTTATAGGCATAATACATCACATGTCCACAGGATTTTTTTTGGGGGGTAGGGGGTACCTGGGATTGAACTCAGGGACACTCGACCACAGAGCCACATCCCCAGCCCTATTTTGTATGTTATTTAGAGACAGGGTCTCACTAAGTTGCTTAGGGCCTTGATTTTGCTGAGGCTGGTTTTGAACTTGCAATCCTCCTGCCTCAGCCTCCTGAGCCGCAGGGATTACAGGCATGCACCACCATGCCCAACTTTTTTTTTTTTTTTGTAATTTTTTTGATAGTGTAATTGTTTTTTTCTGTTACTCTAGATTGGATTTTTTTTTAAATTCAGAGGTGCTTTATCACTGAGTCACATTTCTAGCACATTTTATTTTTTGAGTTGGGACTCTCCCTAAATTGCTTAGGGCTTCACTAAGTTGATTAGGTTGGCCTCAAACTTTCAATCCTCCTGCCTCAGCCTCCTTAGTTGCTGGGACTACAGGGGTGCACTTGTATAATTGACATTTTAATTGGTTAATTTTCCCTTTGGGGACTGTAGGGTAAATATTACACTGAGATAATGTCCAACTGTCTCTAAAAATAATTTTTAAAAAAGCTTTCCAGGAAAGTTGCATGGGGAAGGGGGTTGGGGGACATACAGGGAACCTAAAACTTACCATGAGCAATAACATTCATCATGTGGTGCAACCATCAACACCTAGATCCAGAAGGTATGAGATTCCAAAAGGAAACCCCATATGCATTAAACAGTCACATCCCAAGCCCTCGGCAGCCATTAATCTGCTTTCTGTCTCCATGGATTGGCCTGTTATGGATTTTTAAATGGGATCATACAAGAATGACCCTTTGTGTTTAGCCTCTTTTGTTCACTGTGTATAATGTTCTCAAGGGTCGCCCATTCATAGTACAGATCAACTCTTCATCCCTTTTCATGACTGAATTCTATTCCATCGCACTGATACACCACAGTTTGTTTATTCATTCATCCATTGATGGGCATTCAGTTGGTTCTCACGTTTAGTTACTGTGAATAAATAGTGCTGCTGTGAACATTCACATACACATATTGTTTTGAACATTTCTTTTCAATTCTGAAAATGATATTTTATTTGACACCCAAGTACACCACACCTCATAAATGTCTTTAAGACCACAGTGGGCAATGGGACCTGCTATTTTGTTCCTTCTCTGACTGTTACTTGTTCTAAAAACAGTAAAGCAAAACAAAAAGAGCAAATTGGTGTTGAAATTATTAAGGGGGGAAAAGGTCATCGATGTGCATGCAGAGTGGTAATTATTTTTGAAAACACCTTTGGCCAGTGCTCAGGAATGAGAAAATCACAGAAACTGAGAACAGAAAGGAGGCACTCGTGCAGTTTTAGTTATCAAATCACAAACTTTCCCAGCATGTTGTGTGCAAGGTTTTGATTTCTATATGTATGGTCAAAGGGGATTACTTTTTTGAACCACAGCGGCTTCTCAGTGGCTGGTTGCAAACCAGGTTGAAATGTATAGCAATTAGAAAAGTGATGACGGGCCCCGGGGAGCAGTCCTGCCAGTGGCTAATTTTGCATGGCAGTGGGCAGACTGTAGGAGGGAGGGATGAGATGAGCCACAGTGGAAATTTGCCCTGTTCAGTAATAGTGTTACCCAGGGTATGGGCACCCTATTGGTTGGGAAACCCACAAAGTTTCCAGTGTCCTGTAATTCCCAGCCCAGAGTGATTCCCCGACCCTGGGGAATCCAAGCATTTCAAGAACTCAGAACGGGGTAATCCTGGATGTCCCCACACATGGGAGATGCCTCTTGTCAGTTGGTGCAAAAGAGCAGGCAGAACCCAGGCCCTGTGGCTGAGACAAGTAGCATCTCAGCTCAGCAGGAATAGATACCACTGTCCCCATGTTGATAGGCTGGGGACGTGGAGACAGACTTCCTCCATTCCCTACCCTCACTCAGCTCACCAGCAACTCTCTTCACCTGCCGCGACCGCCTCCGGATCCATGAGTCCTTCGAAATCTGAAACTAGCCGTGTGACCTTGGGCACATCACCCCACAGATCTCAGCTTTAGTTTCCTCAACTGTAAAACAGTGCTAATAAAAGGACCTGTCACTTGGGGTTAATGAGGCAACTGAGTTAATACATATCAAGCAGTTAGCGGGGTCAGGCATAGCATCAGTCAAAACAAATAATACCAACAGCAGTTGTCATTCTGCTGACAACGTGGTGAGGGCACAGTCCCAACCCAGACCCAGTATTAACTTCCTGGGCACCTTGAGCCTTCCTTAAGGGCCTACAAATGGGGAAAGGGGATGAGAAGTTACAGTGTCCCCAGGTCCCCAGATGTCACGGGCCGCTACCAAGGGAAGCCAGACTCGGAATCTTGGCAGCTGGCCCCATCCACCCATGGCCTGTCCTGCAAAGCCACTGAGATTCACTGGGGTAAGTAAGTGTTCCAGCCACCGAATGCCTTGGGACTGTGATCACTCTGCAGACGGGTTTAAATATGTAGACGTTTCGCTTAGACCATCATCGTTCATCTGTGTACTGATGCGTAACCACGTTATGAGTCACTAATGTGTGCTAGCCACCCAATATTTTGTCATTTAACCCATTTAGGCCTCAACTCCCCCATCTATGAAACCCAAAGACAATAATAATAGAAAGTTGTGAGTTTTTAATGAGTTACTATCCTAAGGCACTAGGTACCGTACAAAAAGCACAGACCAAGCACTGCCAACTATTCCTGTTTGGGGAAAGGCTGATGGGAAGCAAGTTTGGGGGAGATGAGGAGTTTCTTTGGGGTGCATGTTAACTCTGAGATGTCTATAAAACATCCAAGTGAAGATTATCGATCAGGAGCTCAGACACACAAGTCTGAAGGTCAATGAAAGGTCGGCATATGGTTGGCATTTATTTATTTATTTTATTTCTTGTACCGGGGATTGAATCCAGGGGTGCTTAACCACTGAGCCACATCCCCAGCCCTTTTTTTTTTTTTAATATTTTAATTTGAGACAGGGTCTCGTTCGGTTGCTTAGAGCTTCACTAAATTGCTGAGGCTGGCCTTGAACTTGAAATCCTCCCGCTTCAGCCTCCGGGGATGCTGGGATTACAGGAATGTGCCACTGTGTCTGGCATATGGTTGGCACTTAGATCACGAAACTGCTTGAGATCACCAAGGAGTGGAGGTGGAGAGGAGAACCATCCCAGTGAATGACCTTGGGGTACCCCAAGGTTTAGGAGTTGGGGAGCTGAAGAAGAGCAAAGGAGACTGAGAAGTAGAGGGTGGGGAGGGAGCACGATGTCCTGGGAGTCCAGGAAAGAAAGAGGAAGGGGCCCACTGTCAAATGCTCCTGGTGGCCAAGTGAGACGAGGGCAGAGAAGTGGCCGTTGAGTGTGGCCACAGGAAGCTCCCTGTGACGGTGGAACAGTTCTGTGGGATGATGGGGCGAGTGCTCTATTGAAGCATGTTCCGGGGGAATGGGAGGACGTGAATTGGAGGCCGCAGCCTCCATCTCTGTTTTGAAGATCTGAGAGGAAGAAGGCGATCCGAGGTCAGGGGAGTTCTCTTATTCGGTTTTACTTCTGTAAGTTGGGATTCATTTCACCAGATATGCAGATATGTGTGCCCATTTATTTATTTGTTTATTTTTGGGTAGTGGGGATTGAACCCAGGGGGGCTTGGCCTCTGAGCCACATCCCCAGCCCTTTCACTTTCATTTTGAGACAGGGTCTCGTTAAGTTGCTCAAGGCCTTGCTCATTTGTTTGGCCTTGCTCCTTCATTTGCAAGACTGGTCTTGAACCCGTGATCTTCCTGCCTCCTTCTCCCAAATTGCTGGGTTTACCAGAGGATGAGCCACCATGCCGGGCAATATGCACAGATATTTGAGGTATTCCTGCATGGAGCATTGGAACAAGGTCATTTTTATCATAGGAGGGCACAGAAATTTTCAGAGAAAACATTGCCGTGCTGGGTCAGACTGTTCCACGAAGTTAAAAACTATTTCTCATATATTGAGCCAAGTGGGGAAGTCGGCTCAAGGACCTGGTAATAGGCCCCTCTGGTGGCCTCAGAGAATCAATCACGGGGGAACCTCGCACTTGGACATGTCTGTGTAGTGTGGTACGACATTTCCCGTGGTCTGTCATAACTAAAGAGAACAACAAAGCTGTGACTGAATTAAAAAGCTCTTGAATGGGGGCTGGGGCTGTGGCTCGGAGGTAAAGCGCTCGCCTGGCATGCGGGAGGCACTGGGCTCCATCCTCAGCTCCACATTGAAAAGAAAAAAATTAATTGTGTCTACCTATAATTAAAAATCAATATTTAAAAAAGCTCTTGTATGAAGAAGGATAAGAAAGGGAGCTAGTGAAGTTCCTGGGCCCCCAATGAAATAACATAAAGCAGAGCAGCACCCCTGGGTGGCCCTGTGAGGGCCGCAGACATAACAGGGTGCACCTCCCTGAGCCAGCCTCAGCCCTCTGCGGACCAAGAGCTTCTCTGACGGGTGGTGGGACTTGTGGGTTAAGAGGAGCAACTCGATTTTGAGACACCTTGTGTGAGGCAGAGGGTGTTTTTCAAAGATTTGGGGTTTCTGTGGGAATCACAGAGCAGGCCGGCCTGTGGGCAAGACTCCCACCCGTAACCATGGGGTGAGGAGTCAAGGAGGAGAACCTATCACCTCAGCATTTTTGAAGAAGCTGAATCTGTAAAAATTCTCAAGTTGTAAGGCAGTGGGACCTAGCTGCAGGGAGTGGGTTCTTGGGGGTTTCTTGTCCTTGATGCCTCATTTTCTGTGTCTCCCAGCTGGGATGGACTGAACAGCTTTCCTCCACCATGTTCTTTTTTTATTCCAGTACTGGGGATTGAAGTCAGGGGCACTTGACCACAGAGCCACATTCCCAGCTTTATTTTGTATTTTATTTAAAGACAGGGTCTCACTGAGTTGCTTACGGCCTCAATGAGCAAGGCTGGCTTTGAATTCGAGATCCTCCTGCCTCAGCCTCCTGAGCCGATGGAATTACAGGCCTGGCATGTGCCTGGTTACCACCACGTTCTTTTGCCATGATGTTCTGCCTCTCCTCAGCCCCAGAGCCGTGGAGCCAACCGACCATGGACTGCAACTTCTGAAACCGAGAGCTAAAAAACTGTTTTTCTCAGGTGTTTTATTCCAGTGTCAAAAAACCAGCTAATGGTGGCTGGGATTGCAGCTCAGAGGTAAAGTGCTCACCTAGCACCCGTGAGGCTCTGGGTTCGATCCTTGGCACCACATAAAAATAAAATAAAGGTTATTAAAAAAAAAAACAGCTAATGAATTATAGAAAGGAAATGTCAACACAGTATGTTCCATAAGGTAGTGAGTTTTTGGTATTGTTTAGCCTGGACAATGCTATATATATCAACCAAAGAATGAGATTTTTTACAAAAAATTTTGCTTAACAAGCAAAATGCCAACTACAAGTCATGGGATCTGCTCAAGTTGTTTGATTGGGCACCGTGGGAGTCAGCTCTTCGTGGCTGTGACCAAAACACCCAACAAGATCAACTCAGAAGAGTGAAAGTTTATTTTGGCTCAAGGTCTCTGAGCTTCAGTCCGCAGGCAGCTCACGCCGTTGCTCATACTCCTGTATTAACACAGGGACTTCGGGGGCTACCTCATACCCAGACCACAACAGGCCCTACAAATTTCTGCATTTCTGCCTGTTTCAGATAATGTTCTTAAAGAATCAGAATGCAGTGCTTGATCTATGTGTTGACCAAAAAGTCTAAAACGGAGCTCGTTTCAGTTGTGATATACACACAAATATGCCACCTGTCAGCGTGTGCCCACAAAGACCATCTACCTGCCTTCCTCACGGGGAAGGTAGTCTTGTTCTTAGACTAAAGAACTAGTGGGCCAGGTGTGGTGGCACACACCTGCAATCCCAGCAGGTGGGGAGGCTGAAGCATTGAGAATCGCAAGTTCAAAGCCAGCCTCAGCCGCTTGTGAGGCCCTCAGCAACTACTAATGAGGCTTGGTCTCAAAAAATAAAAATAAAAAATAAAAAGGCTGGAGATGTGGCTCAGTGGTGGAGCGCCCCTGAGTTCAGTCCCTGGTACAAAGAAAAAAATTGGGAAATTATTTTTCCCTGGTGCACTGGTGGTTTTTGTTTGAAAGTTTTATTTCAATTCCCTATTCCCTATGCCCGTTTCTGACATTATCTGAGCTGCAGAAGCCAAGGTCTGGCCCTGGATTCTTCCTTTTCTCTGATTCCCTCCAAAACTGCGTTTGCCACCACTTTGTGCAGCTGAAGAAACGATTTCTCACATTTGGGCTGAGTGATGAGTAGTTGGGGACTTTACTGGGGAAACTTGAAAATGGACACAAATAAAGCAGCATAACGCATGGAAGGTCAAGGACCCAAGTCACCCAAGCCACATCACCTCCAGAGCCACTGCCTCGCTGCTGAGGGAACCCAAGTGTGATATAACATAAAGTACATATTCGGTCTCACACGTAGCTCTTAAAACCCTTCAAGCTGGGCGTGGTGGCACACATCTGTAATCCCAGCAGGTTGGGAGGCTGAGGCAGGAGGATCGAGAGTTCAAAGCCAGCCTCAACAAAAGCAAAGTGCTTAGCAACTCAGTGAGACCCTGTCTCTAAAGAAAATACAAAATAGGGCTGGGGATGAGGCTCAGTGGTAGAGTGACCCTGAGTTCAATCCCTGGTACAAAAAGAAAATAAAACAAACAAACAAAAAAACAAAACAAAAAGCCCTTTGAATCTCTGGTGTCATAAGAACGCTTTTTGAATGCTAATGAGATGACTAGTGACTGGGAGCCCAGAGGTAACTTTGGGATGGGGCTGGAAGCAGGAAAAACCAAGACTTGATTAGAGGGTGGACTTTCCATCGAGGGGAGAGAGGCTGGAGATGAGATAATCACCAATGGCTGATGATTTGTTGGGTCGTGGCTATGTCACGGAACCTCCATTAAAACTCCAAAATGCAAGTGTTCAGAGAGAGTCCTGGTTGCTGAATCCATGGAGGTGCTGAGGGCTGGGCACACCCAAAGAGGGCATGGAGCGTCCCCCCCCCCTTCTCTTCCATACCTCGCTCTATTCATCTCTTCCATTTGGTTGTTCCTGAGTTATATCCTTTATAATAAACTGGTCACTGGAACCAAGTGCTTTCCTGAGTTCTGAGTCATTCTAGGGAATTACCAAACCTACGAAGGGGGTCATGGGAACCCTCTCTTACTGTTGTCAAAAGTACGGGAGCCCCGGGACTCGTGACAGGCATCTGAAGTGGGGGCCATCTGTGGGGCTGAGCCCTTAACTCGTGAGATCTGATGTTAACCCCAGGTGGATGAAGTCAGAATGAATTTAATTACGTAATGCCCAGCTGGGGTCAGGGTTGAAGAAGTGGTACTGGACAAGACATCGTGCATTTGGTGTCAGAGACTCAAATTAAAACTGCTCACCAACCATTGAGATGAGCAGACAGAGTGGAGGAGACAGGCTGGAGCCATGTAGAGGGCCGGCATGCTTACTATGTTCGACCAACAATCTTTTGGTTTAAAAGCATAAAGGTCAAGTTTAAAGACAGATGTTAGGGTTCAGCATGGTGTTGCATGCCTGTAATCTCAGCTACTCAGGAGGCCAAGACAGGAGGATCCCATGTTGGAGGCCAGCCTCGGCAACTTAGCAAAAGCCTGTCTCAAAATATAATTTTAAAAAGAGTTTGGGTATGTGGCTTAATGGTAGAGTGTTTGCCTAGCACGTGCAAAGCCCTGGGTTCAATCCCTAGTTCTCCCCAAAATATGACAATAAAAATTTTAAAAAACACATATTGATGATTACTATTTTTACTTTCTATAAACTTGTTATAGTTTGGATAGGAAGTGTCCCCCAGAAAAGCTCTTGTAACAATGCAGGAATGTTCAGAGATGAAATGATTATGAGACTCATAACCTAATCAGTGGCCTGATCTATCCAGTGGTTTCATAATTTAAAAGAACTGCTGTCCTGGGTGATCACTGTAAGCGGGTAGGGTGTACTGGAGGAAGTGGGCCACTTGGGGCATGCCCTTGGGAATTTAATATCTAGTCCCTGGGTTTTGCTTTCTCTCTCTCTCTGCTTCCTGGCTGTCATGAGGTAGGCACCTCCCTCCACCACACCCTTCCGCCATGATGTTCTGCATCACCTCCCGCCCAGAGCAACAGAGTCAGCCCACCACGGACTGAACCTCTGAAACTGTGAGCCAAGAATACACTTTTTCTCTTCTAAGCTGTTCTTGACAGGTACCTCAATCCCAGTGACCAAAAGCTGACTAACACAACACTAAGAGGAAAAGCAAACCCACGCATTCTGGAGGGTCAGCAACGGGATTTGTGGGTGCTGGATTTAACCACTGAGCATCCCTACCAAAGACTCATATAAAGTAACAGTGACTTCAAAAAATTGCTGGGAGGAGGAAATGAGGTCATGTGTCTAAAACTCCTACTAGCACAGTGCCTGGAACATCCAGATTTGTCCACAGTCATCATGGGCCCAGGGAATGAGAGTCCTGGTGTTTTTTTTTTTTTTTTTTTTGCCAAAAATCAGTTTTCTTTTCATCTTGGAGCCTAAAACCATATATATATTTGTATTAAACCCGGTGCCTAAAATCCAGCAAACAGAGCAGGAGATGCTTCAGGACAATGAGACGCTGCTGGAGAAATAGAAAACTGTAAAATCCTAACCTTCTACTTGGATATGCAAACACATTCCATTTATTCATGGTCACTGATGTACTTATTGGAGTTGGTACATCTAACACATCCCAACAGCACATGATTAGTCTCCATAATAGAAACGGAGCAAGCTCCCGGGGAGATAATCAGCTAATCACGTTGCAGAGGGTGTTCAGTGCTTTTCCACAACAAATGTGATATTCTGTCGGTCCCCTGATGCCTTGCATTAATTTGCACGTAGAGCGTCATCTGTCCCAGCACCTGCTGATTTCAGATGCGTCAGCATCCTCAGTCACCACAGCTTGACACCCTCCAGGTACTGGGCTCAACTCCAGGCCCTCAGGGGATGAGACCTGATTCCAGTATAAGAGAGATCACAGTGAGACTGAACAGTGTTTGGCTGGCTTGTTTATTTGATTCAAAAAGAAAGAAAAGAAATCTGTTACAAAACAAAAGTTGGGAGATGCAACCACCTGGGGCCAGGACTTGTTCCTGCTTCCATTATTTTACTTAGATATTTTAAAATGCTTAGTCAATATGGAAAATCTCAATACTGCTTAGCGACCAAATTTATTAAGAGAATTAGATCTGAAAGATTTTTGATACCAAGCAGGGGTCTAAAGGGAGGTATGGTAAACAGAAGGTTCTAGCATGATGAAGCTCAGGGCTGACACCCCTCCATGCCTTCACTTGACCCCTAACAACAATCATTGATGTGCATTGAACACGTGGTGAGAGAGACAGTACACAACAACCTTCTCTTATCTGTTTTATTCCTTACAAGCACCCCAGAGGTAAATATACTAATTACCTCATTTTTCCCACAAGAAAATGGGCACAGAGAGGCAATATGTTGGTCAAAGTCACTCAGCTGGTAGTGGATCCACAATCTGAACTCCACACCTTTGGGTTTTCTGTTATTATTCATATTAGTCATATTCAACCCTGGAGCACAGTTCCTCATGACAAAAACTTCCAAATAGTGAGTGCATTTTACAGGAAAAGATGTCATTTGGAGCTACGTAATCTGACTATGACCTCAATTCTTTTCCTTCACTGAAAAACACATAGATCATGGCAGCTGAAGGGTGGCAGAATATGCTACCCCGAAACATGCCGCTTTTGCATATTGATTATTTTCAGCTGGAGACAATGAAAAGAAGCAGATTCAAGAAAAAACTCTGTCCTACCCGTAATTCATCTAAAAGCAGGACATAAATTTGTAAATGTGGGGCACTCTACTAGGAGGGACAGAAGTCCACCTAGAGCTAATCAGCTTGAAAGAGCACCAAGAGAGTCTAGTAGATGTGGCAGGCCTCACTCAGGAGCTCTGTCTTCAATAGTTTCCCTAAGAAGTCGCCTGGCCACAATTTGCTAGGGGCAGGAAGTCCTGTTCTTCTGTCCTGATACTTCCCTAAGAATTCACTATTCTTTTGTTCAATGCTATGCAAGCCCCAGGCCTCACCACCTTTGGAGTTACACTGGTACTCCCCTGTGTCTGAGATACGTGCTTTAAGAAGCTACTGTTTGGGCTGGGGTTGTGGCTCAGTGGTAGAGTGCTTGCCTAGCATGCTTGAGGCAGTGGGTTTGATCCTTTAGTCCAAAACATCCTATAATTTTTACTCAATATATGCATATTTCTTAAAAATAAATGCAGCAGACTTTGGTTCCCAACCACAATACCAGCTGTAAACACTGCTTAAAAACAACAAAAAAAATGGGGCTAGGGGCGTGGCCAGATGTTAAAGCACCTGCTCAGCATGATTGAAGCCCTGAGCTCCATCCCCAGCACCACAAAAACAAAACAAAACTAAGCACCAACAACAAAGTAAAGAACTGAGCTGGGTGAGGTGGCACACTCCTGTAACCCCAGCAGCTTGAGAGGCTGAGGCAGGAGGATCACAAGTTCAAAGTCAGCTTCAGCAAGTTAGGCAGGCCCTAAGCAACTTAGTGAGACCCTGTCTCTCTCTCTCTCTCTCTATCAATCAATCAATTATTGGTTAAGTGCTCCTGAGTTCAACTCTAGGTATCCTCCCCGCAAAAATAAAATAAAATAAAAATCAATTGTTTGAGTGACAAATCTTCCATACAGAATTCCAAATTAGGTAAGCAGATTTTGTCTCTCCAGTAGATGGAGCTTAATTCTTCGTGAGTGCAGGCTGTTCTTAGAGACCTGTTTTTCAAAAACTGTAATTTCAAAAACTGTACAGAAAGGGAAAACCAGTAACTATACAGAGGAAATATCTGGCAGAAATTACTTTAAGTGATTACAGTTAAAATCACAAGTAATTTGCACGAGGACCGGGATTCGATGCCCAGCCCTGGGGTCTGGGACGTAGTAATAAGTCCAGTTTACAGGACTCTCCACTAGGAAGCAATGGGAGGGTACCTTGTATCTGTGGTGTTCTTCCCCAAACCCACCGATCCTTTCCAATGGCAAGAAAACATTAGACAAAGCCAAACTGAGGGACCTTCTACAAAATATCAGACCCAGTCCTCTTCAAAACTATTAAGGCCATAAGAAACTGGAAACCATTACAGACAGCAAGAGCCTAAGGAGACATGGCCAATGAACAATGGTGGCCTCCTGGATTAGTCATTGGAACAAAAAGGGGACATAATGAAAAAACCTGGTGACACTGGGATACAACCTGTAGTAATAGCACCATATCAGGGTTCAATTCCCGTTTTTGACAAATGTAAGAAGGTCAGAAAAGATGTGACAATTAGGGGAATCTAGATGAAGGATATAGGGATCTCTATTGTGCAACTTCCTACAAATGAAAAATTATTCCACAATGAAATCTTATTTAAATTTTTGGTGTGTTTATTTGAAGATAGTGAGGATTGAGAATCAAAATCCCTGGAAAAAAAAGGGAGGTATATGGAAATGAGGCTGGCATGGTGCCCAGCTCCCCCTTGAAGCATTAGCTTCAAGTGCCATGTGCTGAGAGGCTCGGAGCATTCCCCTTGGGGTCGCGGCTGATTCGTGAGTAGCATTGGACCCGGTGACTTGGAAAACGGAGAGAAGTCTCAGTGGTCTTGCACTGCTGGGGAAACAGAAGTTGGAGTTCAGGGTTCATTTGAGGAGTTAGAAAAGACTCCAAATCTCTAATTAGGACCCTAGAAGGAGATGTCCTAGGAATAAATGTGAAATGGAAATAATCTGATCCTTCTAAAGACTAAAATTTGGTTTTGAACCAACTCAGGCTCAGACTGGATTAAGAAAATCTGCATTTTATTTGAACTGCCAGCCAGAAGCAACAATAAATTCTCTCTGGAACAATCATTATCAGAGTCTCATGTTATCTCTACAGTTTTTTTTTTTTTTGTTTTTTAATACACAATGCCTAGAATTCAGTAAGATTTAAGTGAAACATGGGATTTGGGGGAAAGGTCAAACACACGTAACTGGAATCCTAGAAGAGAAAGAGAATGTGATTGAGTGACAGGCATCAAGTCATAGACCCAAGAAGCTCTGTGAATGACAAGAGTGAAAATAAAGAAGGACACAATTAGTAATATCATATTAAAACTGCAGACAACAAAAGAGAAAAATTCTTAAAAGTAGCCAGAGGAGAAAAGAATGCATTTTTCAAGAGAGTAACAATAAGACTGATAATTTTTCAACAGTAATTATGAAAACCTAAAAAAGATAATCCACTGAAATCTTTATGGAGCTTGGACAAAATAATGAACCACCTAGAATTCCTTTCCCAGTGAAAATGTCTTTTAAGAATGAAGGTAACATGGACCTGTGTTTAGCCAAGCAAAAACGGAGAGGATTTATTTCTAGGATATAGGAATAAAAGAAATGCTAAAAAAAAAAAAAAAGCCCTTCAATAGAAGGAAGATTATTAAAGTTGGAGGCACTAACAACGCACAGCAGGAAGGTCAGAGTGTGGTTAAACAAGATGACAACTGTCTACATAAAATAATAAAAATAATGATGATGACTATGCCTCTCAGAATTCAAATAATTTTCAAATAATAGAGTAAGAACCTCCAAAATAAAAGCAAAGCAGACACCAGCAAAAATAAATAAATAAGTGAAAGAAAGAAAAAGCAAAAAATGACCTCTTTAAGACTTTCAAAATCAACCACCAGCTTGCATGCATAAAGGAGCTTTTATTCAAGAACAAAAGTTGAATCTCAGAAAGAAGAGTGAGCTTTGCAGCATCCTAACTTGCCCTGTTTCCATACCCCTTCTTCCTTAGAACCTGGGTAGAACTGAACACTAGCAGTCTCCTAGAGGAACAGAAATCTACCAGCTGAAACCTCAGTGGTGAGGTAGAGAAACCTGAGCTGTAACTGAGGAATTGTTGGAGGCTCAGAGTAGACAAGGCTGAGGGAAAAATCTCCCGTGGGGTGGTAAGGACGTAGTAGTTCAGTAGTAGAGCACTTGTCTAGCATGCATGAGGCCCTGGGTTCAAAGAAAAAAAAAAAACCCCTCAAAACAACAAACAAAAAGCCCATCACCACCACCAAAAACTTCAGGGAGACCTAAGGGATCCCATGTTTTTATGAGATTTACCTCTTAGTTCCCACAGTGAATTTCTGAGGAAAAAAAAAAAATCCCTTCATGCTTCCAGAAGATCCACCTAGAGGATAATCCTAGGCAGACCTAGGGAATAAAAGAAGCATTTTAAAACACACCAGAGAATTCTGTCCTTCTTAAAGAGTCCTGCTCTCAGGAGTAACTGTTTTACCAGAGACTAACCTGGTGGGGCTTTATCAGAAGCTAACTGACCCCGGAAAGGTAAAAACCAACTCTAACTCCTGTAATCAGGAAGTAAGATCCTAGATGTCTTCTTAGAGCTCAAGTGTGGAAGACTTTGTCCTAAAGCCACAGTATTCAGAGGTGGGGCCTTTGGCAAGTGATCAGATCCTGAGGGCTCTGGTGTCATGAATGGATTATCCATGTCTGGATTCATAGCTTGAGGGATGTGGGGAATTGGGTTGTTATATAACAGCAAGCTCTCTCCGCTGCCTAGCCACAGCTTTGTTGCACATATCCTACTATAATGTTTTACCTTGCCATGGGTCAAAGTAATAGGGCCAAGCAACTATGGTCTAAAATCTCTGAAATTGTGAGACAAAATAAATATTTTCTCATTTTAAGTTTCTGGCCCCCTGCCCCAGGTATTCTGTCACAGCCACAGAAAGCTGACTAACACAAAAAAACCTACTCACAGGCAAAAATACAGTTTGAAGAAACAGTATCAGAGTAAGACAGATATGGCCGGTTTGTTGGTATTATCAAACTAGAAAATTTAAAACAATTATGATTAATATTCTAAGGACTAGAATGGATAAAGTAACAGGAACAAAAATGAATAAGCAATGTAGTCAGAGAGATGGAAATTTTAAATAGAACAACAAAGAAATAAAAAATAAAATAATGCCTTTGGTGGGCTCATCACGTAACTGAGAAAAAAAAATCTCTGAGTTTAAAGATACAATAGAAATTTTCAAAACGTAAAGCAAACAAAGAAAAAAAAAACAACAGAATACCCAAGAATTGTGTGACAAGTATAAAAATTTTTAAATATAAATAAAAAGGATGCTAGAATGAGATTAAAAAGAAAAGAACAGATGAAATATTTGAAGCAAGAGTGACTGTGAATTTTCCCAAATTAATGTCAGACACCACAGATGGAGTTTGGAGAACAGCAAGCCAGATGAATGCCCAAAAAACAACAACAAAAAAATCTATACATAGGAATATCATTTTAAACTTCACAAAATCAGAGACTAAAAGAAAATCTTGAAAGAAGCAACAGGAAAAAAAGTATGTTATGTATAGAGGAGTGAAGATAAGAATTGCATCTGACTTTTCAGAAAGCATACAAGAAGAGATCAAGTGCAACACTTAAAGTGTTGAAAGGAAAAAAAAAAAACAAAACACCAACCTAGAATTCTTCGTGCTGTGAAGTTTTCCTTTAAAATTGAAGAAGAAATAAAGGGCTTTTGCAAACAAAAGTTGAGGGCATTTGTTACTAGCAAACCTGTCAGGCAAGAAATGTTACCAGAAGCTCTTCAGAGAGAACAAAAATAATACAAGAGAGATTTTTAAAAACTCAGTTCTACATTTTAAAAAGTCATAATTGGGGGGGAGGGTGGAGGATGGGAAAGGCAGCGGAGCACAACAGACACTAGTATGGCAATATGTAAATCAATGGATGTGTAACTGATGTGATTCTGCAAACTGTGTATGGGGTGAAGGTGGGAGTTCATAACCCACTTGAATCAAAGTGTGGAATATGATATGTCAAGAAATTTGTAATGTTTTGAACAACCCACAATAAAAAATTAAAAAAAATAAATAAATAAAAAGTCATAATTGTTTTAAATTTTACAGTTTGATAATTCCAACAAACCTGCCATATCTGTTTAGAATAATAATAGCAACAATGTATGCAATTGCATATGCTTATGTGTATATGCATATATTTGTGTACATGTATGCTTATATATAAGGAAAATGAATGATAGCAATGATACAAGGGACAAGAGGGAGACATGTCTTGTTATGCTGGGTGGGGTGGCGCATGCCTGTAATCACAGCGGCTTGGGAGGCTGAGACAGGAGGATTGCAAGTTCAAAGACAGCCTCCGCAAAAGCAAGGGGCTAAGCAACTCAGTAAGACCATGTCTCTAAATAAAATACAAAATAGTGCTGAGGATGTGGCTCAGTGGTCGAGTGCCTCTGAGTTCAATCCCTGGTGCCACCCACCCCACCAAAAAAAAAAAGAAATATGTTATTATTGTAAGGCACTAGAAGCAGTTCAGTATTACATGAAAGTGGATTGAATTAGTTGTAAATGTCTATTGCAAACTCTAGGGCAATTACTAAATAAAGCAAAAGAAGGAGAAGAGGGAGGAGGAGAAATTGTCCAATTAAAACCACAAACAGAAGAAAAATATTCAATAGAAATAAAGAACAAAGACGACAAGCTGAAAAGAGTTATGAATATGGTAGACAGTAATACAGATATATCAATAATTACTTTGACTGTCAATGGTCTACGTTCACAGAAGACAAAGATTTTTGCAGTGGCTCAAAACACAAGACCAAGTTATGTATGGTTTATAAGTCTACTTTAAATCTGAGAACACATATAGATTAAAAGTAAATGGATGGAGAATAGGGTACAGTGGCACATTCTTATAATCCCAGCAACTTGAGGCAGGAGGATTGGAAATTCCAAATCAATGTGAAATGCAAGCTAAAAGTTCTAGAAGATGATAGGAGAAAATCTAGATGATCTTGAGTCAGGCAAGAACTTTTAGATACAGCACCAAATTCATGAAAGAATGATAAGCTAGACTTCATCAATGTTAGAGTCTGTAAACAAGTCTGGATGGCGCCTGGCAAAATGCCAGAGGGAGTGGTTTGTGAAGTAACACCAGCAAGCCATTAAGTGGAGATTTCTTATTGGTTGACTTATGCTAATTAAGATAAGCTGTGTGGAATGTATAAATACCGCTCCTGTCCTACAATAAACGGCTCTCACTCCTGCTGTATCAATCTACACAAGTTGTTCGTCACCCCCCGGCTATTTTGCCCAGCCAGCAAGGCTGCGGCACATCAAAATTTAAAAATTTCTTTTTTGAAAAAGATATTGTAAAGAGAATAGCAAGGCAAGCCACAAACCAGAAGACCTTTCTGTAAAAAACACATCTGTTGAAGGACTATTATCCAAAACATACAAAGAACTCTTAAAATTCAACAATAGTAAAACAAACAACCTAACTAAAAAATGGTCCAAAAGGCCTTAATAGACACTTCACCAAAAAAAAAAAAAAATTATAGATATTCCACATCATATGTCATCAGGGAAGTGGAAATTAAGTCTAACTACACTTGTTAGAAAGGTAAAAATCCAAAGCACTGGCCCAACAAATGCGGAGAAGATATGGAGCAAAAGGAACTCTCATTCATTGGCGGATGGCACCAAATGGCACAATAACTTTGGAAAAGAGTTTGGCAGTTTCCTCCAAAACTAAAGACCTTCTTATCATGTGATCCAGCAATCGTGCCACTTGGTATTTACCCAAAGGAGTTGAAAGTGTACATCCACAGAAACTTGTACACGGATGTTCACGGCTCTATTTAAAAAATCACCAAAAACTTGAAAGCAACCAGGATGTCCTTCAGCAGATGAATGAAAAAATAAACTGCAGTCTATGAAGACCATGAAATATTATTCATTGCCAAAAAGAAATGAGCTATCCAAAAACCAGCCTCTACCTCAGAGCAAAGCCTGTCCAAGGAAGGGACATGACCTTTGTCCTTGGAAAGACCCACAGAGCGCTCCTAGGCACATTCCCACCCAACTAAGTTGTTTTATCTAAAAATAACAGGAGAGATTTGCTGCGCCAGGTGTCCCTGACTCAGTCAGGCTAGGTGGGGATCCATAGCAGCCCCCTAGCAGCCACCAATCAGTATGAGACAGGGAAATACCTGGGATGCCAGATGACCCTCCCAGTAGTTTATGGTGGTTGATAACGTGTTGGGAAACCATGTAGCATGAACACCCCTTTTGGCTTAAACCAATTAGTTCAAACGAATCCCCCTCTTGTAGTAACCAATCACCCCTACCCAACTTGTTCCCACCAGTGAATGTGCTAATCATGTTTTAGAGTTGTTATTTGATTTTCCCGTGGTGTGTGATGATTTGCTAAGAGATGCTATGATGTATGTGGGGGTCCCTGCCTTCTCCAAAGAATGTATAAAACTGCTGCAAACCCTGGGCTCAGCACCTCTCAGCGTCACCAGTTGCTGTGTGTGTGCACCGAGCTAGCTCTCAATAAACACCTCTTTGCTGTTTACATCAATCTTGGTCTCTGGTGGTCTTTTGGGGGTCCCGAATTCGAGCATAACACTATCAAGCCATAAGAAGACATGCAGAAAATGTAAATGCACATCAGTAAGTGAAAGAAGCCAATATGAAAAGACGTGATGCTGCATAAGTCCAACTAAATGAAATTCTGAAATAGGCTAAACCATGGAGTCAGTAAAAAGATCAGTAGTTGGCAAGGGTTAGGAGGAGGGAGGAATCAATAGTTGGAGTTCAGAAGATTTTTAAGATACTGAAACTTTGTGTTTTACCATAATGGTGGATACATATTATTAGACATTTGTCAAAACACATAAAGTGCATAACACCAAGAATGAACCCTAATGTAACCTGCCGCAGTCTGGCTGGGCACAGAATAACCAAGCCACCAGGAGGCACTTGTAGGTTCAAAACAGGAACCCTTTTATTGCCTGAACTCCCCAGAACGCCACCCACGTGGCCCTTCCAGGAACACCACCAACCGGAAATCCCTCCTCCAGAACTTCCCCAACCAACTCGAGAACTCCAAAGTAGCGGGCGCTCAAGGCGGACAGCAGGGGTCTAATATACAATTGAATACACAGTTTAACTTAACCATTATCATCTCAATGGCTCTCTGGCATCACCTCTCAACCACTCCCTTCTGGCAAAAATGCCATGCGCCATTCCAACATCTGTGGCTCTCAGCAAAAGAGAAACTATCCAAAGCATTCGGGTTCTCCTGCCCGTTCTCTTGAGTGTGTCAGAGAGTTCCCTGGGATGGGTAGGGGACAGTGAGGTCATACTCTCAACAGTAACCCATGGACTCTGGCGGAGAATTATGTGTAAATTAGGTGAAAAAAAATTCTAAAAATTTACCCATAGCTGACCTTAAAATTTTGACCAAATGCCCTGACACAAATAATGGAGCCCTCTGCAAGGACTGGCAGAATTTTTGGTCCAAGAATTTAAGAAACTGTCTAATTAGTAGCTCAAAACTAGAAATAATAGAACAGACTTTAGTGATCACAAATAACAAGGAATACAGCCTTAGTCCATAAGACAACTAGCAGCAACAAAAAAATCTTTAGGATAAAAGTAATCTAATTTCCAGAGTTGTCATATTGTATTATTTTAGATGTCCAATTTAAAAAGAAGAAGAAGTATACAAAGAAACAGGAAAGTATGGTCCACATGGCGGGGTTGAGGTAGAGGGAGCAGCCAATAAGAAACTGTGCCTGCAGATGTCTAAGTTTTAGACTTGGTAAAAAATTTCTTTTTTTTCCACAGAAAAGCCAAATTATTATATTACTATATTAGCTTGGTTTTGTGAGAGGTTACACATTGTGTATTAATGGACTGCAATCAACATTTCAAAAAATGGAAGTTTTATTTATGCACGCACACACACACAAATATGTTGCCTGTTCTTTATTTTCTAAAGCATACTCATTCACACATTGACTGACTGAAATACATATAGACATTTTCTTGTGACAGGCCATATTATCTACATTTGTACATTATCTCAACTATACAAAAAGAAAACAGGTCCAAAATAGCGTGAAGGGACTTCCTTAGGTAAAACTACAAAACTAAGTGTGTGTGTGTGCATGCATATGTATACAAATTCATATTGCGTGTATATATAGACAAATACATATTTGTCTATATATATAGGAAAATATATATTATATGTGTGTGTGTATACACACACACACACACACACACACATATATATATATATACATACAAATTCCCATTCCATTCTTTTGGCTAAATTTTATACAGATAATGCTCTTGTATTTTCCACTCATATTAAAGGCGTCACTACCCTGTCACTCAAGCCAAACTTCCTTCTCCTTTACCAGCCCCTTGCCTCTGGTCATCAAGTGTTAGCAAGACATCCTCCTAAACTTCTCTGGAACTGATCTCTTCATTATTTTAGTTTTGTGTGTGTGTGTGTGTGTGTGTATGTGTGTGTGTGGTGCTGGGGATTGAACCAGGTCCATGTGCATGCAAGGCAAGCGCTTTACCAACTGAGCTATACCCCCTGCCCCTCCATTCTCTTACTTTTGCAAGTCCATTTCTTCCTAAGTGTGGCTCTTCTTCAATCAGTGGTGACAGCTCCAGTCTGTTTCCTTTTGTAGTTCTTATCTCATGGTCATAGTCTTAATTCAAAGTAGCATAAATGTGTCAGTCTCTTTCTGCTCAAAAGCAACTGGTTTTAAAACATGCACATAAAGTGTGGTAACAAGCTTTATCACCAACAATTCCTTTAAGATTGTAACTGAGTCTTTCTGGGCTCCCGAATCAGGATGATTTGTCTTGATTTCGTATTCTAACCTGGACTGAATGTAATCCCGATCAGAGTCAGCATTCTGGAATATCAGTTCAAGCTTATTGACCTCCGCCTCCATGTTGAATAGTTCAAAAATTTCTCTAGGGAAACTATTTTAAGTACATTCCAAGAACTTCAGCTTCTTTTGTCCTAAGAACCCAAGTATCAAAACAATGCTTTTGAGAGCTGGGGATGTAGCTGAATGGTAAATGCTTGACTAGCACTACCTGAGTCCCCGGAGAAATCCCCATCACTGTGAACAAAAACTCACTAACTAGCTAAATAAGTAACATCTTGTCAAATACAGAATATTGTTAAAGAGATAGAAATCATTTTTAAATAGAAATTCTGGAGTTGGAAAGTATAATAAAAATTCACCAAAGGGACTAACTAGCAGATTTGAGCTGGCAAAAGAAAGAATCAGCCAACTTGCAGATAGGCCAATGAGATTATCCAGTCCAGGGAATAGAAAGAAAAGAAAAGAATGAAGTAAAATAAACAGAACTTTAGGACCTTGTGGACAAAATCAAGCGTACAAACATATACATAATGGGAATTCTAGAAGGCATCAAGAGATAAAAGGGCAAAGCAAATATTTGAAAAAAAAATATGGCCAAAAATTTCCAAAATTTGATTTAAAAAATTATCTGTACAACCAAGAAGCTTACTGACTCTAAGAATAAATTTTAAAGACCCATCCCTAAAAACATGACTGCAAAACTGTTAAATGTCAAAGAGAGAATCTTTTGACATATAAGATTAACACAATAAGACTAACAGCTGCCTTCTCATCAGGAACCATGAAGGCCAGAAGACCAGAAGGCAATGTGATGGCATATCCAACATGCTGGGTGGAAAAAGACTACCAACCAAGAATTCTATATCCTTCATAAAGGAATAAGAAATTTCAGCACTCCCAGAGAATTCACTGCAAGGATAACTGCCTTATAATAATTGATACAGCCTGTACTTCAGACAGACAAGAAAGGACACTAGATAAAAATTTGAATCTACATGAAGAAATAATGCCAGTTACAGTAACTACATAGATAAATTTTTTAAAAGATAGTATGTATATGTTTGCATGTAACTCTTTTGTTTTCCTGTATTATTTTAAGAAAATTATTCAAAGACATAATTTTGACTTTCTGTTAATGGTTTTATAGGGTATAAATATGCAACATGTATGAAAAATCATAGCACAAAAGAGGTAGGAAAATGGAGCTACATTGAAGCAAGTATTTGTGTAGGATTGACATGAAATTGGTAATAATCAACACTATATTATTTTAAATTAATTATGATCCTTGGGGCTACCACTACTACTTTTAAAAAAAATAGTAAAATAAATGACAGGGAGATTAAATTGCTACACTAAAACAAAATTTATTCAGTACAAAGGCAATAAGAAGTTTGAAATGTGGAACAAAAAGGGTATTGCATACATAAAAAAAACAACAAAATGAAGCATGTGTGGTTCATTATACCTGTAAACTTCAGAGCCTGAAGAAGTTCGAGGCCAGCCTTAGCAACTTAACAAAAACCCTACATCAAAATAAAAAATAAAAATGACTGGGTATGTAGCTCAGTGGTAAAGCACCCCTGGGTTCAATTCCCAGTACCAAAGAAAAGTAAATGACAGGAATAAATCTTATTCTTTTTGTTTGTTTGTTTTTAATAACTACACTAAATGTAAATGAATCAAATACCACTATTAAAAGGCAGAGATTGGCACAATGGAGTTTTTTAAATGACCCAACTCTATGCTATGTAGAGAAAATATTTTTTTAGATTCAAAGATGTGATAAGTTAAAAGTTTACAATAATATATCACACAAACATTAACCAAAAGAGAGCTGGAGCAGCTACACTAATATCAGACAAAATAAATTCTAAGACATAAAATTTTACAAAAGACAAAGACAGGCACTTTTTGTTAGTTTGATGGTGATGGTGCGTGTGTGTGTGTGTGTGTGTGTGTGTGTGTTTTACTGGTGAGTGAACCTAATGAATTCATGTGTGCTAGGCAGGCACTCTACCACTGAACTATATCCCCAGCCCTCCCAGAAAGGCATTTTATATAGTGATGAAAGGTTCAATCCATCAGGATGATAAACAACTGTAAACATACATGCACCTGCAACAGAGACCCAAAGTACATGAAATATAAGACAACAATAATATGAATAGAAGGAGTTATGAATGGAGTTATAGAATGGAGTTAAAGCCTTGTATTATCTAAAAAATATAAAAGTGATCATTTTTATTCAATTCCAATAAATCAAAGATTCATATTATGGGCTGGGGTTGTGGCTCAGCGATAGAGCACTCGCCTAGCATGTGCGCTCCCTGGGTTCGATCCTCAGCACCACATAAAAATAAATAAAGGTATTGTGTCCAACTACAACTAAAAAATAAATATTAAAACAAAAAAAAACATTAAAGAAGAACAATATCAAGTATGATCAATAAACTAATAGAAAAAGAGTCTTTAAAAATTGAGTAATCCAAGAAAAGGGAAGAAAGATGAACATTAAACTATTCAGTTGTAAAGAAAAAGGAGCAAAATTGCACATTTAAAATACCAATATATAATAATTATGTTAAGTGTAAATGGACCAATTATGCTAACTAGAAGATAAAAAAAATGTCATTCTGGATTTTAAAAACTATACGTTTATAAGAGTCTATAGGCTGGGTATGTAGCTCAGTGGTAAAGTACTTGGCTTAGCATGCATGAGGCCCTGAGTTCAATTCCCAGGACTACAAAAGATAGAAGGAGGAAGAGAAAGAGAGATATTGTCTTAAATACAAGAATATACAAAAGTTAGAAACATATGCCAAAAGGAAATTGGAGAGGATATACTAATACCAGAAAAAGTAGCCTTTAAGCTAGAAGGGGAAAAAAAGGTGGGCATTTCATTACAACATAAGGGTTAATCCTCCAGAAAGATTTAACAACTCAAAATTTCACGCACCTGATAACATCTCCTCTAGTAATATAAAGTGATTATTTTAAAATTAAAAGGAGAAATAGACAAATCCACAATTGTACCTGGAAAGTTTAACACACTGTTCTTTATAAGCAATTGAACAAATAGACAAATAAATCAAAAAGTAGACACATAGCTTGAGGGGCTGGGGATGTGGCTCAGCAGGAGAGCACTTGCCTGGCATGTGCTGGAGCCCAAGGTTGCTTCCCAGCACTGCAAAAAAATAAAATAAGATAAACAACTTGAACAACAGTTAACATATTTCATCCAATTAACAGATAAAATACTACACTCAACAACTGAAAAATAGAAATTCTTTCCATGTGTACATGGAAAAAAAATTGATTGTTCACAAAAACAAGTCTCAACACATTTCAGATGATAAAAATCATATGGGGTTATATGGTGTGTGTGTCTCTGTCTGCAATGAAAACATGTTAGATATGAATTATAGTATGAAAATTAGAAAAGCTACTCAAGAGTTTGCAAATTAAGCATTTTATTTCTCAATAATCCAGCAATCAAAAAAGAAATTATGATAAAAATTAGCAAATCTTTTGAGGAGAAATATAATTTAAAAGCATATCAGTACCTCTTGGCTTCTATTTAGGCCATGCTTACAGAAAATTCATAGCTTCAAAAGCCTGTATTAGAACAAAAAGTGAAAAAAAATCAGTTATCTAAACATATATATTGATTAATTAGTAAATAACAAATTAAGTGAAAAATAAGCAGGAGAAAGATAACAACAAAGATTAGTGAAGCAGAAAGCAAATATATGATAAGGACTATCCAGAAATTCAAATTATAGGGCCCTAGCAAGACTGATAAAGAATAAAAATAAAGAAGACACAAATTACCATCATTACAGATCCCACAGGTCATGTGACTTTGACCCCCAAATCTGGAAAGGATATTACAACAACAACAACAAAAAGAGGGGGCAGGGTGGGATTACTCACCAGTCCTCAGAAACACAGATGGGGGAAAAAAGAAAAAATAACTCAAGAAAGAAAAAGGCAAATTAAAAAATCAGATCTGGCAACATGTAAAAAGAATAATGTATCCGTTGGACACCAGCTACTCAAGAGGCTGAGGCAGGAGGATTGCAAATTTCAGGTCAGCATGGGCAACTTATTTCGACCAAGTCTTAAAAATTAAAAAGGACTGGGGTGTAACTCAGTGGTAAGAGCATCATGTGTTCAATCCCTAGTACTGAAGAAGGAAAAAAAAAAGATAACATCAAGCCCAAGTTGGATTTGTTTCAGGAATGAAAGATCAGTATAACAATTAGAAATTAGTACTGTAACTCAGTATATTAAGGAGAAATTTGCATAATACAGAAAAAGTATCTGCAAAAATTAAATTCTATTTACAAAAAATGCATAGCAAAATGGAAGAAAAATGAACTTCTCTTTTTACTTTAAAAAAATTGTTTCAGACTTACAAAAAAGTCACAGAAGTAGTACAGAGTTCCTATATATTCTTCATCTAATATCCCTTAATATTTTCATCTTATGTTGCTATAGTGCAGTTATTGAATTCAGGAAATTAGCATTGATACAATATTATCAAATAATATTATCAAATAATCCATAAACCTTATTAAAATTTATCTAAATTTTCCAATAACATCCTTTTTGGGTCCAGGATCCAAATTTGAGATTTCACCTAAATTGTCCTGTCTACTTACCTTCCTCCAATCTGGCACAGTTCTTCCATCTTCCTTTGTCTTCAAGACCTAAATTGTGGTGTGGGGAATCAAGCCCAGAGCCTCGTCAAACTAGGCAAGGGCTTTACCACTGGACTATGCCCCTCCCATCATAACACTTTGTGAAGAGTTCTTCATTTTGTAAAATATCCCTCAACGTGGATTTGTCTGATTTTTTTCTAATAATGAGATTTAAGTTATGAGGTTTTGTCAAGAAGATTACAAAGTGATGTTATGCCTGAAGAGAACTTTCCTAACTTGTTAGGGAACATGTTGGAAATACCTACTGCACACATCGTGGTCAAGGAGGAGGGCTATAATTTTAAAAGGGGGAATAACAAGTGTTGGTGAGGATGTGGAGAAAGTCAAACCCTCATATATTTCTGGCAGGAATATAAAATTGTTTAGCTGTTGTGAAAAAGTTTGGTGGTTCCTCAAAAAAGTTAGACTCCTAGGTATACAACCCAAAGAATTAAAAATGGGGACTCAAAAAAAAATTCTTTTACACTAGCAGTCATAGTAGCAGTGTTCACAATAACCAAAAAGATAAAAACATCCCAAATGTCCTTCAAAAGACAAATGGACAGGGCTGGGGCTGCAGCTCATTGGTAGAGCATCCGCCTTGCACATGTGAGGCACTGGGTTCAATCCTCAGTACCATATAAAAATAAATAAATAAATTGTGTCCAACTACAACTAAAAATAAATTTTTAAAATATGGACAAATTATGGTACATGAACAAAATGGACCATTGTTCTTAGGAAGGAATGCTACAGTATGCTGAAATCCTGAAACATCCTGCTAAGTGAAAGAAGTCAGTCACAAAATGTCCAGATTGTGTGATTTCATTTCTATGCAATATCCAGAAGAGTACAACTACAGAAACTGAGCAGGGAGGCTTGGAGGAGAAGGGTAATTGCCTCTATTTTACTTTAGAGTAACAGAAATATTTTGGATAAGTAAAGCTCTTATATATTATTTTGTCTTTGTTCCTATAACAAAATATCTTAAGCAGGATAATTTTTAAAGAAAAGGGGTCTAGGAAGCTCACAGTTTAAGAAGCTGAAAATTCAAACAGCATGGTGCAGGATCTGATGAGGGCCCCTCATGGCATCATTACCTCTTAGCAATAGCAGGAGGGCTTGTGGGGGAGAGAGGCCACGTATCAAACCAAAAAGCCAGAGAAACTGGAGACCCACAGTTCCTTCTGCTGACCTGCTCCCATTTGACGTAGGGGCCGCCTATCAGGCCCCACCTCTTAAGGGTCCCACTTCTAAACATCACCACCCTAGGGACCACGCTCCCAGCACAGGAACATTGGAGGACACACATCCAGACTACAGCAGGTGGTGATTGTACAACGTTGTGAATTACTAAATGCTACTGAATCATTCATCTCAAAAACAAAATGGTCCCCTACTCAGAGCGGCTCAACTTCCATACACATTCAGTGGAAACCAAAGTTCGAATTTTGATCTTTTTTTTTTTTTTTTTCCTATGGTTCTGAACTGTATTACAACACAGGGCAATGACAGCTAAGCCAAAATTCCCAGTCAGCACATGATCATAAGGTGCATCAAGGTAAATAACCCAGTATTCTAACTGTGGACCCTGTTGCTAAACTATTTTGTTCAATAGGATGGGTGTATTTCAACTTACAATACGTTCAACCTACTATGAGTTTATGGGAACGTAGCCACATCGTAAGTCTAGGCTCACCTATAATTCATTTTATGTTATGTGAATTTCATCAAAAAATTTAAAATTGAACAGTGATCATTATACTTAATGGTGAAATTTTAAGAGCATTCTATTTTGATTAGAGTAAAGATGCCAATTATCATCACTTCTATTTAACAAGGTAGTAGAGGTCTTAGCCAATGCAACAGTTATAAAAAATACAAAGAGGAGAAGGAAAAGAAGAGAATATCAGGAAAGGAGGTAGGAGGGAAAGAAAAAAAAAATCATAAGTATATTTGCACTGTGACCAGAGAGTCCGAGCAGCACAATTGTAGAGGAGGAAAAGTTTATTTGGGGGCTCACGGTTTCAGAGGTCTCAATCCATAGACAGCAGGCTCCATTCCTTGGGGCTCAAGGTGAGGCAGGACTTCATGGTGGAAGAGTGTTGAGGAGGGAAGCAGCTCACACTGCTTGAGGAGGCTCAGGAAGCAGAGAGATTCCACTCATCAGATACAAAAATTACTCCAAAGCCATCTCCCAATGCCCACCTCCTCCAGCCACACTCCACCCACCTTCAATTACCACTCAGTTAATCCCTATCAGGGGATAAATTCACTGACTGGGTTTAAGACTCTTACAACCCAATCATTTCTTCTCTGAAACTTCTTGTCTTTCACGTGAGCTTTTAGGGGACACCTCACATCCAAACCATAACATTAGAGTAGGAAAATATAATCATGGCCTCGTTTTAAGTAAAATTTCTTAAACAGTATACAAAGAAGTTCTCACCATAGAGGAAAAATAGATAAATTGGGAGATATATATATATCTTTTTTGGTGGGGGAGGGTGGGGGTGGTGCTGGGATTGAACCCAGGGCCTTGAGCATGGGAGGCAATCACTCTACCAACTAAGCTACATCCACAGCCCTAAATTGGGTTATGTTAAGCTGAAGAACTTCTGTTTATCAAACAACAATGTTAAGAGAGTAACAAGGCAAGCTGTGGGATGAGAAAAGATTTTTGTACCACATATAGCTGACAAAGGTCTAATACAGATTGAATATTCCTTAACCAAAATACTTGGGGCCAGGAGAGTTTGGTATTTTGGAGTTTGGGGGATTTGGGAATGTTTGGTTATACATAATGAGATATCTTGTTTAAATAAGTTTAAACATGAAATGTATTTATGTTTCATATACAAATAGCCTGAAGGTAATCTTGTTTTGCAATACTTTTCAGTGTTCATTTGACTTGGTTCAACCCATTACTTAGAATCAGATACGAAATTTTCCAGTGGTGGCATGATGTTGGAGCTCAAAAAGTTTCGGATTTTGGAGTATTCAAGATTTTGAATTTTCAGATTAGGGATGCTCAACTTGTATCTAAAATACATAAATAATTTCAAGTTCATCAGAAAAAAAACCCATAAGATTAGAACACACATTAAAAAAAATCCAAATGGACAGGAGACTTATTTTTTAAAAAATTGCTCATCCTCATTATTCATCAAGGAAACACAAGTTAAAACCACAATGAAATACCCACCCAATAGTATACCAAAAATGGACATGACATTGTCACATGCTCCCAAAGATGGGGTGGAAATGAAAGTCTCAAATGCTGTGGGTGAGAGTGAACATGGGCACGATCACTTGGATGAATGGTTTGGTGCTATTTATTTAGTAGAGCTAAATATAATACACCCTTTAACCAGCTAGGTGTATACCCGCCCAAAAGGGCACATAGGCAAAGTCATGTATGAGAATATTTATAGGGGCATTTTCTTAAAGGGTAATGAGGCTTACCTCTCACTCTCTTTTTTTGGTACCAGGGATTGAACTCAGGGGCACTTGACCACTGAGCCACATCCCCAGCCCTATTTTGTATTTTATTTAGAGAGAGAGTCTCACTGAGTTGTTAAGGGCCTCGCTTTTGCTGAGGCTGGCTTTGAACTCACGATCCTCCTGTCTCAGCCTTGCCAGCCACTGGGATTACAGGCATGCGCCATAGCTCCAAAGGGTTTTTATTATTATTATTATTAGTGAAAGAAATATGTGTTTCCTTATACAGAATGAAAGTTGAGGGCAAGAGAAAATTGCTTAAGGAATATCACAAAGTCTTTGCATTATTGTTTGTCTAAAATCTCAAATTTACATTTGTGGCATTGTTTTTATTTTTATTTTTTTAAATTTTTATTGTTGGTTGTTCAAAACATTACATAGTTCTTGACATATCATATTTCACACTTTGATTCAAGTGGGTTATGAACTCCCATTTTTATCCCGTATACAGATTGCAGAATCACATCGGTTACACATCCACTGATTTACATATTGCCATACTAGTGTCTGTTGTATTCTGCTGCCTTTCCTATCCTCTACTATCCCCCTGTGGCATTGTTTTTAACAGACCAAAAAATTGGAGGAGGGGAATTATATATTCACATAAGCAAGAGAATGAATGAACAAAAATTTAAAAAGCAACTTGCTTTTTTAATTTATCATAGACTTTCTCCTTTATCAGCATATATAAATCCATCTTATTACCTTTAACAACTATATATATTTATATGGTAAAGATATTGTTAATGCTTTTATTACATGTGACACAACTACTTTTTCTCAATTTGCCATTTGACTTTTGGGGCTGTCGTGTCACCAGAAGTTTTTGATTGTCATATGCTGCATCTCTCCATTTGCTCCTTAGTTTTCTGTCTTTTGTATCAATGCCAAGAAAGAACTTCCCTACTCCAAGATTATAAAAGTATTTCCTTTTTCAATACTGGGAATTGAACCCAGGGATGCTTAACTGCTAAGCCACATCGCCAGCCCTTTTTATATTTTATTTTGAGATAGGGTCTTGATGAGATGCTTAGGGCCTTGCTAAGTTGCTTAGGGCCTCAGTAAGTTGCTGAGGCTGACTTTGAACTTCCAATCCTCTTGCCTCAGCCCCCTGAGCCACTGGGATAACAGGCATGGGCCACCAGGCCCAGTCTTTTCTTATGTTTTCTAGGCCAAGGTCACAGGGTCCATAAATAGTGGAGCCAGAATTTGAACATTAGTTTGTCTTACTTTGTACCTTGTGTGTATAACCACTCCTCATACTTAATTTTAGCAAAAACAGAAATTATCTCTGGATCTTAAAAAGATGGGACAGTGGCACACGCCTATAATCCCAGTGGCTCGGGAGGCTGAGACAGGAGAATTGCTAGTTCAAAGCCAGCCTCAGCAAAAGAAAGGCACTAAGCAACTCAGTGAGACCCTGTCTCTAAATAAAATACAAAATAGAGTTGGGGATGAGGCTCAGTGGTCAAGTGCCCCTGAGTTCAATCCTAGCTATCCCCCCACTCAAAAAAAATAAATAAATAAATAAATAAATAAAAGAGCAGGGACCTTGGAATCAAACTGCCTGAGCTGATATCTTAAGTCTGTTACTTCTTAGCTGTCTGACTCTGGGTAAGTTGCTTAATATCTCTGTGCTTTAGTTTACTTATCTAAAAAAATGGGGAAAGTAATAGTACAACTTTGTGAAATTATTGGGCAGATTCAATGAATTAAGTCTTGTTAAATGGACATCTTCAATCCCAAATGCTCAGGAGGCTGAGGCAAAAGAGGATGACCAGTGTGAGACCTGTCTGGGCAACGTGGCATCTCTCTCTCCCCACCCCACCCCCCTCTCAGAAGGTCAGAGAGTTAAGTGACTTGCCCTAATCTAGAGAGAGAGAGAGAGAGAGACTAGAGATGTAGCTCAGTGGCAGAACTCTTGCCTAATATGTGTGAGGTCCTGGGTTCAATCCCCAGTATTGAGCAGGGGGCGGGGGAAATGCTTGTTAGAACAGTTTCCATTTCAACAAACATATGTTGTTCACAATAAAAAGAAGCCAAACTTACTTTTTAAATAGGAATATACTGTTATTGAAAAGCCATCAGTTCAGTCCCTCTGGAGAGCTGTCTTGGGCTTCTGTTGTCTGGGCCACATACTCAGCCCAATTAGTGAAGCCCCAAGAGAATACGGCAGCCTCATGCCTTGCCCCAGCCCAGGCCTCACCCTTGTTTCTAAGCATCCCAGCTTTCTGATACCAAATAGCTCACTAGGTAAAGAACAAATATTTGACAGATAAAAATAAAAAGTAAAAGAACATGATTCATTCTTCAGATGTTTTCTGAGTGCCAGTTATGTGTCAACTCTCTGGCCAAGGACTTCTGCCATCTACAAGGACCCACCATGTACTGGTCACGTGACAGTCATTATCTCATGGAAAACTCCCAACCGCTCCATGAAATAAGCTCTCCTCTTTTCCCAGAGGAGGAAGCTCAAGGTCAGAGAGATAAGTGACTTGCCCAAATCCCCAAAGCCAGTCAGCGGCAGGGCTAACCTTGTCCGAAAGTGGCTTGACCCCGCCTGCTGCTCTGACTTGGCTGTACTGTCCACCAAGGGTCTACGGAGTTCTGAGCCCTGCTGTGTTGGACACCTGTCATTCAAAGGACTTCGTTCAAAGGAGGGAGTGGACCTGCTGTAGCTCTTCTGGGCTCACGAACACCCTTTCTGTCTGTCTGTCTCTCTCTCTCTCTGTCTACTCCCCCCCCCCAACACACACACACTCCCCTGTCTCCTCTACAAAGGAAAGTTATTTAGGAAAAAAATTGGGGCAGTGAAGAAAGCCTGGCCAGCCAAGCAACCTAAGGCAGCCAGCTAGCTTCGCTGCGGCCTCGGGGCCAAGCACCCACACGTGCCTGCAGGGAAGGAAAGGGCCTCTGGGGTCTCCCTCCCTGGGGTCCTGTGTGGGACCCCTGGCCAGGGGATGCACTGAGCTCTGCTCCTCAGAGCCAAGCCAGGGCAGCCTAGAATAGATTTCCCACTGCACCAAGCAGGTCCCACGTGTCCTGAAGCTTCCCCCAAGGCTCTGTCAACGTATCTTGGGACACCATGTGGCTCCGACTGCACCTCTGGCACCTGGGAGCCAAGGCTGTGGCTGAATTGCCTCCGTCTACTCTGCAGGTCATCGCATCTCCTCAGCAGAGCCCCTTCTTCCCCCACAGCCTTCTCCACGAAGCCCTCTGGACCCCCAGCCCCCAGGCCAGCACTGTGGGAATGGGCTAGGCATCCCCCGGCCCCTGAATCCAGCACCCTTCCCTCTTCAGGTCTGTGATCAACACCTGCATCCTCTTTCTCTTCCACCCACAAGTCCTTTTCCTGAAGCAGGAATGAGGCCATTTTCACCTCTGAGTTCCTCATGGCCCAAGAACTAGGCTTGGAGAAAGTGCTTAATAAATGTTGGTGATGTATCAATGGGGATATAAATGGCTCCATGAAGGAATGTTCAAGGAACACAGGAAAGGACTCCTTCAGAGGAATTTGCCTTGAACGGCTAAATGTTTTCAGTTGTGGTAGAAAAAGTGGAGAATCTGTGACACTGAGCTTTGCCCTGACCAGTTTGGGTTCCTGCCTTTGGCTGCCTCTCCAATAACCTTTCTAAACAGGGGTTTCTTCAGCTGTGACAAGTGGACTTCTAGAACAGTCTGGCACTCTTCACAGGGCTGGAGGAAAGGAAGAATAGAGTCCATGCAGGAATCCACACTGTGACAGGCTGTCCTTATTTTGCTTTTGAGGCAGGATTTAAAAAAAAAAAAAAGAGGTAGAAAGCAGATAAAATGAAAGGGAACTAAAACTTAAATCCAAAAGCCTTATGCTAAAGTTCTGGATACCTCTTCTCCTCAGTTCTTTTCCCCAGGCCTGTTGTTCCCACATTTCTAGAAAGTCTACAAATCTTCACTCATAATCTTAAAACTCCAAAAAATTCACCCAGATATAAAAATTGGCCTGTCACTGTTAATCCCCTAATGCATGTGTTCTTAGAATAGGTTGAACAAAGATAAGAAACCTGTAACGTAGAGTGCTTTCCCAACAGGATCTGCCCATCAGATAATGGAAGAGACATCATCCTAAGGATCCTGAGTATTGTCAGGCCATCACAAACTATATTGTGACCACCAGACTGATGTCATCCCCACCTGCCTTCCCATACGCACCCCTCACCAAGCTTCCTGTAAAAGAAAAACCTGGGGCCCCCAAAACATGCCTCATTCTTGAGATAGCCCGGCCTTCTTCCCTAAATGAGTTTCTGCTCTCCTAAATAGATCTGTGTCTCTAACTGACACAACCTTAAATTCATTTCTGTGACATTTGTCAAGAACTCCATTCGTCCTGCGCTGAGATCCTCTCCTCTGGGAATTCCTTGGACTTCCTCCAGTGACAGTTTCTCTTTCACTGTGAACTACGGTGACAGATACCAGGGTCGGGGTGGGCCAGAGGACATCTTGTTCAGGTCCCCAGCCCAAGCTATTCATAACAGGTCCCCTTTTTCCCTCGTGGCCCCAGGGGAAAGTTGTGATTCAAACTTCAGGGGGCCAAACACTGAGGAGAGGGGCTCTGAGATTCTGAAGTCTCGCCTCACCCTATCCTAGAAGTCTGTCCTCTTTCCCACAAGCCTCAACACCCTGCTGGAAGGTCTGAGGCAGGGAAAGGATTAGAGGCCTTCCAGCTCTGGTGACAGGTGCCTCCCAGGGGATCTTTAAGTCTGGAGAGTAGCCTGCCAGCCCCGTCCAAAGTTCTGAGGTCATTTCCCCTGATACCAGAGACTTGGCGCTTGCCAGAATCCTTGGTGGATGAGAGTGCCAAGATGCCCCAGATCTGACGTCTCCACCCTGGCGCCTGGGAAAGAGACCTGGGAGGAGCAACCCTTCTCTGGTTGCTCAGAGCTTAGGCCCCAATGTAGGGCAGGGTCCACTGAGGCCAGGGAAGAGAGAGAGGGCACTGAGCAGACCAACCCCTGTCCGTGCCCTGAAAGACTGAACTTTGGCCAAGGGCACCTTACTGGCAAGGGAAAGAGCAAATCCCTTCCGAGAGCTCAGCAGTGAAATGAGATCTGGTCTGTAGCTTGCAGCCCCTCCATTGTTGACACCACCAACAGTTGCTAAGAGACCAAGCGGGCATTAAAGGTGTTGGCAGGAGGGGATCCCCAGGGTGCTGTGCACAACCTGGCCCCTGGCAGCTGCCTGGGGCTCTGCCCACATACTTGGCCCTCCTCAGGGGCCAGCGGTCTCCGCCAGGAGCCAGTGGCTTCTCTGAGAAATCACTTGTGTGGATCATGTAGGCTGTGCCTGGCTATCCTCAGTGAGGAGGGGAGGGCTCCTGAGGAGAAGGGGGGGGGCAAGCCCACAAATCATGTGACCTCTTTGAACTGAGTTTCCTTCTTAATAAAATGAGGATAATTAGACAACAACTGACCTCCAGAGTGATTGTTAAGGATTAAAAGAGAGAATGTCCAGAGAGCCGAGTTGTAGGGTAGAGTTCCATGCCTGATGTTGTCATTGTAAATAAAAGGACTAGGGTTGGGGCACACTGGAAAGCAGAAGAGATGCCTGCTTCCACTCCACAAACAAGGTTTTTCAAATTATTCAGTAGGGTCTCATCCCACTCTGTTATAAATTTTTAAATGGATATATTACCAAATGATCACAAAAGATTACAAAGTAGGGTATTTCCCATGATATATAGTTTATTAAATATAATCAATACAAACTATATGATTTTTTTTGTTTTACAAATAGTCTGGAAAGTTATTACCCATCTGTTAATATCAAGTGCATCAAGAGGTGATTATGAGGCTGGGGATATTGCTCAGTTGGTAGAGTGCTTGCTTTGCATGCACAAAAACTTGGGTTCAATCCCCAGTCTCTCTCTCTCTCTCTCTCTCACACACACACACACACACACACACACACACACACACACAAAAGGAAATTACAAGTAGTTCTTATATTATTCTCTTTGCTTGTCTATATATTTTTTTTTTATCTTTTCTGTGACAATTGATTTTTATAAATTAACTGTTCCGGTTCTTTAGAGGGGACTTCTTCAAATCTGTCTTCTCTGAGGGGATTGGCAAGTCCCATCTTGTTCTCCAACCAAATGACCTAGGCCCTCCTGTTGGGGCCTCTCTGGGGCAGCAAACCCCTGTGTTCAAAGGAATCTCCCCAGAAGATCATTGTAGTATGGACAGACAGAGGAGGCTGCCTGGGTAAGGGAAGGGACTCAGATTCAGAAATCCTTGGGACCTGGAGCTGTGGCCTTAGAGGAGACCCTAGCCTCCATCTCTTTACCTGTAAAATGGAATTCCTGCTCCCTGGAGTGGCGTGGAAATTCAGTCTAATCTCTCTGCAAGCAGTGCCTGTACATAGCAAATGTTCCCAAATATATATCAGTTATTACTCAACTTTTTAAACAAAATAAGTAAAAGGAGGGCTGCTCTGGTTAAAAGGGGAGAGCTCACCTGCTGCTCTGCAGTAGACCCACAGGAGACTCCAGGGACACCTGAACTCCACAGAGCAGAGCCTGAAAGTCTCTGGAGTGGTAGATGTGGGAGCAAAAATGAGCTGAGGTCAACAGGTGGGGTGCCCAGCCGGCTCCAGTGCTCGAGAGCTGGCTTTGACAGATTGCTTTTGCTCTCTGTGACCGGGGCTGATCTATAAACTCTATCCATCTGTGGTTCTCAATGGGAGGGTTGAAAACTTTTGTGTAGGAGGAAAGGCAGAGTTTGGCTGGCATGTCACATGATTTTTTTTTTTCTTTTTCTTTTTTAAGGTACTGGGGATGCAACCCCGGACCTCGTGCAAGTTGGGCAAGTAATCTACCTCTGCGCTCCATGCCCAGCCCCATTGCTGATGGCTTTTCTAGGCTAGACTTTCAACTGCTTCTCTAAACAGCCTTGCAAATTAAATAGTTGTTAATATTCTCTGTTTCATGTTCCATTTCACATACATTCTATATGCTTATGAATAAACATCAAGTATTTTTGCAGTATTAGCCTGTATTGCATCTTCTAGGATTTCAATATCTGTGTACATCAAGGAAACACAGGGTGTACTGCCCCACGCCAATGGATACCAAAATCCATGAATGGTCAAGTCCCTAATATAAAATGGTATAGTATTTGCATATAATCTACTGACATTCTCTGGAATACTTTAAAATCACCTCAGGATTACGAATGATACCTATTACCAATATAAATACTATATAAATAATTGTTGTATTGTTTAAGGAATGATGACCAAAAAAAAAGTCTGAACACAATTTTTCTTTTTCTTGCATATTTTGGATTCATATCTGATTGAATCCTCAGATGCACAATTCAGGTTCAGAGAGCTGACTGTATTCTGTCTGGTTCAGTACTTTAGTACTTAGAGATATCAGAAAAATCAAACCATGGGTAGCGACATGGCATTTGACGTAACAAAACATCTCATTAGAACAAAAATTAAATGTGAAGTAATGCATATGTGAATTAGCTCGATTTAGCCATTTACTACATACACATTTTTCAAAACATATTGGGACTGGAGGTGTAGCTTCATGGTAGAGCACTCTCCTACTATATACAAGGACCTGGATTCAATTACCAGCACTTAAAAAAAACTCAAATAATATGTTGTACGTGACAAGTTTATATAATTTTTGTCAGTTAAATTAAATTTTTAAAAAAGAGGAAAAAAAATCACATTGCAAAAGAACATGTACGTTTATGATGATTCCACCTGGAAATACAAGTATCTATTTCATTAATTCTACTAGTACAGTTGGGCCAGAGCACTTACAAATTTAAAATCATATTTATTTTAAGTTATGTTATTGTAGACTGCTTTTCTTTTCTTCCCCCTCCCCGTCCTCCCCCTCCTCCCCCTCCTCTTCCCCCTCCTCCTCTTCCTCCTCCTCCTCTTCCTATTCTTATTCTTATTCTTTTTCCTCTTCTTATTCTGTTCTTGCACCAGGGATTTGACCCAAGGAGTTTAACCACTGAGCTACATTCCTTGCCCTTTTAATTTTTTATATTTTAAAAATAAAATAAGGTCTTATTAAGGTACTTAAGGCCTTGCTAAGTTCCTGAGGTTGGCTTTCAATGCCGGGCTTAGACTGCTTTTCATATATATATATATATATATGTGTGTGTGTGTGTGTGTGTGTGTGTGTGTGTGTGTATATATATATTCAAAGTATATTTTTGTTCTTCCTCTATTTCCTGGCATACAATTCCTAAAATGTTTGGTTGGACTTATGAAAGGGGTGTTTTGAGAATGAGCTGACTTGATGAGTGCCATGGCACATGGCGTATAGTTCTAGCCACTCAGGAGGATAAGGCAGGAAAATCTCAAATTTGAGGCCAGCCTGAGCAACTTAGCAAGACCCTGTCTCAGAATAAAACTGGTCTGAGGATGTAGCTCAGACATAGAGCACCTGCGCAGCCCAGGAGCCTTGAGTTCCATCCCTAGTACAACAGGTCAGGTGGTGGGTGAGTTGATGGCTGGAAGCTTCTAGGTAGCTTCAGGATGACAGTTGGTCACTAGGAGGATTGGGACTTTCAGCCCCATCCCCCAACCTCCAGGGAGGAAAGAGTGACTGGAGGTTGAGCTAATCACCAAAGGCCAATGATGTAATGAATCCTGCCTATGTCATGAAGCCTCCATGAATATTCAACCAGTGCTGGGGGTGTAGCTCAGTGGTAGAGCACATGCTTAGCATGCACAAGGCCCTGGATTCAATCCCCAGCACATACACTCACACACACAAAATCCAGCCGATCAGAGTAGAGAGAGCTTCCAGATAGCAGAACACTTCTGGAGGCTTCCGGAGGGTGGTACTCCTGGAGAAGGTAGGCAAGCCCTGTGCCCTCCCCGCATGCCTTGTCCTACGCGTCTCTTCATCTGTATCCTTTGTAACATCCTTTATGATAAGCCAGTAAACATAAATGCTTCCCTGAGATCTGTGAGCCACTCCAGCCAATTAATTAAAACGCAAAGAACAGGGCGTGAGAACCTCAATTTCTAGGCATTTGGTCAGAGACACTGATAAAACAATCTGGGGTTTTTGATCAGCATCTGGGGGGCTGGGGGAGTCTTGGGACTCCAGGTCGACAGTGTGTCTGAACAGATTTGGATTGGAAGACACTCAGCTGGTGTCCACTGCAGAATTGCTGGCTTGCTTCCTGGTGGGGAGAAGTCCCCACACCTGTTGAGGCCACAGAATCTTCTGTGGTGACTGTTGTGGTGTGGCTGCAGAGGACAAGCAGGTGTGTTGTTCCAACACAGTACAGAATATGTGTGGGTCAGTTCTGTGTACATCTGATTGAGTTTTCAAATATTTGTTATAAAAAGGAGATATTAACCATCTCATCAAATTGTGGGAGGCGGGCTGGGATGCAGCACAGTGGTGGAGCACTTGCCTAGCATGATTTGATCCCAAGCACCCGTGAAAGGAAGAAAGGAAGGAAGAAAAAAAAATTGTGGAAGATCCTCCTGGATCTCCAATTTTGAGACTAACTTGGGCAACTTAGTGAGACCCTCCTCAAAATAGAAAGGGCTGGGGATGTAGCTCAGGGGTAGTGTGCCCCAGGGTTCAATCCCTAGTACTGACCAAAAAAAAAAAAATTGTGAAAAAGGGCTAAAAATGAGAGAGGGGAGAGTATGTTGGGAGGTGAGTTGAGAACCACAGCTGATGTTTCATCTAAGAACTTCCACGTTCCTTCCCTGGGTCACTGAGTGGAGGACCTCTCCACAGACATAGACCCTGGGACTCTAAAGCCCCACAGGATTTAGCAGCTGAGAAAATCTCTTGTTCATCGGGAGCTGACGCACCACCTGGGGAGTCTCCTGATGATGTTATTAAGCCTTGATGGCTTCCCCTGGGACTCATCAACTCAAAGTAGGGTGAGGGGGGAGGAGCCTCAGGCAACCTCTCAAGGGCAATCCCTGAGGTTCTGGTTGCCAGGGCAACTTCAGCTGCCTGAGTGTGATCTCACAGGCCTTACCACCCAGGGTCTCAAAAGTTGGCCCTGTAGTCCCAGCCACTTGAGAGGCCGAGACAGGAGGATTACCAGTTCGAGGACAACCTCAGCAACTTAGTGAGACTCTCCCCACCTCGAAATTAAAAAAAAATAATAATTAAAGGGGGCTAGTGATACAGCTCAGTGGTAGAGCACCCCTGGGATTGATCTCTGGTACCATAAAAAAAAAGTTGATCCCCACTCCATGTCCTGAAATATGAGACTCTGAGGCCAGTGTAGGTATAGAAATGTAGGTGTCAAGACTCCTTTCTTTGAAGGACCATCCTTAACGTTAACGTCCTGACCTTTACACGAACACCCCTTTGTGTGGTGAAATAATTACCAATCCTCCTTCATTTCACCATTGCTCTTCTTTTTTACCTAAAACTCCAAAGCCCCATGATGGAAGGAGACGACATGAAAATGAGTTCTCAAAAAGCGATGCTGGCTGGCCCGCTGTGGCAACCCTCTGTCCCTGGCACAGTGAGGTCACAGAGAAAGGGTGTGGCCAGCTCTATCTGGGAAAACGTCACAAAGGAGGTGATAGTTCATCTAGGCCTGGAGCCATCGGGGAGAGTTGGGCGGTGAGAAGGGGGAGGGATGGGGACAGAAACGTGAGGGAAGGACATCCTGGCCCAGCCATGTTTGGGAAGTTGCCATCTGAACATCCCACGGGAGATGACCACCTCGGACAATGAAGTCAGAGCAGGTAATGACAGGCCTCGGGCCCACGGGGCAAGCTAAAACTCGTGAGTTCTGCACCCTAAAATTGATGTCCTCAGCTTTGGATGTTTACTGTTTGGGTTTTAAATTTCAAACTGAACCCAGGAAGGTGGGCGAGTCGGGAGGTCACCCATGTGTGGGTTTCACCATTAAGGGCAGGTGCAGGGAGCCTCTCTTGGAAAGCTCCTTTGTGCTGGGTGTATATAAATAAGCAGGTCATTCACAGGCTACTTGGGGGGGGGGGGGGCTTCTGAGTCACTGCAGGCTCCTGAAAGCAATGAGAGAGGCTTGTTGTGTAGACTCTTCCCCAGAGACCTTCATGACACCAAGCAGCAATTTTTCTAAGAAAGATGGTTGGCACAATCTGTAAGGAGAATAGCCATCTATCCACCCAGTCTGCAAATGTGGGGAATTTTAGGTGTTCCGTGTTGGAGTGAAATGAGACTGACTTCTTTTTATAACTCGATTTAATTTTATTCTGAGCCCCTGTTGGGGTAGGTGGCAGAAACGTCATTTCAGGCAATGTGGGGTGCTTGCCTTTCTCAGGGCTATTTTCTGGGAGACTTGTCAGGGGCTTGTGATCAAGGGTTCCATTCAAGGTCCCTTGTGTCCTCACATCTTGCTGTTGGGACGTCTTCTCCTCAGTGCTCCAGGTGTAGGGCCCTTCCAGTGATGGGGGTGTTTGGCATCTTGCTGCTCCCCAGTCTTGGAAGCTACCTGTGGTTCCAACTCACTCTTCTTTTTCTGGGATTTGCATCTCCCCAAAGTCCCTTCCAGGAACTGGCACTGGGCCCTCTGGTTGTCAGCTCCACAGTCTGTCTGGAAGGTTTGTCTCCAATCTGAGGCTTCGAATGGGTTCCCCCTCCAGGGTCCATCAATGTCTGCATCCCTCTAATCTGCAGAAGTCACTTTGGGCAGAGGCATCCCTGGCATGGGCTGCACCTATGTTGGGGAAAGTGAGAAACAGGAATCTGCTTGCAAGTCAGTGACGGGTCCTTCTGCCTCTCCCACCTGTACTCAGGGATCGCATTTCCTTGGCCACTATCTGGCTTCTGTACCTGGGATGATGGAAGATTATCAATGGGAAAGGCTGTCTTGCTTGTAATTGGAGCTAAAAATGTAGCCCTGCTTCAGGTCCATTTTTTGACATCAAAGGCAAACATTTCCTTCAACTGCCAGCAGACATCTTATCCTCTAGGTAGCTGTCACCTGCAAAAGCTGTCAGCTTTTTCTGTCATCTAGCAATCCAAGTTCCAGAAACAGGAGCTGCCTTTCTTGGGGCTGTAAGTATTTGTGGTTGGTTAAGAGATTGGGGTCTGATTTGGGCCACTCACCTCCTGAAGACTTTGGAAAGATAATTTACATATCCGGCGTCTCAGTTTGCTCATCCGTGGTGTGGGGAGAATAGTACTGGCTTAGTGGATCCATGCAAAGTCTTAGACACTTGCCCTGTGAAGTCAGCCCTCAGCAGATGGTGGCGGCTTGAATTATGAGGTGACCTAAATGTTACTTCACTGTGGTCCTTGGGAATTTATGAAGACATCAGCGTTGATGGATTTGAGATTTTAAACTAAAGGAAAAACTCTGGGAGGAGGGGGAGAAATCTCGGAAGGGAAATGCTAGGGATTTCAGGTCACAGGAACAAAGCAAAATGATAGCATTTCCACTATAAATAGCAGAGCTGGCAAGTCCTCTGTCATCCTGCAAAACAATGACCTCTTCCTTCGTGTCACAGGGAAGGATAAATGGAGGTCCCACCCCCTCTCCAGACACACATGCAGGGAAGTAACTTGAGAGCCATGTCCACCCACAGGGGGATCTGGGAGTGCCCCGGAGGGTGCTGGCCTACAGCCCTTGTCAGTCATTTTTCTGTGAACTATAGCCTTCCTTTGTCCACCCAGAGACTGTGAGGCCCTGCCATGAGCTTCCAGATGAAGAAGCCCCACCAGGGCAGGATGGTCCAGTGTGGACTTCCTGGATGGGGCATTTGGACCCCTGCCAGGTGCTCGGCTCTAGGAAAATCTGACAAGAGAAATATCCCTTAGGACTCCAGAGCTGGACATATTCTCAGGAGCCCAGCAGCTCCTGCCTCTGCCTCCGGATAGCCCAGCTTGTTAGTTCAATCATCATCTCTAATGTTTCTCTTGAGCATCTATTACACACCTGGCACTTGGCCAAGTGCTGATACCTCCTCATGCCAGCACACAAGGCCCTTCAGACTTCCCATGAAGTTCTGCCACCAAAACACCTCCCTCCAGGACACCTCTGTTGCTTGCAGAAGCTGGCAGAGGTCAGGCCACAAATATTTATCACTAGTTGGCTGGACTGATGATATGAGCTAGGTTCAAAGGAGCTGGCTGTATTAATAACTAAGAAAACATCAAAGAAACCACACAGCACACGAACGTAAGTTTCTAAAGCAGGATGGATCGGTGACCCAAGGATCAGCTCCAGCGCTGGCAGGAGCAAGAGAGTGAGCACATCCGAAACCTTCTATTTATTGGGGGAAAGACATTCGAGAAAGTTCCACCCAAATAAGGCAAGGGATTGGGTTTCGAAGGGTGGAGTCTTGCTTGGTGATGTCTTGTGGTCAGCAGATTGACTGACATCTTGGAAAACCACACCCATCTCAGGTGCTGTGTGGGATCACAGGCAGAGCAAGAGAAAAGGCACACTTACGTAGCATGCCCAATCAGGCAGTAACGTCAGGCCAATCCCCTCATGTGCTCAAATACGCGTAGCTCACACACACAGCCTATGGATGGCTCGCGACAAATATTTGTTGGGCATCTTCTGTGTGCCAGACCCTTCTCTGAACTAGATACATTGTCACTGCCATTAAACAACCAACTATAAATGTGATGGAGGTAAGCAAAAGGAATATCCACAGCCTGACCTTGGGGAGTAGCCACCAAGGAGGTCAGCCTCATCCACAGCCCTTCAGGCCAGAGCTCATTGATTAGCTGCTCCCTTTCTCTGTTTATTTTCTTGGACATTTTTTAAATAAATATGAGTGCCCCTTGCTCTCTCTCTGGTGGATGGGTGGTTGAGTGACTTCATGGTGACAGAGCCAGTAAGGACTCTGGGGTCCCTGAGGACAGGGACACACCTCACACCTGTATCTTAGTGCTCAGTAGAAGACATTCAGGAATAAATGTGCAAGGAGCTAATGCAGAAAGGAACAACAGAACAGATGAAGGCTTCATTGTCTCCAGGAAGACCAAGTTGTAGGGAAACTTGAGCCGTCTTCCCTTCTGTCCTATCCCATGCTCCACCCAGTGCTTGGCTCAGAGGAAGAACTCAGTAATACTTGTTGAATCAATAAATGGATGCATTCGTGAATTATTTTAGCCCTGGTATCTTTCATAGCAGCGCAGTGTACAGTATGAAGTCTATACATGTTTTGTGAATAAATTAATGTATGAAGTTATTAACAATTTGCATCATTAGAAAATGATCAAAACTTTTTTTTCTATTATATTCCATTTATATTTCCCAGTGATAGAGTTTCCACAACCACACAACTGTTTATTTTCTTTTCTTGAACTTTTTTCTTTTACACTTAATTAATTAATTTTAACTAAGTATATATGAGAGCAGAATGCATTTTGATTCATTGCACACAATTGCAGCACAACTTTCATTTCTCTGGTTGTACGTGTTGTAGCATCGCACCATATGTGCAGTCATACATGTGCCTAGGGTAATTGATGTCCATCTCATTTCACCATCTTTCCTGCCCTCATGCCCCCTCCCCACTTTTTTTCTTTTTTATACCAGGTATTGAACCCAGAGGCACTTAATCACTGAGCCACATCTCCAGACCTTTTTATTTTTTATTTAAGTACAGGGGGACTCTGAGTTGCTTAGGGGTTCACTAAGTTGCTGAGGCTGGCTTTGAACTTGTAATCTTCCTGCCTCAGCCTCTGAGTCCCTGGGGTTACAGTGCCACCATGCCCAGCTCCTTTTCTTGAATTTCTTAACAACTTTTCAGAAAGCAATCCACTAGGGAAAAGCTAATCTGAGTCTAAATTTAAAAACTCTATGTGAACGTTCTTCCAATAGAACATGGAGCCTGCCCATTGCCTTCTGAGGCTGGAGTTGCTTGGAGCGAGAGTCTGGGTTGTCAGGCAGGAGCAGGCTGCTTGGGAAAGTACAGCTCTCTCAGCTGTACTCCCTGGGGATTCACTCTTTTCTCATTTTCAACATCATTATCCGGTGTCTATATGATTTCACAAGATGCAAAGCAAATATTAGTACAGGTATTTCTTTGCAAAAAGAAGCTATTTAATCTGATGAAATAGGTCCACAGTGATGGACGATGTTTGGACAAGCTGGCTTCGTGTAAAGTCAACATTGACGGGACTCTTGGAGCGGATTCCTTTGCAGGCTTTATTGGAGCATCCCACCTCTGCTCAGCTCAGTCTCCAGCAAAGAGAGAATGAAGAAGGAGAGGGAGACAGAGAGGGAGCCATACTTCAGAAACTTGGAGGCTGAACACCCACGGCTGAAGGGAGACTCCTGGCTGAGTAACCCTCAAGACTTTCCCCTGGTCCTCTGGTCCTCTGAGGTGGTCACTGTGAGCTCGCACCATCATCAAGCACACTTTTTGTTTTCTGCCTTAAAGGACAAGCAGGCGAAGCTCTTTGTCGGCCTTCTCAACAACTTCTTCCTTCTTCCTCTTTTGCCAGGGATATTTGCCTAAAAACAAAAAACAGCAACAACTGAAGATCGGGAGAGGATTGGACACACACAAGCTGGGAGTCTTTGATTTCTCCACCACCTGTCTGCAAGGGAAGGCCTCCCATGCTTCTGCCCATCCCCCCCAGATGTTTACATCTGTCACAAGCATCAAGACCGAGGTCCTGTGTCAGGAGACACACTCTGGAATCAACTCTGGCTCCCACCCACCTCCACACCCTCACCAGGGCAGATGGGCCCGAGCCCATCCAACTCCCAGCATCCAACTCTGTGACAACTTGGAAAGGGGACCTCCTCCATCCCACTCAGCTCTGCCACCATCATAACAGATTCCCCTCTAGCCGGCACAATTTTTTAAAGATCAGCCTTATGAAGTAGAATGTATGTCAATTCACACACTTTTGGTGCACAGCCCAGTAAGTTTTGATAAATGTTCATCACCACCTCTGTAATCATGAATTATAGTGCATTTTCATGCACCCAAAATTTCCCTCCAGCTGCCGTGCGATGGCACATGCCTGTAACTCCAGCAGCTCTGGAGGCTGAGGCAGGAGGATTGCAAGTTCAAAGCCAGCCTCAGCAATGGCAAGGCACTAAGCAATTCAGCGAGACCCAGGGGGAAAAATTCCCTCCTGCACCTTGGCCCTCACTCTCCTCCCTTATTCCTGACCCCTGGCAACACTGATCTTTCTGTCCCTATAACTTTGCCTTTTCAGAGTTTTATGTAAGAGGAAAGATATAGTACTTCATTTTTTATGACCGTTTCTTAGAATAATGCTTTTGAGATCCATCTAAATTTTTTGCATGTATTAATAGTTCATTTCTTTTTATTGCTGAGTACGAATTTACCTCCGTTTGCTTATCCCATTACCAACTGAAGGACATTTGGGTTGTTTCTCGCTTGGGGCTACCTATGGATGAAGCTGCTATAAACATTTGTATACAGCTGGTAATATCTTTTTTATTAATATTCCTTAAATGACATTGAATTTTTAAAAATAGAATTCTTTGAGTGAAACTTAATATCACTGCCATAAATGGAAACTCTTTGTAGCTTGCTCATAAATCAACCAGGTGGAAATATAAAAAAAAAGGTTATTTTTTTTTTCAAAGTGATGACATTTCTGCCTGCTCACATCGCCTGCTACCTTAGAAGCAAAGTCAGGAGTGGGGCTTCCTATGCATGTGCTGTATGGAGGAGGATTCCTGAGAAGGAAGCAGAGAAAAGAGACAAATCAGGGGAAGCAGGGGAGCTGAGAGGGGTGGAGCCTCAGCCTGGTTCTTTGGGGAGCCCTGGGATGTGAAGGGTGCTGTGGAATAGGATGACGAAAGCATCAGACTGGGCTTTGGTCTCCTGCACCCATCCGTCATTGCCTGAAGACTGCCCCTGGGGGGAAAGTATAACCTCCCATTATTTCTAGGTGAGGAAATTTCCAAGAGCAAGGTGCAGCTATAAACCGCTAACAGCCCCAGAGCAACTGGGAGGTGGGTGTATCAATAGGGTAAAGGAAATGAAGGTGGGATTGGCTGCATCTATGACCCCAGCCAAAGGCTTAGACCTCAGGTTTGCTATCTCTTGAAGTTAAAAAAGGCAGAGAGTAGAAAGTTTTAGAGCAATGTTAAAGAGTGGTTAGCACAGTCTTGGTGCATGTTGTGTTGCTATAGTAGAATACCCAAGGCTGGAAAGTTTATAAAGAAAAGAGGTTTTATTTAACTCAAATTTTTGGAGGTTGAAAGTCCAAGATCAGGTGGCTCCATCTATTTGGCCTCTAGTGAGGGTCCCCTGGGATGTGTCACAACATAGCATGGAAGTAGAAAGGGACAGCCATGTGCCGAAGGAGCCAAGGGAGTGAACTCACTCACTCCATGAGACCTGCATAGATCTCTCCTGAGGACAGAACCTTCCTGACCTAATTACCTCACACTAGCCCCACCTCTGCAAGGGCCCACCACTTTCCAACATTGCTACACTGGGGACCGAGCTTCTCGCACATGAAACTTTGGGGGACACACTCAAGCTATTAGACACCAAAACAGAAACTGAAGAGGGACAGCTTTGTCCCTCACAGATAAACTGCTGCTTCACGTCCTGCCTGGTCTGTTTGACACTTTGCTCAGCTCAGGTACCTCGGTCATGGGTCCAGTGCTTTGGGGACACACTGGCAGGCTGTAAGTGGGGTCCAGCCCCAGGGCTGCCTGCTTGACCCCCCACCCTTTCACTCTATAGGGCTTAGTTCCCAGACATTTCATCCAGCAACCCTGTTTCTGACTTCCAGATCTATTCCCCGCCTTTCCATTGCTCAGCTCTGTCGGGCAAGAAACTGCATTTCCCAGACACCCTTGCCAAGCGCTCCAGATACTCTCCCTGATGGGAGAAACCAGAACATGACTGGAGTACAGGATGGGGGGGGGGAGTATGGGGGGCATTTCTCCCCTGGCTCTGTCCTTGGGCTCCTTGGGTAGTGACTGCATCTCCCTGTGGTGCCCACTTCCACAGGACAGCCTGATGTGGCTCCAAGTCCTGCAGGACCACTCTTACCCCACCGAGTCAGCCCTCACAATAACGTCAGAAATGGATGCCTGTGCTAACAATGCGCCGAGGAGGGGCATCTGCCAGCCAACATGGGCATCCACCTCGGGATAAAAGGCTGTTCCCAAGAGGTGTTCTTCACTATCCCCTCTCTAGCTTTTTATCCTTTCATTATCTGCATAACCAATTCCTGTATTAAACTCCCTCTGTTGCAAGGCCACATAGTTTCTTCACCCCAACTCATGGAGAAGAAGCAGCAGTGAGCTGACCCCGTGGGTGCAAGTCACATGAGAAGTTGTGCATCAGTCAATCTGTAGCTAGGTCACTCGACTGTTAAAATCATGGAAATCCAAGACCTCAGCCTCACCTGCTTGAAATCTAGATGAAACATAGAAGGAGGAAGAGGAATCGACTACACAGATTCCTCTAGAGGTCCAGATATGTGTCAACAGTCCTGGCCTTGACCTTGCTCTTTTTCTTCTCCCTCAAAGTAGTGCCTCCTCCTCCCCTTCCCCTTCTTGGCTTGAAAGTTAGTGAGGGTCACTGGCTTATAAAAGAAAAAGAAAAAGAAAGATTTCCAAGCTGGACATGGTGGCCCACACCTGTAATCCCAGCTACTTGGGAGGCTGAGGCAGGAGGATCACAAGTTCTAGGCCAGTCTGAGAAACTTCATGAGAGCCCCCGTGACAAACTAGGAAAGGGGCTGGAGATGTGGCTCAGTGGTAAAGTGCTTGCCTACCTGTCCAGCGGGGCCTCTCATTAACAACCAGATGTAGAGAACTGGAGAGCGACCACAGTGGGACTTAATTTAGAGCCATTTAAATACACGGTCTTATGAGACCTGATTCCCTCATGTCATTTCTGAGTGGGCCGCTGAGGATTTGGAGGCCCGTACACAGCTCCTGTGCATGTGGGAATTGTCCTCCAGGTGAGAGGGGAAGGGGGGTTGGGGTACAGTCAGTCAGGGCTTTGTTGTCCGTTTCTCCTTGGAAATGTTTAGAGAGAAGGCCAAAAAGGAGTTCCAGCAAGGCAGCCCCAGGAACAAGTGGCCCGGTGCTGGAGCAGCCACGGGTGCCTGGGACACTCTTTTCTGAGTATCCTGAGATTTTTAAAATCAGTTTCCTAGGACTGACCCCAGGCCTGGTGCACGTGGAGGCTCCCCAGTAAGCAGGATCTGCCCCCTTAGTATGCTCCCCTTTGTGATGTATTATATCTTTAGAAATAAAAAAATCATAAAACTTTGAAGATCTGTTACTGCATCTGGATTTTACTCAGGCAGAGACATTGCATTTCATCCTTCCTGGGCCCTAGTTTTCTGAAGGGCCTGACTTGTTGTGGAGGAGTGATATCAGAGCCCCTCTTGGCCGGGGGAAGCTGTAAAATTACTCCAGGACAAATGGGCCTAGGATCAGGGTTTGGCAACAGAGAGAGAAACAAGTGACCAAATGGGTTTATTCCTCTTTCCATCGCCATAAGATTTTATTGAGTATTTACTATGTCAGGCATTGGGCTGGGCACTTCCCATACATTAGTTAATTCGATCATCAAAGCAGCCTCAAGAGACAGGTGCTATTTTTTTAATATATATATATATTTTTAGTTATACATGGGCACAATATCTTTGTTTATTTTTATGTGGTGCTGAGGATCAAACCCAGTGTCTCACATATGCAAGGCAAGTGCTCTGTCACTGAGCCACAACCACAACCCAGTTGCTATTTTTTTTTAATTGCTGTTTTTTTTTTTTGGGGGGGGTGTTGGTGGTGCTAGGGATTGAACCCAGGGCCTTGTGCATGTGAGGCAAGCACTCTACTAACTGAACTACATCCCCAGCCCTGTAATTGCTGTTTTATTGATGAGAAATACCAAGGCTCAGAGAGGTAAAGCCACATGCCAAGGTCACAGAGCAGTTTGTGGCTCACGTTGCAGGAACAATGTTTTAAACTCCTCAACCTGGGAGGCAAAATCTGGGGAAGCAAGGATCAGCTGCTAGAGAGGCAGAGGAGAAGGGCCCCGCTCAGGAATGATAGCAATGTGCTGACCAAACAGTTCCACCCAAAGAGCCGGGGGAAGTGGGGACAGAAGGAACCAGCTGCGAGGCACTGATAAAACAGATTTTCAGGGTGACAGGAAGCGGGAGCATGTGCCCGTCACCTGAAGGTCCACCTGGAATTTACCTTCACTGTGACACTTTCCCAAGAAGCACTTATTTCTCAGACATGACGGAGCAACTACTGTGTACTGAGGCTCCCTCAGGGATGTGGGGGACCCGGCAATGAGACAGGGTCTTGGCCTTGGAGACACCCACAGGGTACAGGGGAGAAGTCCATTTATCCAGATAGAAATGAGCAGGGCATGCCCAAGGAGGGAGCAAACTCTTGGAGACACAGACAGGAGGGCTAAATGGGAAGATTCTCCAGGGAAGGCTCCCCTGGGCTACCCAGGAGGGTGAGGAGCCGGATGGCACTGGAGCATGAGCTGTTTAGACTGGTGTAGGGGGAGGTGAGCCTGGAAAGGTCATTTTGGCTGGAGTTTGAAAGGTCTTAACAGAGGAGGAACTTTCCACACTAGAGATAAGTGTGGTGTATTACAAGTTTTTCATTCGTGAGCACGATGGTACACTCAGCTTTTACATCATCGTCTCTAACCTTAGAACTCTGCTCTCAGGAAGGGCACAGGATCCCCACTGTACCCATGTGGAAACCAGGGTTACAGCAACTCTTGCTCTCAACTTCCTTCCTCCATTACCATGAACAGATTTTCCTAGAGGGCCTCTCTGTTCCCTCAAGAAAACCCATTCTACCTGCCAGGTGGCTGAACATACAAGTGCCATTTCCCCCCAAGAGAAATGCTGCTCAGAAAAGCGTGGTGAGGGAACAGGGCACAGGACTGGGAGGCTGGAGACCTGGGCCCCCACCCTGGACCACCTTACCAACCGCAGGACCTTGGTCACGTCACTTCCTTCCTCTGGGTCTTGTTTCCTCACCTGTAAAGTGAGGAACTAAAGATCTACCAACTTCAGAGGCTGAGTCGTGAATGGACCCGTATGTACGAGGGAGAGAATGGAAAGAGCTTGCTGTCATGTTTAGGCATTTTTTGAGTGCTTACTGGACATTGTGACTCAGGCTAAGGTTGGGGCAGAGGAATGAATAAGTCCGGGGACCTCCAATGAAGGAGGAAAGCAAGTGACATAAAGGGGGCAGAGGTGTGAGCACCTGGAAATAGCAGGGCAGCAGGGGTGGGAGAGGGCCTCACAGGTGCTTGGCACCTTGGAAGGAAGGATGGCTGTGCACTGCAGGAGGACAGAACAGCAGGGCCTTCTAGGCAGGAGGGACTGTGTAAACCCAGATGGGAAACGGGCATGTGGCTCTCAGGCAGGCACAATGTGGAGGCCTGTGGGTAGAGGGGGCAAGGAGGCCCCAGGAAAGAGAGGTCTGGCTGGGAGTGCCCAGTGGGCTGCACAGCTGGGGAGTTCTGACCTGGGGACATGACCAGGTTTGCCCGCTGGACCCTTGGTCTGACCAGTGACTTGTGGATCACCCAAGAGGCCCGCTGTCATCCTATGGGGTCCTCGCCTCTTCAGGGAAGCAGAGGTGACTCATCACAGCTACCCCACGTGGGAGATCCAACTGGAAAACAGGGCTCCTGTGGGAATCACAGAGGGCCACAGGCGGCACAGGGTCAAGGGAACTAGGAGGCACACTCTGCCACATGTCATTCTGCAAGCTGCAGCCTGAGTGCCCACAGCATTAAAATTATCATCAGAGCCAAAGATTGGGCTGCATAGGTTCAGTACCCAGAGCACATTCCCTGTGGGCCGGGTGTAAGGATTCAGTAACTATTGTAACCTTTTCACCTATCAATGACCCATTCCAGCCAACAAGATTGACAGCTTCATAAGGGCTAAGAATATCTTTTTTTGGGGGGGTGGGTATTGGGGATTGAACCCAGGGGTGCTAAATCACATCTTCATAATCTAACTTAATCTTTAGCCTCTGGCTTTGAAGTTACACAGAACTGGGTTCTACCCCCAGCCTGGGATACTTTCTCTTCTTCTGCGACTTGCCAAGTCACCCAGAAGAACTGTGCAGACCCAGGCCAAAGTGTTGGAGGACTCTTGAAGCTGTCCTTGTAAAGTGGCTGCCCCTCCTGCCCGACACCCCACGGAGGCAGCTCCTGGGACCAAGGTCACTGTGGTCTGTGAATGTATGAGGAAGTAGACCTTGGGTAAGACTTCTCTGGGTTCCCATTTTGTTCATCTGTAAACAGAGGTACCGAAGGACTTCTTTTTATGTCTGCTTAGAACACCTCAATGCCCAGTGCGTCCTGTAAAAGGAGTCTCCTGGCCACTGGCTTCCAAGAAACTCCCCAGCCCTGTGAGCCATGGAAGTTAGAGGAACATGCAATCCCACATTCTTAGACTCTAAGGTCACGAATCCTTCCATGGATGAGCCTCAGGGGTGGCTAGGGAGCCTCTTGAGTTGACTACAAAATGTCACGGGTACATATGGCGGGGAGAAGGTTCATATTAATTGCCATTTTAACCCACAAAATCAGTTCACTGTCCTGATGGGTCATTTTGGTTTTATTTTGTTTTTTCAATACTGAGGATTATTGAACCCAGGAGCACTTAACCACTGAGCCACACCCCCAGCGTCCCGCCCACCCCTTTATTCCTTAAATTTAGAGACAGGGTCTCAGGGTCTCGGGCATCTCTTTAGCACTAGGGATTTCAGTTCTAGGTGTCAGTTCTGTCTTGGAGAACATCCTTTGATTCATGCTGTGGAACACGGGGCTCTGACATATTCACTTCACCTCCTCTCCACCTCTTCTCTCCATGGCTAGCTAGTTCTAGTGAGACCTAGTGTCCCACTTAAGGGCCTTGCTGAGTTTCTGAGGCTGGCTTTGAACTTGCAATCCTTCTGCCTCAGTCTCCTGAACCACTAGAATTACAGGTATGTGCCACCATGCCTGGCCTAAAGAAAGGGTCGTGTTTATCTTAAGATGTAATATATATGCATCTTTATTTATTTATAAATAAAGATGTTCACTGTGCGATTTTTAAGGGCAAAAAAAATCCTGGTTTCCAAACAGTATGTTCGGCATGATCCCTGAAAGGAGATGGATCCGTATTAACAATTGTCATATCTGAGTAGTAGATTATGGGTAATTTTTTAAAATTTCAGCTAATTCAATATTTCTTCTTTTAACTAAAAAAAATCACTTTAAAATATTTGTCTCCTTTACAGTAAACAACAATCATTCTTAACTTCTAGTTTCCTCTGGGCTTCGTTTATTCCCTTTCAATTTCTCCAAGCAATAATTTCTCATTTATGGATTGGTCTTTTTAAATATTTGAAATGGTGGCCTTGTTCTTAGATACAATAATATTTTCTGTGTCCGATTCTTCCTTTTTTTCATGCTAAATGTCTTATTCTGTTCAGTTATTTGGTTCTTGGGGGAAAGTTCTAGATTGTCACGTTGATGCCAGGAAAGCCATCTTACTCATTTTCTCACCCTGGGGTAACTTTTATCCAAAAGGGTCCTTGAGCATTTGCATTGAGACTCCAAGGCTCAGCACAGTTCAGGTGTTTGTGGAGTGAAATAAATGAACAGTCGTGAGTTGACAGTATCCTCCAGCTGGGTCTTTTGTCCAAGAAATGAAAAAAGATACAGTTTACAGTGATCTCTCAGTTCCGTGGCAAACCCCAGTGATGTGTGAATGACATCATCCTGTCATTTTGTTGAATTTCAGGAAAGTTCCTAAAATCTGGCATATTCTCCATGTTTTTAAGATTCATGTTATTAAACTAATAGACAGACATGGTAATAAATAGTTTGGGGTTGCTGATGCCAACAGTGTTCCATCCCACTTATCCCCACCCTGGAAGGCATCTCTTTAGCACTAGGGATCCCAGTTCTAGCTGGTCATTCTGCCTTGGAGCACATCCTTTGATTCATGCTGTGGAACTTGGGGCTCTGACACATTCACCTCCTCTCCACCTGTTCTCTCCGTGGTAGCCAGTTCTAGTGTCAGTTTTGCTTCCTCCACTCTAATTTAAATATTCAGAACTTCATTCTTTTCTCTGGACCTGACATCCTCTGTTAACGCCCCACTTTGTAAGGCAGAAACCTTGACCATTTTCTCCACCCTACTTTCACACTTTTGTCAACTACACTTTAAAATAAAGAAAAGGAAAAGCACTACAATCAACGCTTCCCATAGCACAACTTTTTCTTATAGCACATATCATAAGAGCACAGCTTGATGAATTTTTGTGCATGGAATACACCATGTACCCAGCACCTAGATCAAGAAATCATTCTTGGAGCTTAAGAAGATGGCAGAATAGAGGAGGTGGTGTTCCTGGTTTCCCTGTGGAGTGGAACCAAGAAAACTGACAGGTACCTCTTTAGCAAGGTGGGTGAACAACAACAACAACAAAACAAACAAACAAAAACAACTAAGGGGACTTTACTGGAATTTGAAACTGGACACTCAAAGCAGATCAGCGACTCAGTAGTTTGTATGTATTATAAAGGAAGAAATCCCTGGTGGTACAGTCACTGCCACAGCTGGGCCAGACACTCCAGCCAGAGTGGTCCCTCCGTGAACATGGTGGATGGATAATGGAATTAAAGAAACCCATACTTTTAGGAGGCCTGAGGCATGTCTGAGAACGGAGCAGTTAGAGACCAAGGGCATTTCCCAACAAACCTGAAGGAGACAGGCTGCCTGACATCGGTGTGGGGGAAAGAAGCCGCCATCTCTCCATGCAGAGGACGAAGGAAGGAGCCACTTTGCAGCTGCGGCTGCAAACCCAAGTTTGGCCTGATATACAGGCCCAGGAACACACACTGCACACAACATAGAGTGTGCTTAAGTGACCAGGAGAGAGGTTTCCACAGGGGACAACTGGTCATGGAAACCCACCTGGGTCTACTCCTCCCCCACCAATCTGGCTGCTTGTAGGACTTGCTGGGAAAGATGCATCTGGTCCAGAACTCGAAAGGGTGGGGGCTGGAGAAACTGGAGACTGAACCTGAGGCCAGGAAATGTGGGGTTAGCAGGTAACATAGGGGACTAAGAATGGGGTCCCCCTCCACATGAGTGGAACCCAGGGGAGATCCCCGGGGTACCAGTCTTCCAGGATGGACCAGCAAGGACTGGACACTGGAGGTGCACTGATTTAAAATCTTCAGGCTAATGAGTATTCAACCAAGAGCCTGGAGCCTGCCTAAAATAAACCCTGCCTCCAGGAACTCCGCCTATAGGATTCCCTATCAGTCCAGTAATCCAGAGGGTGGAGCATCACACTCCAGAAGACCCCACCTAAAGCTGCTGAGAAGAGAAGCTGAGAATATTTTGAACTCCAATGGAAAGAATTATTTAACTTTTCATCAAGATTTTTTTATTTTTTCTTTTTGCAATTCTTTTTTTAGATTCTCTTTCCACTGTTTAATTATGACCTTAAAGGTACATGGACATTTATACAATTTTTTAATTTTTTTCCTTCTCATCTCTAGTATTTTTTGAAGGCAGTTATTTTACATGGATTAGCTTTTTGTGAACTAGGATGTTTGATTTGTATATTTTGGTTTTGTTTTGTCTTCTTTTCTTTTTCTTTTTTTTTTTAAATGGCTGCATGTATTTGTTTCTCCTGTTTCCCTTGATTTTCTTTTCTTCTGCTAACAACCAATCTCTATTGTTCTCTCCTTGAATCCTCCTCTAACTTTTTTCTTCTGTCTCCTCTCCTCTTCTCTCATAATCATCATATCCTATATCACTTCTGTTCTCTCCCTGTCCACCACTTGAAAATGTAAAGTCTTTTGCAAATTTGCTCTTTTTATTATAGGCAATAACTGATCATTTCTGTATATTGTGATAATTAACATTGTAGACACCATACTAGAAACTATTTAGTTTAATATTATAAATTTACAGTAATTATTTGTCTCCTCCTAAACACTGAGATACTGAAAACCTTCAGGGACACTGTCAGTCTACAGGGTAGAAACTTTACTGCCTCAGATCCATACTATTAGATGAGTAGACACACAGACAACATGAAAAAGCAAGAGAACAAATCATTCCCAAGCAAACCAAGATACTCCAATAATGGAAATCCATAGAATGTTCATAGTTACACTGATCTGTGAAGTAAAAGATGATGTAAAAGAGCAAATACAGGTAGCAAAAGATCACTTCAATAAAGAGGTAGAGATTCTGAAAAAAAAAAAAGTAGAAATCCTTGAAATGAAGGAAACAATAAACCAAATTTAAAAATTCAATAGAAAGCATCACCAACAGACTAGACCATTCAGAAGACACAGAACCTCAGGCAATAAAGACAAAATATGTAATATTGAAAATAAAGAGGACCATGGAGAGAAGGTGTTAAGAAACCATGAACAGAACTTCCAAGAATTATAGGATAACGTGAAAAGATTTATCAGGATAGATAAAGGCATGAAGATAACAAAAAGAATGCACAATCTTTTCAATGAAATAATAGAAAATTTTCCAAATCTAAAGAATGAAATGAAATGGAAAATCAAATACAAGAAGCTTACAGGATCCCCAAATGTGCAAAATTATAACCCACATCAAGGCACATTATAATGAAAATTGCCAGCACACAGAATACGAATAGAATTTTAAAGGCTGAGAGAGAAAAATATCAGATTAATCTAGGGGAAACCAATATGGATCTTTTCTCAACCCAGACCCTCAAAGCCAGGAGGTCCTGGAATAACATATACCAAGCTCGGAAAGAAAATAGGTGCCAGCCAAGAATCTTATATCCAGCAAAATTAAGCTTCAGATTTGAAGATGAAATAAAAACCTTCCATGATAAACAACAGTTAAAAGAATTTACAACCAGAAAGCCTGCACTTCAGAATATTCTCAACAAAATAGTCCATGAAGATGAAATGAAAAAAAAAAAAAAAAAAAAACAGTGAAGGGAGGAACTACACTAAATGAACAGTCAATCAAAGGAGAAACTAATTCAAACTAAAAACTAGAATTAAAATGACTGGGAACACAAATCATATTTCAATAATAACCTTGAAAATTAATGGCCTAAACTCATCAATCAAAAGTCATAGACTGGCAGATTGGATTAAAAAAGCAAGAACCAACAATTTGTTGTCTCCAAGAGACTCACCTCATAGGCAAAGACATCCACAGACTGAAAGTAAAAAGATGGGAAAAAACATATCACTCACGTGGATCATGCAAACAAGCAGGTGTTTCTACCCTCATATCAGATAAAATAGACTTTAAGCCAAAGTTAATCAGAAGGGACAAAGAAGGACATTTCTTACTACTTAAGGAAATTATACATCAACAAGACATAACAATCATAAATATTTATGCCCCAAACATGGAACATCTGCCATACATCAAGCAAACCCTTCTCAACTTCAAGAATCAAGTAGACCACAACACAATAATACTGGATGACTTTATCCCACCTCTCTCTCACTACTGGATAGATCTTCCAAACAAAAATCAAAGAAACTATAGAACTAAATAATACAATCAATAATTAAGACTTAACAGACATATATAGAATATTCCATCCCTGAATGACTGGATATACTTTCTTCTCAGCAGCACAAGGATCCTTCTTTAATACAGACTGTGTTATGTGTGCTATCACATAATGTTAGCATGCAATTGTAATATTACCTTAATATATTTTAGCATCTGTAGGGTTATTTTGAAGCTCCCTTTCCATTGATATTAATTTTTGTGTTCTTGCTTTTTTTCTGGATTGGAATTGTTTGGTTTTTATCGAATTTTAGCTGTATTATTTCTTCTCTATTTCATATATTTCTACTCCTAATTTTTTCCTTCCTATAACTTAATATTTGAAAATATTTTAAAAATAATTTGTTATTCTAGCTTATTTATGAAGCAGGTACTTTAAATTATAAATGGTCATCTGAGTACTGTTTAATCCCAGAGATCCTGATATTTTAGGCTTTTATTATCACTTAGTTCAAAGCACTTTTTATTTACTTTTCTTATGCTTTCTTCCTTGACCTCAGAGATAAGCGTGCCATTTAATTTTGAAATATTTGACATGGGGCTGGGGTTCTATTTATCTTAAGGTAATTGATTACTAATGTAATAGCAATCATTTTTAAAAAGTAATGGAAATGCTTTTTATATTGGTTGTTTTGTTACATGTCAAAACTGATCAAATTTCATAATTCAAATAATGTGCATTTTATTGTACTTGAACTTTACCTCAATAGAGCTATGGAAAAAAATTTTTTTAAAAGAGAGAGAGAGAGAGAGAGAGAGAATTTTTTTAATATTTATTTTTTAGTTTTTGGCGGACACACCATCTTTGTTTGTATGTGGTGCTGAGGATAGAACCCGGGCCGCACGCATGCCAGGTGAGCGTGCTACCGCTTGAGCCACATCCCCAGCCCATGGAAAATTTTTTTTTAATTAAAAAAAAAATAATAAAACATTCTTAACTTCCTGAAAGCACCCCTCATTGCTCTAGGAGAGTCTCAATGGGGGTTTAAACAAAACTGGTTTTATTTGTATTTATTTCTTTACTTTTGTACCAGGGATTTATCCCAGGAGTCGCTTAATCACTGAGCCACATCCCCAGCCCTTTTTGTATTTTATTTAGAGAAAGGGTCTCACTAAGCTGCTTAGGGCTTCGCTAAATTGCTGAGGTTGGCTTTGAACTCACGACGATCCTGCCTCAGCCTCCTGAGCTGCTGGGATTACAGGCATATGCTACTGCGCCCAGCACAAAACTGGGTTGTTTAATACCTGATTTCCACAGCACCTCACATCCATCAGCCTCTAGACCTGTCTTGCAGGGTGCCACCTTTGTACTATGGCTTCGTGTGACCTTTACTCTGCACATGCTCTCCTGATGTCTCTTCTTCAGCTCCTAAGGACGCTAGTCCTCCTGGCCAGGGCCCCACGTTAGTCTCCTCATTTAACTTTATTGCCTCCTTAAAAGCCCTATCTTAAATACAGTCACACTGCGGGTTAGAACTTCAACATACGAATATGGACACAGCATAATTCTACTCAGGACAGCTGGACACACAGACTGGTAGTCTTTGCTTCAGGGTGAGCAGGAGGAAAACTAGCTCCCAAGCAAATGTTGAATAAGCAAGTTTTTTCTCTGAAACATTGTGTCACTTCGGAATGTTTTCAGTCATGCCTTTAAAAACACTCAATTAGCAGAGGTTTGTTTTGTTTTTCCACATAAGGAATTTGGAGACTGATAGATCAGCCTTGTGCAACAGTTTAGGGAGCTCTTGGAGAAATGAGGCTCTTTCCTCTTTGCGGTCTTAGCATTTCTGCTTTTCGTCATTTTGACTGCAAGATGAATCCACAGCTCCAAGCATCACATCTGCGTTCAGGGCAGGACCAGGGAAGGGCTGGCACCAGCCAGGTCTGTCCTAGAGGGTAGGGAAGTCAGGCTTTGCAGACGGCTCACTAGCAGGGTTGTCTTGGACCAGAACAGGGTGACAAGCCACAGCTACAAGGCAAGGGACCTGGGAGACAGAGTATCTGGCAATAGAAACAGAATCAATCATGTACCAGTGCTTAGGATGGGCACATGTGAGCCCCCAAATAAAACTGGAGTCCTTGACCAGGTGTGGTGGTGCATGTCTATATCTCAGTGGCTTGGGAGGCTCAGACAGGGGGATCACAAGTTCGAGGCCAGCCTCAGAAACTCAGTGAGGCCCTAAGCAACTTAGTGAGACCCTGTCTCAAAATTAAAAAGAAAAAGGGATAGGGATATGACCCAGTGGTTAAGTGCCCCTGAGTTCGATTCCTGGTTCCAAAATAAATATATAAATAATAAAATTGGATTTTTTAAGGAAGGAACAGGGAGAATAGTTTGAGGTAGATAACTGTGTTCCACAGACCGCCAAGTCTATATGAGGGACACACAGAATCCTCCTGCAAAATTCATACACCTGCCTAAGCAGAGTCAAAAGATTCCCCTTTCTGCTCCCAGAGCCCTGCAGAGGCCTTGATGTTGGCCTGGATCACCTGGCTAAGAAGTTGCTTGGTCTACAGTCCTTTGTTTCTCGTTTGAGGCATAGCCCCAAAGGGCAAGGAACGTGAAGGGGCCAATCTTCTTGCCCTGACTGTTCTTTCCTCACAATACTTTGAGGAGGAAAGAACTCGTTTTTCATGTTCTCTGAGTGGATGAGATTACCACATTTCCACTAGCCCATCCCCTCCCCTTGGACTCCCGTTCCATAGTTTCTCTGGTTGCAGACAGGGTCTCTGGAGTGAGAGAAACCAGCTCACCAATATGAGAACCTAGCTAGTATTTCAAAATATCATAATGGTATAAAATTAATGCAGATATACTTGAGAAGAAGAAATCTTTACTATGCAGATACAGAGATCTCACATGGACCCCACAGACAGGGAGCCAGAAATGACAGGATAGAGTCAATCCCCCTCACAATCCTTTACAATAACTAACATGACATTTCTAAGCTTCAAATATGGATTCTCAGGACAGAAACAGGTAGCCCAGCTTGGGTCCTGACGAGGGGAGTGGGATCATGAGGATCAAGCGTGGCTTCCAGAGGACACCCAGGTGGGAAAGGACCCTGGGGAGCAGGTGTTTTTAGAAGGAGAAATGGCTTCTGGGTTAGGCAGACACCTTTCAAATTGTCCACTCCAATGGAGACCCAAATAACTGATGAAATAGGAAATACCTTGTTAAGTATGAGAACTGTCTAACCAAAACATTTTAGCCAATATTCAGTGAAAATACGAAGCTTTTCAAATATTTTCACGTAGTATGGCAGTATTCAGTTGATCTGCCACTTCTATCTACCACCGTTAATTCTTTTGTGGGACATTGATATATCCCACCTCTCTTGCACAAGAGTTATGAGGTGGCAATGGATCTTATAGATATAATAAAAGCACAAGCAAGAAAAGAAATAGATAATTGTACTTCATCAGAATGAAAAAATTTTGTGCATCGAAGGACATTTTCAGGAAACTGAGATGTAGCTCAGGGGTAGAGTGCTTGCTTAGAGTGTATAAGGCCCTGGGCTTGATCCCAGCACATAAAAGAAATAAAAAAGGAGGAGAAGGAGGAAGAGGAGGAGGAGGAGGAGGAGGAGGAAAGACTGAAGAGACAATTACAAAATGGGAAACATATTTGGAAGTCATATCTCCAGTATGTGTTTGATACCCAGGATATATAAAGAATTCCCACGATTAACAAAAAGACAAACCAATTTCAAAATGGGCAAAGGACTTGAATATACATTTATCCAAAGATATAGAGATGGCCAATGAGCACAATGACACTCAAAAACTTAGTCATTAGGAAAACGCAAATCAAAACTACAATGACATACCACTTCATATCTTCTAGATGGCCATAATTGGTGGTGGGGGTAAAGAGATTTTTGTAATTAAAAAGAAATGTATTGATGAGGATATAGTGAAATTGAAACCCTTGTGCATTCCTGATAGGAATGTAAAATGGTACAGTCACTTTGGAAAAGTTTGTTTTCCTTAAAAAAGTTAAATACAGAAATTCATTTCTAGATGTGTACTCAAAAGAACAAAAAAAAAAAAAGAGGGGCTCAAACAAATTCTCACATGCTCATGTCACTGAGCATAATTCACAATAGCCAAAAAGTGGAAATAGCGTCAACAGCGGATAAACAAAATACAGTATAGGCAGACAATGGAATATTATTCAACTGTAAAAAGTAACGAAGTTCTGATTCACACTATAACTCAGATGAGCCTTGAAAACATGTCAAGCAAATTAAGCCAGACACAGAAGGACAAATATTATATGCTTCCACTTATGTGAAATATCTAGAAGAGACAAATTCTAGAGGGTAGAGTAGAGGTTAGCAGGGTAGGAGGAGGGGAAAATGGAGGGTTGTTTGTTTTTGTTTTTCCAGGGGGGGGGGTCAGAATTTCTATTCATGGTATTGGAAAAGTTTTGGAAGTAGATAGCATTGATGATTGTGCAACTTTATGAAAATAACCAATGCCACCAAATCATACACTTAAAAGTTGATATAAAACGGCATATCTTAAGTTGTATATGTTTTACCAAAAGTTTTTGAGAGTCATGAGGAGGTCGGATGAGAATTCTCTGCACTAAGGTGCATGACCCCCCCAGCACGGGAGGCAGGTCTGCTGAAATTGCCTTATCATTAGTTCTGTTCACTTTCTCAATGAGAAACAAACAAGCATCTAAGCAGAAGGGGAAAAGATGCAAAATATTGTGGCTGGGGATGCATTGAGCCCAGTGGTCGTGTGCCTGCCTAGCATGTGTGAGGCACTGGGCTCAATAATCAGCACTGCAAAGCAAACAAACAAAAGAAGTGAGGGATTAGGGAAATATCATACTGTAATTATCACAAAATGTAATTAAAGGGTAAGAGGAGATGATGTGTGGCAACGTTCCCCTTTAAGACATGTTAATGTTATTGGACGCTTATCTCTGGTTAAAAATAGGCTGCATGCATTGTGTGTTAAGTTAAGCAGGGTCTTTGCATCTAAGGATGTGTCAGGTATTTTGGGGTGGTTGAGTTCCTTGGATTGAAAGGAATTCACTACGTTACAACTACAGTCAATAGACTCAGATCTATTTCTGTTGAATGTCTCAACTAATACCATCACTAGGATCTTACTACATGATTATGCTTGATCCAGCAATTCCAATCCAGCTCATAGAACTTTTCTTCATAATACCCCAAAGTGGAAATGACCCAATAGCCATCAACTAATGAATGGATAAATCAATATGGTATAGCTGTACAAGGAAATGCAGTTCATCCACAAGAAGAAACAAAGTCTGGGATACACGCTACAACATTCCAGAACTTCAGAAACATTATGTGAGTTGAAAGAAGCCAGGCACGATAAACCACTTATAGTATGACTCCACTTATGTGAAATGTCCAGAATAGGCAAATTTATACAGGCAGAAAGTAGGTTAGTGGTTGGCTGGGACTGAGGGAAAGAAGGAAATGAAAAGTGACTTCTAATGGATATGGGGTTTCTTTTTGGTCCATCTTGCAATTCTATGAATGTGCTCAAAAAACCCTGGATTGTATACTTTGAGTGGATTGCCTGGCACGTGAATTATATCTCAATAAAGCTGTTGCCACACACACAAAAAAGTAAACTGAAGAGGTCTCTGTAACCCCCTATATGTGAAGACTGATAGAAAGTGAGGCCCCGAGGGTATTTGTGAATCTCTTCTGCTGCACTGTATAATCCCTATGGCTTTTAACAGTGCTCTAGTTTTTAAAGAAGTGGTTATTTGGAATAGCATTCCTAAGATGAAAACACATGCATTGAATTAAATTAAACAAAACACAAAACTCTAAATTACAAAAACCTGCGTGTATTTTACAACCCATGATGAGTGGTTTCGATTGCCTTTGACAGATAATTTATTTAGGGAGATGCAGAGAGAAAATCACCCTTCTTGAGTTACATTCATGTAATCTTTTAAAACAGCTTTATTGAGATGTAATTCACATAGCATACATTTCACCCATTTAGAGTATACAATTCAATAGTTGTTAGCATATTCACAGTTGGGCAACCATCACCACAACCAGTTTTAGAACGTTTTTATTCACTCCCACCAGAAAAAGCCCAGTCCCTTTAGCTCTCACCTCTCATTCCCCCCTCCCAAACCCCCAGGCCTGGGCAACCACTAATCTTTCTGTTTGTTACAGATTTGCCTACTCTAGACATTTCACATAAATGGGATCATATCACATGTGGTCTTTTATGACTAAGTTTCTTTCCTTAGCATAATGTTTTCAAGGTTTACCCCCGTTTCAGGACCTATCAGTACTTTATTCCTTTTGGTAGATATCCCATTGTATGGCTAGGCCACATTTCATTGTGCCTGCTTCAGTTGGCAGTTTTCAGTTCTTGTCTATGATGAGCAATTGCTTCTATGAACATTTGTGTTTATGCAGGAGTTATGTTCTCAACTTCCTCGGTAGACACTTAACGGAATCAGATTGCTGGATCCTGCACTAAGCTCCCTTTTGGGGGGAGGAACTGCCAGAATGTTTTCCAAAGTGGCCGCCCCGGCAGTGCCCAAAGGTTCCCATTGCTCCACGACCTTGCCAGCACTTGTTATTATCTGTCTTTTATCATAGCCACCCCAGTGGGCAGGACGTGGTATCTCAGGGCAGTTTTGACTGACATTTCCCTGATCGCTAATTATGTGAAGCATCCTGCCTGCAGATTCCTTTTAAATTCTCTCTCCTCTCTGTGTCCCCTACCCCTGGGGATTAGGCTCTCATCCTGCATGTCTCCTAACTGGTCTTTCCATCTTCCATCCTGCTCCCTAAAATGTAGTCTCAGATCGCATCACTTTCTGCCTAATACCTTGAATGGCCTCCTACTGCCCCTGGGGTGAAACCTGCATTTCTGAGTAAGGCAAGCAAGACCCTTTCTCCAACCTACACCCTTACCCCATGACCTTCCCTCCCCTTGTCAACCTTTCCCAGAAATGTCTACTGGCAGCACCCATTATTGAAAGCACAGCTTAAATAGAATCATAAAAGGGAAGCTTGCCTAATAATCCCACCAGAGAGAGCCCTCAAACTGCAGAATTCCAAGGTAATTTACATCAAGGTCAATATTAAGTACAGCCCCAGGGCAGAATCCAGCCCACCACCTGCTTGCTACATTGCAGGCACTAAGAATGATTATTATGTTTTTGAATAATTGAAAATAATCCCCCAATACACTATTTCATGATACAAAGTCAGTATCCATAAATAAAGTTTTATTGAAAGGCAGCCGTGCTCATTTGTTTGCATATTATCGATGGCTGCTTTTGTGATACGAGAGCAGAGTTTGGTAACTGCAAGAGGTATGGCCCACAAAGCATAAAATATTTACCCTCTGGTTCCTTACTGAAAAAGTTTGCCAAACCCTGTTTTATATGAATGGTACCCTGGAGTGGTGCAGGGTACAACCTATGTGGATATTCCCCAGCAGTCCTGCCTCCGGGCTACCCTGCAGCTCTCTTCAGACCTCTACCATGGTACTTATCTTCTTTTCCAGAGACCCTGTGCTCCAAAACCTGGGTCTTGCTCATCTTCCAGGATATAGCCCAGGGTCTGGCACAGAGAAGAACCTCAATAAATATGTACATCACTGCATTGAATTAAATATTTCCTGGATGCTGAAAATGAGCTCATAAAATGCTATAACTATTTCAGGATTAATATAACGCCAAAGTGAAAATGATGGTTCTACTGCTGGCGAACTTCTAGATCTGTTGCTTGCAACTTTACAAAGCATGCCACATCCCAGTGTGGTTTTCTTCCAGAAAAGTGCTCATTGGCACATTTTGTAGAGTCAGATTAAAATCGCCGAGGTTGGGGGGGTTGGTGTTGAAGATGTCTTAACACCCACTGAAGAGACCGGCCACAGCTGAGGCTGCACAGAGTTGGAATGGAGAGCCCAGCATCTGGACAGGGATCCATCTGATGGCATTGCCTGATCTTGGTTAGGAGATGGATTTAGAATAAAAATTCTTACAAGAGTGTGGTGATGCACATCTGTAATCCCAGCAGCTCAGGGGGCTGAGGCAGGAGGACTACAAGTTCAAAGCCACCCTTAGCAATTTATCGAGGATCTCAGCAACTTAGTGAGAACCTGTCTCAAAATTTAAAAAAAAAAAAAAAATACGAAGGGCTGGGGATGTGGCCCAATGATGGTTAAGCATCCCTGGGTTCAATCCTCAGTACAAAATAAAAGAAAACCAAAAAAATTTACCAATCAACAAGGGTTTCCACAGACCTTTTGTGACTCTTGGTGTTTCTTTAGTTTCCCTAAAATTGATTCATTACCTTGCAGGAGAAACGTCCCAACCTCAACATGAATTAGAAAGTCCTTCAAGATCCTATCTACCTACCTCTCTCCCTTCAGTTTTATATTCCTTCAATTCCCCTTCACCTTTACCAACCCTGGGCCTCCATGCCAAACAAATTAAATTTAAAAAGTAACAGCCAAGATTTCTTTGCTGTTTACCATTTGCTAGGCAATTTTAAGTAATTTCTTTTAAAATTATTTAATTACCTCATTCAAAGTTTTATCAAGAAGGTATAATTGTAAGTTTCATTTTATAGATGAGGAAGCTGAGCCCAGAGAGGATAAGTAATTTGCCTGAGGTCACACAGCCAGTGAAGTGGGAGTTAGAATTTGAACAAAGGCAGTCTTTTAGTCTGACTTTCAGTTTTTTTGTGTTCCATCCTCTGTCTGTCCTGCAGCATTTGCATTTTAGTTCTTTCTTCCGAATACAATCTCCACTCTACCCGACTAACTCCATTCATTCTTAAAATTTGAGCTAAAACCACCTCTGGGGAGCCTCCACAGTTTTCCTAGTCTGTTTCAACTGTTACTCCACAGCAGAGAGAGCTCTGCTTCCCCTCCATAGTACTTATCACGCTTGATTGACAGAGCTGCTTACTGTCCCATCTCCCCCACCAGACTGCAGGCTCTGTAAAACCTGGGAACATGCACGGCAGGCTCATGTGAATTGTGTCCTCTTGTGCCAACACTTGACTTGGGTTCTTAATGCTTGTTTGTGGGGTGAATGGATTTGGCAGTGAACTCCTCTGGGTGAAAAAAGTCAAATCAGGTTTTCATGCTATTGTAAAACCTATGTGCTTGGGAGGAAGGGAAGGAGAGAGACCAAGCAGGAGCCCTTAAGTTGGTTTTTGTTTTTGTTCTTGGTACCAGGGACCGAATCAGGAGCTCTTAACCACTGAGCAACATCCCCAGCCTTTGTTAAATTTATTTTATTTTGAGGCAGGTTCTCGATAAGTTGTTGAGGGCCTCGCTAAATTGATGAGGCTGGCTTTGAACTTGCTATCCTCCTGCCTTAGCCTCCCAAGTCGTTGGAATTATAGGTGTGCCCCACTGTGCCCGGTGGGGGAGCCCCTATATTGTAAATGATACATAGTGTTCTTTCATCTGCTCCCATAAATCACCCCCAGAACTCATTGTATGCTTTTAGCACAAATCTAAATCAGTGGTCATCAGCTATAACAACCCAACAGCTCCAAGAAGTTTCCCTTCCAGTCCTTCAGCCAACCCTGCTGGAATCAGAGCCACTGAGAAGCCAGGGACTCCATGATGTTGATTCCACTGTGCAGTGGATGATTCTTGCTGTAAACCATCCACCGACCCAGGACAACCTGAATGATGTGACACTATTAGTGCAAGGAAGAAGGGGGTGAGATAGACCCATATAGCTTGTGCTTCTAGAAAGAAGCAGGTCGAAACAATATCAACCAAATTATACAGTTACAATATCAGGTGCTTATGCAAAGAATCCAACTAATATGTATAATTTAATGCACCAACAAAAAAAAAATATGAAAAAAAATGAAGCAGGACATTTGCTAACAGTGGTTGTCCTGAAAGACTGACTACAGGAAACGCCTGGGAGGGAGAAGTCCATTTTTCCAGCAGACCCTTTGAAAATGCTGGAATTTTATTTATTTTATGGGCATGCACCGTCTATTTAAACACAATTGAAACGTTGGTTTTTAAAACTGAAAGTAGGGAGTCAGGACAGTTGCAGGCTTCCTAACTGGCTCAGGGGTTCCTGCCCTCAGAGCCTCTGAAGAGGTGGCCTGGGCTGATGGCCAGGCACATTTCAGCATAGGTTGGCTGAAGGGTTGGCACGTCCTTGATGGCCCTGGGCACATTTCAGCAGGCTGGCTAATTAGCCAAGAACAGTTCACTGCCTCCTTCTCCTGACACTGCAGTTCCTACACCTTCTTGGGATTTTAGCTCATCTCAACTTTCCCCCAGTGACTCACGGAGGGGTGTTTCCCAGGGCAGGGCTGTTTGCATTATTAGGAAAGGTGGCACCACTGTAGGATCCTGAATCTGGCCAATTACACCACCTAATTAAGAACCCCCGCCAGTGTGGAGGGCTGGGAGCACTCTCACTTTCTAATTGCTGGGGGTTTTTTGTTGTTGTGTGTGTGTGTGTGGGGGGGGGTTATTATTATCACAAGTCTGTATTCTAATGTTCACAATGTATATTCATTATTTTTGCAAACAAAGAACTTTAAAGGCATAAACAGCACCTGAAAAAACCCCAGGTGGATCCAGTTATTCTACTTTTGTAGAAGTCTTGCAGAAGAGGCCCCTGCCCTTAAGATACCCAGGGCTGCAAAGGAGGCAGCACCCATCCACAGGGCTCTCCAGAGATTGAAAAGCACAGTCAGAGCTGGGCATGGTGGCACATGCATACCTGCAATCCCAGGTGCTTGGAAGGCTGAGGCAGGAGGATTGCAAGTTTGAGGCCAGACTTGGCTATTTAGTGAGACCCTATCTCAAGAAAAAAAAGAAAAAGAAAAACAAAACAAAAAAAACCTAGCTCAGGGCCTGGGATTGTAGCTCAGTGGTAGAGCGCTTGTCTAGCATGTGTGAGGCCCTGGGTTCAATCCTCAGTACCACATATAAATAAATAAAATAAAGATATTGTGTCCATCTACAACTAAAAATATTTTTTTTAAAAGCAGCTGGGTTAAAGCCTGTGCCACAGGCAAGAGGGAGCTTTAGGCTGGGAGTACACTGGTCTGCAGGGAGCTCGAGTGTCCTTGAATTGTTTTCTTCTTTGCTTTCGGCATATTTAAGTGTCATATGATCTTCTAACAAACATTCCAAACTTGACTTTTGATTTTTCCTACTCCACTCTGAGCATACACACCCTCACTCCCTCTGCCTGCCTGGATTTTACTCTTAGTTTGGGTTTCTATGACAAAGTACCATACAGCGGGTGGCTTATAAGCAGTAGAAATTTATTTCTCACACTTCTAGGAGCTAGGGGTTCAAGACCTCTGGTGAGGACTGGGTTGCAGACGGCTGATTTCTCCTTGTGTTCTCACACGTCAGGCTGGAGAGATCTCTCAGGGTCTCTTTCACTAGGGCACTGCTTTTGCTCTTGAGGGCTTCCCCTTTCATGACCTAGTTACTCCCCAAATGTTCCCCTGCTAATGTCATCACACAGGGGACGAGGGCTTTAACCTCAGGGTAGGGGCATAAACAGCCTATTGCACCATCTTAATAAATGGCTCAAGAAGACACTAAGGTGCTTTGATTCTTCCTTATCTCTTACCACCCCTTCCCAATCAATAGCTAATCCCACGCACTTCATTTCTGGAATGTTGTTTCCAGTTCACCCCCGTCTCCACACCTAAGTTCCAGCTGAGACCCAGACCGTCTCTTGCCTGGGTCACTGTGACAGCCCCTCACTGCTGCCCCCCAGACCCTGCTCTTCCTGCTCTCTGACCCCTCTTGGACTTAGCAGCCAGGATGCTCTTGCCCAGACACACCTAGTTACTTGTTTGCTTGAACTCCGATGGCTCCCCAACATCTGTAAGATAAAATAGAAACTCTGTAATGTGACCTACAAGATTGTACCCAAACTTGCCTCTTGCTGTTTCCCACTACCCAGCCCTCCCACGCAACCTCCATGAGGTTTTACTCATTTATTTATTTTGGTACTGGAGACTGAACCCAGGGGTGCTTAACCTCTGAGCCACCACCCCAACCCTCTTATATTTTTTTGGTACCAATTTTGTATTTTATTAGAGACAGGGTCTCACTGAGTTGCTTAGCACCTCTCACTGTTGCTGAAGCTGGCTTTAAAAGTTGTGATCCTCCTGTCTCAGCCTCCCAAATTGCTGCGATTATAGGCGTGCACCACCGCATCCAGCCTCCCCAGCCCTTTTTATTTATTTATTTATTTTTTGAGACAGGGTCTTGCTTTAAGTTTCTTAGGGCCTCACTAAATTGCCAAAGTGGATCTCAAATTTGTAATCCTCCTGCCTCAGCCTCCCCGGTCACTAGGATTACAGGTGTGTACAACCACACTTTCACTACTTCTGAAACCGCACTTTCATGCTTCTGAAACATCTTTGCTCATGCTTGGTACCCTGGGATCCAATTTCTTCACTAGAATCAGTTCCTTTTCTGGTTCCTCACCTCCTCCTCAAATAGTATCCACCTGACCCTGTCTACAGCTTCTAGTAAAGAAAACTAAGATTTCACTTCCTCATCCAACTCTCCCTTATTGATCCATCACTATCACTAAACTTGACAAATCACCCAGTAGAATATTTTTTTTAAAAAACTCAACAAATTTTGGGAGGGTGATTTGATGATGTTTAAGGGGACCCAGGAAACAGTGCCAGTGGGGTGCCTTAGTGAAGCACAGAAGCATGCCTTAGGAAGGCTGCCCCAGGCTGGCCACTTCCTGAGGACCTGGCCAAGGTCACCACTGTGAGGTGCTATGTTGGGTGACAGCTCCTGAGTCATGGCTCATTCTGGTGGAGGGTCCTCATGTTCAGAAGCATGTGTGGCTAGTAATAACTAGCTCTCAGGATATCACCTCCACGGCTCCACTTCCTCTGGCCACTGAGTTTTGTTAGTTGTGAACATACATACACCCAGACGTGGTGGCACATGCCTATAATCCCAGCAACTAGAAGGCTGAGGCAGGAGGATTGCGAGTTCCAGACCAGCCTCAGCCACTGAATGAGGCTCTCGGAAGCTTAGTGAGAACCTGCCTCAAAAAAAAAAAAAAATCTTAAAAAGGGCTGGGGATGTGGCTCAGTGGTTAAGTGCTCCTGGGTTCAACCCTGGATAATGCCCCCACCCCATCCCTTCAAAATACATACATATACATACATGCATTTTTTTTCTGTATTGGGGATTGAACCCAGGATCACTCTACCACTGAGCTGCACCTCTTTCCTTTCTATTTGTTTGTTTGTTTATTGGTTTTGAGACAGAGTCTAAGTTGTCCAGACTGCCCTCAAGGTTGCAATCCTCCTGCCTCAGCCTCCTGAGTCACTGGGATTATAGTTCTGCACCACCACATCTGGCTCCTAAATATATTTTTGAGTGGTTTATTGTCTAATCCAACTCTTGTCAAAATCGGTGTCAACAAACACATGCACGGCTCTGTCCCACTGAATCCACATTTGAAGATCTGCAGACAAGACGGTGGTCAAGGGCTGTCTTAGCATGCTGTTGAGGGTGGGTCATTTTCTGAGCCAGACCAAATTGCTTTGGTTGCTAAGTAGTGGAAAAATTGTCTGAGGCAAGGATTGTGCAATGAGGCCTCACCCTGACTACCTCAATGTAGCCGTGCCACTTGCTGAGATGGTCACATGTGCAGACAAACACCTGTAATTAGTGTTGAGTTTGGTGCAGAGGGATGTCACAGAATTCTTGTGTGAGTGCCAAGAAAGGGGCAGGCCTGGAGACAGGAGACTCCTGGCTCACCCTATGAACTCAAGGGCAGACTCCACTTCCTAGATGTCCCCTAGTCTTGAGCTCTGAAAGACCCCAAGGAAACTGTGAGGCTGAGGCCCACTGAGGGTCAAGGAGACTGCAGTGCTGAGGGAGGAGAGTGCGTGGTGGCTTTGTAGTGCCTTTTGAAGTATTGCTCAAGCGTGTGCACCATGACCCTCGGCCTACTTCTGATTTGTCTTTGCACGTTAGTAATTAGTATGTGGAGCAGCCTGGCTGACTCACCCAAGTGACTGAGAAGTCCTCTCTCTGCAGGAAGCCCGGATTCTGGGATTTGGGTCCACTTTGGGAGAAAAGTATGTGAGACCAGTTTAGAGTATTCCAGGCCATCTCGAAGGTGTCACTGGACAAGGATCTCAACGTTCCATCTACTTAACAGATTTGTCTATTTGTTTTAATAAAAAGAAGGAGGAAGAGCCAAGGTGTTTATTCCAGCTACAGAGAAGGCTGAGACAGGAGGATTGCAAATTCGAGACAAGTCTGGGCAACTTAGCGAGACCATGTCTCAGAATAAAAAAAATAAAAGGTTCTGAGGTTATATCTCAGTGGTAACTCCTCCCTGCCCCAAACCCGGGTTTGGTCCCCAGTTCTCTGGAGGAAGGGAGAAGCAGGAGAGGGGAAGGAGAAGGAAAGGAAAGAATTCCTGTTTTTACCTTCCAGGATTATAAGAATTGTTGCCCTCAAATCCAAATTCTAAAAGTTAGATATTAAATAAGGATCTGTAGATATTAGATACCATTAACACAAAAATTTCTCCACTCTAACATCTTAAAAATTCCATGAATCTCTCTCTCTGGGCATGGTGGTGTGCATGCCTGTATTTCCAGTGACTCAGGAGGCTGAGGCAGGAGGACCACAAGTTAGAGGCCAGACAGGGTCATGTAGCAAGACCCTCAGCATCTTAGCGAGACTCTGCCTCAAAAATTAAAAATAAAAAGGACTGGGGAGGCTGGCGTTGTAGCTCAGTGGTACAGCGCTTGCCTTGCATACGTGACACACTGAGTTTGATCCTCAGCACCACATAAAAGTAATGATAAATAAAAATAAAGATTATTGTTTCCACCTACAACTAAAAAATAATTAAAGAAGTTAAAAAAAAAAAAGGACTGGGGATGTAGCTCAGTGGTTCAATCTCAGTATCAAAATGAAAATAATAATAATAGTTAATTAATGAAATTTCATGAATCTCAGATTTGTGTCCCTCAAATTTGTTCAGAAAAGTAAGAATGGAAAGTGTAACTCTAGAATTCCCTAAAATGAAAAGACAGAGGCTGTAACTTGCTGAATTGATGTTCCAAAGGAGAAGTAGGAAGAGGGTAAAAGACTTCCGTTAACCCCTCCTTCTGCAAACACTCGCCTCCCAGAGCCTCTCGGTGACAAGGGCAAAGGGGTCCAGGGTTTCGGTTTTCAGAGGTGGAGTCATTTGCAGGTGCCCTCTGCCCACTTCCTTCTCTTCTGTAGTTGACTTTCCTGTGCCCTTGACTTTCAGCCCTGCAACACTTCCCCATTCGTTTCTCACCCTTCCTGGGGCTTTCCTCCTTTAGTTACCTCCTAGTTACACCCCCACGAATGCATGCCAGTCACCAGGAAATGTCTTCAGCAGTCCAGTCCCAATCTGACCTCTATTTGTGCTACTATGTTTAGCTTCTCCCCAGCCCACTTCTCTGTACCCCTCCAGCATGTACCCTGCACCCCCAAACACTGCCTTCCACTCCTCACCTTCTCCCACCTCCTCTCCAGGTCCGGGGATGCCTTCTCCCTTGAGATGTGCACCCCATGCCGAATTCCCAACTCTTCCACAGACTCACCTCTGATCGTCCTCAAATTATTTGTGCAAATAATTTGTGAGATGGCAAATTCTCTAAGGACAGGGACAAGAGCTCATGCATTTTTCTATTCTCCACCGAACTTAGTAGAGGTAGGAAAACTATATGTTTTTTATTAGTGAATGATTTTTTTTTTTGAACTTGGGATTGAAACCAGGGGTGCTCCACCACTAAGCCACATCCCCAGACCTTTTTAGCTTTCATTTTGAGACAGGGTCTTGCTAAGTTGCTTTTAGGTCCTTGCTAAATTGCGGAGGCTGGATGCTAACTTGGCATCTCCTGCCTCAGCCTCCTAAACAGAGCAGCTGGGATTATGGGCATGCTCCACTGCACCTGGCTGTGAATGTATGAATGATTTATTTATTTATTTATTTATTTATTTATGGTGGTGCTGGGGATTGAACATGCTAAACTTGTGCTCTTACCACTGAGCCACACCCTCACTCTGAATGAATTTTTAAAGAACTGCTTTTTTCTCTCTCTCTGTTCAATTGTTAAGTCCCACCTCCAAAACAAAGAAAAGAAACTAATCTCTTTATAAAACAGGGGAAAGAGAGAAAGGACTTATATCTGAAATGTTTACTAGGCCCTGAAGTTTTCTTTTTATTTGATATTGAAATTTACTTTTGGCATTATAATGAATTATGTTTATTTTTAGTATTTGAAAATATCTTTATTATAAAGTCATAAAGTTAATTATTTAAAAAATTAGAACAATATGCAAATATGTCACATAGGAATAGAAATATCCCTTGCCCCAGGCTACTCTGTCAGGGTTATGGAGGGAAAGTCCCGCCTGGGGGTTCCTATTGACCAACACAGATGTACACAAAGATAGTGCAGGTTCCCAATAAACCCCACTCCTTTTCTTTCCTTCTGAGAATCATATAAAGTCAACGAGATCTTTGTAATGCAGAGTTTGCAAACACTGCAATTTGATGAGCTGGTCATCTGTGCTGCACTTGTCATGTTGTGACACTAAATAACCCCTCTGGCAATTTTATACCTCAGAAGTAGCGGAGTCTTCAGGGTCTCTGTAACTGTGTGCTGTAGAGGCTGGCAGTGTGAGCGAGGTAAAGCTGTGGCCGGAAGCAAACTTGTGGGTGTTAAGAATTGTGAAAGGAGCCAGATGTGAAGATGCGTGCCTGTAATCCCAGCAACATGGGAGGCTGAGGCAGGAGGCTGCAAATTTGAGGCCAGACTTGGCAACTTAATTAGACCCCATTTCAAAAATAAATAAATAGGGCTGCAGGGTGAAGCTTAGTGGTAGAACATCCCTGGGTTCAATCCCTAGTCCCCCCTCACCACCACACACACACACACACACACACACACACACACACACAAACACTTTCTCTCTCTCTCTCTCTCTCTCAATTAAAGGCCCTGTGTTCAATTTCTAGTACTGCAAAAAAATAAAATAAAATAAAAGTGTAAGAACTAAGAAAGTTTTGGCAATTTTGCCTTACTTGCAAGCTACCTCATTTTTCTACCAGTTTCGTGGATGCTGGCTGAAGACAAAAAACCCCTGGGTCAGAGGCAAAGGATCTTATTACTTACAATGATAGCAATAGCAGAATATTACCATTTTCTTGCGTCAGTTCCCCAAGCTCCAAGTTCCACAGGATGATATAGAGTCAAGTGACACATATACTTGCAGTGGGTTACATTAAAAAAGAGCATCTCTACACTTCACTTAGGAAACACAAATCTTTTTAATGGGCAGTAAGCACACCTCCCATTTGCTGTGGTGTGAGACACACTCTACACCATCCAAGGCGGTGAGCATACCTGCTCTTTGCTCTGGAGGGAGACACTTTCTTTCTTTTTTTTTTTTTTAATTTTTTATTGTTGGTTGTTCAAAACATTACAAATTTCTTGACATATCATATTCCACACTTTGATTCAAGTGGGTTATGAACTCCCACCTTCACAAGGGAGACACTTTCTATCTGCAAAGGCTGTTCATTACACAAACATCCTTAAAATGACTCTGTAACAAAGGCAATCAGTGCCTCTATTCTATCTGAAGACCCTTAGACACCTATCTCCCAAAAGCAGGTTTCTACTTTGGCTGATGCTTTGGGTTAATTGACAAGGATTGGAACCAGTACATGGCTGCAAATTCAAATCAATATTTACTGGGTACTTCTCAGTTGGGAAGGGTAGGATACTCAGAAAACAAATTAAGAAACTAAAAAGCCTTTTTGAAGAGGCAACAAATAAACCAAGATCCGAATTACTTGGCCATGTGAAAGGTGAAGGTAAAAAAAGGTCAGCTCCCCTAGAGGAGAAGTGTGGACTTTAGTGTTGTGAAAATCCAGGGTAGGTTTACAGCAGAGTTCTGGGTTACATGATTAAAATGGAATTAAAAATGCTCAAAGGGACACTTCCTTGTTCTAGTGTCCAAGGCTTTAGACTATTCAGCCAAAGTCAGTTACAAACTGACTCTGCTAGTGAGTCCTTAGGGAGAGGCAGAAGCCCACCTCTGTCTGGAAGCGGATGGTATCCCCTACATTCACAGAAAGGACATTCAGATGACAACCATGGAACAGAATGAGTTGAGCTGACCTTGAGTTCTCAACTTCTGGAGTGTGGACTTCTTCATAGCTGATCCTGTCTGGGTTAAGAAACATGCATAGTCCTGGGGAAATGACCCTTTGCTTCATCGAGGGGCAGTTGCTTAGCCTAATATACCAGACAGCCTGGGGTTCCATCTTAAGCTTTTGAGTGACCGTACCTGTTTAGGTCTGTGAAGCGGAGATAACAATGGTGCCTTTCTGAGGGTCCCAGAAGCATGGGAAGGGCTAGCACAGTGCCTGGCCCAAAAGCAAGGATTCAGCCCCTGCTCACTGTCCAAAAATGAAGTGGCGCAGAGAGCAAGCCTGTAATCTGAAGGCTCGTGGGAGGAAAGCATGGCTTCAGCTGTCATTTCTAGCAGGTTTGTCAGGGTCAGGGACTTGAAATAGAAAGCGATAAAGAAATAAAAGGCAATAGGGAGGCAGAGTGGTAGAAAGAAATGGACTTTAGACGCAGGCAGACCTCAATGGGAAGGCCGGCTCTACAACCCTAGCCATAATGACCTTATTTGGGCAAGTTCCATTCTAGAACCTTATTTCCTCATTCATGGAATGGAGAAAGCAACAGACCTCTTAGGTTATAAGACTGAGTTAATATAAAGGCCCTGGCCCATGGTAGATGTCCAGTAAACAGCAATAGTCTTCTTAGAACTCTTCCCACCCCCTCAGGAAGATTTGTACAAACAGAACCAGAAAGAGGATATATCACTTGCCTGAGCTCTTTTCCAGCTCCCAGGCCATCGTGTGACCCCATCCCGGTGGGTCCCTGTGACCCAGCTTCCTGGAGATGGAAGGAAGACTTATGGAGAATCCTTCCTTAGGGAGGAGTGGAGAAATCTAATCCTGTTGGGAGTTTTGTCCACTCCCTGGAAGAGCTTACATCAATTAATTTAATGGACTCTTTGTTTGCAGGCTCAGCCAAGGAGCAGGAGAGGACTGTATCTGTTTATTTGCTTTTCCCTTTCACTACCTGGGTTTCTCCATTGCATATCCTTATATGACTCTGAGGCCCTCAGTGTTAAGAGATCTTTGCCTGCCCCTCTGTGTTGCCAAAGCAACAAGATATAGAAGGGTGCCAGGTGCATAATGTCCTCCCTTGTCCCTCAATACCCAGAAAAAAGAAAAAAAAAATGTGACCACTCAGATCGTTTACTCTTTCCAAGAAAAAAAAACACCCTGTAATTAGCATAATTTTTTAAAACCACACAAAAATGATTTGAAAGCTGCTGAATGAAAGACATATTTAACAAGAATCCTACTTAGCCTGGGCTTCTGCTTCATAGCTCAGCCTGGAACACACGATCATGGCCTTCAGGTCTTACGATACTTATGCGGCTGACAAAGGCCCTCTAGAAATATGACAGACCCTCCTGGACATTCCCTTCCCCTGGCACCAAGTGTCTGAGTTGAGTGGCAAGGGCTTGGTTCTTCACTATAGGAATATCTTATTTTCTTGAGCCGAAAATGTAGCATCCTGCGAGGGATTGAAAAACCTCAAATCTATTTTCATGGAAATATCTTGGGCTTTTCTACTACATTTTGTTCTATTAGGAGAAGGCTGTACCACTAATTAGAGAAGGAAACACTTAAACTGGGCAGAAGAACCCAGTATTTTTTCTGTGTTCAGAAAATTATTTGGTTAACAAATTAGCTCCAGCAAAAAAAAAAAAAAAAAAAAGAGAGAGAGAGAGAATTGAAGAATTATCTACAAATTGAGAACTTTTCAGTGTTTAGCATTTTTGGCTATGAGTGGAGCTCAATGATGGTGTGTGGGCTACGATGTGAGAGGTCCTGGCTCAATCCTGAACACCATTAAAAAAAAAAAAAATTCTAGAATCTCTTGTAGATATCCTTAACGCGATGATCTCTGGTTTTCTTTTTTTCTAATTGTTTTTCTTCCTACAACTTGCTTTTAAGGACTCTACAAAGTGTGATCTCAAAGTGACAAGGTATGAACACAAATTCTAAGGAAGTCAATCACGACGAAATGAAGATGAAGGAAATTCTCTCTGAAGGTATGTGTCAAGTTCCTAGAGAGGTGGTCTTCCCAACCCACTCCTGGTCACAGAGGTGGCCTCCCTAACAACCCTGATTTAATCTCAGCCATATCACAAACAAAACAGAGATATTTTATATATCCCCAATCTGACATTACCTATAGGGCTCTGGAGTTAAGTCTCATCTCCTGTTCTCCACCGCAGCTACCTCCCTTCCTTCCTCCGCTGAAAACTTCTCATTTACCTTTGCCATCTGCTGTGGGGAAATCAAACACAGAGAAGAAGTCACAGTCCCTATGCCATTTCGTTTTGTAGACCACATATGTAGACATTTAACACAGAACAAAAATGAGGGCATGCTGGCCAAATTGGGTCCTTTGTGCCTGTCAAAATAAAAAAGGGAACATTAAAAACAAAGAAATGAATACAAATGACGGAGATGTTAACGTAAAACCTACATCACCAAAAACGCAGGGGAGATTTTTCTGAAAGGGTATGCTTTGGATTGGTTCTTGAAAAAAAAAAAAAATAGGAGGTAAACTGGGAGAAAGATGACCTTCTTGGTAGGTAGGGAAAGCAATAAGTTACCAAAGAAGGAATAATGATCCGGGTGCAGTGATGTGTGCCTGGAATCCCAGCTACTTGGGAGGCTGAGGTAGGAGGATTGCAAGTTCAAGACCAGCCTCAGCAACTTAACAAGACCCTTCCTCAGAATAAAAAAATAAATGAACTGAGGGTGTGGTTGAGTGGTAGAACACTCTAAGTCAGTGGGATTAGTTCCTCTGCCTGGAACTCATTCCTCTGAGTTCAGCTGTGTTTGGTAGAACTTTCTGAGGGGATGGTAAAGTTCTATTAATCTGTCTTGTCCAATATAGTAACCACTAGCCAAATGCGGGTATTTCACACTTGAAATGCAGCTAGTGTGGCTGAGGAATTTTTTAAATTGATTTAAGTTTAATTAAATAGTCACAAGTGACTAGTGACCCCCATACTGAACAGCTTGGATCATGGCTTGCTCCTTTGCAATGTTCTGATCTTGGGTTTTACTCACCTTCTCAAGAGAAGCTGTTCCTTAGGATTGCTACATGTGGTAGGCAGCAGCAGAATGGCCTTCCACAGATGTCTACATGTTAGTCCATGGGACCTGAGACTGTCACTTTACTTGGCAAAGTGGACTTATGGTTCAGATGGATCTAAGTTACTAATAAATTGACCTTGAAATGGGAAGGTGGTTAACTTTACATTGCTATAACAAAAAATACTTGAGAAAACCAACTTAGACAAGAAAAGATTTACTTTGGTTCATGGTTTCAGAGGTTTCAGTCCATGGTTGTCTGGCTCCATTGTTTCTGGGCCTGCAGAGAGGCAGGACATATGTTAGAAGGGTGAAATAGAGCAAAGCTGCTTACCTTATAGCAGCCAGGAAGCCGAAAGAGAGGAGGAGGAATTCAGGTACAAAATATATCCTCCAAATGCATGCTCCTAGTGACCCACCCCTCTCAACTAGACTCCAACTCCTAAAATCTCACCACTTCCCAGCTGGGGACCAAGTCTGCAAACATGAGCCTTGGGAGAACATTTGAGATCCAAACTATATTAGGAGTTTTTCCTGGATTTTCTGGATGGGCCCAATCTACTCTTATATAAGAGTCCTTAAAAGTTAAAAAAAAGAAAAAAAAAGTGGTAGAGAAGTATGGGCTACAGAGATGAGATGATGGAGGGAAGATTTGGAGGGTGAGAGCACCTGAAGGTGCATGCAGGAGGCACCAAAGCCAAGCCATGTGGGAGGCCCTCAGCTGACGGCTAACAAGGATATAGAGACCTCAGATCCCACAACTGCAAGGAACTGAAATCTGCCAACAAGTCGAACAAGCAAGGAAATTAATTAATTATTTCTCCCCTAGAGTTTCCAGAAAGGAACACAGATGGCCAACACCTTGGTGAGACCCGCACCAGACTTCTGACATACAAAGTTATAAGACTCTGTGTGTGTGTGTGTGTGTGTGCTTTATGCAAAATATGCTTGTTTATTGGGATGAGTTCCCACTATCTTGATTCCAGTTGCTTTTAGTGCTGCTGCCTCCTGCAAACCTTGCTTTTCCTCCTGTAGGCTGCCAGGGACAGGGGAGCAGCCAATATAAAGAACTACTGTTCGTGTGTGGCTAAAAGCAGTGGTGATCTTATGGCATCCTGAGCATTTTGTATCCATGAAGTAGGAACTGGGGACACTTCTTGTGTTTCTTCTTCTCTTCTGGTGAGGGAGGAAGGAGATTCTTTGCTAAAGGCACATTCTTGGCAGTGCCGTGGGTGGAGGGGGTTCCTCACCAGTGGAAAGGCAATAGGTGTTGTTTTAAACCACTAAGTTTATAGTAACTTATTTCAACAATAGGAAACTATGCACCACTGAGACCAGTTCTGGCCCTTTTCTCTCAGGACCCCTAAGAAATCAGGAACCTATGGGTCCAAGAGGAGGTGCCCACCTTGGGCCTCTTCTGGACCACATTCAGCAACTGGGGACCTTAAAATCCCTGCTCAGTGGCTCAGGGCCTGCTCTTAGGGCCAGGTGCATCTTCTCTCACTCTGTTCTCCAGCAGGTGAGCAGAGTCTCAAGTGAATACCTACCCCTTTAGGCCTGAGGGGAAATATGCCAAGGGGCATCTGTTTGGAAGAGGGGTGAAGCCCGAGGTGGGACACTGTGCCACATAGGGTCCTTGATATGTGGAACAGAGCAGAGTGGAGGAAAGACGGGGAGATATGGGGAGACAGAAGGAGGCTAAGGTGTGAAGCCAGGAGCCATAGCACAGACCTGTAACCCCAGGAACTCAGGAGGCTGAAGCCGGGCAGCCTCAGCAACTTAGCAAGACCCTGTCTCAAAATTAAAAAAATAAAAAAGGCAGGGGATACAGTTCGTTGGTAGAGCATCCCCTGGGTTCAATCCCCAATAATGTTAAAAAAAAAATTCCACTGTGGACCTCTGGGACATCTGTGGATCTTAAATTCAAGCCTGGTATCCCATTCTTTTATGAGACTGTATTTGTCGAGGTAGAACATATTTCCCTTCATAGTCCATTAACTTGACTTATACTTTAAAAATATGTAGATGTACATCTGGGACTTCCTCCTGGGACCTCAGTCTGGCCCTCACAACCTAAGCGGCAGGCCGACTGCTCTCTCTCTACCTGCGGCCCCACGGCCCCCACCCCCAAGATTCATCACCTTGCTTCATTTTCTCCAGAACACTTTCTGCTGTCTGAAGTTATCTCGTGTACATGCTGCATCCCGGGGCCTTCGCTCATTAAGACTCAAACTCAAAAGAACTGGTCTATGCTACTCAAGGCTGTTTAGCCAGTGCCTGGACAGAGCAGGTGCTTAATTGGTAGTTAAGTGAATGGGCAGATACAAAGGAGTCCCTGAGGTCTGCTTCAATTCCTAAGGTCTTGGAGGAAATGGGAAGCTCTGGAGATTCCTGGCCAAGAAGTTTCTCTTGTTGACTTTATTTCTTATCTATTGATGTCCGTCGAATTATCCCAAAACTTATAACAGCTGATAACAATGAATACATATCTCTTATATATTGTCTGGGTTTTTGTTTGTGTGTTACCAGGGATTGAACCCAGGGGCATTTAATCATGGAGCCCCATCCCCAGCACCCTGCCTTTTTTTTTTTTTTTTTAATTTTGAGACAGGATCACACTAAATTGCTTAGGGCTTCGCTCAGTTCTTGAGGCTAGTTTTGAACTTGTAATCCCCCTGCCTCAGCCTCCCCAGTTGCTGGGATAACAGCTGCGTGCCACTGTACCCAGCTTAAGTTTGGTTTTTTAAAAAAATTATTTTTGTTCATTTTTGTGTGCCAGGGATCAAACTCAGGTCACTCCCAGGGCAAATGCTCTACCACTGAGCTATACCCTCAGCCCTTCATTAATCTCTGGAGTGGCTCAGCTGGGAGCAGCGGGGAGGTTCTGGGCAGGGTCTCTTAGAAGGTTGCAGTCAAGCTGTTGGCCAGCACTGTGGTCTACTGAGGGCTTGACTGGAGCATGAAGACCCCTTCCAGGAGGGGTCACTTGCATGGCACTGGTGAGAGTCCTCCGTTCCTCACTGGCTGTTGGGGGCAGGCCTTGACTGCTCACCTCTTGGACACATGGGTAAACTTGAGATGACGAGGAGGTTGCATTCCCTAGAGCATGGAATCCCAACCAGGACAAGGAGGACAGGCCTTTTTGACTCATCTCCATCATGCTCACTTAATCTTGTTCTCTAGAAGTAAGTCACTAAGTCCAAACCACACTCAAGGGTTGGAAAATTAAGCTCTACTTTTGGAAGGAAGGAGATTTAAAGAACTTTGTGGGTACGTTTTTAATCTGTCCAACTGATCAAAGGTGAGCTCCTTGCCTGTTCCTTTTACCACTACCTCCTGCTTTTCTCAGGTCTTGGAGTTTCCCCCTACTTTCTACTTTGCCTCTCCTGTTTTCTCTAGCTACAGAAGTATACACAGATAGATGCCAACATTATTAAAAGTCTCTTTTCTCTCCTGGGTGTTGTCCATATAGTTCTATGATCTGGTTCCTCCCTCTCCTCATCTCATTCTTCTGTTGGTTCTTCTTCCTTCTTCTACTCTTTGGACATAGATGCTCCCCAGTGCCTTTTCTTTCTCTCTACACTCATGTTGTTGAAAATCTCATTGACACCTGTATTAGTCAGCCTTTCATCACTATAACAAATACCTGAGAGGATCAACTTACAAAGAGAAAAGGTTCATTTTGGTTCACAGTTTTGGAGGTTTTTAGTCCATGATGGGTTGGGCCAGTTGCCTTGGGTGAGGCAGCAACAACCACATCATGATGGAGGCATGGAGCAGAGCAAAACTGCTCTCCTCATGGCTGGAAGTACAAGAGAACAAGAGAAAGGGGCTGGGATCCCATTATCCCCTTCACTGGCTTGCCCCCAGTGACCTAAAGACCTTGTACTAGGTCCCACCTCTTAAATGTTCCATAACCTCCCAATAGCTCTAGCCCGAGGCCTTTACCACCTGGACCTTAAGATCCAAACTATTACAGCTTCTGTTTTAACTCCCCCCTCTAGGTTGATGATACTGCAAAGCATGCTACCCTCTCAACTTCCATTCCCAACGTCCTTTGGTCTGCTCTACTTCTTTATCTGGATACCCCAGACAACATTCAGTATGCCAGGTCTAGATTTTACCTCCTCCCCTAATCTCTTCATGCCCTTCCCTAATCTGCTCACCATTTTCAACCCCTAAGATCTGAAACCTGGGTCACTCTGACCCTTCCCTCTCCCTTACCCCATAATCCACTTCCCTTTGGATTTTACCTCCACCCCCATTTCATGAATCTACTCTGAGAGCATCCTCATACTTATTCTGGGTACTAGGCCCAGTCCTTCCTGCTTAGCATGTTATGTCAATCAGCCTTTTCTCCCTGCGACCAAAGTACAACTTAGAGGAGGAAAAGTTTATTTAGGGTTCGTAATGTCAGAGGTCTCAGTCCATACATGACTGACTCCATTGCTCTGGGCTCTAGGTGAGGCACCACATCACGTGCTCTCAGTGGGCCACCTCCCCCATTCATGCCCCACCTGCCTTCAGTTAACACTCGGTCTATTCAACCAGGATGCACTGATGAGGTTACAGCTCTCACAATGCAATCATTTCATCTCCAAGCATTCCTGCATCAACACAGGAGATTATGGAGGACACCTCTTATCCAAACCATCACTCATGCCCAGGCTGATCCTCGCACAGCAGAACTCTCTACCTGTGTTATTCTCCCTGCTCAAAAACTTTCCATGGCTCCTCCTGGGGACAGACTTAGGAATGGATTTCTCAGCTTGACACCCGGATCATGGTGAGATCATGGTGGTTTGATGTTTAATCTACAATAAACTTGAAATCCCAAGACCTGAGTAAAATCCTAGGTGTGTCTATTACCACTAAGTGTCAATTGCTACCAAGGGACCCTGGGCAAGTTGCTTCGACCTCCATGAGCTTTTGTTTTCTTATCTCCAAAAGGGCATTATCTCCAGTCAAGTGTCTTGGGAATATATAATTGGGAGGAAATAATATATGTAAAGTACTTATTCTTGTTCATATTAAACTAGGAACGACATTATAACTGCTGTCATTATCCCTTATAAAGGTGCTTAACAAAAAGTGCCTGCTTCTGAGGTGCTCAATAAATGAGTGTATTCCTATGGTGTTACTTGAGTGTGTACTTCGGGTTCACTTGCATTTTTAAATTATTTCTTCTCACTTCTGACATATATGTGGTAAATGACAGGATTTTCAAATGTATTTATAAATGTATTTACTCTATGTCAGGTGGGCAAACTATTTATGTAAAGGGTCAGAGAGTAAAAATAGTTTATCTTAGGGGAGCCATGGATGCAGGTATTCAACTCTGCTGCTGTAGCAAAAGCAGCCATATGGACAATGTATAAATGAATCCCAACAAAACTTTATTAATAGATATGAATATTTTAATTTCATGTAATTTTCATGTGTCATAAAATATGACTCTTCTGTCAGGCGCAGTGATGCTTGCCTGTAATACCAGCGGCTTGAGAGGTTGAGGCAGGAGGATCGGGAGTTCAAAGCCAGCCTCAGCAAAAGTGAGGCACTAAGTAACTCAGCGAGACCCTGTCTCTAAATAAAATACAAAACAGGGCTGGGGATGTGGTCCAGTGGTTGAATGCCCCTGAGTTCAATCCCCAGTACCCATAATCCCAACAAGTGGCTCTTCTTTTTGGTTTTGTTGTTTTGTGGTACTAGAGATTAAATCCAGGGAGACTGTACCACTGAGCTTTATCCCCAGACCTTTTTGTTTTTAATTTTGAAATAGGGTCTTATTAAGTTGCCTAGACTGGTCTCAAACGTGTGGATCCTCCTGCCTCAGTCTCCTCAGTTGCTGCGATAAGTTTTTGGTGGGGAAGGGAGTACCTGGGATTGAACTCAGGGACACTCAATCACTGAGCCACATCCCCAGTCCTATTTTGTATTTTATTTAGAGACAGGGTCTCACTGAGTTGCTTAGCGCCTCGCTATTGCTGAGGCTGGCTTTGAACTCGCAATCCTCTTGTCTCAGCCTCCCAAGCTGTTGGGATTACAGGTGTGTGCCACTGCGCCCAGTATAGGAATGAATTTTTATTGTTCATAAAACTCTACAATCTGGGTCTACCTTGCTTTCTGGCTATTATCTCCTTCGGGACTTGGCCAAACAGGGCTTCTGTTTCCCAAATACATTCTGCAGATTCCCCAGTCCCATGGTCTAGAATATCCCCCATCATGCTCATTAAAAGCATGTCCTATAAGGGCCACATAAAATTCCAGCTTGGGTAGTAGAGTGCTTATCTAATTTGAATTCAATCCTCTATACCACAAGATAGAAAATAAAATAAAATAAAATGAACCTCCAACAATCCCTTCCTACCCTCTAAAAAATGGTGTGATCCCTTCTCTGTTCCTCCTCCTTTATCCTCTTTCTCAGTAGTAGCTTGATGGAGCCTCCATTATTATAATTGTATTATAGTCACTTGACTGTTTATCTTACTTAACATGAAGCTTCTTCAGGTCTGGGTCCTTATCTCACTGAGGATCCCACAGTGCCTGTCAGGGAGCCTGCATTCAGAAAGCATTTCTTAAATTTCGTTTCTTGGAATTGAAAATGGGAGTTTGACTTTATTCCGGCCACTGTGTAACTGACATGTGGAGTGGGAAGAGATAAGTGAGTGGGAAGTAGGAAAGGGAGTGGGTCTGGGTGGGGCTGGGGGTGGAGATGCTGTGAGAGAGGCCACACCTGTGAGCCAAACTGTCCTCTGGCAGATCTTCAAGATGATGTGTGGCTGGTCTGTCTTCATTATCCCTCCTGCAGGAAGCAGGTCTGAATAGGGAGAAAAGTAGGGCTTCCCAGAGCTTCCCACGCACAGGAGAAGGCTAAGCAAAGAACACTGTGGAATTCAACTGCTGATTCTCTCTGGGCCTCAGGAGAGCAGAGTTCTGAGAAGAGCCTCATGATACACATCATGCCCCAGTTCCACGGAGTGAATCAGGCGCTGATGCAATTGGCAATGGGCCTCGATCACGAGCCCCATCTCGCAGGTTCGGTACAGACGAGCTTTGTCATTTCTCTGAGGGAATCACAGCCATTTCTCTACAGGCTAAAAGCAGCTCTCCCCTGCCCCATCTAACCTAGATGAGATGGCCACTTAAACCTCTCCGATTACCAAGTTTCATTAGGTAAAGATGACCGATTAAGCAATGATGGCCCGAATAACCTTCAGGAGACAGACACTGTTTTTTCAAAGGCAGCGGAAGTCTTGCCAAATTAAAGGATGTCAGGATGAGATACTATGAATATCAGTTTCCTTCTCTCTGGCACTGGAGAGGATTAATTAAATGCTTGTGAAGTGCTTTGAAAATTTAAGCTGTTAAGAATTATTGTTCCGTGTAATAGGGAAAAAATAGAATTCTTGGCTCATTAAAGCTGTAATGGGGTAAGCTTGAGCACTATTTTCAGGACATCTTTGAGAGCTACATTTTTATTAAGAGAAAGAAAAGAAACGTGTCTATGAATACATAGACACATTACTGGAAAGTCATTTGGGTTAATCGTGTTTCTCTTGATTAACAAATTAACTGGGAGAAGCAATTTCTAACTACCGAAGAAACAGTTACCAAGAATCAGTTGCTTAAATAACGTAGGGTTAGTTTTACTAAAATATTAGCAAACAGACATATTTGCTTTCTTACAATAGAATCAAAGGACTAAGAAACTGAGATTGCATGAGTAAGAGGTCACTGAGCTTTGATGGCCTCCTCTGTCTTAATAAAATCAAACAATGTGGACAACCTTCTGCCTCCACTTTGTTGACAGATTTGCCTAGGGATGTTTTGCTTTGAATTCCAGATGTTCTGTGCTATTTGAAAGCACATCATCCACATCTGTCTGCTCTAGTTTCCTACAAATTACAGCAAATTTGTGGCTTAAAGCAACACAAGTGTATATTATCTTACAGTTCTGGAGGTCACCAGTCTGAAATCAGTCTTACTGGGATAAATCAAAGTGTCAGTAGGACTGGCTCCTTCTGGATGCTCCAGGGAAAAAATCTGGTTCCCTACCTTCTTAGCTTTCTAGAGGCTGACTATGTTCCTTGGCTCATTGACCCTTCCTGGATCTCTCTGACCTCTGCTTTCACTGTCACACGCCCTTCCCCTCTCTCTGACTCTCCTTCTTCCCTCTTTCCCTTATGAAGACCTTCATGCCTACTGCGAGCCACAACCCCAGTGCCCCCTTGAATTATTTTTTTTTAATATTTTTAATTGCCAATGGATTTTTAACTTTATTTGTTTATTCATATGTGGTGCTGAGGATAGAACCCAGGGCCTCACACATGCTAGGCAAGTGCTCTACCACTGAGCCACAATCTGAGCCCCCCCCCTTGAATTATTTTTAACCACACAAAATTGGCCCTGCATATCCATAGGTTCCAGTTCATAGATTCAACCAACAGTAGATCAAAAATATTCAAAAATTATTGAGTCTATATTAAACATGTACAGACATTTTTCCTTGTCATTATCTCCTGAATAATGCAGTATGATAACTATTTACATAACATTCATATTACATTAGTTTTATTAAGTAATCTGGAGATGATTTAAAGTACACAGGAAGGGATAGGGGTGTAGCTCATTGGTAGAGTGCTTACCTAGCATGACCCAGGCCCAGGGTTCTTTCCCCAGCACTGCAAAAGATGAAAGTACAAAGGAGGATGTCTATAGGTTATATGCAAATACATCACCATTTTATATAAAGGTCTTGAGCACCTGCAGATTTTGGTATCTGCAGGGGGTCCTGGAAATAATCTCCCTTGTATACCACTGAGGGACAATTGTACATTGTGTTACTATTATAATTAAAAATAATGACAATAAAAATCTTCAAGGACAAGTTGTGTGATCTTTGAATAAGAATACAGCTATTCTGCCTAGGCTTGATTACTTAATTAGTGACCCTAGACCAAGTAATTTTCACTTTTTTGTGGGCCTTAGTTTCCTCATCTATAATGACAGACCCCTCAGCTATCATGATTGTGCAGATGAACATGTGGAACAGGGCTGAGCTTGAATAAAGAGAATAAAAGCAGAAGCAGGTTGGAAGATGGAAACTGTGGTCATCTTATGGTTTGGATTTGGAATGTCCCCTGAAAAGTTCAAGTTTTGAAAATACAGTCTCCAATGTAGCAAGGTTCAGAGGTGGTATTTTTAGTCAATGATTAGATCATGAAGACTGTAACCTTATCAGTGGATTAATACATTTGATGATGGATTAACAGTTTGAGTAGACCACTGGCAGGTGCCTGGAGGAAGGAGATCACTAGGGGAGTGCCCTTGGAGACTATATCTTGTCTCCCAGGCTTCTTGTAATAGTTTGGAGTGAAATGTCCCCCAAAAGCTCATGTGTGAGACAATGCAAAAAGGGTTAGAAGACAAATTGCTGGGTTATGAGACCCTTAACCCAATCAGTGAATTCATCCCCTGAAGGGATTAACTGAGTGGCAACTGAAAGTGGGTAGGGTGTGGCTGGAGGAAGTGAGCACTGGGGGTGTGTTTTGGGGTACATATTTTGCATCTAGTGAGTGGAGTCTCTTTCTACTTTCTGATTATCATTTGAGCCACTTCCCTCTGCCACACTCTTCTGCCATGATGTTCAGCCTTACCTAGAACCCTGAGGAATGGAGCCTGCTGTCTATGGACTGAGACCTCTGAAACCATGAACTCTCAAATAAACTCTTCTTTCTCTAAAATTATTCTGGTCAGTATCCCCACCCCACCCCCACCTCCACCCTGTACCAAGGATTGAACTTATGGTCACTGAACCACTGAGCCACATCCCCAGCCCTATTTTGTATTTTGTTTAGAGACAGGGTCTCACTGAGTTGCTTAGCACCTCACTTTGCTTACGCTGGCTTTGAACTTGTGATCCTCCTACCTCAGCCATCCAAGCTGCTGGAACCTATGGATATGCAGGGCCAATTTTGTGTGGTTAAAAATAATTCAAGGCGGGGGGCTCAGATTGTGGCTCAGTGGTAGAGCACTTGCCTAGCATGTGTGAGGCCCTGGGTTCTATCCTCAGCACCACATATGAATAAACAAATAAAGTTAAAAATCCATTGGCAATTAAAAATATTAAAAAAAATAATTCAAGGGGGCACTGGGGTTGTGGCTCAGCAGTAGAGCGCTCGCCTAGCACATGCCAGGCGCTGGGTTCAATCCTCAGCACCACATAAAAACAAAGGTATTGTGTCCAACTACAACTAAAACAAAATATTTTTTTAAAAAAATTCAAATGTGCCAGGTGTGGTGGCTCACGCCCGTAATCCCAGCAATTCAGTAGGCTGGAGCTGGAGGATCACAAGTTGGGTCACCCCTTGGTTCAATTCCCAGTATCAAAACAACATTAATAATAATAACAACCACCACCACCATTACTATTTTGTTTCAAATGTGGAGGAGGGCACAGTGACACACACCTGTGATCCCACCTACTTAGCAGACTGAGGCTTGTAAGTCCAAGGCCAGCCTGGGCAATTTAATGAGACCCTTCCTCAAAATAAAAAAGGGCTGGAATTTTAGCTCAGTGTTTGTGTCTAGCATGTGTGAAGTCCTGGATTGAATCTCTAGTGCCAAAAAGAAAAAGAAAGAAAATCAGTCCCCTTTTCCTCCATCCACCCTCTACCTGGATCCCTCCTTTCTGTATCCTTCACCAGAAATGATCCTTTAACCAGTGCTGCTTTAATGCTTCCTGTGCTCTCCAGTGAACCCTAAATGTTATATTTGTATCTTCATTTTTAAGTTGACATAGAGTTGTAGGTAGCTGTCCATGTTTTATCCATTCTTTTAGCATTAAAAATGAAGACCTTGAATTTAGGGTTGGGTTATGGCTCAGTGGTAGAGCACTGGGCTGGCATGGGCAAGGCCCTCAGCACCACATAAAAATAAATAAAGATATTGTGTCCAACTACAACTAAAAACTAATTTTTTAAAAAAAGACCTTGAATTTAAAAATTCTCAAGAAGGACTTAAAGGGTCCAGTTGTAACTCCTCTGAGATCCATGCACATCTGTCGAGAGACTCAGACACGGAACAAAAAGCAAGAGCTTCCCAGCCAGGCAGACCTGGACACCAACTTTCACTTCAGCACTTATTAATATGCGCTCTTGGGAAAGAAACTTATCCTCTCTGAGTTTCAGTTTCCTCATCTGTAAGATGGGGGAAAAACAAAACTTACTTTATACATTTGTTAGTTTTAAATTAGGTAACCCATAAACTTAAGCATGTTAAGAGTTCGATAAATGCTAGTTCCTCTAAGATACTTTGGAAAGAAGGGCAAGTATCTGCTAATAAGGAATGAAAACATATTAAAAGGAAAACTACAAATAGAGTCCATAGACAGACAGCTTTTAAGGGAATAGTCCTAATGTAATCTATTTTCATTTTTTTCAACCCCTTCCCCCTGCCCCGTGTCCCACCCAGGTACTGGGGAAATAATTCACGGGCACTCTACCAGGATTTCTTTTCCTTTTCTTTTTAAAAGATAGAATCTTTCTGAGTTGCTGAGGCTGGTTTCCTCTTCTCTTGGCCTCATGAGTGGCTGGGATTATAAGCATGTTTCACTATGGTTGGATGTTCAGGCGTAGTGAACATCCAGGACTCTTTATGTGCCAGGCACTGAACTGGGCTTAGATAGCAATACAATCTGAATGGGATATGCCCCTGCCCTCAATGGGATTGGTGTACATGGTGGCATGTAACAGGAGCTCAAGAATTACTTAATTTTTAAAAAGCTAAATTGATAACCATCAAGAAAAATTCTGGCTGGGCACTGTGGTGCATGCCCTGTAATCCCAGTGATTTGGGAGGCTGAAGTGGAAGTATTGCAAGTTGGAGACCAACCTGGGCAACTTAGCAAGATCCTATCTCAAAATCAAAAGTAAGAAGGGTAGGGGATGTAGGTCAGTATTAAAGGACCACTGGATCCAACTTTATTAATGAAGAAAGAAAGATTAAAAAAGGGGGGGAGGAGCATGTGAAAAGGGGAGAGAGGGAGGAAGGGGAAGAAAAAAAAAAAGATCTGGATCCTTAAAATGAGTATGTGCATGTTGGGAGGCAGGGGTTTTACTGAATGCATTCCAATTGACTCTAAACAGGCATTTGGAAAGTTACTGTTGTCAGTGTCGACACCACCTACCTCTGCAGATCAGCAGGTACATAAAATCCTAAATGAATGGTGCTTCCTGTAATTCCAGCTACTTGAGAGGCTGAGGTAGGAGGATCTTGAGTTCAAGACCAGCCTGGGCAATTTAGTGAGATCCGGTCTGGAAATAAAATTTTAAAAAAGGGCTGGGGGTATTTGTATATCAGTGGTAGATTGTTTGCCTATTTCCCGAAGAACCATGAAGCTATTAAAGGAAAACTTCAGTTAGGGGTAATGCATTTCCTGATCTCTTGGGCTGTTGAGAATTTTTCCACAGCTAGTTCCAATTTCCATCTTGGATTTATTATTTATCTCTAACGTCTTCACCATGTTTGGGAGAATTTGTTTGCATTCACTAGCCCCAGACAGTGAAAAACTGGCAACAGGTGTGTCTGATAAAGAAAACATTGTTTCTGCTCTGCTTTAGGCATGTTTGACATGCTGGGTACCTGCTTTCCTTTATAAAACTGATAGTAATCTACTTGGGAGGTAGCCATACTTCCCAGTTTCAGGCCAAGAAAGGGCCAGCAGCAGAGCTGAACTCTGAAGGGAATGCTAATGGCTCCAGAGCTATCCACCTAAAATGCATGATAAATAGTTATCCATTGTCTGACGTAAAAGGAGATAGCAGTTGAATATTATGGCACATGGCTGTCATGTGTCAACTGCTATCAGGAGTCTGAGTCAGGAGAATTGTAAGTTGCTGGCCATCCTGGAGAATTTAGTGAGACCCTGTCTCAAAAAAAAAAAAAAAAAAAAAAAGAAAGAGCTGGAGATGTAGCTCACTGTTAGCAAAGGGTTCTTGAGTTCAAGTTCAATCCCCAGTACTATTAAAAAAAAAAAAAAAGTTGCAATTACACTGTAAAAGTTGGCTGAACCAGTGCAGACTGTACAAGTGATTTCTATTGTTTAACATCAATATGATTATTTTACAACAGTCTAGTTCACAAGACCAAAAATATCTGTTTAAATCTCTTCTGAGCTGTGTTTAGTTCTAGATGTCTCTTGTCCAGAAAGCTACATCTTTTTTTTTTTTTCTATTGGAGAATTAGAATTAAATTTAGGGGCATTCTAACACTGAGTTACATTCCCATTCCTCTTTTTTTAATAATGTATTTTTTTTTTTTTAGTTGTCAATGTACCTTTATTTATTTATTTATATGCGGTGGTGAGATTCAAATCCAGTGCCTCACACATGCTAGGCAAGTGCTCTACCATTGAGCTACAACCCCAACCCCATTCCCATCCCTTTTTAATTTTTATTTTAAGACAGGGTCTTGTTAAATTGCCCAGCCTGGCTGGAATTTGCAATCCTTCTGCCTTAGCCTCCCAAATTGCTGGGATTACAGGTGTGGGGGGCCCCTGCACTTGGTTGGAATTGCTTTTTAATTCATGCAGAGGACAGCATGCTTTGAGTATGTAGAGGACAACCATTGTGTTTTGAATCACATGTTCATTGTTCAAGTGAGTCAGTGAACCAGTAGAGGCTTGATGGAGGAGAAATTTGAGAAATGGGTTTTCCAAAAATTCATGGATTGGAGAAAGTTAGTGATTAAAACATCAGCAAGGCAGAAACTTCACAAAGGCAGGTCTGTGCTTTGAAAAGAGCACTGGTGGCTGCTTGGAGGGAGGTGTCATACTAAGTGAGGTGAGATTCTTGAGCCTTTGGGAAGCATCTGGAAATTTACCTAAGCATTGTAATGTTGTATTGGAGGGAGGATGCAAAGGTTAGAATTTTATATGTCTGAGATGTATATGCATATGATTTGAATTCATGTTTTTGTTTTGTGTTTTTTGGCACTAGGGATTGAACTCAGGGGGTGCTTTTACCACTGAGCTAGATTCCAGCCCTATTTATTTCTTTCTGTATGTATTTTGAGACAGGGCCTTGCTAAGTTGCTTAGGGCCTTGCCAAACTGTTGAGGCTGGTCTTGAACTTGTGACCCTCCTGCCTCAAGCCTCCCGAGTCACTAGGGTTACAGGCGTGTACCACAATACTCTGTGGTTGAAACCATCTTTCTTAAATGAAGCACTCTGGAGCCCAAACCTGGTTAGATAGTTGTGCCAAGTGCTTTTTAATTTATGGAACAGCATAAACACAGTCATATAGAGGATGTGGGAGAAAGATGGAGTGTGTGTGAATGTGTCATCCCTGCTGCTTGGGAGGCTGAGGCAAGAGGATCAAAAGTCAGAAATCAGCCTCAGCAACTAGTGAGACCTTGTCTCAAAAAATAAGAAAAAAGGGCTGGGGGTGTAGTTCAGTGGTAGAGCAACCCTGGGTTCAATCCACAGTACCAAGAAAAACAAAACAACACATAGTAATATATAATCTTGAAAACATAGTCCAAATGTTAGAAATCTGGATCAATGATAAACCTACAGTTTTCTGAAGAAAAAAAATAATGCATCAATGCAAAAACAACACACACCTGTGATCTGAGGTAGGAGGATAGCAAGTTCAACGCCAGTCTCAGATACTTAGTAAGGCCCTAAGCATCTTAGTGAGATGCTGTTTCAAAATAAAAAATAGAAAATGGGCTGGGGATGTAGTTCAGTGGTAAAGTACCAAACAAACAAACAAAAAACCAAAACTTTGAATTTATTTTACTTGGTACTACTTTATCTCTTAATAAATTCTTACCAGGCATCATAGAAAGAAGAGTTGTTTTAGAGAAGAACAACCAATGAGTTGGTATCTGACCTATGTTAAATATAAAGTTAATACGCATCCACATGAAACCCCCAAACATAGATAGTCATCAGTGCCTGCTTTAGTAGTTAGAGAAAATCATTTACAGTGGGTCAGTTACAGGACCAGTGCTTTTGGTTCCCTTGGAGTGGATGGAATTGTCATTTGATATGGTTTGAGGAGATCAGAGAGCTTTCCTACCCTGAAATGATTTCCCATGTGACCTGAAAAGATTTGTCACCCAATCTGAAATTTTTTTTAGAGCACTATTTACTGTTTACAAAATGCTTTCTTAGATTAACTGTAATGGAAGCCCAATTCCTTCCTGTTCAGAAAAAGGATATTTAATTATCCCGTCGTGGGGCTATATAATGTGTTCTTTAAATTTCTTTTTTCATTTCTTTTTAAACCCATGGGCATTCTATCACTGAGCCACATCCCCAGCCCTCTTCTCCACCTATCAACCAGAATTAACCCAATCAGATCATCAGGTCAGACCCTCCTAAATCTCATTAATATCCATTGGGTGAAGTTAAACTGATTAGATTAGTTTTGTATTTAAAGGAAGGGAGAGAAGGAAGGAGAAATAATTTTGACTTTTGTAGAGGAGAGCAGAAACAAACCAAGACAAGAAAACCAATGGTAAGAAATCCAGAGGCAGAAGTTGCTTGTGGGGCTGACTTAAAACTCTGATACTTAGAGACTGATCTTGGCCATTGAGTGTTTCTAGTATGTTCCAGTCAACCCTGCTACCTCTAGGAATCCAGAACTTGCAAGGTAATTCAGGACCAGAGAGGTATTGTGTTGCCATTTTCAGAGGGACAAAATGTTTTTGGGTAGAAGGGATAAAAGTGTCGGGGGGCAAAATCCGTCTTTGACAAAGCAGGGTTGTCTAGAACCATCAGTTGCCACATTGGCCAAGTTCTCTGTAGTCTCTCTTGCCCAGAGGATGGAGGTTTTGGGGCATGGGGGACAATACCGCATTCTACCCCAGAGCTGTATCTCCCCCAGAGCAACTCAAGTCAAGGCCATATGGCCACTCCTTGCCTATTGCCAGTGAGAATGGAAGGTTTACCTCCAACTGGAGTGAAACTCAACTTTTTAAAAGTTTGTCAATGGACATTTATTTTATCTATTTATATGTGGTGCTGAGAATTGAACCCAGTGCCTCACACATGCTGGGCAAATTCTCTACCAGTGAGCCATAACCCCAGCCCCAAACTCAGCTTTTGATGTTGCCATATACATAGGAATTGCAACTTCCCCAAAAAATGTGAGAAAAAAATTGTAGTTGAAATAGTGTAATCAGAAACATCATACAATCATGTATTGCATATGCAAAATTTATCACATGGTGGGCATTTATACTGGGACTGTAAAAAACAAAATGATGTATATTGGAATTTATGGGCGATTGAAGGGACTTTCAAGGATAATTTTGATTATGCTTATTTTTTCTTTGCATTTTCTAACCTAATAGTGTAATATGATACCACTAAACGTTAAGTTTATCAGTATCTCTGAATGTTATCAGCTTCAGTTTCATGTCAGCTCCACCCTCACCCCCATGCTGGTGGCTGAACCCAGGGCTTTGCACATGTCAGGCAAATGCTTTGCCATTGAACTACATCCCCAACCAAAACTTCTTTTTCTTTTTTGTTTTATAAAGAGACAGTGATCACTCTGTTGCCCAAGCTTGCCCTGAACTCCTGGGCTCCTTCTGCCTCAGCCCACCCAAGTAGCTAGGACTACAGACATGTGCCACGGTGCCTGATTTGGTCTGGCAGCTTGTTGAGATCAAAGTTTTATTTCACTTAAAAAAATCCCATGATTCATTTTTGTAATATGTAGTTATGTCATAATTGTAATGGACAAATCTCAAAATGTCTGCTCCAAAATGAACCCTAATTTTTTTTTTTTGTTCAAAGAATTCATTTAAGTTAGTTTCCCCCATTAGGACCCTTTGTTGCGAGTGGATTCCAGAAAACCTGCCTGAATGGAACTATAGCCAGCCCCTTCATGGGATAGTGACCTGTGGTCTACTTCCTAAATTCTGGGTCCCTAATTCCAGCTGTTTTTTTGCTTTTGCCCTAGGCACTTCTCACCTAATACTTGCAGAGAATTTATCTTGCCTCCTGCTGGGCTCCCTGTACATCACCTTTAGTCTAGCTAATGAAACTGGTTTGGGGTTTGAATCCTGGCTCTTGCCACTATGTGGCTACCTCTCTAGTTCAGGCTTTAATGTCATCATGCCTCAATTGCCTCCTAGTTTAAATGGGAATGATAATGGCAATTACTACTTGGAGGAGGGATTGATGAAGTAATGCATGTGATTGGCACAGGGTAGATGCTTAAAAATTGCAGCTAAACTGGGCCTGGTGGCACACACCCATAATCCCAGAAGCTTGGGAGGCTGAGGCAGGAGGTTCCCAATTCCAAAACCAGCCTTAGTAACTTAGTGAGGCCCAAGGCAACTTGGCAGGATACTGTCTCAAAACAACAACAACAACAACAAAGTGCAGGGATATAGATTAGTGATAAATCACCCCTGGGGTTAATTCCTAGTACAAAAAAAAAAAAAAAAGAAAGAAAGGCAGCTAATACTATTCCTATTTCTACATTTTTTGTCATTATCAGATATACATCTGACTCTCTTGATTCATCCAAGATCATCTATCTCTTCAAAGCCCCCCCTCTCCATTTCTGTGGCCACTTCTCCAGTTCAGGCCTTCATTTCTTGTCTGGATTGTCCCTTTCTGAATGCTCCCTCTGCTTGGAAAGCCTTTCCCTCTTCATGTGGGAAACTCCCACCGCTTAGGCCACACCTAGTTAAAACTTGATGGTCTCAATGAATCCTTTCTTGGCTTCACCAGCCTAAGTAGTAGTGTTTTAGGAAACTTAAGTAACTTGGCCCACAAAGCTCAGCCTTCTCTGCGCCCCCCTGGCTTCTTGAGCACCACAAGCTGGGCTGCATCTCAGGACTTCATACCCTTCTGTCCTCTCTCCTGGCCCCTCTTTCCCCACCCGTCAAAAGACAAAACAAAAATCCATAGTTGTGTTTTGTCCCCCCCCCCCCACCCCAGTTCTTGGAACAGGCAGTGGTTTTACTCTTCTTCAGGTTCTCACTAACTCCAATATGGTTAATTCCTTCTAATAATTTAGATCTCTACCCAGTTCCCTGTCCTGTTACACACTTTAGTACAAGGCACCTTTTTTTTTTTTTTGCTATTTTTTTGGTACCATGGCTGCAGTGATACATTTAATCTATGACACTGATTAGCATTTTTATTTCCTACTAGGCTATATATACTCTGTAAATGTAGAGCCAGTGGCTCTGTAGTCTCAGAACTTTCCATGAGGACTTCCTCATTTGCTAATCTTTATGACCAAGCATAGTATATGACTGAACATCTTAGAACCCTTCTGTCGATATGTTGGTGAAGAAATGAATGAGAACACCATCATTAACTGTTGGACCTACATAAGGGCACACAAGTCTCCAACTGACATTAGAGCTTTAGGGACCAAGGTCCAACATGTGAGTAGTGTATCATTTGTGGCTAAGCACATTTTTTTTTTCTTTTCTGACCTCAAGAAACATTGTTTGGATGTGCTAATGGTCCCAGGGGGAGAGAGCAAGCCACAATAAACAAAATATTAAGAACAGAAGTCCAAGTATCAATGCAGGCACAGACTATACAAATGTGCTCAGAGAAGCAAAAAATTAGCAGGTTGCATTAGTACCTAAGATAACGGATTCTCTGCCTTCAGCGTGTGAGCAGAAACTTGTGTTCTCATAAAAATTGCCCCGTCAAAAGATCTGCTGATTGTGGGGAGGTTGAATATAAAGAGGATTAGTTGGTTTCTAAAATCTCTTAAGACCTTTTTTGTTTGCACATTTTTGTGGGGGTTGTGTCTCAGGTACTAGCATTTGTTCACTGCATCCATCAAAGAATTGTGATGTTTTCGTTTTTTTAAAAAAAATTTATTTAAAGCAGCACAACACATCGCGTCTAAATAAGAACTTTCTAGATGAGTGAGGACGCATAAGAAAATATGAGTTTCACACTATCTACTCTATCCACTCCATAGCGAAAAAAGCATTTGAAATAGGTCCTGCTTTCGCTGAAGGATCCCCTCAAAACAACAGGAGAGGCTTGGACCTCTTAGGAGGTGGGTCGGTGGCCAGGTCATCCGGTCTCTTTCTGCTTTGGGAAAGAATGGAGTTAGAGCCCATGGAGGCGCTGTGCAAAACCAGCCCACAAAACTGGAGGAGCCATAAATAGCAACCGGCAGCTCTGTCAGGGGTACGAGGCCAGCTCCAGGCAGGCACTCCCGGTTGGGTGCTGGACTACCCCTGGGGACGGAGGAGGGTGGTCGCAGGGACCCGGGAAACAAAGCGCAGCGGGGGGCGAGGAAGGAGTGGCCCCTGACGCGGCAGGCAGGCAGGCAGGCAAGCCAGCTCCCGTTTCCCGCGGCTGGGACAGTTGAGGAGAGAAGGGTGACGTGCCAGAATTTGTTGAGAGGGAGATGTGAGGGCGCCGCCACCGTAACCCATGAGCTGGAGGGCCAACCGCCGCCCAGGAAGACGCGCACCGCGCTGTTTGTGCGGGGCGCCGCCGCCGCGGCCGGCTGCGCCAGCGCCTCTGCGCCTGCGCACCCACGGGAAGCCCCGCCCCCTCGGGGCTCCCAGCGCGCGGGACCGCGCCTCCTCATGGCGGCCGCCGCAGTGTGTGGTATTTAGCGGGAGCGCGCGGCGGGCTCGAGGACGCGCGAAACGGCGGCGGCGGCGGCGGCTAGGGGGGAGCCGTGGCGACCGTGGCGGGGCGCGCTCTCGAGCGGCGGTGGCGGCCCGGGGTGTCCCGTCGGTCTCGGCGCGGGGGAGAGGCGGTGGCGCTGCCCGCGGTGGCGGCGGTTGGTGACGGAGCGCGTTTGAGCCAGGACCGGGGTCCGAGGCGCGCTCTCCGCCCACAGGTAAGTGGGGCCCGGCCTGGAGGGAGGAGCCGGCAGTGAGGGGCTCTCCGGGAGGAGGGTTCCCAGGCCCGGTAATGGCGGCGGGCGGTTGAGCCTGGCCGGGCCGGATTGCGCGGTCAGGGACGGGACGCGGGCAGTCCCCTGCGCCGCGGCGCCTTTGTCTCGGCCGGAGCCCGGCCGCCCGACCGCCGAGCGCCGCCCCCCGCCCCTCCCCTGCCTGCCGCTGCCGCCGCTCGCCCCCGCCCCCGCCCCCTGCGCCCCGGGCCCGGCGGGGCTGCGGGTGGGGGTCGGCCCGGCGCGGCGGGGCCGCGGGCTGGGGAAGGGCCTCGACGGCGCCCCGGCCCCCGCGCGCCCGGAGGCGGGCTCGGCCAGGGGAGGCGCCCGGTGTGCCCCGCGCCCGGGTGCCGGCCTTTGTTGTGGAGGGTCCCGGGGTGTGTGGCCAACATGGCGGAGGTCAGCTGAGTGCGGGCAGCAGCCGGCCCTTCCTCCGGCCCCTCCCCGCGGCGCCGGGAGGCTGGGGCCGCGCGGGGCGCCGCGGCCGCCTTGGTCTCCACTCCCTGCCCGAGACCCCCGGCCGGAGTCGTCCCGGTGGTGCTGCGTTCTTCCTCTCACTCGGCCTGAGCCTTCATTGTGCAGTGGGAAGAATGCAGCCTCCTCCCTTGTTTATGTCATTAAAGAGGAGAGCGCGTGAACGACTTGCCAAGGCAGCTCTAGCTTTTTATTATAAACCCTGCTTTTCCTAGGCTTCCTTCCCCGAGGACTGTGGGGTCCTTTCTCGACTCTCCCAGATGTATAACTTAGGAATGTCGGTAACCTGGACCATATCGATTCGCAGGTTTTTCTTTGCCCCCTCTGGTTCCTGGAAAGATGCAGAATATGTTTGCTCTGACATTCAAAAAAGTCCAGTTTGTGTAGTTGATTTGTCAAAGTCATAGAAGTCAGTAACATGGATATTAGGACTGGTGTGATTGTCCGTTTCTTCCCAGATGAGCATTCACCATCTCTAGCTAAGCGGCTCTCAGGGGTCAATTGTTAGCTCTTTTCATAAGTTAAGAGTTGGGAACACTGGCTCTGAGGTCAGATTGTCCCCTTTGATCCGAATCCTGCCCCACCGGTTTGTGACCTTGGGCAGTATACTTAACCTTTCTGTACTTCGTTTTCCTTATCTGCAAAATGGGTGTAATGACAGCACTTCAAGCGTGGTTGAGAATTGAAATGAAAATAACTCAAGTGCTTAGATCAATGGCAGGTCCATAGTAAGGGTGCAACAAAAGCTTGATACTAGGGCATCAAGTTAGTTTGATAACTAAAGACGTTATGCATGCCTGTAATCCCAAGGACTGGGGATGTTGAGGCAGGAGGATTGCAAGTTCAAGGTTAGCCTCAGCAATTTAGCAAGGCCATATGTGGCTCAGTGGCAAAGCCTCTGGGTTCACTCCAAAAATAAATAAGTAGGTTATCTTAGCATGCTGGATATGTTTGAAGTGCATAGATTGGAATTTGTGAAATCATGTTATAAATCATTAGTGCTGTGTTTTTCTCAGTGTATTTTGTTGTTGAAAAGGAGAATTAAATGATAAGTTGATACACTTTCTGAGATGATTTTGGATATTATGATGGGGGATTTGAATGGATCTTGTAAGTCTGGAATTTAGAAAGTCAAGTTGATTAAAATTGAAGTTTCTTTTTAGCAGTTTTAGACAGTTAACTAACTTGGAAAAGTGGAACATTGAGTCCCTTTAATTGATCATTAGGTATCTATGGTATCACTATCTCCTTTAGAAGGTACTGAAGAGCAAAGTATAATCTGACAAATGTAATGGTCTGGTAACTTTTTTTTTTTTTTTTAATATTGGGAATTGAATCCAGGGGCACTTTACTACTGAGCTACATCCCCATCCCCTTTTGTTTTTAATTTTGAGACAGGGTCTCACTAATTTGCTTAGAGCCTCTGTCAGTTGCTACGACTGGCCTTGAATTTAGAACCTCCTCAGTCTCCCAAGCTGCTGGGATTATAGGCGTGTAGGATTTTGGTTAGCTGTTAGAATTTTCTGACTGATAGATTTTGAGACTCAAAATTATTTACACAAAGTAGTTGTACTTTTTCATTCTGGGAATTTAAATGAGGGTGAATTTCTGTAATCTGGGACGTTTAGTTGCTATTCTGTCCAGATTTTTTTCCCTAGTTTGCACAAAATTTTTCTTTATATATATTGTAGAATGGTTTAAATGACCCATTTAACATCTTTCTAGCATAGTTTAGTAACATTTCATATTTTAAACTGAAATATAGTATAATTAATAGAACTGTGAACTCATGGTAAGTGTTGTACAAAATACAAATTTAGAACAAATGTAGTTCAGTTTATATCTATTTAATTTGCATACGTTGTTGTTGTTGTTGTTGTGTTGTTGGAGGCCAGGTACCAGGGATTGAACTCAGGGCTACTCAGCCACATCACCAGCCCTATTTTGTGTTTTTTTTTTTTTTTTTTAATTGGTGGTGCTGGGGATTGAACCCAGGGCCTTGTGCATGTGAGGCAAGCACCCTACCAACTGAGCTATATCCCCAGCCCCCTATTTTGTATTTTATTTAGAGTTAGGTTATACCTGAGTTGCTTAATGCCTTGCTTTTGCTGAGGCTGGCTTTGAACTAATATTCCTCCTGCTTCAGCCTCCCAAGCTGCTATGATTATGGGCATGTGCCACTTTGCTCAGTAATTTACATCTTAATATCCTTCATCTCAGGAATTTTTTTTTTTTTTTTTTTTTTAACTGGGAATTGAACCCTCAGGGTCACTTTACCAACGAGCCACATCCCTAACCCTTCTCATTTTTCATTTTTATTTTGAGTCAGGGTCTCACTAAATTGTTTAGGGCCTAGATAAATTGCTGAGACTGGCTTTGAACTTGTGATCCTCCAGCCTCAGCCTCGAGTTGCTGTAACTATAGGCATATGCCACCATGCCTGGCTCAAGAAATTTTTACAAAATTACTATAGAATTTTTTTACAATATAATTAAAAAATAATATTAGATTAAAATTAAAAGATCTGAGTATAGTGACATGTACCTGTAATCCTAGCTACTCAGGAGGCTGAGGCAGGAGGATCGAAAGTTCAGGGGCAGCCTGTGAAGCTTAGTAAGAAAACCCTGTCTAAAAATAAAAAGGTTTGAGGATATAGCTCAGCCCTCCTGAGTTCAGTCCTCAGTATTTTTTTGGGGGGAGGTTTACAAAAGAAATAATTATCTGGTAATAATATGATGAATAGGATTTTATTTTCAGTGAGTAAGGTATTTTGAAAACTGATCTGATATAATGAGAGTAACAAAGTAAGTTTAATAACTTCATAAAGTTTTAGGTGACTGCTTACATTGTATTATATCAGTTTTAAAGTTCAGAAGTCCTTTTTTTGCTTACAGAGGTCTATTGCAGATTTTTCTTTCTTCCTTTATTTTTTAAAAATATTTTTTAGTTGTCAGATTTTTTTTTTTTAATTGTACTTATTTATTTATATGCAGTGCTGAGGATCAAACCAAGGGCCCACACATGCCAGGCAAGCGCTCTACTGCTGAGTCACAATTCCAGCTCTTAGATTTTTCTTGTATTATAAATTATCGAATTTCTATATACTTCTTGTTAAATGTTAAATTTTGAATATTTTTTGGTACAGACTTTAATTTTCAACAAGTTCTATATGGCATTTCAGAATTCCACTTCCACCCCCAAAAGAACCCTGAAGAACTTGGGGATGAATTTGTTCTTAACAATAATTTTTTTTTTCTGGTTTTCTTTTTTGGTACCAGAGGTTGAACCCAGGGGCACTTTACCATTGAGCCACATCCCCAGCCCTTTTTATAAAAAATTTTGAGACAGGGTCTTGCTGAGAGCCTCCAGTTGCCAAGGCTGGCTTTGAACTTGTGATTCTCCTGCCTCAGCGTCCTGAGCTGCTGGGATTATAGGCAGTGCCACTGGGCCTGGCTACAATAAATATTCTTAAGAATAGTTCTTTTAAATAGTATTTCTAATGTATTTTAAATGATTTGGTTTTATTGGGTTTTAACATCTGCTGTTACATAGGGCAAATTTTTTTTTTTTTTTTTTAAATCTATATCCTCTTTTTAGTGCTTTATTTAGGGCTTATTTATTTCCTGACCTTCAACAGTCTATATTCTAATGACTCTCAGATCATTTACTTATTTTGGTTCTGGGAGTTAAACTCAGTGGTGCTTCACTACTGAACTACATCCCCACATTTAAAAAATTTGAGACAGGTTCTTCCTAAGTTGCTTAGGCTGTCCTTAAACTTCTGTCTCAGTCTCCCTGAGTCAGGGATTACAGGCATGTTCTACTACAGCTGGCTCAGATCTCTGTTGATTGTATCGTAGACCTGTAAATTCTCTTGTACAGTTTTTTTTTTTTAATTGACTTTTAAGAGTACCTGTAGGTTCATAGCAAAATTGAGCAGAATACCAAAGTTTCCCATTTAGCCCCTTCCCCTTTACCAGAGATGGTACATATAATCATTTAAACCACATTGATACATTTGTTACTCATAGTTATTCATAGTTTTAGGATTTATTCTTGGTGTTATACATATTGACTTGAACACAATTCATGAAAACATTCAGATTTAAAAATCCCACCTTTTCGCCCTTCTAACCACTAATCTTTTTACTCTCATCATAGTTGTGCCTTTTGCAGAATGTCAAAGTTGGAATTTTGTACAGTGTGTGGTCTTTTCAGATTGACTTCTTTCACTTAGCAGTATGTATTTTAAGTTTCTTGTCTTTTTTGTGGTCCTGGAAATTGAACCCAGGGGTGCTCGTCCCTTGAGTTTTATATCCTTAGCTCGCTTTCTTTCTTTCTTTCTTTCTTTCTTTCTTTCTTTCTTTCTTTCTTTCTTTCTTTCTTTCTACAGAGAGAGAGAGAGAGAGAGAATTTTAATATTTATTTTTTAGTTTTCGGCGGACACAACATCTTTGTATGTGGTGCTGAGGATTGAACCCGCGCCACAGGCATGCCAGGCGAGCGCACTACCACTTGAGCCACATCCCCAGCCCAGCTCTTTTTCTTTTGAGACAGTAGTTCTAAGTTGCTGAGGCTGGCCTGAACTTGTGATTCTCCTGCTTCAGCTATGGTGTTGCTAGAATAACAGGCCTGCATCACTGCACCCGGCCTTCATGTCTTTTTTTTTTTTTTTTAAATGGTACTGGGGATTAAACTCGGGGCATTCTATCACTGAGCTATATTCCCAGCACTCTTTTTAAAAAATATTTTTTTAGTTATAGATGAACACAATATCTTCATTTTTATTTATTTATTTTTATGTGGAGCTGAGGATCGAACCCATGGTCTCAAATATGTGAGGCAAGCGCTCTACCACTGAGCTACAACCCTAGCCCTTATTCCCAGCACTTTTAATTTTCATTTTTGAGGCAAGGTTTCTGGAAGTTGACCAGGCTGGCCTTGAAATTGAGGGACTCCTGAGTCGCCAGGATTATAGTCATGGAGCTCTCCAAGTCTTTACATGGCTAGAAAGTTCATTCTTTTTAATGCTGAATAACACTCCATTGTCTAGGTGAATAAATCAGTTTATTCACCTACTTGAAGGACATCTTGGTTCCTTTCAAATTTTGGCAGTTATAAATAACATTGCTATAAACATCCATGTGCAGGCTTTTGTATGGAACTAACTCCTTTGGGGTAAATAGCAAAGAGTATGATTGTTGGATCCTATGATAAAGAGTATGCTTAGTTAATAAACTCCCAAACTGTCTTCCAAAATGACTGTATCTTTTTATGTTCTCACCAGCAACGAATGAGAATTACTATTCTACTAGTATTTGGTGATTGTGTTTTTTTTGTATTTTGACCATTCTTATGGTATATAGTGATATCTTATTGTTTTTTATTTGCATTCCCCTGATGAGATGATGTAGAATACTTTTCATATGCTGTTTGCCATCTGTATATCTTTGGTGTCAGTTAAGGTCATTGCCAACTTGTAAATCAAATTGGTTATTTTCTTCATGAGTTTTAAGAGTTCTGTATTTTGGGTAATAGTCCTTTGTCAGATAAATCTTTTGCAAATATTTGTCTAATTATCTCAAAGTTAGTATTGCTTCTCTCACATCTACATTCAGTCCTTCTCTTTTTACCTTGAACTGTCAGCCTGCTTTTGGTCCCTGTAGCATCCAGTCAGTTCTTTCTTCAGTTAAGTGAGTTTCTAATAGATGAACCTGACTTCAGCTGTAAGTATGAAATTGTAATTTTCTTGACATGATTAGTAAGTACAGATCCTCTCTTGAGCTGGTCTTTCGTGTTCCTCCCCTGCCTTTTGGACCATATACTTGCAAATTCCTCTTTCTAAACTCTGTAATAGCCTAGACTTCTGTAGTTGAGAAGCTTTTCCTTAACTCCCTGAAGTGAACTGGGTGCCATCTCTCTGTGTTACTTTAGCATTCTGTTGTTCCTTCTGTAACTTGTATACTCCTGAATTGTGACTTTTGTTCTTTTTTTCTTGGCCTCCAACAATAGATTATAATCTTGGTGAGACTTGGTCTTGGTTACCCTTGTTTATCTATAGTTTAGCACTTTTTTGGGCACGTAGTTGTTGTTCAGTAAATAATCATTGATGATTGGTGCCTTCCCACTGTTGCTAATATACTTTTCCAACCTCATCACCAGCTTTTCCTCTTTTTTGGGGGGAGGAGGGTGAGAAAGAATTGAACCCAGAGGTGTGTAACCACTAAGTCATACCTCCAGCCCTTTTTATATATTTTGAAACAGGGTCTTGTTAAGTTACTTAGGGCCTTGCTAAGTTGCTGAGGCTGGCCTTGAACTCCTCCTGATCCTCTTTCAGCCTCCAGAGTTGTTGTGATTGTAAGCATGCACTAGCATGCTGGGCCAACTTTTCCTCTTTGCCCTACCTATTCAAAACTGGATTCTTCTGTTCCTTGAATGTTTCTCTACATTTCTGTACCATTGCTCATGATTGTATTTAATTTCTCAAATGTTTATCTGTGCTGCTTTGGCAGATTACTTAACCTCTCTAAGCTGTAGTTTCCATTAGCACATGAACAGCTATTAAGTATATTGATGCTCCCCTCACCCCTCAATGTCCTAATGTTAAAGTGGCAGTATAATTGAGTGGTTAAGAGGAGAGTTAGACCTACACGTGTCTTTGGCTCCTGTCTTAAATTTTGTGACTTTGAGATCCTTGAAAGCAGGGACACTGCCTACTTTTGCTCTAAAACCACGTTGCTGAACACATAGAAAGTGCTATTTAAATAATTTAAAAATTTAGTTTTAGCCATTTAAGTTCTGTTGAGGAAAGAAAGACAAAATTACAAGACGGGAGTGGGAGGGAGACTGCTGTCTGAGGTGGTGACATTTAAAGGAAGATAAAAAGATAATGAGCCCTTTGAAGGGAAGAAGGACTGAGCACCTCAGACTGAAGGAACAGCCTGGTAAAGACCCTTCAAGCTGGAGGATCTTGGATTGTTCTCCAAGAGTATTGCTGAAGTAGTTGTATAAGGGGGGAGAAACAGGCAGGAATTAGATCCTGTAGAGTCAAAGCAAGGAATGTGAAACTGTCCAAAAATTTTAATTAAAGGATAATGTAATCCAGTGTGTGTGTGTGTGTGTGTGTGTGTGTGTGTGTGTGTGTGTGTTTGAACTCGGGCACTTAACCACTGAGCCACATCCCCAGCCTTATTTTGTATTTTATTTAGATACAGGGTCTCACTGAGTTGCTTATTGCCTCACTTTTGCTGAGGTTGGTGTGTGCCACTGTGCCCGGCTACTTTTTTTTTTTTTTTTTAAATATTGGTTTAGCTGTTCAGAGACTTGACTGATTAGAAGACTGTTTCTTTAATCAGATGTAGTTGATTAGAACTAGGATTAAAGTGGTGACAGTAAAGATGAAGTGGGTGGGTTTGAGATATATTTTGGTCTCAACAGGACTTATTGATGAATCAGATATGAAGGAAGGAATTAGGTTTCTGGCCAGAGCGACTGTGTGGATCATCTGCCATTTACCAAGATGGAAAAGACTGGAGGGGATGATGAGACAGAGTGATAGCAGTAAAATTCAGAATTCTTTTTTTTGTTGTATTTGAAATGTCTATGAGAGAGCTCAAATAATCCAATGAGGTAAAAGGAAAATTGGGCATACAGTGTCACAGAAGCCAGATCGTATATACTGGTGCATGTTTGTGTGGTAAAGGAAATGACCCTGTAGAGAAAGAGGGAAAGATTGATGTAAGAGAGAAGTGTGAAGTCTTAGAAGAGTAAGGGCAGTGCCCAAGAAGTTCAGGTTTACTCATTCTAAAGGGAGGGAAGAAAATGGCAAGTTAGCTTATATTCTTGTTGATGGGAAGATAAGATAGTTTGCTTTGGCTTCCATTGTCTTTTCTCAAGGATGTAGAGGTGAAGTCCTCAGTTTGAGAGTAGTCATTAAATAATTAGACATTAAGAGTAGACATTATAGTTAGACATTATACGGGTACTATACTGTGGCACTCTTAAAGTGTAGAGACAGGTTAAGAATCTTGAAGGGTTAGCTGGTGATGATATCTGATTGGGTTGTTCAAGGAGATTCTAGGCAAATTACCTACAATAATTATAAGACACTTTATTTCCTAAGTGTCAATTTTTTTGTTAATACGTAGCATAAATACATAGAAAAAGCATCGTTTTATGTATACTCAGTGAATTTTTACAAAGGGAACACACTATTGTAATGAGCACACCATATTAAGAAGCAGAGCATTAGCAGAACAAGAAGTCCCCTTCTTTGTCCATCTGATTACCTACTCTTCTGCCCATCCCATCCCTCACCTCTTCACTTTTAACACCATAGATTGGTTTTATACTTTATATGAATAGAACGATACAGTATGTACTCTTTCTTGTCTCGATACAGTATGTACTCTTTCTTGTCTCTTTGACTTCTGTCACTCAACATTTGTGAAATTCGGAGACATTACCTAGTTTGTCCCTGATAAGGTTATCAGTTGAATGAACTGCGTGTCACAGCACTTCCATATATTTTTACTCCTCGTAAATCTTCAGAAATTCTAGGTTGAATGATCCGGGTAGGGGACCAGGATGATCCTGGCAAAGATCTTTCATTAGTTTTGAGGTTGCCCAAACATGTTGAATTTATTTGCAATTTTTATTTATACATTTTTTGTTTGCTCTGTTATGAACAGGGGGCTTGGGCACATGAACTAGAAGGAGAAAACCTTTAGAGAACTAATCTGTATTTATAAAACAGATAATGTTGGTGAGAAGACTTTTCTTTTTTCTTTTTTTAAAGGGGGGCGGGGAGAGAGAGAGAGAGAGAGAGAGAGAATTTTTTAATGTTTATTTTCTAGTTTTCGGCGAACACAACATCTTTGTTTGTATGTGGTGCTGAGGATCGAACCCGGGCTGCACGCATGCCAGGCGAGGGCGCTACCGCTTGAGCCATATCCCCAGCCCCAAGACTTTTCTTAAAAAGAATTCAATGCCCTTCTTTGTGTATGTATCTGTCTCTCTCCCTTTCTCTCTCTTTTTTTTTTCTTTGTGGTACTGGGGATTGAATACAGAGCTTTGAGCTTGCTAAACAAGTGCTTTGCCACTGAGATACATACATCTAGCCCTTTTAAAATTTTTTGTTTTAAGGCTGGGTCTCACTAAGTTTCCTAGGCTGACCTTGAACTTGCAATCCTCCTGCCTCAGCCTCTGGAGTTGCTGGGATTACAGGTATGTGCTACCTATACACCTATGACTGGTCAATCTTGCATTTTACAGGAAATATTATACTGTACTTGTTATAGTTATCATTCTCTATAAAGACTACCTTGGAAAGATTACTTCAGTAGTTGGTTTAACTAAATGAAGTAATCCTTAAATGGTTAAAAACTTGCTGGTTTCTCTCTGAATTTCAACTCCTGTGTTTTTGCATTTGACTGATGCTCAGGCTTAGTAGGTAAGGCAACTTTACTTTAAAGATTTGTCAAGGGCTGTGATGTTGTAGCATTGTTTTGGACAACTTCAGATGTCTTGTCACTGCATATCTAAGATAATTTCTGCAGACTTTTTTCAATTTTGTGGGTCAGCAATCAGACAAATTTCATTTTGTTTTATCTTTAAAATGCTAAATTTAATATTTGAAATGTATAAAATGTGCACAAAATATGTTTTTGTGAATAGACTGTTTTTTAATATTTTCTCCAAGTATCCAAGAAAAAAAAAATGGAAGCAGTGCACATTTGCGTGTGTGTGTGTGTGTGTGTGTGTGTTATGCATGCGATGCTAGAGATGGAAACCCAGGGCCTCATGCACACTAGCACTGTACCACTGAGCTATAACACCAACCCTGCAATCAGCTGTTAACTTTATAAAGTGTTTTGTTTTGCATGGAAAGTTGCCAGCAGTGTAGCAGGAAAATTTGGGGACATGATGAAATAGGCGTTAAAAAGTTTAAAGAGTAGTTTTTTTTTTTTTTTTTTTTGATATCGGTGATTTAATTCAGGGATGCTTAACCATGAGCCGTATCCCCAGTCTGTTTTATTAAAGTTTGAGACAGGGTCTCCCAAAGTTGCTTAGGGCCTTGCTAAATTACAACTGGCCTTAATCTTGGATTCATTCTGCCTCAGCCTCCAGAGTTGCTGCTTAGGTTACAGGCGAATACCACCATGCCAAGCTTAAAATCCTTTTTTATTACTAATCTTATGTTTTATGATTACTTGAGAAATACAGAAATGGGCCCATCTGTTCCCCATCATCATTTGTGATCTGATTTTTGAAAAGTAGCCATTAAAGACATTTGTGTGACCTGTTTGTGTATTTTTTTCCTTTGAGCCATGAGTATGTTAAGATTAATTGCTTTTATCTGACTTAAATTCATATAGGTATTTTCCCATTAAATGATTGTCACCTGTTCATAACTATCTGAGTTTGAACTGGGAAATTCCAAATGAAGAAGCTTGTGCTTAGAGTTTGTATCTTGCAGTTCTTGATGGTCTGTCTGTCCTTTGGTGGTTCCATCTCTTGGTTTCTGATTCTCCCCTTGTATATTCTAGCATTTTAAATTTTTAAACCACTTTCCGCAATTTAGCTGTCATTTTAGTTTCTTTTCTGTTCTGTTACTTGGTACTTAACGTGCATAGATATGTGTATCAATGGGTATATGTGTTTTTTCTTTTAACAAATAGGGTTTTGGTCTGTGTATTCTGTGGCTTTTTTTCTAGTCTACCCATTTTTTTTTATTATTACTATTTTTTGTATGTTGTGCTGGAGGTTGAACCTAGGGCCTCAGTCAGGCCTTGCTCAGTGTAAGTACTTTAGGCTAAATATGGGTCCCTCTTATTTAAAAAAGAAAAAGAAGACAAAAAGAAAAAATATTCTATTAAGATAGGGCTGTTTTTAACTTATCCGTTATTATAGACAGGATTGCTGTAGGCATTCATATTTGTGTATATGCCTTTGTAACATATGAGAATTAGAAGGAGAACACTGGGAAGAAATAACTATTTGGTTGAAGGGCATACTCGATATTTTTGATACAAACTGCCAAATCATGAGGGGCCTTCATAGTAGATATTCCCAAAGGTGTAGGAGAAACTCTATACCCACTTCTTTGCCAAAACTTGGAATCAAATCTTTGAAAATAAATTTATATGTCATTTCTTTACTAATGCATGCAGTTTGTGGCATTTCTCATATCAAGTTTTTGAACTTTTTTACATGCACACAGTTTAGAATCAATAATTTGGCAAAGTTTTTTTTTTTTTTTTTCCTTTAAAGAAAAGCTCCTTGGCCCTATTTCTTTCTGGATATCCCTTTTCACAGCAACTTTACCTCTTTTAGCTGATTATTTTGCATTAAATTTCTTTGCCTCTGAGCCATATGATAAATTGTGATTATCTTTTGCCCTGCCCTGTTTAATTTGTATTTTTTATAACTAGTGTTTCTTTTTTTCTTTCTTCTTCTTCGTTTTGCATGTGCTTACTCTTAATTACTACCCCACATCCCTTCCCACCTGTCTAAATGTTCATTCAGTTTGTTTGCAGGCCTTAGGTTGCTGTGTTCCTCTAGCATAAAGTTGTCATTATTCTCAGTATTCCTTGTTTTAGTCTTCTGTTTATTGTGACTCCTATTCTTTTTCTTAGTTCCTTCCCTTGTATTTGAAGCCTACATCCATCAGGTGCTTCCTGAGAACATACCTAGGGGAGGTAATGTTTTGAAACTTTGTATCATTATTCTGCTCTCAGCATTTAAGGATAATTTGATTTGGTGTAGAATTTTAGGATGATAATTATTTTCTATTTATTTAAATTATTTACATTTTTTGGAAAAAAAACATTGGTATATTGCTTTGTAACTTTGAATGTTGCTGTTTAAAAGTCCAAAGCTCTTTTGTTTTCTATCTATTCATTCAATAAATATTTATTGATTGCCAGGCATTGTGTTTTCTCACCTTCCAAGCCACTCTTTGGGGAGCCAAGGGGGATCTACAACAGATATAAAAGTTAATAACTAAATCAACTTTTTATATCCTGTGAGAATGTAATATATTTGGGGGAAAGGGTAGAGAAAGGAATTGGGCGGAGAGGAAGGAAAGAGAAGGAAGGGTGGAATATGCAAAGACTTGGGATTGCATAATGAAGGGTTTTCTGGGTAGGGCACAGATTGCTATTTTTAAACAGAGGAATAGGGTCTCTTTGAGAAACCTTTGTATGAATCAGAGATTTGAAGAAAGTGAGGGAGATGGTCACAGGCATATCCAGGAGAAAAGTATTATAAGGCAGAGGCCTAAAGAAATAAACTAGTATTTCATGGAGGACAGTGGGTAGAAAGGAAAGAAGTAGGAGATAAAGTCAGATTATTAGGAGTACATAATCATATTGTGTAGGCCTTGTGATTTCTAGGTTTTAACTTTTACTCAGATAGGGGTAGCCAGTGAAGAGTGAGTGTATAGCAAAGGAGTGATATCTGTTAGAAATTTGAATTGGATTAATCTGATCACTGTGCTTAGAACATATTAAGGCATGAGGGTGTGAGACAAAGATAGAAACAGGGAGCTTGGTTAGGAAGATATTGTAATAATCTGGGTAAGAGATAATGATGGCTTGAACTAGATGGTAGTAGGAGGGGAAGGTATGGGGTTTTTTGATTCTGAATATATTTTTAAGGGAGGGACAGTACGATTCCCTGGTTGATTTAGATTTGTGATGTAACTGGCAGGATACATTTGCTGTCAGTTGGAAAGAGGAAGGCTAGGGTACAGGGTCTTTGATGTAGTTGAACTCTGGTCCTTCCCATGTCCAAGGTTTAGGACAAATCTGGAGAGTTTTAAAAAAATTTTGTTTTTAACTCGGGGCTGAAGGAAAAAAAAAATTAAGTTCTTGACATATTGGTGGAATTTAAAACTATTAAGACTAGTGGCACTGTGGCACACGCCTATAATCCCAGTGAGGCTAAGGGGAGAGGATCTGCAGTTTTGAGGCCAGCCTGGGCAACTTAGCGAGACCCTCTCTTGAAATAATATAATGACAAAAGAAAAGGGCTTGTGATATGTCTCAGTGGTAAAGTGCATCTAGGGTTCAGTCCCTAGTACTGTGGGGGTGGGGGTTGGAGACTGAATGGGACCATTAAAGTCACCAAGGTAGATAAGAAAAGAGAGCCATTGGTAACTCCCACTTTCAAGAGCTTTGGGGTTAAGAACAGGAATCAAAGGAGGCTGAGAAGGACCAGTGAGTCAGTGAACAAAATTTATCAGGTAGGAGCTAGTGATGTATCAGCTCTTGAGAGATATTGCTGATAGTTTTAAACTGGCAAGTTAAATGTAAATAAAACTACAAAACCATTGCAAGTTGAATTACTGATTTATGAAAACACTGAATGGCATCTGCTGAATTTAAATCTTTAGATAATTCTGTAACTAACTTAAGATTATGGAATTGACCACACACAGGTTCTTTTGGAGTTAAGCAGACCTGATTTGCTCTGAGATGTATAAATATCATGCACTCCCCCCCCCCCCCACTAATGTATACATGCTTCAGTGAAAATCATGATGTCATTTGGGCTTTGCTTCATACAAATGCACATATTAGGCCCATCTTGGCTTTTTTATTTAGCCTGCTGTAATTGGAGTACCAACTTGGAATCATTGTGACCATAAATATGAATAATGGCATTCAATTATATGACTAACAGGTAGATTTAGATGGTTCAAAGTGTGCTAATATTATTTTTTTAAATATTAAAACAGGAAGATAGGGCTGGGGATGTGGCTCAAGTGGTAGCGCGCTTGCCTGGCGTGCGTGCGGCCCAGGTTCGATCCTCAGCACCACATACAAACAAAGATGTTGTGTCCGCCAAATACTAAAAAATAAATATTAAAAAATTCTCTCTCTCTACCTCTGTCTCTCTCACTCTCTCTTAAAAAAAAAAAACAGGAAGATAAGACATTAAATTTTTAAAAAATCTTGTTTATTTTGTGGTACTGGGGATTGAACTCAAGGTAATTTGCTGTTGAGCTACATTCCCAGACCTTTTTATCTTTCATTTTTAAGACAGGGTCTTACTAAGTTGCTGAGACTGGCCTTGAATCTTCAATATTCATGCGTCAGACTCCTAACTTGCTGTAATTATAGGTGTATGCCACCATGCCCAGCTTTTATTGTATTTAAACATTAACTTTTGTAGAGAAATGTGAACTCCTAGAGACTATTGTGTTAATTTGAAGAAATTAGTGTACAAATTGTTAATTCATGTGCAGTATCATACTTAGTTGAAACAACTGAATGGTTTGGTTAGACTTTCAGATGTAATGTTTACATAAAGATTATAACTGTTCCAGCTGCATATAATTTTAATAAGGCTCCAGGAATTTTTAAATGTCATTTCTTTCCGAGAAATTCCATTACTTCCATTTTACTAGTAAAGAGCCACCAATCATAAAATATTAGACAATAATGTGACTTTTTATCCTGTTTCCTTAACTTTCTCTCAAGCAGAATCTTCTTTTTGATTTTATCTGTTTATCTTAGTATTACTAACTCTTTATAGGTTACTATGATGTTTATCTTATATCAGTTTTGATCTGTTGAAGAATTTTTGTCCTGAGATTATGTTTCTGTTCTATCTATGTGTACAGGTGTGTAATAACATACTTATTAGATGGAATGCAGAGTTGCATAGGTCCTATGTTACATTGTAGTACTAGGTACAGCATATTTTATAAGTGAGATTTACAATGCATAGCTTGATGCCAGGATGGAGAAAAAGGGCAAGCATGTACTGGAATGTTTTAGAATTTTGCATTTTGAGGGAATATAAAACATAATTAGGGGAGTACACTGTTGTAATCCAACTTGGACACAAATAAGTGAATAGTATTTGGATGTTTCTCTAAATATTGAAACTTGGTTATATTGAAGTAGTGATTATGTTGTAATTATGGCTGACGTAATAATTTAATTTCAGGTACTCCAAATTTTTTAAATTATTAAAGAATTTTTGTAATGTGATATAAAATAGTTAGAAAGGCCTATTTGGCCATCTTCTTTTGTTGCTCTTACTTTACTTTTTGGTATTTTGATTAAAAATTTTGATTTAAAGAATGTAGGGAATTTTTTTGGCAAAATTTTGTGTTGAAAAGATGTGTTAGATGCTACACTAAATATTCTATACCAGAGCAAGGAGAGTATACACACTATTTTTAGGGTTATTTTAAAGAAGAGATTTAGAGACAAAGCAGATAATCTGGCTTTGCTTTTATTCTTAATTTTTCTGGTTTTCAATTTCTTCATTTGTAAAATGAGGATAAAATTTACCTTACGAGGTCTTTTTTCACAGAAAACCTTGTGGCTTTTACCTCTTTTAGATACAGTCTCAGATTGAGATGTGTTCCAGTATAGGATCTCTTTCCACTGTAGATTGAAATAACAGTTTTCAGTATAATCCTGTTGTTTATGATGCAGATCTCATTTAATGATTCTCAGGGCAGGGTTGCTAGTGTAGCTCTGTAAACTCACTTGTTAGCAATATAATGAATGTTCTCATGTACTTGATCTCCTATAATGTCCAAAAATCTGTTGTTGTTGGTAGTTTTTTGTTTCATAAATGAGAAACTTGAGACTCAGGAGATTATAATTTTTGCCTGATACAAAAGAAATCAGTAAGTTCCTGGGACAGGGCCGTTCTTCCATGGTCCACTCTGAATCCTGGATGGCAGACATATCCCCTTATTAGCAGGGTTATCATATCATGTATACAGTGAGAGGGTATCGGGGCCTGTTGACCTCCACTTTTCCTCCAAGGGAAGAAGTGGGATCTAAAGGGGTTCAGCCAGGCAGTGAGACCGCATCACCTCCCTTCTGTTTTGCTAGATGCCACTTAGAGTGAGTGCTTGCACTGAGAGCCAAGAGCTTTACACCGACACTGTCTTTTAATCTGATTGTGTAGACTAGCGTATACTTTCCCTGTGCCTACACCTTCCACCATTTATTTAGTTTTTAGCAGTACTGGGGATAGAGCTCAGGAGAGTTCCACTACTGAGTTACATCCCCATGCTTTCTCTTTTTTACACAAGTCAGGTTTATTATGATGTGATTTATGTCCTTCTACATTTTTGAAATTTATTCTCTTTGATTTTTAAAAGTTTCTACTCAAATGTACAGCTCAAAGATTTTTGAGATATGTATGCAACCATGTGACCAACACCAATCAAGGCCTATGTGTTTCTGCTACCCCAAAATGTGCTCTGGTGCCCTCTTGTCCTCCCCTCCCCCACCACAAATAATGAAAGTGCAATTTTATTTCCTTCAGTCAGACATTAAAGAGATTTGTAAATATGTAAAACATCAACACTTTTCTTGATGTTATGAGAAGCAGTTATTTTTTCATAAACATTTTACATGTAGTAGGCATTTACATGTTATATGAAAGGAAATGAGGGGCTGGGGCTATAGCTCAGTACCAGAGCGCTTGCCTAACATGTATAAGGCACTGGGTTTGATCCTTCACACCACATAAAAAAATAAACACATGAAATAAAGGCATGCTGTCCATCTACAACTAAAAAAAAAAAATAGTTGTTTAGAAATATTTTTTAAATTTCTTTGGCTTAAATTTCTAATAAGTACCAGTACATATAAAATACATAAAAGATCTTCGGGGTACTCAGTAATTTTCAAAAAAGAGTTAACTGACAAAGGCAAATCAAAAAAAGTAATTTTAGTAAAATCAAAGTAATGAATTAAAACTAGTTTCTCAGGCTGGGGCTGTGGCTCCATGGTAGAGTGCTTGCCTAGCATGTGTGAGGCACTGGGTTTGATTCTCAGCACCATATATAAACAAATAAAAATAAATAAAGGTCCATCAATAACTAATATAAAATTAAAAATAAAAACTCTGTTTCTCTTAGAATATAAAGCAAAAAACAAGATGGAAGGGCTTGGTATGTGGCTCAGTGGTAAAGTGCTCTTGGGTTCAACCCCTGGCACCAACATAAATAAATAAATAAGCTTTTTAAAAGGTTTCAAAGCGGGCTGGGGATGTGGCTCAAGCGGCAGCGCACTCGCCTGGCATGCGTGCCGCCTGGGTTCAATCCTCAGCACCACATACAAACAAAGATGTTGTGTCCGCCAAAAACTAAAAAATAAATATTAAAATTAAAAAAATAAATAAATAAAAGGTTTCAAAGCATTTCAGATTTATGGATGTTTAACCTGTACCTAGATGTTCTAATGAAAAATTCTCCCAAAGAAAAAGGGTTCTAAAGCAACCTAAAAAGAGGGAAGGGAGGGTAATAGCTTCAGACTATGAAAACTTTTCTTGCGGCATAATGGTTGACCAGAAAATGGTACAAGTTTTATTCTGGCAGGTGGGAAAAGAAAAATTTTTACTATAATAGTTCCCCTGTATCTATAGTTTGAATTTCTGAAGTTTCAGTTAACTGTGGTCAACAAATATTAAATGGAAAATTGGGGAAGTAATTTTACATAGTACATGATGAAATCTTGGTGTCCTCTTTGTCTAGTGTATCTACACTGTATGTGCTACCCACCCATTAATCACTCAATAGCCATCCCAGTTGTCATATGGACTGTATCAGATAGTCCTTCCAGTATCACAGTGCTTATTATGTTCAAGTAATGCCCCAGAGTGCAAGAATACTAATGATGGCAATTTATATATCTTAAAGAGAGGTTGTAAAGTGCTTTTTTTTTTTTTTAAAAAAAGCAAAAAGGTGGAATTTCTTAAGGAAAGAAAAATTATAAACTGAGATTAGGATATATGATAAATTGTTTTTCATAGGTATATATGTATGGCTGGGTGAGAAATGTAGGTTTCAGCACAATCTGCAGTTTCAGACATCCACAGTAGTATTACCCATGGATAAGGAGGACTTACTTTATTAACAAGTTTTTGTTTGAGGTACTAGGGATTGAACCCAGGGGTACTTTTACCACTGAGGTTTGCCTAGCCCTTTAAAATTATTTTTAAAAATTTTGAGACATGATCTCACAAAGTTGCTTAAGGCCTTGCCAAATTGCTGAGGTTAGCCTTGAACTTGTAAACCGCCTGCCTCAGCTTCTGGAGTCACTGGGATTACAGATGAGTGCCACCACAACTGGCCTATTGTATTAACATGTTAATGGACTGTAATTGTTTTGGGAAATGTTAGTGTAGTGTTTTCATTCTTGATGTTATTATAGATTAGATTTATAGTAAAAATATAAGGATAATAGCTCGTAAAACTGAAATTAGGAAAGAAACCAATGCTGTCTTTTAGAACTCCCCCCGATTGAACCCAGGAATAAGAAAACTACATTCCCAGTCCTTTTTGAGACAGGGTCTTTCTGAGTTGCTGAGGCTGGCTTTGATCTTGGGATACTCCTGCCTTAGTCTCCCAAATTGCTGGGATTACAGGCATGTGCCCCTTTGTCCAGTTTGTTCAGTATTACTTACTGCTGGAGTGAAAATGTGGTTGTATTATTTTGTATTCCCACCAGCAAATTATGAGTTCCAGGGTTCCATATGCTTACTAGCATTTGATAATGCCAGTTACTTTAGCCATTCTTTAGAAATACTAATACTAAAGTTTGAAGAATGTATTAAGTTAATGGCAGATTCTCCTTTGGCCAAGAAAAGACAATTGGGAGGGGGTTGAGGACCCAAGGTGATGGTTTACATATACATTTTTTAGTCTGTTCTCAGTGTCCTATTGACCTGACCCGACCAATTTATATAAGAAATAACTGCCATGGCATGGTGTTTAGAAGGAATCTCTTAAAACTTACCATAACTACTTCTTATCTCCATCCTTCCAGAATGAAAGGATGACTATACTTCCTTTGCAGAGAAAATGGAAAATTGTCTGATAGAAACTTTGATCTACAACGTAAGGTAGACAGACATACTGTCTCCTTTGATCTATGGAAGAAGTTCCCTCTTCTAACAAAGTCTAGTCCCTCTTAAGTTTAAAAATCTTCATGTTACCAAGAACTTGCTCACATTTCAGTCTCTTCCTGTATACTGGGCTCTTAGTAACATTTACTCTATTGTAGTCTCTATTATTTGAAGAAATAAAATAAGCGAAAGCTTCTCTGGACTTTCTAGCCATCACCTACACTTCTTTTTACAATCATACTTCTCAAGTGTTAGTCTCATACAAATCCCCTTCAACCTTTAGTGTGACTTCAACTCTAGTCATACTTCCAAGGTTGGTTTTGCAGAAGTCACCAGTTACCTCCTTCATTTTGTCTGGATTGTTAGTTACTGTGCCATTAATTAATTTCTTACCATATGATTAAAAAAAAATATCTATGTAGTTATTTATACCTTGCTGTGTATAATAGGAAAAAACATTTTCCTACTTTTTTAAAAAATTTAACCTCAGATGTGGAGGGTCCCACACTTACGAGGCAACTCTTTAGCAGATGCCAGTTGGGTTTCCTGTAATTCAGTTCTGACATTGTCTGCCTGAAGTTAGATCTCACAGGTTAAGCTGTCAGGCCAGTAAGACTCTCTTACTTCCAATGACCTTTGCAAGTCCCAGGTTGTAAATTGGTATTCTCAGGACTCCCTCTTCCAGTGTGATAATTTGCCAGGAGGGCTCACACATTTCAGGGAAACACCTTACTTATCGTTTACCCATTCATTTTAAGTGATATTATGGAGGACACAAACAATCAGATAGAATAGGGAAAGGAATGTGGGAAGGGGAACCGAGCTTCCCATGCAACACCCTCCAAGCACTTCCATATACCTGCAATCTGGAAAGCTGTCTGAATCCTCTGTCCCTGTTTTTCTATCCGGTGGTACTGGGGAGGACAGCCCAGAGCCTCAAGCATACTCACCATTGAGCTACATATCCCCCCCTCCCCCAATTAATGATCCTCCTGACTTGACCGCCCAAGTAGCTGGGATTGCAAGTAGGTCCCACCAAAGCAGCCTTCTTTGGGATTTTTATGTAGGCTTCATATGTAAGCATGATTGAATAAATCATTGGCCTTTTTAAAAACATTTATTTATTCTAATTTGTTACACATGACAGCAGAATGCATTTCAATTCATAGTACACATATAGGGCACGATTTCTCATGTCTCTGGTTGTACACAAAGTAGAATCATTGGCCTTTGATCAGCTCCTCTCCCTTTTCTGGAGATCAGGATGATGGGCTGGGACCGGAAGTTCAAATTTTTGAAAGACAAGGTTGTTTCCCTTTGCAACCAGCCCCTGTCTTGAGGCTTTCCTGGAGCCACCAGTCATCTTACAAGCATACAAAAAGACACACTTTGAAGATTACAAGGATTTTAGGAGTTGTGTGCCAGAAAAAGGGACTAAGATCAAATATACATTTATTATAAATCATAGTATCATAGTTGCCAGAGTTTTTAATGTTTACGTTCTAATTTGTAATTATAATGCCCACAGTTTAGTGTCCTGTATTTAAATGGAGTCATAGACTTTAATCCTTTTTCTGTAGGATCACCTTTCTTAAATGACTTACTTTGATTAATCATCTGATTGGCTTGATTTCTCATTCATTTTCTTAAGATGTAAGGTTCATGGATGGGGTATTATGTTTGAATTCTTGCATGGTTAACATGTCTGCTCTTTGTCTTTCTTTTTTCTAATTACAGGGATAATTCATTTTCCCTGTAGAATATAATAAAGCATAATTTATCCTAACATTGCTGCATATCTGTGTTTTTCTTTTTAAATCCCTGTTTTCTCTTTGTTTTTGAGGTTCTATCCTCTCCTGATTTTTCTCTTCCCTTGTTGGTTCTCTTTAGTTCTTTAGGCTATGCTGCTCAGTAAGGCCTCCATGTGTGGCATTGGCCACACCTAGGAGCTTGTTAAAAATGTAGAATATCAGGTCCAGCTTCAGACCTACTAAATCAGAGGCTACATTTTAACAGGATCCCTCGATGATTAGTAAGCATAATAAAGTATGAGAACTATTAGACTCTAACTCTTTAATGAAGAATCTTTAACTGTTGGGATTTGTCTTATTTTAGTCAGGCTTCTCTTCTCTGTGACTCCAAATCTCCCTTTTTACCTTTTGTATATCAATCTTTTTTTTTTTTGGGGGGGGGTTCTCAGGGATTGAACCCAGGGAACTTTACCATTGAGCTATATCCCCAACCCCTTTTCTTCTGTATTTGAACTTAGTTACCTCACAGACTTCTCATTCCTATTATTATTTTTGTTATTTTGGTGCTGGGGAATGTAAGGTTGCTTTACCACTGAGCTACATATATCTCCAGCTCTTTTTATCTTGAGACTGGGTCTTGATAAGTTGCTGAGGCTGATCTCAAACTTGTGAGCCTCCTGTCACAGGCTCGCCAGTAGCTGGGATTATAGGTGTATGCCAGTTGTATTTTATTAACCATATTTCAGTATCTAAGTTTAGTGCTTGAGTTTTCAGAATTATCAGGAAAAATGAAACTTTTAGGAAAATGTACAATTAAAAAATTTTTCTCCTACTGCTTTGCTATGGTTTGGGAAACTAAAAATATATTTTATAACAATGTTTGATTTTTAACTTTTGGCATTTAAAACAGCTTGAAGCTGTTATTTTTAAGGAGATTTGCCTTGATTTTGTCAGTGCCTGAGAAGCAATTCAGTCTTAAAAATAGAAACAGTGTTTAACATTATAATTTAACAAACATTTTTGACATAATACCTATCATAATGTCAAATAAATGTAGAAAACACTTTTTTCCCAAAAAGGAATTCTGAGAAAAGAAATTTTTTGGTGTGGGGGGGAGAGTGGGTACTGGGGATTGAACCCAGGGGTGCTTAACTACTAAGCCCCTTTTAATATTTCATTTAGAGACAGGGTCTCCCTGAGTTGCTTAGGGCCTTGCTAAGTTGCTGAGGCTGGCTTTGAATTAGCGATCCTCGTGCCTCAGCTTCCTGAATCATTGGGATTACAGGCGTGCGCCAGTGGCCTAAATGTTTTAATGAAGTTTTATTTAACTCATATTCCTAATGCAAAATACAGATTCCTAACTAATAACTATTATTTTTATTAATGTTTTTTCCCCCTTCTTCTGTACTAGAAATTGAACCCAGGGCCTCTCACATGCTGGGCATGTGCTCTAACACTGAGCTATTACCCTCCACCTGTAACTTCATTTTATAATAAACATTAAATAGTTTCTAAGAATAATTTTGGGGAAGTAAAGGTGGTATAGCAATATTTGCATCCTATCTCTTACTAAATTAAGAATACTTTTTTTTTTTAATCAATTTGACTGTTTTCAATCATGATCATTTTCTTCTTAGGGGTGGGAAATGCAGGGGATTGAAACCAGAGCCTTGTATATACTACAAGCCTGTGCTGTACCATTGAGCCAACCCTAGACTAATCTTTATAAAGCAAGTTTTCCTTTTGTCTCTTTTAAAAGGAAAAATAACTAAAAATTACCAGTATCATGTCACAGATAACTCATTTATCCCACCCAGACTTCCTGATTTCTTTTCCTATCCCATTTTCTGTTTGTAACTTGCTTTACAATATATGGTGGTCCTTTTTCCATGTTCAACTTCATTTCTCCATTTAAAACTCTTACAGATATTTGTAAAAGGAAGAGTTTTCCACGTGGAATTAAGAATAAAGGATTATTTCCATTTAAACTTTATACCAAATTGGGCTTGAGATGTAAGGTAGATTAGTACTGTTGCTAAATTTTGGATTTTCATTAATTTTGTATTCTATAGACTTAGTAAAATACAGTTTTTGTGAAATTTTCAGCTCTTTTAAAAATCATTGTAAATAAATATTCTGCCTAATTAGGAATTAGGATTTGTTGTGCTAAATAAATGAGTTAAAATGGTGGTTGAGCTCAGGCAAACATGTTTGATCTCAGGTAAATAAATTATTCTGTAATATGTACCACCCATTATATACATAAACTACTAATCTCAATTAAGCCAGACACAAGTTATTTGAGGCTGGAAATATCCCAGTTTTACAACTGATGAAGTGATGGAGCCTGGATATGACTTTAATATACTTTTGTCTTTACTATCTTGAGGGATTTGTACATACCTTAATGGTTTTCAGACAGTGCTGCAAGACACCGTAGTCTTTGGGGGTCTGGTAATCAGGCACCAACCTTCACTCATTTTAAGCATTTGGGTTCCCTGGTATGTTTGGAGGAGTTTCTCTGCATAAAATGTTTGAAGTCTCCTGTTCTAGAAACCCAGGATCTAGGTAGAATGAATACATGTTAGACTATAAAAAAGCACAGGCAATAGTAATTTGCCCCAGGGGCAGACAGTATCTATTTTCAATTATATTTTTGTTCTTACAGATGTTTTGTGTAGCCTAATATTAAAATGAGTTTGAGGCGATTGAACACAGTATTTATAGGGTGGGAAAGTGGTTAGAGTTGAAGTTTGTTGCTGAAAGTTGGTAATGTACAATTCCCTGCATTGGGTTCACTCACTGCCAGGTCTTGGTAAGTTTAAAGGCTTCCCTCAGCATGATGTAATGACAGGTTAAACCTCTGAACACTCGAGCTGATGCAATGCATATCTGAGGCTCACAGGACTTTATGGGGCAAGGGTAATGCTTGTTTAAAAACAAAACAAGCTACTCCTAAGCTTAATGGGGCCATTTAAGATGGCTTTCCCAGAGTGGGAAGAAAATATAATCTCGATTTGGAGGTTCAAGTAACGAGTTTAATGTGTCTTTAGTGTTTACTACTCTCACTGCAAAAGTCTTTTCACAGAAAGGCGGGGGAAGTATAAATTATGCTGCCAACGGGAAGAAATGAAGTGAGTTAGAATTGAGGAAATACAGTAGTTTGGTAAAACTGTCGTTATTTGGTAAATACTGTAGGATGAACTAGGAAGAATGCGAAGAATGCTTTTACTGTGTGAAAACGTGAGTTTTCAGGATTCACTTGGATGGTGCACTTCACGTAGAGAACAGTGTTTGTCCGGCCACATTCCTTATTCCCTGGGTAGTTCTTTAAAGAAATTGCGGATACTCTACCGTTTCGACCAACAAAAGTCAGGCTCTCCCTAAACTTCAGTTGGTGGAAATGCTGAGGACGCTAGGTGGCTGGCCTGGTTGGAGCTGGGGAGCTGTGGGCCGCCCTTGGATGTGGGCGGGGCCCTGGGCATGGCCCCACCCTCCTGCGCCGCCCCGCCCCCGCACAAGGAAGCCGCCGGCCGCCGCCCTGGGCGCGGCAAGCCCTGGGCCGGTCCTGGGTTCCCGGAGTTGGAGCCGGCTTTCCCAGATGTGGCCCGGTTACCAATGGCTCTCCCTGTGGCTGCAGCAGATTCGGCGGCAGGAGTGCCCTTCCAGAGCTTGCTCCAAGTGTACTCCGGCTCCTTGAGCCAGCGCCGTGCACTCTGCAGCTCCGGCCCGTCACTCGCGTTTAGTGGGAGCGCAGTCAGTGGAGCAGGGGAAGACAAACTTGTGAAATGGATGAAAGCTTAGGCTGCTGCAGAGGACAGCTCGGCCATAGCTCCGAGTTTTGGAGACAGGCGAATTTGAGCTCACAGGGAGGTGTGGTCGCCTCCTGAGGACCGAAGGCCTTCATTTTTCCACCTTTGTAGCCTGTGCTTCCCAATGAGTGTTTTAAGAAGTCCGACCTCACAGTCTTCTGTGCTTAAGACCAGGAGGTGGCAAGGAAGGACTTTTGTTACAGATTGTCCGTTGCTGCTTGGGGAAACGCAATGCGCTGCCTGACTTCTCATGACGGGAAAGCCTACCTTACCCTTTTTGTACTCCTGGAGGGGAGTCTTGCTCACATGTTTACCCGCAGCTAGGACAAGGAAGAGAAAAGGTATTGATGTGAAAAGACTGGGTTCCTGAAACTGAAACTTGAAAGCTGTAAATCAGTGAAATCTGGTGAAAGGAATGGCCGCAGCATGATTTACCTCTTTCTGAGTATGGCAGTGATGTTTCATTTAAGCTGCTATACTTTTCTCTTTAAATCACCTTCAGGTTCTGTCACGACCTGGGCCGTTCTTGGTTCCTGTTGCAGGGCTGCTGTATGATTGGGATTCCTTCTCTGGGTCAAGAAGGAGCTGGCTTCCACCTTTGAAGCTTTGGAAGGTTTTAGCAGTTGCTATCCTTTAATACCTCCATTCATGAGAAATAACTGTCTGCATTTCATTTGTTTTTCACATTTTTAATAGGAATTAAAGTATGCTTTCTACAATGTTTGCAAAGTAATTTTATCATGCAAGCTTGAGCTATTGTGATGATAAATGTTTTGCCAGGTTAAGGAATTGAACAAGTGTTTTGTTTTTTGTTTTTGTTTTTTCTCAGTAGCTGTATTATGTTAAATACAAACTGAGCTCACTGCCTTTTGTTGTAAATAGGTGTTTGGTTTGGTAATTTGAAAGGTAATTGGGGGCTTAGACTGTGCCCAAAGAGCCACTTTTGCATTATTGTGTTGCTCACATAAGTGAGCAGCATATAATGGACTACTCAATAGGCACAGAGCATACAAGAAGGTGTTTTGGGTAGTGCTCAGCCCATTGTTTTACAAGTGACATAAAATGGATAGATCATCATACACCCAAAGAATTTATACAGAGGGACACTGGATTATAGGAGAGCTCCTTTATAGTCCTTTTGTCAGAACAGCTGGATTACTTCAGGTGATGCGAGTTGATTCATGTTTTTGTAGGCCTGTAGGATGAGCCACATTATGATGGAATTCGGTTATACTTTGTGTGTGTGTGTGTGTGTGTCTGGTGTCAGGGACCAAATCCAGGGCCTCACACATGCTAGATATTGTCAGTGTTGTCACCACACTTGTTTCCCTTTAGCATATTTCTTTTAGTCACAAATGAATTAATTTTTTCACACCCCTCTCCCCATTTATAGTGTCTGTTGGTAACCACTTGAATAATCAGTAACCCAAGTTGTATTTACCTGGTCACATTTGTAACTACCATTGTTTCTTCAAAGTTCTTTGCCACAGATTAATGATTGTAATTGAGAGAAAACATTAAATATGAAACATGAATTTTTTGAAGAAACATACCTTAGTATAGTAGTTGCTGGGAGTAGTACACTCTTAGGATACCAGCAGACTGATCTTGTATCACTCCTAAGACAAATGATGACCTGCCATATCCCAGCAGAGGTAGATTCTTGGAAAAGATACCCTGTTTTGTGTATATTTGATTCATCCTGACTAGTTAGTTACATTATTGATCATCTCTTCCAGATGACATTTATCTGAAAAGTGATGTTTGTTATTCTCCTGATGACTGTTTCAGCTACACTGTAAACCTCAGGGTACAAGGAACTCATTACCTGTTGACTCCATCCCTCATTCCCCATGCTGTGTGTCTTTCTGTGGTGTTTTATCATCATCCTCCTTTTTTCCTCCACCCGCTTTTTCTGATTCTTCTTTCCTCTTGTACATTGTATCTAACTTATATTGTGGAATGGAAATAGAATAGAATGAAGTACTTTTTCTAAATACTAGACTAACAATTTTTATTTAAGGATGACTCTCCATTTCCCAAGTCTTCCTAACATTTGAGGTGGGCAAAGATCAGTAGGAAGTAGTACTTAGCTGATGTTAGCATTTTGTGAAAGATGTAATAGATGAAGGTGGATAATGAGATGGCAGCAGGCTCTTCCCCTAGTGATGCCTTGTACCCCACTCCCAAAATATACCTGTAGAGAAGATGCTGTTCACCACTAGGGAGAGTCAACCTGATGATCTTTGGCATATGAACCTTATAAGACTTACCTCCCAATAGCTGATTCAGAATTGGAAAGAGACGGCTTTAGGGACTCTGAGAGGACAAAGTCAAATCCAAACATTTGAATATGCTTAAGGTCCTATATTATATACAGGTCTCTTAGTTGTTTATGGTTCAGTTTCTCTTTTAGCTTTTCTTATTATATATACGCTATCCAAAGATAATTTTTAGTACTTTTACTTTAAAAGGAATTTAAAATATGCTCTGAAATATTTTGAAAAGGCTTCGTCAGTGTTTAACTCCTAATAACAGATGCACATTTAATAATTTATTTTGTTTTTATATATGCTTTAAAAAATATCTTTGGTTGTAGATGGACACAATTCAATACCTTCAATTAATTTTTATGTGGTGCTGAGGATCGAGCCCAGTTTCTCACACATGCTAGGCAAGTGCTCTAGTACTGAGCCACAACCCTAGCCCCTATATATGCTTTTTAAACCCTAGTTTATTCCTTTATCTCTTTGCTCACAGTAAATTTTGCATGAAACTTCAAAGTTTTTCTGGCATGTAAACATTATTTATAAAACATAAGTTGTAATTATTCTTCCATTTATTTTTTTATTTTTTATTTCAGAGATGAGCCGTCAGACTGCTACAGCATTACCTACTGGTACCTCAAAGTGTCCACCATCCCAGAGGGTGCCTGCCCTGACTGGCACGACTGCATCCAACAATGACTTGGCGAGTCTTTTTGAGTGTCCTGTCTGCTTTGACTATGTGTTACCACCCATTCTTCAATGTCAGAGTGGTCATCTTGTTTGTAGCAACTGTCGCCCGAAGCTCACATGTTGTCCAACTTGCCGGGGCCCGTTGGGATCCATTCGCAACTTGGCTATGGAGAAAGTGGCCAATTCAGTACTTTTCCCTTGTAAATATGCCTCTTCTGGATGTGAAATAACTCTGCCACATACAGAAAAAGCAGACCACGAAGAGCTCTGTGAGTTTAGGCCTTATTCCTGCCCATGCCCTGGTGCTTCCTGTAAGTGGCAAGGCTCTTTGGATGCTGTAATGCCCCATCTGATGCATCAGCACAAGTCCATTACAACCCTACAGGGAGAGGATATAGTTTTCCTTGCTACAGACATTAATCTTCCTGGTGCTGTTGACTGGGTGATGATGCAGTCCTGTTTTGGCTTTCACTTCATGTTAGTCTTGGAGAAACAGGAAAAATACGATGGTCACCAGCAATTCTTCGCAATTGTACAGCTGATAGGAACACGCAAGCAAGCTGAAAATTTTGCTTATCGACTTGAGCTAAATGGTCATAGGCGGCGATTGACTTGGGAAGCGACTCCTCGATCTATTCATGAGGGAATTGCAACAGCCATTATGAATAGTGACTGCCTAGTCTTTGACACCAGCATTGCACAGCTTTTTGCAGAAAACGGCAATTTAGGCATCAATGTAACTATTTCCATGTGTTGAAACGGCAATCAAACATTTTCTGGCCAGTGTTTAAAACTGTTGCATTCAATTTCACAGGAGAATAAGGCACCCATCTGCCTACCAACCTGAAACTCTTTTGGTAGGTGGAAGCTAGACACATGAAGGTAAATAAAAAGAAAGGCTGTTAAATACAGGAAACAGTTGCATGTAGTAACACTAATATATTTAAAAATAAGTCAACAGTAAACCACTGAAAAAATATATATATATATACACCCAAGATGGGCATCTTTTGTATTAAGAGAGCAAGCATTGTAAAATAATTCTGACTTTTGTGTTTGTTGTAGATTGATTGTATTGTTGAAAATATTGGGTTTTTTGTTTTATTTTTGTTCTTTTTTGCGTGTGTGTGTGTGTGTGTGTGTGTTTAACTGACAAGCCATCTGAGTGGTCTTGGGCCACTGCTTCTCCCTTTGTGAGTCAATACATAGTGCTGCTGGTTGTTTTCTTTTTTTTTTTTTGGCTGTGTGTGTGCATTTGCTAATTTTTATTAATTCTAGTTTTTCATTAAATAAATTTGACTTTCTTTTCTGTAATTTCAGGTTTTTCCTCACTTTTTTTTGTACCTTTTTAAAGTTAGTGTCTTTTTGATATGCGTAATTGTTTATGGTAAAGTTTGTGTTCAATACATATTTTTCCCCTCATTAATCAGTTTTTTAGAAATATTTTAAATTCAGCTATTTTGTGAAGATATGAGTCCCAGAAAGGAAAGGTTACATCAAAGAAAAATTATCAAAAACTATTTAAAGCAACTATAAGGTGGTCTCTTTCTCTTCTTTCATCCTCTTTTCCAGTCGAGTCATACCTTCCAGCTTACTCTGAAAAGTTAGGGAATATATTCTGATTTATATAAACACTGAAAAAAATCAGGCTTTTTTCCTTCTCAAATATCTTGGACAAATCACATGTTTAGAAATTTGTTCTTGTATTTATTGGTTTTGCAGAAGAAGGCATCATCATACACAGTATTTGTAATTAAGAGCAAATAATTTGTTTAAAAAAAAGGCAGTTTGCAAAAAAATATGTTTTTGGTCTTTTATAATTCTCATTAAAAGATTATCTGGCAAATTAAAAAAATCTTAATGTGTCTGCTTCAGCTGTAAGTGTGGTGAAGTCCAGAGTCATTTTCCTGTTCCATTTTGTGCTTTAATTATACAGCAGAAAATACTGTGCTGTCACTCTGAAGTGTGGCAGAGTTTTATTCTAAGTGCAGCAGGAGCCAGGCATGTGGCCTCTGGACTGCCCCTGGCTTCCCTCATCCCCCCATCCCCCCCCCCCCCCATGTTTTGATTTTCCACAAGGAAATCCACAGAATTCAGGAGAAAGATTGACTAAAATTTTTAGCTGATCACTTTTGTCCCCTTAAAAACAAAAATTAGTTTTTGGTATTTCATAGCTCTGCTGGTTAAGTATCTTGGCTCTGCTCCACTTATAGCTGTATGACCTTGGGCCCTAGTTTCCTAATGTCTAAAAAGGGGTTACATCCTAGTAGCTACCTCACAGGGTTAAATAAGACACAGTAAAGTTACCCGATCAATGCTTTGTACATATTGTTGCTGGGATTATTATTTTTTTAAAAACTCTTGGTACTTTATAATCATTGTTTCATTAAAACCTCAGGTTTTGCCTGGTGTGGTGGTGCAGGCCTATAATCCCAGTGACTCGGGAGACTGAGGCAGAAGGATTGCAGTACTTGGCAAAACCCTGTCTCAAAGTATAAAATAAGAGGAGGACTGGGGATGTGGTTCAATGTTTAGGCACTCCTGGGTTCAATCCCTAGTATTAAAAAATTAGAAGCCCTCAGTTTTTACTAATTCAAGTAAATTTAGGTAAATTTTGTATATGTTTGACAACTAGCTAGTAAAGCTGACATTTTTATATTTTATGTTTCAGTCATCATTCTACTTTTGGTCTGCAGTGATGAGCTCTAAAGCCACATTGCTTTGGTCCATTTGAAAATTTGGTTTATTAGGTCTAGCTCTTGTTCTTGAATTGTTATAATAATAATAATGAATGGTTTCTATTAATTTCCCTACCCCTTCTTTGGGTGTCGTCTTTCACATTTTATGGGGTAGATGTAGGTAATATTCTATTATTTTGCTTTTATATACTTTTTTTTTTCCTCATGATTTTGGGGCTCAAACCCAGGGTAGGTAAGTGCTGTACCACTGAGCTACAATCCCCAGCCTGATCTATATTTTTCAACTAGAAATTGTCTATTGGGTTGACATGGACCGGTTTAGTGTGTTAGTGATCATTGGAAAGCCTTTTTTTCCTTTGCTTTGATTTTTATTATGTATTACTTATGTTTTTTTTTAACACCCACATTTCTGCAAACTAAATTTTCATAAGTGGCTATAGATTGCTTAGCTCTCAAATAGTAGTATATGTCCCCTCCACACAAGAGCTCTTTTTATATCCAGGAATCTCTACAATGATAGAATTATATTTCATTCAGATTCCTGAATGGAAGAATTGGTAAGTAATCCAAATTATAAAAACTGAATGAAACTACACTATACCTGGGGTCAGTCTGTGACTGCTGACAAAAGTTAAGATCAGAATATAACTCAATGAGTAGAAGGTATGAATAACCACCTGGTACTGTGGTTATCTGTATGGGTTATACAAGGAAGGTAGACAGTGTTACAGATTGAACATTGTGGAGGTTCAGAGTACCAAGGATTACCTGGTGATTTACAGTAAAATAGATCATTTACCAAGAGAATTTCACATTATCTAAGTGTGGCATCATCCAGACTAAATTGTTTGATACTTACCAAGCACCTAGTAAAATCTGGTGGCATACATTATTGGGCTCTAGACTTTAATTGCCTGAACTGACTTTTATTTAATCTCTGTCAGGTTCTTCCGTAAAATGATCTAATGGTATCTACTGGTGTAAGTGAATGAGGTGGGGCTTATCATTTGGCCTGGCTCTGTAGCCCAGTGTCTTGCTTAGCTACACATTTTCCCTATCTTTATACAGATTGAAGCAATTTCTTTACATTTTAGTTGTAATGTTCTGAGGCCTTTCTAAATTCTGAGATGCATTAACAAATTTGTAGAAATTAATGTAAACAGTGGTATGAAAGAATGCTGGATTTTGTAAAAGTCACATTTTGACAGGCTTGCACTATTATGTAAAGACTAGAATTTAGCCTGAAAAATTTCAGTTCCCTGGAAATGTGCTGATAATATTAGATTTGAATTTATTTAACATTTTTTAGTAACGCTAAATAGATTGAATAACTATTCTTTAGTTCGTTAAGTACAGACTATGTTTCAAATAAGTGAATTTTTATTGCGAATAAAGCTTTTCTTAGAATTAAAATTACTTTGATACAACTGTTTTAAAACCTCTCAATGACCAGTCAATTGCCTGTTATTTATTTATTTAGATATTTCCAATATTTCCTTCCTGTTTTGGTGCTTTTTTAAAAATAAAGAATATATTCTTTGTAGGATTCACTACATGTTAGTAAAACAAAACAAAATAATGAGTGTTAATATTGGATCATGAATCAAATTGGTGACTGTAGTCTGATTTCTTCTTTTTTTTCTTTAATTCTGAAGTTTTCACAGGGCAAAGCTCAAATACAGCTTTTCATTTTGGCCAAAGTAATGTGAGTTTGAACATGTTTTTTTTCATTAAAGCAAAACAAGACTACATGATGTTTACATCTAATAATCCCACTTAAACTTTGGGTTTTAGAAGGAAATTGACAAAATTAACTTTTGTGACTTAATATCAAAGACTCTTAATAGTAAGGCTTACCTCATTTCAGTAATAAAGGAAAGTAATAAGTCCTTTTAACTGGGCAAGTTGATTACCTGACAGGGTGACTTGGGTAGGGGCATGTGTTACCTAGTACTGGAAGCTTGTGTTAGATACCACTACTGATGACTGTGTCCAGATGGGAATCAAAATCCTCTTACCTGAAGCAACCAAAACCTATCAATTAGAGGTGTTACTAGAAATGAAACTCCTTTGTTTCTAAAGAGGATCTGTGTTATGGCCAGAATGCAATTTTTAAATTTTATTTTTGTGTTGGGGGTGAATCCAGGGCCTGTGCTCTACCATTGAGCTACACCCCCATCCCAGAATGCAAGTCTTGATTGCTATCAGAAGAAAAGGAATTCATTACATGTTCTAGAACATAACACTGTATGCCCACTACTCGTTTAAAATTTCAGGTGTTTAATATTCACAATCATGGAACCTTACCTATGGTCACATATTTGCCAGATGATAAATATGCAGTCTTTTTCACTGAATTTACAGGTAATCAAGTGATTAAGAATCTCAGCCTCTGATGCATGGTTATTCATGGTAAGGTTTAAACAGGGACCAAAAAATGGGTAGTAAAAACTTATACACTTCTATTAGAAATATAAAATTGATAACCAAGGCCTTAAACCTTTATTTAGTTTTAATACCTTAAGAATTTTAAAAGCCTATGCATTAAAAAAATGTGGTTAAATACATAGATCCCAAGGTTAACATTTTCAATATGAAGTCTAGCTTTTTGTGATACAAGGAGGTCTTAGAGTAACAACTAGTAAGCTCTGAGTATCTTGTAAATAAGTGCTAGAAAAAGATACTCAGCTCACAAGTTGTTAGGGAAATTTGAATCAAAATACTATTGTCACACTCGTTAGGAAGGCTATTATCAAAGTGTTGGCAATGAGAAAAACTGGAACTTATGTGCATTGCTGGTGGGCATGTCAAATAGAGCAGCCAAGATGGAAAAGAAATTTGGTTAAAAAGTTCGGATTATATGTTTTGTTTGTGGTGCTGTAATAAAATACTGCAGACTAGGTAATTTATAAAAGACAAATTTATTTCTCTCAGATCTGGGGACTGGGCAAGTCCAAGATTAAGGCTCCAATAGCGTCTGAGGGCCTGGGTCTCTGCTGCCGAGAGGGAGTCTTGTGGCTGCTTCTGCACGTGGGGGAAGGAACCGAAGGGCAAAAAGAGTCTAGCTGGTTCCCTTGAGCCTTTTGTAAAGTCTACTAAATCCATTCATGAGACAGCCCCCGTGACCTCATCAATCACCAATACTTGGTTAGGTTTATGCCTCTTATTAATAGTATAGTGACCAAATTCGGCACTTAAGTTTTGGGGGACGTTCAGGTCACAGCACATAGGAGCCAGCAATTCCACTTTGGGTAGACACCCGAAAAGAAGCACATAGCAGGGTTTCCCATGGGTACAGTTTGTGATTAAAAAAAAAAAAAAAAAATAGAGTGGACAGTAGTTATACTGTGAATGTCATTGATGTGCCTGAATATTTAGACATTTAGAAATGGCAAACTTTTATTTTGCCCAATTAAAGAGGCAAAGAAACAATAACTCAAATTTCAAACAAACATTGCCTTCTTCCCAACTAACCAACATTGCTAGAGAAAAGTCTCACAAGGGGAAGACTGTCGATTTTCTCAGAGATTTTTTTCAAAAGGGAAGACATTTTTAAAGAGGGCACAGAGGGGTCCCGGGTGTTGTACACAAAGTTCAAATTGCATATTCAAGACTAAGGAAGAATACAGAGAACCTGAGTTTTACTACTTGTTGTTGCCATTCTGGGTGGAATGAGGCAGAGCAATTTGGGTGTGGATTAGCTCCCTCTGGTTGCTGAAGGCAAATTAACAGTCCTGGCATGTTTCTTTTATCCCCTTGTGTGAGATGACTGCATAGAAATAAAATTACAGTAGTTGATAAGATAGTCAATGAAGTGTTTTTGAATGTCCTGATGATCTTTGTTTCCCAAACTAAGTATTGGGAAACTTTCAGACTTCATTCTGATCCAGAAGTTAAGGGGATTGAACCCAGGGAAGCTTAACCACTAAGCTGCATCCTCAGCCCTTTTTACATTTTATTTTGAGACAGGGTCTTGCCAAGTTGCTCAGGCTGGCTTTGAACTCTCCATCCTCCTGCCTCAGCCTTCTGAGCCACTGGGATTACAGGCATGCACCCCTGCTCCCGGCTCTCTTTTGTAATATAATATTTTGATTCTAAAGTTCAATACTGGTTGGAATAATAGTTAAAATTGCTTAATGTTATTTTACATTTAATCTTCACAGTAATAGTGTAGTAGGTACCACTAGTTACATTTCACAGATTCGAAAAGGAAGATAACAAAAAGTTTACACAGCTAGAGCCTGCCTTCATAGTTACCCACTACCTTGGACTGAACACAGAAGATAGGGATGGGAAGTAGACAGACTTTGGAATTGGCACAAGCAAACTATCAGAAGTGAATTGCAGAAGACAGAATTTGAAGCCTTTATTCTGAAAAACTATTCCTCAAGAGGGATAGCTGTGCCTCCCTCTGAGGACTGAACTTTCTTTCCTGAGACTATAGGCACCCAGGGCCAGGATGTTTGTTTTCCGCAAGGACAAATAGTTGGCTATATTTTTCATCTTTTCAAGTTCCCCTTCTAAGTGATTGGTTTCAGGATCCAATAAAGCCTACAGGTGAGTCTGCTGAGGGTAATGGTTTACACCAGTGGTTCCTGAAGTTGACTGTCAGAATTACCTGGAGGGCCCCATGTCCCCAGAGTTTGAGTCAGGTCTGAACTGGCTCTGAGAATTTTTATTTCTAACAAGTTCTCAGGTAATACAGATGCTTGGGTTCTGTGGATTACACTGAGGACTAGGGATTCCACTGAAGACAAGGATTCTACTTTTATCAGTTTATTAACAGATCATGTTTTCATAATAAACATTAGCCACTAGTTGAATGAGGTTCATTACTCTTGTGATTACTCTTATTGATGTGAATAAAATCGAACTTGTCAGTCTCTTTCAGTACTTCCAAACATTAAATTCTAACAAGTTAAGTTTGGGGCCTATAACTTGCTATTTACAAGACCAGGTCTGGTCTTGACAGTAAAGCCACCGTCAAAAGCTGCATTAAGAACTTCATCCAGGCAGCTTGCTGTGACAAAACTTAAGTCTTGTCGTACATTGCTTGGGATTTCTTCAAGGTCCTTCTCATTCCTCTGAGGAATAATGATTTGCTTTAATCCTGCTCTGTGTGCTGCCAGAACTTTGTCTTTAATTCCACCCACCTGTAAGGAGAGAGAACACTTTTTAAGGTTTGTGATCACCCTCAAGCTGTGAAAGAAACTATAATCCAACTTTCTTTCACTGAATATAATTAAGACATCTGAACCATCTTCCATTTTAATAGAATAAGCTAGGAAGCCATTAAGGTTTTTAAAAAGTGACCTTTTTCTTTCTGTTACATTGAATTGTTTTAAATGAGAGAAAATCTAAATTTTTGATAGGGGTGGGTGGGTACCTCATTTATCAACAATTCCTTTTTTATGGCCAAGGTTAACATACTCCATTTTGTAATAACACCAACCTTCAGGTTTATTCTGAAAAACTATATATAGCATTATTTTGACCATAAATACTGTTCTTAGTAAATGGATAAATGTTTGAAGACATAAATATACTTAACTTGATTTAAATATCACACAATGTAACATGTCAAACATTATGTGGTATCCCATTAATATGTATAATTTTCATAATCTTTATGTTAAAAGTGAAATTAAGGGGCTGGGGATATAACTCAGTTGGTAGAGTGCTTGCCTCGCATGCACAAGGCCCTGGGTTCAATTCTCAGCACCACACACACACACACAAAAAAAAGATGTGACTGCCAAAGGAGGAAAAATAATTTAGAAATGTTGCCTCAGAGCTTAGTAAACCAGGACCTCTGTGTCACACTTCATGAAGAAAATATACCTCTAAGCTATTTAGGCAGTTTTAAAATAGATCCACAATCAATGGTCCCTTCACAAAAGATGGAGTCTTAATTCCCCTCCCTTTGAATGTAGGCCAGGTTTTATGACTCCTTTACAAGAATAGAGTGTGGTGGGAGTGATGCTATATAACTTTCAAGGTTAAGTCATTAAAAAAAAAGCACTTCTACTTGGATAGATCTCTGATCACATCCCCCAGAGCTAGGCAGCAAGTCACCATGTTTGAGGTCACCCACACAGCTTATAGAAAAGCCTGTAAGGTGGGGATCTGGGGTCTTCTGCCAACACCAGACCTAATTTGCTAGACATGTGCATGAGCTACCTTAGAAACAGATCCAGCCTTATTGACGGTAAGATGAGAGACCTTGAGCCAGAAAAAAGTGGCCAAGCCTCTCCTGAATTTCTGAGCCATGGGAATTTTAGAATAAAAAATATTATTGTTTGGGGGTGATGTATTATACAGCAAAAGATAACAGAGCTCTCGGTCACACCACCTACAACAGGTAATCCCTAGAGACTGCACTGGGAGCTCTCCAGCCATCTGCTCTATCAGGCCTTCCTGCACTACTGTCACCTTCCCCTCATGATTCTACCCCACTGCTGTCCTCTGAAGTTTCTTTCATGCCACCAGAAGTACACTCAAAAGTACCTTCTTCAAAAAGTATGTAAGATAAACAGATTCCATTTGCACAAAGGAAAAAGTCTATTTTGCTTTCATACTTCATAGTAAGGCCATGGACACAAGACTAAATTTAAAATAATTTTCACTCAGTTTTAAAGGTACTGTACATCCACTGTCACTTATGACACCTTTATCCTTAGTGATCTGCAAAGCCAAGAGGATGACATCTTCCTGGTTGGTACAGGTCCTTCAATCTGAAGATACCTTCAATTGGGGGAATGTTTCATTTTTTCTTTGACAATTTGTTTAATTCCACTTTCCTCTTTGCCATAATATTACTATTAGGTGCTGGATCTCTCAGATTGTTTTTAACTATAATTTTCACTTTGTGTGTGGGGGTGGGGTGGGGAGGGGGTTCAGGAGGAGACTGGGGATTAAATGTAGGGACACTGAGCTACATCCCCAGCTCTTTTTTGTATTTTGAGACAGGGTTTCAATAAATTGTCCAGGCTGACCTGGAACTTGAGATCCTCCTACCTCAGCCACCTGAGTAGCTAGGATTACAGGTGTGTGCCACCATGCCCAGTCTAATTTTTTTCAGAGTAGTTCTTCAGCCAGTTCTAAGTCTGGACTTTTAAATCTGACAGCTTTGTCTTCTGTTCTTAAATTGTTTTCTTCAGCCTTAGCAGGTCTTTTAAATGTCACTGCTTTCCTTATGTCTCTTTGTAATAGTTTAAAATTGAAGGCTTACTCAAAGCTGTGGCTCCTCAGCTAGACATGGGGAAGTCTTTACATACGTGCATTGTTATTTGCTCTTGAGGGGAGGGAACCATCCATGTAGGAGGCCTATTTGTTCTATAGAGATTTCAGTGACTTTCTTGTTCTCTTGATCTGCATCTTTTGGCTCTGAATGAGGCTTTATCTGCATTTCTGCTGGGAGGTGTCTCTACTTCCAATTCTGATTCATAAGCCAGGACACATCTATCTCCCCAGAAGTTGGGTGAATTGTCAGTTTATCACACCACTGGTTTTTGAGTATTATAATTTATTCTCCTTTATTCCTTGCTTAGTAGTCTACCATGGACCAGGAGACCAAAGTAAGAGTTTGTGGTCAATAAAGCCCCTCTCATTTCCTTTAGTAGCTCAGCTAATATGAACTACCACTTTATAGTATGAACTATAATAGTTGTTGGTTAAGGAAAAGAAAAGAGATGAGTGATTCTTTTTTAATTGAATATAGATATACAAATACACCATCATAACAGTTTAGAATATTACCTAATTGAACTTTTAAAAATTGAGCAACAGAGAGCATTTCTAATTGGTTGCTTTGTTGTTGGGGAATGAATCCAGAGGCCCTCTACCACTGAGCTACATCCTCAGTACTTTTTATTTTGAAACAGGGTATGGGTAAGTTGCTTTGGGCCTTCTAAATTGCCACGGCTGGCCTTGAACTTGCAGCCCTCCTGTCTCAGCTTCCATAATTACTGGGATTACAGGCAGGCGCCACCACACCTGGCAATTCTATGATCTATTTTCACCATTACTTCATTAAAGAAGGAGTTTCTCAGAGTAAAGAACATTTCTTTCTCCTCTCAATTTGCTATGAACCTGCTAAAGTTTGTTATAGACTGATAGTGATAACTAATCACTTAAAACCCTAAATACTTTCTCAAATTCTATGCATTTTACCAGTGTTTTTAAATAGTTTAAAATAGGGATGGGAGTTCCAAGACCCAACAAGTATAGAACTTTTTCAAAATTTAACAATTAGATATGGTTAATCCTTAAGTCAGTTTCAATTTTATAGTAGTTGTTTTTCTTTAATTCTATCAACTAAATCTAAGATTTCTATAAGTGGATGGGTAATCTTAAAGGAACTTCAAAAAGTAAGAACTGGGTTTAAAGCTTAAAAACAACTATCCTGTATCATACATGCACAACAGATTTAACAATAGTTAACTAAGAGTGTAAATCTTCATGTGAACTGGTGATATTTCTGATGATCGCACTTAACAAGTCTTTTAGATGGGAGAACATGAGGAAAATTATAAGATGTTTTCTTAATCAAAAGTTTAAAATGATTAATTATAGGTATAAAAATTTAATGTATGCTTAAACCAAAGTGTTTACAAAAAGAAGACAAACCACTATTAATTTAAATTTTAAATGAATTTCAAGCCATATAAGTAGTTTTTCCATACTTACTGGAAGAACAAGACCTCTTAGTGTAATTTCTCCAGTCATGGCTACATCTGAACGTACCAACCGCCCACTAAAAAGTGAGGCGAGACAGGTTACTATGGTAACACCAGCAGATGGTCCATCTTTTGTGACAGCTCCAGCTGGGAAGTGCAGATGGATGTCTGTGTTGTCAAGAAGATCAAAACTTCCAAAAGCTTTAAAAAGGAAAAAACGATTTTAATGTAGAAACATTGAACCTGTTTTCTTTTTATCCTAAAAAAGAAAATCGGACAAGAATGAATGTTTTGGGTAAATGAATCCTTCAAAATATTAATGAATAGTACAATTAGAGTGAAGGTCTGGAAGAATAGATTTATTCTATTCTAAGTAAGATTCAAAACAAAGCAAAATAAAATAGACCTTTTGAATTAGTTTCTAGTTCAGTCCTAAAAATAGGTACTAGGATCCCTATAGGGGTTCAAAAACAGTTCTGTACTTCACTGAACGGTGGAAGTGATAATTTAAAGCTCATCTTAATCTTTGTCATAGAATTGTGAGATGCCTACTGGATCATGATTTGAAGGTGGTTCTTCCTTCACAGCTGTATCCCAAGTATTGCAAGCCACGTACCATTAGTCAGATGGTATTTCTTTGCATTGCTGCGGAGCCAGCTAATAGCAAGATGGGCAGACTCCTTCATGACATCCCCTAGTTGGCCAGTCAGTGTTAACTGACCTTCACCATCCATTCGACTTGCCTCCACAAACATGATTTTCCCACCTAAGGGAGTCCAAGCCAAACCTATTGCCACTCCTGGTTGATTCAAACGCTCAGATACCTTGAAAGAATGAAGAAAACAATCAGTTATGCCAAGAAGTGCCAAGTTATTTTCAGACTAACAAAATCGTGCTATCCTGCAGGGGTCTGCTTTTACCATAGAAGACTTAAGTTATATATCTCAATATACTTATTACCCAGCATGATTCTGAGTCATACTTACCACTTGCTTTCTGGCTTTCTGCCAGAAGAAATACCTAAACTTCCTCTTTGGCATTTATCAGAAGTAATTTGACCTTAAAATATGTGTGAATAACTTTGCTTTTTAAGAATCAGATCTAATTATATGTATTCTAATTTTCAAGAAGCCCAGCAGTCTTCTCTATTGAAATTTCTTTATTAGGCTGTACATATATACATGTACACACACACACTCTCACTCCAGAACCTAACTTCACTGTAGGTAATGATGAATCCATGGAAATAGAAACCCTCTTATTAACACATATTTAGGAAGTATTGGCTCCAGGGGTCAAGTGTGAAGGTCTATATTACCCCTACATTTTATTTCTCTAACACTTACCTTTACTTTCTCTGTTATTGTGCAGAGACACTGTAAAATACCCATTAGTGATATCTTGAGTTCGTTTACTGACTGGAGTTCACTGTGCTGCCTGGCTGCCATTTTAAAATGAACGTGCTGCTCACCCACGTGATAGGCTATATAGGTTAACACACTGAAGTTAAGGAAACACAGAGCAACAGCTAAAAGACAGCAATATTAACTTATACCGTATCTCTTGAACCTGTGAATTTCTTATCCTATGGAAGTAATTCATGGGAGAGGAACCGAGCACAGTATGTCCACCAAGCACTATTCAATAGGAGATTTTTCTACTGACAAGTAACTTTCTCACCAAGGAACAGTAATGTCTGCAGTGTGGGTTTCTAGTTAGAGGATGGATTGCTGCTGCTTATTCCTTTTCCAATGGGCTTGGACAGTGAAAGTCTTCTTTTTAAAGTTTACTCTAGCTGGGTACAGTGGTGCATGCCTATAATCCCAGTGGCTGGGAGGCTGAGGCAGAGAATTCAAGTTCAAGGCTAGCCTGAGCAACTGATCAAGAACCTGTTTCAAAATTTAAAAACAAAAAGGGTGGAGGACTGGGGATGTGGCTCAGTGGGTAGGCACCCCCTGGGTTCAGTTCTTGGTTTTTTAAAAAAATTAATTTGCATTAAACTTCACAGGATAGGTTAAAGCATCAGCTGAACTGGTGCTAGACTACAGATCTCAGTTCCCTCTGACTTTGGCACTTGCAATGTTCTAGATTTATGTGGTGGGGAGAGGAGAGAGAAAAGGCATGTGCAACTGATTTTTCATGCAAAAAATCAGTACTATTTAAAGTGGTCACTAAGTTTTTTTTTTTTTTTTTATCCCCCTTAATATAAAATAAATTTTCTACACCTGAATGACATCTAATTTGGCTCCTTTCTAGGGTGGGGTTAAACAGTCCTGAAGAAAAATTCTCAATATACTAAATCATGTTTAATATATCACAAAAAGTCATTTGATGAACAAGAAAATCATTTTCTTAGAGCTTTATCCTCAACTTATTTGTCAAACAATACTGAAAGGATCCCCAAAGAAGCAGTGATGTGATTCTCCTTGATCATAATGTTGCTTCAAGAAACCAAGCCGGGGCGGGGGGGGGGGGGGGGGGTGGGGGGGGTGGGGGGAAGTAGGATGGTATTTTTATGTAAAGCCTTGACCCAGTGTTTAAGAATATAATTGTATTTAGATCTTGTTATTGCTCCAGTACATAGGAATTATGTAAAGTGTTAAAGCAACTGTATATGTTTAAATTGTGTGTGTTGAAGATTAGGAAAAAAGATAATGGTTATTTTTCCTAAATGAAATAACTTTCTTCTCTCCACCAAATTTTTTCTGAAGTTAATGGCATTTGGGTCACAGTTTTTATTAAAAGCTACATTTTTAACACTGGCACCCCTCCCCCCAAAAAAAGTAGTTTTAAGCTTGAAAAAAAAAAAAAAAGAAAGAAACCAAGCCTGTTTTCCAACACTCATCATCTGCTGGAGCGTCTTGGTTCTTTGGGCAGAAGTGATTGAGAGGCTTTTAACTGGAAGACGGTGGTGTAGATAAGTGCCTATGGCTAAACCAAAAGCATGCAGGCTCACAATCACTATTGTGACTTGGTAGTGAGTGTTCTGATAGATGAGACTAATGACAAATCTGTGGAATTTAATATCAACGGGTTCTACCAAACCTGGAAACTCTGTGATCAAGGCCAACAGGAGTTCTTAAAGAGGAAAGAACATTTAATTCTTAGACTTGAAGTCATATTTTTGAGGGCAGGTGCTCTCACAATGAAACCAGTGCCAGATTCCACATGTTTCTCCTTCAGAAATGATGGCGTACAGACACATATTCTTGTGAGTGCAGGCCATTTTACCCCTCTACAGGAAATGAGTTGTGCTCTCTAGCATTCCCTACAAGGTGGCTCAACACAGTCATTATAAAACAGTGTTCATCTACCAGTCCTTTCCTGTCAGCTTGTATTCCCATTACTGGTTTGTGGAGTCATCAGTTATATTAACCAAGACAGACTGGGGCTTGAAGTTTAGGATGTTTTTTCCGTAGATACCATGGAACCTTAGTACCTCAGTATTTCTGTTTCTCAATATTCTACTACTAGCAATAAGTAAATACACAGACCAAGGAGGCATTTAAGATATTTAAAGAAAACCTAATTAATAATAGGATGGGTCTTATAAGGTTGCATTCTTAGAATGACATCAGTGTTTAAGGAGAATTTGTGTATCAATTTTATACTTCCCTTTCCTTTTGATTGGCTAAAAATAGTGATATTTGATTGAAACAACATTTTTTATGTTCCTTCCAGGGCTGTAGCAATAGTAGCTATCTACCTGATTATCTCTTCGGAGTCTTCGTACTGAGACCACAAGCCTTGGATTTATGAATATTGATTTTTCTAGTTGTGGATTTGTTTTCGTAGCATTAAGGATTTTATTTTTCCAGTACAAGGAACTGAACCCAGGGTCTCATGTATGCTAGGCAAGCACTCTACCACTGAGCTACACCCTAGTCCTGCCACAGTCATTTCTTAAAGCTGAATTGTATAGCCCCGGTCTGCCCTGACTCTTACATTGCTAACAGCTGCTTTAAGATCCTTTCACTAGTCCAGTTGCACGTGCCTGTAATCTTAGGAGGCTGGGTCAGGAGGACTGCAAATGCAAAGCCAGCATGGACGACTTAGCAAGACCCCATCTCAAAATAAAAAAAATAAAAGGGGCTGAGGATGTACCTCAGTATAGATTATACCTGGGTTCAATCCCTAGAACCCCATCCCCCCAAAAGATACTTTAGGGCCTTTTCTTGGCACAGTTGCTGCTTTATGGGGTGCTGGGCCAGACTGGGTCTGTAGCATCAGTGCAGTCTTTTTATTTTTTTTATTTTTATGTGGTGCTGAGGATCGAACCCAGTGCCTCACACGTGTGAGGCAGGTGCTCCGCCACTGAGCCACAACCCCAACCCCACAGTGCAGTCTTTAATAAGGCAACTGCAGCATGTTTAGCTGGAGTAGGATGGAGAAGTCATTTACTCTCATGATTCTTTGGGGGCATTTAGTTAGTGCCCATTTATTTCTTTGCCCATTTCTAGAAGTTGATTTTGTTTGCTTAAAAGATGAGCATGATGATGGAATTCCTTGAACTCACCTTTGGATTCGCCCTATTCAGGATGGTTTTAAAATCTGCATGTCTATCCTCTTCCTTTTATTGCCTGTTAAGGGTAATAATCTTTAGATAAGGGTTTTTCATACACCACGGTCAGCAGCAGACACTTCATACACCACCTTGTATGAAGTTTCATACAAGGTGGGGGGACTCTCTAAAAATATAAAAGGAGTCAGGGACAATCAAATGACATGAATCCTGCCCCTAACCAGTTGTACTCACGGTCCTTCATCACTTTGGGGATGCCCCTTCCTAAAAGCAGCCGATATTCTTTGGTGATCTACTCTTTTCATGTAATCTCCATGAGGCAGAAACACGGGCTCTTGTCTCCCACTTGAGAAAGTACAAGGGCACAGTGAGGGAATAGGCACATGGCCCTAAACCAGAAGGCCCCTCCTAGGATTGACTGGGGGTGTGCTTTGAGCTAGGCCTGCACTGGGAGAGCTGGGGTGGCGTGGACCTAGTCTAGGCTGCTTCAGGACACTTGTGCCCATGCCTTCTCTTCCCTGTTCTTTCTGCTGCAGCACAGGGAGACTTTTCCTTTATGGTTATTTTCAAAAGTGGGTTTAACTGATCTTCTTTCTATAGGAAATGTTATGGTATTTGAAAAGGTGACCTATGATACAGCTCCTAAATTTGAAATCTAGACTAAGTTCCTAGAACCTATTTTTCAACTCATTTAGAGAATTCTAAAGGGATATAACTCATTAATAAAGTGTGCCTTCTCACCTTTCTTCACTGCCAATTTGCTAGGTCAGTAACATTTTTGGTACTAATATATTTTTATAGTCACAACTTCAATGAAAGTAAAAACAATAATGGATTATTAAAGGTTATTAAATGTGGACACAAAATTAGAAGTATAAAAAGTTTTTTTAATTTTTATTTTTTAGGGAGCATGGTAGTTGTCGGAACTAGTTGGTTCATTTTTTTACTTGGTACTATAGTGGGTGTTTTATAGCTCTTAACTCACCAAATTCTACTAGCTCTCTAATAATATACGTATAATGACCCCACGTATCAGAGACATCAGATTTAAGGAGGCTGGCTTTATCATTAAGTAAGCAGCCCCTTACCTCTTTCAGACCATATTCTTCCTCCTTCCTATTAAAACCTGCTTACATCAGCTGGCTTTCCCTCTTCATTCTCTCCTCACTACCTTCCACACTCAAAGACACTCTTCCTTTCCTTACCATCCTAACTCCTGCTGTCATCCTGGTATTTTGGTAAACACACAATATCTGGCTTCTCAGTTCTTTTTTAACATCACCTGAACCCTCAATTCTTTTCTAGGTCCTTGTCACTAACAGAAAACATACTACCTCTGAACCTGCATTTTAAGTCCCCCTCCTGCCTGCCCATCACACTCTCATCCTTTTGGCTGGCCTATACTCTCCCCATGGCCTCGGCCACTTTCTGCCTGCACACCAGCTGTCCAAGCTTCACTGCTGTCCTTGTGCAGCCAGCAGACTTTTCCCCTCTGTCACTACAGTCTTTTCCTTGTATATAACTTGCCCCTTTATTTATAATTCCCTGCAAAGGGTATCCCTTCTCCTATGGCAAGTCACATCTTCCACTTGTGCTTTGGGTCCCATGTCTCACATCATCAAAGCATCAGCCCTGTCTGTTGGATTATTCTTATCAGCAGACATGCTAAACGTCCCCCCTTTGAGCTCCCAATTCCCTTTTAGCCACCTAATTTCACTGCAATCATTCACAGCTGAATTTCTCAAAATCTGCCTACCTACTAATTCTATTTCCTTCCCTCCCATTCTTTCTACAGCACACTCTAAAAATCTATCACCCCCATCATTCATTGTGAAATCACTCTTTCAAAGAACCTCCAACCTCCATACTGTCAACTTCAATATACATTTTTCTGACCACCTTTTCTGGGTTTGTTTTGGAACCAGGGATTGAATCCAGGGTGCTTAACCACTGAGCAACATCCCCAGCCCTTTTTTTATTTTAGAGACAGAGTCTCACTGAGTTGCTTGGGGCCTCACTAAGTTGCTGAGGCTGGCTTTGAACTTGCAATCCTCCTGCCTCGGCTGCTGGGATTACAGGCATGCACCACCTGGCTTCTTTGATCTCTCAAAAAACAAGTAAACATCATTTGACTTCCCTTCTTGAAATATTCTCTTTTGTTTTCATGGCAGCACAACATCCTATTATCCTCTTTTGTGATTGCAAGTTCTGTCCTCTCTTTTTATGTCTTTTGTGATGGCTCTTCTAAATAATTCCTAAATAATGATGTTCAGCAGGGCATGTTCCTAGGCTACTTGCTCTATTCTATGTACACTTTTTCCTTAGTTAATTTCAATATTTCTGGGGCTTTAAATATCCTCAATTTTTTGGACAACTCTATAATTTATATCTTCCTCCAAATAGTAGATCTGCATGTTTAAATGCCCACAGATACTTCATAGATATTTCAGATTTAACATGTTCAACGGAGCTGTTTGCTTTGCAACCCACACCACTTCCCCCCATCTTCGCCATCCAGGAAAATGGCACTATCACAAATACCCCATCCTTCTAGCCAGACCCATGTAAGTTCTTTTTGAAAACTTTCCTTCATTCCTCATACATTCCTTCAGCAAGTCTACCTTTACCATTGTCAAGTCTACCTTTAAAGATGTATCTTGGAGATGTCTAGTTCAGTTACTCCCTATCTCAGTATACCCTGTTTGTTTTCTTTATGGCATCAATCTCAATTTGTAATTATTTATTTATTTTCTTCCTAAACTTATAGAAAGGTAGAGAACATATCCTGCCTATTCACCACCGTACAAATTAGGTTCTTAATATGTATTTAAAGAATGAATGAAACTCTTTCTAGAAGAAACAACAGACCTTAAACTTTTGCCTTCATGGAGAACACAGGCATTCAAACTAGAAAGATACCTTACGACATCTTAGAAATATTTTAACATGTATTCCAATATTCCAGTATTATAATCTCTCTCTTCAGATTTTTTATCTAGAAAAGCACGAAGAAGGAGAGACAAGCCTGGCCATTGGGAATTCTTTGCAAAGAGCAGAGGACCTGTTCTGTGTGTCTGTGCTGTTTCTCTAATATAACCAACAGCCAAACTTTGGAGCTAGGCAGGCCTGGAAGCCTCTCAATTCTGGTATAAATTGTGTCTTCTGGCGAGTTATTTAAATGCTCTAAGCCTTGTTGCTTTATTTATTATTGGAAAGACACCATAAATGAAGATCCTTTGTAGAGGGCCTTTCACCAGGCCTGATACACAACAGATACACCAATAGGAATGGCCAAGAGGTGGAGCCCAGCCTCTCCCCTTCCAAAACTGTGTGCTACGAATATACTGCAAATAAAAAAACTGATGTAGAGCAGATGCCTTTTTTTTTTTTTTTTTTAAACTGCCATACATAATTGCCACTGTCTTTTAGCAGGCAAGGACAGGAATTACCTTTGTCTGACAGGGTATCAAAGAAGAGTAGGAAAAATACTGAACTTGGAGTCACATCTGATTTTGAATGCTGATTCTACTGATCATGCCTTCTGTAAACTTATGTAATTCACTTAATGTCTTTGAGATTATTTTTCTGTGTATAAAAGGGAAGATTTCTAGTCTCAATGGTGGCCCTCATGGATAATAAAGAAATGTTCCATAAATCTTAATTTTACAGATTTAAAAACTAAAGCAGGGACTGGGGGTATAGCTCAGTGGTAGAGTGCTTGCCTGGCATGCACAAGGCCCTGGGTTCAATTCCCAGTAGTGCAAACAAACAAAAGCTGAGGCAGAGTATGGTTAAATAACTTGGGGCTAATTGTCATCAGATAACTGTAGGTAGAGACAGAAACCCCAGATTACAGGGCAAAAAAAATGAACAATATGTTCCAAACTCTCAGTCACCAGATGTTTGGTTCTAAAATTCGATTTATAAAAGGCAAAATGACTATTAAGAGTCTTCCTTTTGATTCACATTGGTTAGAAGAATTCATGTGTAATAGCTCAGATGCTACAAGGAAAATAAAGTCATTTTTTTTCCAATGACATCAAAGAGAGTTACTAAGCAATATTTATAAAATATCTCATTTCTGTTCTCTTGGCTCTTTCTTTGCCAAAACTCTGGGAATGTCAGCAATGCTTCCAAAACTAACATCAGCAGAAATGGCTGGAGAAAAGGGTTTATGCAACACAAACATGTATCAATTTTTTTTTTTGTTTTTATTTATAGCTCTAAATTCTTAAAGAACTGCTGGGATATACTTTTTCTGGAAAGCCTAGAGGAAAAAAAGTCAACCAGACCTGTAGGAATCAGAACCCATTTGGTCATCACTCAAAATCACTGATTCTCTCAGGCCAAGAAGGAAGGTTTTTTTTCTTTCAAAATTCAAATCCATGACATCTTAAGGATTCAAAGCACCCAAATAATGCCTCTGATTCTATAGTTCAAGTCTGGATTTACTGTCAAGAGTAAACGAGTTCTATTTTTGTAACAGAGTTTTGTAGAAAGGCTCATTAGCTCTAATGACCAGTTCATTAGTGTTTAAATAGCTAAACAAGATGGGTTTGAGACAATTTCTCCTCTCCTTGGTTTTAAGAACTTAGGGAAAACTAGAGCCACTGGAATGATTTCAAACATTAGATAAAGAGATTTTTCTTATGCATATATAAGATTCATTTTCTGGAAATCTTCCTCTTAAACTGACAAAAGAAGGAATAATAAAGCTGAATTCAATGGTATAATACAAACTTTTTCTAGTTATTGACTTACAAAAGCTCATCTAAGTGCCCTATAAAGTACTTAATAATGCCCTCAATGGTCATTTTCTCTCTTTTTAAAAAATTTATACTTTATTTTTTACTGATGACAGAATTTTTATTTGCAAAATAAAAAATGTTAACAAACAATAAAATAAATCTGTTACTGTGTCCTATATGATAAATGAGAGAATGAACAATTGCAACAAAAACATTCCAACAATCTTCTGAGCCCGATGGCAGTACTATTCAACTTGTTTTCCAAAAATATTCCATGATCAAACTTATCAATGGTCATTTTCTAAAACCTCTTTTCATCAACTGCTTCAATTAAGTTCTGAAGAGCAGGCCTTCTTCCATCAGGTAAAGTTAGGGGAGAAAGATGGAAATAGTGCCACACTTGTGCTCAGGTTTAACCTAAGGAGGGCCTCAAACTTATGATCTTCCTTCCACAGTCTCCTGAGTTGCTGGGACTGCAGGTGAGCCTAACCTACGAAATTATTAACAATGAAACAATTGGTTCCATCTGGTTTGCACAGGCAGCAGCTTGAACCTAAAGCTGTACTTTGTTTTCAGATATTTTGCATGAGATTGATTTCCTATCTCTTCTCCCAATCCCTTCATAGCACAAGAAATCCTTATGTAACGTGCATACAGTGGGAATATAATTCTTGTAGGGAGGAAAGTCAAAGAAATTTAGGACACTATTCATATAATGGAGCTGGGTAACAGAAATATGAGGGTGGGTTTCTAAAATCTGGCCAGGGTCACACATTCACATCAAGTACTGAAACCTGATACCAAACAGAAAACATGTTATGATTCTAAGACAAAACTCTGCCTCTAGAAACACCCAATTTATTTTCTCCTTGACCTATTAACAACAACCACAGTAAACTGGTGAGTACCAACTAAGAAATGAAAATGGTCACCTCCATTTCATACATCGGGGGCCCAAGGATGTCTTTCAGAGCATGGAAATCAATCAAAATTGGCATTTCAGGTGGTAGGGCCAAGTCAGTAGTGTCACTTATAGATTCTGGTTTTGTATCTTCTAAGATGTGTTCTCTGCAACCTAAAAGAGAAATTTTTATTTATAAGTTCTAAGAGATTTGCTGGTTTCAAGATTTATTAGTAAATATCTAACAGAAGCACAGTGGATTTCAACAGTTCAGTCCTTTTTATGCATTTATTAAAGTATAAAATTCACTTTGTATAAAGCAGGTGGAAGAATTAGTTCTTCAAGATCCCCTGGTATAGGCAATTGCCTTCTTTGTTTATTTTGGCTTGTTTATTGTCTGTCGAGGTTATTACAGTGTAAGGTTGAGGAGGGCAGCAACCTCTTTTGTCTTCTTAACCATTCCATTCTTACATCAAGAACAATGTCTGGCAATATTTAACTAATGGCCTTTACAGACCTGATACTGAAGAGTCAAATGCAATAGATTACTTTGTACAATTCTCTATTAGATCAACACAACTCAACTTTATGACCAACTTTCAATTCCCTCTCCAGAGGAGTTTGATCAGGTGTCCCATTTTCTAATGGGCAACATGAACTTGGAAATGATAGAACTCATATAAGTAATGAACCTTTTGTAAACAAATAGCTCAACTCTAATAAGGTTATCATTTGCCAATAAATAAATATAATGGTGAAAGAATATGAAGCCTGGTTTGAAATCCCTGTAATAATGGGCTACTTCTTTTGTGCCACCTTTGTGGCTGATATCTTATTAAAGTATTGACTTGGTTTGGGACTAGATACACTTAATAGTCACACTTCACAAAGGATTTAACAGGCCTCCTCTATCAGTCTTTGTAATTCCAGTTTGAGAAAAAAGAATATTATAAACTGTGGTCAGAAACCTAAAAAAGAGGAATAGAGGTTCAAAATATGTACAAAATGTTGGGCACTATTGTAGCTCACGCTAATCTTGTGTTTCTTTTTCTTTTAGAATTGCCATAATTATTCTTATAATACCTCATAAAAAAAAGAATTTTATACAAAGTATTTTAAATATATATTTTTAGTTGTCAATGGACCTTCATTATGTGGTGCTGAGAATTGAACCCAGTGCCTCACACTTGCTAGGCAAGCACTCTACCACTTTTGTTACCTCTTTACATACACTCCCTTCTAAAAGTGATCACTATTATGTATTAACAAGCAATATATAATAATTACATTGTTACCTGACATTATATGTCTCTGTTTTAGTTCTGCTATGATTCTTCATTCCTTTTTTCTTCTCCTTTCTGATATCTCATGAAGTTATAATAACTTTTTTTCCACTAATTTCTTTCTTTCCAAAGTGATTACTGAATATAGTTAACTGTGGCAAGCCTTAATTTTAGACTCTAATGCTAACTGGAGAAATCTTGGAATAATCATAAATACCTGAGGCGACATCTGCTGATTTACTGACTATTCTCCTGGGCTTTGCTGGGCTCTTCTTTAAGATGGAATCAGAAGTGATACAGAAAGAAAACAACAATTCATATTCTCACTACTTTATGGCTATCTGACAGAACAAATGATGCTATGCAAAGTGTTAAACCTCTCACTACCTGTCTCGGTGGGACTGTTCTGAAAGTTAAGAAAATCCTTTGTGGACTGTAAAGTGCAATACACCTATTGTATCAGAGGTGCTGAGTCTTGAATTACATGTACTCTCAGAATCACACCTGCAAGGTTTGGCCCAATCATATTCTAGGAAATCTTCCTGATCTTTCTAACTTCTTTTATGTCACTCATTTGTTTCACAAAATCTAGTAATTATTGGATTTCTTAGTAGCTTGTGAAATGGTAGATTTTCTGCCTATTGTTCTGCTTGCAACACATTTATTCTGAGCAATTCCAATGACCCAGGTTAGGAAAAAAACTCCAGTGATCAGTTTAACTACATGTAGATTTCAAAGCTGAAGAGAAAGCAGGTGTCTTTGCTTAATTAAAATTAATGCACAGAAAGAAAAGCACTACTTGTCTCAGGTTACTATACTCCAAAGACGCAAGGAAGTGGTACTTTGAAATTTCAGCCAGTACAGGGAGGCTGCAAGTTTCTCCAGTGTGCGGTGCTTTGTGAGCTTTTCTGAGATCAAATTACTGTTGCCAGCCTGTATTTCACTATTACAGGAGGAAGCAAGGCTGGATGGGTGAAAGCCTATCCACAATTATGTAACCAATGCCTTAGGACATCAATTCTTTTCAAAGTGTGGGACTGAATTCAGCCTGAATTTGAGTACTGAGTACTGAGCAGGTGGGGGTGGGGACAGCTATTTCTAATAAAACTAGACTAGACCTTATAATACAAAGGATTATAATTCAGGCACAGCAGCTGTACTGTAAAATATTCAACAAACTCAGAACTAATCTGCACTTTAAATTGTCATTTTCTATATAAGAACATAAGCCTAGAGAACTAAAGCGCCAGTCAAGAAGATGGTGCCAACTAACTGGGTGACAGGATCGCACTGCCAGGTGCAATGGTACACACCTGGAATCCCAGTGACTCGGGAGGCTGAGGCAGGAGGATCCCAAGTTCAAGACCAGCCTTAGCAACTTAGTGAGGCCCTTAACCAACTTAGTAAGACCCTGTCTCAAAATAAAAAAAAAGGGCTGGGGAGGTGGCTTAGTGGTAAAGTGCCCCTGGGTTCAATTCCCAATATCAAATAAATAAATAAAATTAAAAAAATCCACTGTACCTTGTGTAATACAACAAGAGAGCAAGGAAATGCTGAATTTTCACAGAATATATGCTTGATTCCTCATTAAAGTAAAGAACAAATAAAATACCATCCTATACATGCCATTTGGGGAATGAGGCCCAGATACAATTAAACCTTCCCAGTCTCATGCACAGGTTTTCAAGCACTCTGTTCTAGATCCATGTTCTCCCTGTCAGAAGATATCAGCACCAAGACGAGACAGGCCTTATCCAAGACTGTTACACTCAAGCAGGATAAACTTTTTCAGGGAAGGTAAAAACAACAGAAACAAAAATTTCAACGTGCTGGCATAATATGGAAGCCCCCACCCCCAAATCCTTTCTACTGGAATTATGTAGTTTCTTCTTTATGTACCCTTCTGTTGGACTAAACAATGGTTTAAAAATGGTTAATATGCATATTAAAATGATTGTTTCTCTAAGAAGCAAAGAAGTTATAAAAGCCAGATGTCATTTTTCTGGTTATTAAAATAAAACAGCTAGTAAAGAAGTTTAAGAAATAACAAAGGTCAACATTAAAGAGAAGAAATATTTTCAGTGTTGCTTATGATTTAATTTCTCAGGAAAGTTATTTGGCAATATATTGAGCATTTCAAATGTTCAAAATCTCAGCCTCTATTTTTTTTTTTGTGTAGCAATCTAGTCTTAAGAACATATAAAAAAGTACAGATAACAGTTTATGTATAAAGTTACAGTAGCATTCTACATAGTAGCAAGAATCAGACTCACTATAAATAATGAATGTTGGAAGCATGGTTAGGTGATCATGGAACATGCACATCCATCTGATAAAAATACTACACAGCCACTAACACTGGTTTCCAAGTGTTTTTAAGTAATGTAAAAATATTTTTTTGAAACGTTAACCTAGAGAAAGGAGATGGCATACAATTTCACACTGCCTGATTTTTATACAATATACCAAGTGATATGGTCCAAAATGTTAACAAAAGTTACTCCATGTGTTATGAGGTTAACATGAAACAGTAGTTTTCAAACCTGGCTCTGGCTTCCTAATTGGCCTTGCGCAAAGTCACTTTACCTCTTTGCATCTGTTTTCTAATTGGCAAAATCAGAATAATTACAGTATCCTCAGAGAGTTTTGGGGAGAAGATAATAATGAGAGGTACTGAGTTACACTATTAGCTCCCTTTTAGAATAATAATTATTATAGATTTCTAAGACTCCTTCCTTCCTTCCTTCCCTCCCTCCATTCCTTCCTTCCCTCCCTCCCTCCCTTCCTTCCTAGAATTAAACCCAGGGGCACTTAACATTCCCAGCCCTTTTTTACATTTTATTTAATAGAGGCAGGTCTCAGTTGCTTAGGCCCTTGCTAATTTGCTGAGGCTGGCTTTGAACTCACAATCCTACTGCTTCAGCTTCCTGAGCTTCTGGGATTACAGGTGTGCACCACTTCGCCTGGCAAGACCCACATATTCTTACTCTATAAACCTTTCATTTAAAGAAAACAAAGTGCTCTCTACAACCAATTTCAACACAGGAATAGATAGGGTTCTGACCACAATCAAACAACTATTGGGAATATATAAATTCAAAATATGCTTTTAAAAAACTCAAGACTTAGCCCTATGCTATCCTATGTATTACTATTATATTTACTATAAATGCTACCTATTAAAATTCACTTTACAAATAACTTAGAAGCATATTCTTAAGAATAATAAAGTGCTCTTTAATAAAATGCTATTAAATAGAGGTTGAAAAGAAAGGTCATGGAAGAGTAAAATGAGTACAACAAGCTAGCTCAACCCCACCCTACTTAAACTACTTTTTTTGTGGTGCTGGGGATTGAACCCAGGGCCTTGTGCATTTGAGGCAAGCACTCTACCAACTGAGCTACATCCGCAGCCCTCAACTACTTTTATTTTAAATAAAATTGGTGAGAAAGTGGGAAGGAGCTAAAGTATTTTTAGCTAATTTACTCTCCTCAAGGATATCTTCATGCTCTTCTTTCACAGATATTACCAGTCTTTTTGAGTTTAATTCAGCACACAGCCAAGATGGTCAGAGCAAAAAGGAGGAGTTTGACCACTTGAGGCAGCAGATAAGCAAATGGTAGCTGGGGCTGCATGAACTGTGGTGACGTCTGCAGAGACCTGTGGGTGTGTTCCCAGTCCAGCTGAGCCATACTCTGGAGCTGATGTCACCACAGCTATTGTGAAGGGAAATTCTATAGCTACAAACTCCTCAGAAGGAAGGATTAGGTTTTTCCTAAGCAGCTGTCACTGGGGAAACTCAAATGTTCTTCTCCACCCAGGTTTTTTCCTTTGCCACAAGAACATGTTTTCTATGAAAGCAGGATTAAACCCAGGGGTACTTAACATTCCAGCCCTTTTTTACACTTTATTTAATAGAGGAAGGGTCTCGCTGAGTTGCTTAGGGCCTTGCTAATTTGCTTCAGAACCACTGTGGGAAGGAGGGAAAAAAGGAGATAATCCAAGAGGAGTAAAGAGAAAGAATATTGGGATGTAAAACCTCAGGAAACTCCAGTAGCTTTTTTTTTTTTTTTTTAACTCCTTCCTTGTCTTTTTAAATAAATCCTGCAGCAAAATGGTGTCTCTTGCAGATGATCCAACCAGTGAAAAGTAACAGGGAGGCCTAATACCAACAATTCCCCAGAATGTGAAGAAAACTCAATCTAACTACAGATATCCCTGGGATATCAATAATCTTTATTCAAGACAGGGAATCTTAGTTATCACTTCTTATTCCTTCTATTCTGCTTACCCTTTCAAGCCCAGTTCCATGAGTTCAAAAGATAAATTCTGTGGTACAGAAGTATAACAGGAATTCCTTCTTCCACATTTGTGTGTTCACTTTTACAAAAAAGCAGGTTTTTAATGTTTGTGAACTAGGGGTGGAGGATGGAAGGAAGGGGTGTACAGAATTTGTTAAGTCAGCAATAAAACAAGGTCCAGAGGGGACTCCTTCTCCACAGAAATGATTATTACTGTTTCTGTCATACTAATATAATGTCCCTAGGAAGACAGTTCCTTGAGAATGCCTAGGTTATATTCTGGAGCTTAGGAAATTCAGGAAGCACAGGATAGAACCATGAGACATAAAAATTTAAAAGATGCGAAGAAACTCAAAGATCTGGTCCAATCCTCTATTTTATAACAAAGGAAAAAGACCCAGGGAGATTAAATAAATTGCCTGTAGTAGATAGCAACCATAGATATTATTGAGACTCCTGATTCTCAGCTACAGACACTTTTTATCCCTAAAGTCCAGTCCAGAAAGGCCACCTATGGCTCAGGAGTTCCTTGACAAGACAAAGGAAACTGGTGGTAAATTTGGAGATTAGATTATTTGAACCAGGTTCAGTGGGGCATTCCCATAGTCCCAGCTACTGCGGAGGCCAAGGGCGGAGCGTTATTTGAGCCCACTGAGTTCAAGTCATCTGGGCAACATAGAACTCTGTTGAGAGAGAAAGAGGGAGGAAGGGAAGGAGGGAGGGAGAACAAAAGAGAAAGAGAGAGGTAGGTAGGTATTTTTTCCTTACTCTAAATAATTCATATAAATAACATAACTGGTATGAACTGGTATGAACAGACAGACTCCCTTCTAGGACTGTTGTCAGGGAAAACTATAAAAGACTTTCAAAATGAACAAAAATAGACTACTGGGTGTTGAGTCTAGTGTACCCTTCTGGGTTGTCTGGGTCTGTTGTCTGTAAGTTGTATAAAACTATTTAGCAATGCAAATGTTTCTTGCTCATAGACATGAAATGAATTTTGTCTTCTAGAGGTGCAACTGATTCCTCCCTTCCCAATAAGCAGGTTTTGCATCTCTTAAATTAATCTCAGCATTCCTGATTGCCTACAAATGTGTCTGGTGTTTTTGGATTCTCCACTGAAGTGGATGTAACATCTTATTGGTTCTTTTACTAACTAATGAATCATTAAAATCTTTGACATTTTTTTTTATTTGTATGCTAGCAATGATTTTATCATTTAAAAATTTATCCTTTCATACTGTACAAAAAAAAAAAAAAAAAAAAAAGAAAAAGAAAAAACACTTGTTTTTAAAGAGTGGCAGAGTTTAGGAGTAGCCAACTCTGAACCACTAAGAACAGTTGATACATTTAGATTTAAAAAACTTTAGGGCCACTGACAGATATAACAAGCTGCTTTAAATAAAAAACAAAATTTCCCATTTTTAGTATTCCTGCTTTGGGGAAGATCCTCCAAAATGCCCAGCAGAGGTAGAATTGATTCTCCACTCTACCTCCAAGAGGCATCAGCCAGCCCGAGTTTGAAACTTAGCTTCTTTCACTTACAACAGTAATTTTGGGAAAGTTCCTTAACCTTCCCCCTGCCTTTTTTTTTTTTCTGGTACCACATACCTTTATTTTATTTATTTATCAGGATTGAACCTAGAGGTTCAATCCTGATAACCCACTGCGCCACATCCCCAGATCTTTTTTTATTTTTATTTTGAGACAGGGTCTCACAAAGTTGCTTAGAGCCTCAATAAGTCACTGAGGCTGCTTTTAAACCTCCTGCATCTGCCTCCTGAGCTACTGGGATTACAGATGTGTGCCACCATGCCCAGCTAAGACAACTTTATTATGGTATAATTATTTTTTTAAATTTTTTTTTTACTTGTAGTTGGACACAATACCTTTATTTATTTTTATGTGGTGTTAAGGCTCAAACCCAGCGCCTTACATGTGCTAGGTAAGCACTCCACCGCTGAGCCACAACCCCAGCCCATTATGGTATAATTATATAGCAAAATATCTTAAAATGATATTCTGGTTAAAATCTATTTGCAAATGTACAATTCAGGAGCATTAAACATAATCACAATAGTGTTATGCCCATCACCACTATCTATACCCAAACTTTTTCATCATCTCTAGCATAAGCTCTGTACCTACTGAATAATTGTTCACATTCCCCTCCCCACAACCCTGGTAACCCACCATTATACTCTGTTTCTGTGAACCTGACTACTTTGGATACCTCATATTAAGTGGAATCATACAATATTTGTCCTGTGTCTGCTTTATTTTATGTAGTACGTTTTCTAGGTCCATCAATGTTGTGGAATACATCAAAATTACATGCCTATGCTATGTGGTGATGCACACCTGTAATCCCAGATACTCAGGAGTCTTGAGACAGAAGGATCACAAGTTCAAGGCTGACCTGAGCAACTGAGTAAGACCCCATCTCAAATAAACAAAAAAAGGGCTGGAGATGTAGCTCACTGGTAGAGTGCCTCTGAGTTCAATCCACACTCCAAAAGGGAAAAAAAACCTATTTTTGAATAATATCCCATTGTATTTATATATAATATTTTGTTTCTCCATTCATCTGATCATGAACACTTGGGATGTTCACGCCTTTGGCTTCTGTGAATAATGATGCTATGAACATAAGTATGCAAATATCAGAGTCCTCACTTTCAATTCTTTTGAATATATACAGTGACTAGGAATGAAACTGCTGGGTTATTATGCTATGTTCAAATACTGAGGACCTACCAAAGTGTTCTTCATGGTGCATGCACCATTTGACATTGCCATCAGCAATGCAGGAGAGTTCCAATGCTTCCACATGCTTGCCAATACTTATTATCATCCTATTAAAAATAACTAATGTAGCTGGGGGCAGTGGCACAAACCTATAATACCAGCAGCTCTGGAGGCTGAGGCAGGAAGATTGCAAGTTCAAAGCCAGCTTCAGCAACTTAGTGAGACCCTGTCTCTAAATAAAATATAAAAAAGGACTGTGGTGTGGCTCAGTAGTTAAGTGCCCCTGGGTTCAATCCCCAGTACCAAAAATAATTAAAAGTTAAATTAGTATTATAGCCATCCTACTAGGCATAAGTAATATCTCCTTATGGTTTTGATATGTATTTCCCTAATTACTAACGATAGTAAGCATCCTTTCATGCTTACTAGCCATTCTTATATCTTCTTTAGAGAAATATCTATTCAAATATTTTGCCCATTTTTTAATTGGGTTCTTTTTGTGTAATTAAACTGTAGGAGTTCTTCATATACATTCTGTATATCAATCTTTAATCATATATATATGATTGCAAATATTTTCTCCCATTGGATAGGTTGTTTTTTCACTTTCTCAATAGTGTCCTTTGATGTACAAAATTTTAAATTTTGATGAAGTCCAGTGTATCTATTTTTTCTTTTGTTGCCTCTGCTTCTGTTGTCACTTCTTTTGTCATATTCATGAATTCACTGTCAAGCACAATGTTATGAAGATCTTCCCTAAGTCTTTTAAGAGTTGTATTGGTTTTAGCTCTTACGTTTATATCTTTGATCCATTTCTAGTTCATTTTTATCATGCAAGAATGCAAGTCCAATTTCATTCTTTTGCATATGGAGATCCAGTTTTCTCAGCACAAATTATTGAAAAGATTGTTCTTTTCCAAGTGAAGGGTTTGGTACTCTTGTTAACAATCATTTAACCACATAGGTAAGCTTTTATTTCATTTCTCTCCACTCTATTCCTCTGGTCTATATTTTTGTCCTTGTACTGATACCATACCACTTTAATTACAATAGCTCTGTAATAAATTTTAAAGTCAGGATGAATTCAGCAAAACAGTTTGGCAGGTTTTCAAAGTGCTGAACCAGAGCTACAATATAATCCAACAATTCCATTCCTAGGTGCTGTGTATATCCCAAAGAACTGAAAGCAATATCTCTTGATATCTGTGTGTCAAACAGATATATAAACAGATATTTGTTTGATATTCATAGCAGCATCATTCACATAAGCCAAAAGGTAGAAACAACCCCTTTTTTTCTTTTCAAGACTATTTTGTCTCTTGAATCTGAAGATGTACTCTTTCATTTCTTTGAAAAAGGCTCTTGGAATTTGGAAGGAACTACAGTAAATCTGTAGGTCACTTTGCATAGTATGGACATGTTAACAATGTTAAGTTTACTTAACCAAGAACATAGTTATCTTCCCATTTATTTAATGTCTAATTTATTTTGGCAATGCTTTATAGTTTTCAGCATATACATCTTTCACCTTCTTGGTTAGATTTATTCCTAAGTATTTAAATATTCTAGATAGTATTGCAAATAGAATTGTTTTCCTAATTTGCTTTACAGACATCCATTTCTTAAGCTCTTATTTCCTCATCTGAAATAAGTAAAGTAGTACCTACACTTCAAAATGTTATTATAGGGATAATGGAATGGGGTATGAGGATAATGAAAGCATAGTGTAGCTACTGACTTTAGGCTTAAAGCCAGGCCTCTTAGGTTAGAATCTTGACCATAAACCTTTAGTAACTGTGAACCTTGGGCAAGTTATTGAATCATCTGTGTTTTAGTTTTCTCATCTGCAAACTGGACCTAAAAAGCATTACCTACCTTATAGGTTATTGGAGGATTAAATTAGAATATATGTAAAATGCTTACAATATAGTATGGCACACAGCAGAAACTTTACAGATAACAATTATTCTTCCTGCCTAGATCATCACAACAATTCTTCATTTGATGTGGCCTTTTGATGCAGTGAAGAGATGTGGTAAACATGAGATGTATGAGGCTTCTATTGGTGTAACACAGGATATTGCTATACAGTAAACCTTCTTCTTCTTCTTTTTTTTTGGGGGGGGGGGAAGCAGAAGTATTACACTCTAAAGTAATTATAAAAGATATAGTGAAGTGTGGTGGTGCATGCTATAATCCCAGATACTGGTGAAGTTGAGGCAGGAGGATCACAAGTTTGGGGCCAGCATGGGCAATTTATTAAGACCCTATCTCAAAATGAAAAGGGCCAGGAATGTAATGCCGCAGTCTGGCTGGGCACAAATCATGAGCCACTCAAGCAGGAACAAACTTTATTTCTGAACTCCACCAGCACACTCCACACACGCTCCGCGGGAACTCCCCTGAACGCCATGCACGCGGCTCCTCCAGGAACCACCAACCAAGGCGAACTCTTCAGGAATCCCCACGAGAGCTCAACCGAACTCAACTGGGAACTCCAAAGTAGCAGGCCAAGGCGGACAGCAGGGGTCTAATATTACAATTGAATACACAGCTTAACATAACCATTATCATCTCAATGGCTTGCTAGTGTCACCTCTCAACCACTCCGTTCTGGCAAAAATGCCATGCGTCATTTTGACTTGGCTACGGCCCTCAGCAATGTAGCTCATTGGTAAACTGCTGGATTCAATATTGTAAAAAATAAAATTAAAAAATATTGGGGCTGGAGATATAGCTCAGTTGGTAGAGTGCTTGCCTTGTATGCACAAGGCCCTGGGTTCAATCCTCAATGCCACACACACACACACACACACAAAATGACAAAAGGTATAGATATATACATATAGTAAATACATAAACCAGTAACATAGTTATTTATTATCACCAAGTATTATGTGATGTACATAATTGTATATGCTATATTTTTATAGTACTGGGATATGGGTTTGTTTATATCAGCATCATCACCAACACGTGACTAATGTGCTGTCCTATATTATGACAGCTACATCACTAGATGATGTGAAATGTTTAGCTCCACTGTAATCTGGGTGTGGTAGGCTGGGGATTACCACTCAGTGGTAGAGCACATGCCTAGCTTGCATGAGGTCCTTTGTTCAATCCCTAGTACTGGGGAGGGGCGGGATGTGTGTGTGTGTGTGTGTGTGTATCTACTACAATGTAGCACCAATACCTTTCTAAGTCTAGTCCCCACTATTTTGAAATTCCTTTTAGCCTAGAGGAGAAACCATCAGTTCATCTAACATTTAGAGAGTACAACCTAGTATAAGAAATGGGGCCTCAGTTTCCTTATTTATAAAATAAAATTCAGACTACATGAACTCTACTGTGTCCACACCATTCATCAAGGTACCTCATTCAAAACAGATAATCAATCATGGTTACTGAATTAAACTGAATTTGGGGTATGCAATCCTTAAATTTTAATAACATTTGTGAATAAATGATAAATCACTAAAATACTTATTAAAAAATCACTGTTTTTAGCACTGATTATGTCAAGTAAACACAAATTTTAAAAAATTTTTATTAGTTATTGATGGACCTTTATTTATTTATTTGTTTATATGTGGTGCTGAGAATCGAACGCATGCTAGGTAAGTGCTCTACCACTGAGCCATAACCCCAGCCCAACCCAAATGTTTTTAATCACTGAAAATTAATTATTTCACAATATTATGAAAAATTTTATTTATATTTATTTATTGGTTAAAATTTTTTCTTGAAAGTTGAATCCTTTCACACTGGGTTTCTGAATTGTGAAGGAGAAGCAACCTCAAACTGGGATTGGTGAACTGTCCTTATATCAGGATGTAGGAGGTGTATTACTGAGTTCCTGTCTCAAAATAAAATAAAATAAAAATAGGGCTGGGAATGTAGCTCAGAGGTGGAGTGCCCTGGGTTAAATCTCTAGTACCACTTTAAAAAAAAAAAAAAAAAAGGCATCTGAGAGCCTTCTCATGGGACAGCAGAAAGGAAAGCAAAGTATCTTAAAAAAAAAAAATTAAAAAATAAAAAAACCTGATTCCAACTGTATAATTTGTACTGTCAGTTTCAGGTTAATCTCTTCCAGAAAACCCTCTTCCCAGCCAGAGGAAGTACGCTAAATGCAACTGAGATTCAAGTTACTGACCAGGATTGCCAAGGCATTTGAGCCTGCATATTTTTTTAAAAAAAATTTTTTTTCAAGGAAGAAAGTAGCTTTGGGGGCTGGGATGAAGCTCAAAGACAGGGCATGCTTAGCACCAAAAAGAGAAAGAAAGGAAACTATAAAGGAAAAACCTGTGAATCCAATGTCCAGAAGAACATTTTTGCTATCAATTATTCTTTATTTTCTTTCTGTCAATATTTTCTTCATTATTTGGGGGATGGTAATACAATCTTAATATTACCAAATATACTCTCTTTCAAATTTACCTACTAAACATTTCTACCTTATAACCATTGAAATGTAGATGGAAATTACGATTGCAAATCATTTTTCAATTTTTAGTGGCAGTTATCTCTTTATAAAAATAACAAAAAAGAATCTGAAAAGTTTTCCATTCACATTAGAGATATAAATAAGTGAACTTTCATCTCAGTTTACTAAAAGCAATTTTAAAAAGCTACAATTAACTATAATAAAATTTCAATGATCAATTCAGTGCCTCCAATGACTTTAAAAACCAGTATTTATTCCACATTTTAAAATTATTTATTTGTATTCTTACCTCCCCCAACAGACTACACTTTTGTTACTCATTAGTCAATTTCCCAATTTAGAACTTGGCATACAGTAAATGCTAGCTGACTCTGACTGAGTGAATCAATACATGCAAGGGCCCAAGATATACGATTCTCTTTTCAGTACCAGACAAGTGAGCCTGCATCGTTTCTCAGCAAGTTCTAGGCATTAATAAATTTCATTTCCTGTATTAGAGATTCAGAAAATATTCTTGGAGAATTATTTGGATTAGTAGTTAAAATCAGAGAGACAATTTGTGATATTAAAAAAAAAAAAAACCCTCCAAGAGTATTCTAAATATTTCTGTAACACAGAAGGACTGGTTTTACAGTGAATTCCACTGTTACGTATAATTATAATGCACCAGTGAAAAAAAAATTAAAAGAAAGGCTGTATAAAAAAATGACACCCTGGCTGGGATTGTGGCTCAGTGGTAAAGCAATTGCCTAGCACATGTTCGATCCCTGGTACCACATAAAAAAATAAAATAAAGGTATTGTGTCCATCTACAACTAAAAACTACATTAAAAAAATGATACCCAAAGGCCACTGCATCTTCCTATATGATTCATTAAATGAAACAATGACTTTATAATTATTTTATAATATTTTATTTTGTTGTCCCAAAATACAATGTAAATAGTAAGTGTCTGGGACTGGTTCCTGTTATATGTAAGAAGGGCTTTTCTTTCATTCTAGTTTCCTTCCCACCTGCATATAGGCAAACAATCTCTTGAACCAGGTCAATATTGATGCAGGAACAATCAGTAAATCAGTGTAAATGTCAGACTTAGAAAAAGACTATTGTATATCTTCATAATACAGGCAGATCTGATAACAAATCAACACAACCTGATTAGAATACTACCTGACTGTAAATATTTATACATAATATACCGCCCAATGTCCCCACCAAATACAAAGAATTTAGCACAAAAAGTCCTAATCCTAGATCTAATGTTTTTATACTCTTTGTTTGCAAAGTCCAATTAACTCTTAGCAGAAGGCTACAAAGCTCCCAAACCTCACCCTACCAGCAAATCAAATGCCTAGAGAACTGAAACTGGCTCTGAAATCCATATTACTCAATAGTAACCTTAATGCTTTGACAATTATAAATTTTTATTTGTTCTGAGCCACTAATACAATCAAATGAAAGATAAGCATGAACAGGATGCAGGAAAACGTTAAATAGTGAAAATTCCTAACTCAATTAATTCTAACTTGTAAACCATGACTGTGCTGGTTGGTTCCTTAATAAGAAATCGGCTGAAGTTTGACGGATATTCAACAGCATAAATTTCAGTGTTGGCTTTAAAAATTCTTCATTTAATAAAGTGTCTTAGATGGTGATAATTGCAGAACTGCTACTGTCATTTAAATTAGAAAATTGAATAGGAATAAGCAGAAAATTTCAAAGCTATACAACCTGAAGATTAGGAAAACAGGGGCCCATTTTAATTTAGCACCCAGAATAATGATAAAACTTTGATAATGCTCAAAGACGTTTTACCATCAAAGCTGGGCATTTCTGTGGAAATTAAAATCTCACTTTTGAATATTTTAACAATCCAAAATAAATAGCCAATGAATCTGATCTGTGGTTTTTGGACTCAAGAGGCACACACATGATTACTCTCTTTTTATTTTCCAAATCAAATCAGAAAGAAAGACATGGGATTTAGGTTAAAATGTTGGAGGACTTATAACTGGAACTAAGTAATAGGAAACTTCCCCATTATCTTCATTTCACTAAAGATACCTAACAATCTGAATGAGAACAGCAACAAAATCCACATTGAAAGATGACAGAGATTGTTTCAATTTTTGCTAAAGGATCATTCATTTGTTTGTGGGTTTGATTAGGCTTTCTTCCCCTGAAGACCCCTGACAGTGCATAATAGAGATATTCTTACCGCTTCTGCACCACAGAAATTTTCATTCTCTATTAACAAACCAAACCAAAAGTTTTTCTTAGATCTCTAAACAAACTATTTCAATGCTGAGAAATGGGGTCTGAATTAATGAAATGCAATGTATAAAAACTTTCTGTAAAATAGGAATAAATAAATAAGATGGCTCCCAAAAGCCTGACCCCATCACCTGGAATTCACAGCTTTGTGGAGTCAGTCCCCTCTCATGTAGTACCAGGGTTGGCCTGCATGACCCAAAGAACGTGGTAACGACAGTTATAAAAGATTGCAGATTCTGGACTCTGTCCCTGGCTTTCTGTATCTTCTCTTCTCACACATTATTCACTCTGGGAGAAACCCAGCTGCCCTGTCCTAAGCCTAGGAAGAGGACCATGTGGTGGAAAACAGAACTGTGGCCAAGAGTTAGCAAGGAACTGAAGGCAGCTAACAACCATGTAAGTGAGCCTTCAGCTGGTTGACAGCTTGAGTGTAGCTCATGAAAAGTCTTGAGCCAGAACTACTCAGGTAAGCTGCCCCTGGATTTCTGATCCACAGAAACTAATGATAAATGTTTGTTAAATATTTTAATCTGCTAAATTTTGGGGGTAGTGTTATACAGAAATAGATAACCAATGTAACATTCAAAAGATAAAAAAGAGAAGATCCTGCAACAAGAAGACTGCTCCAAGAAGACAGAGCAATTTGGTAAAATATTACACAAAGCACAGAGATTACTTCCTATTAATATAAAGAAATGCACTCCTGGCAGTAGACAAGAAAATGGAAGTGTTCTGATTCAGAGAAGACTAGTAAAAAAACAAAAGGGGGGCACTAAAAGGATCAAAAGCACTTGATTTTCCTACAGGGAGAGCTTCCTGTTTTGGTTAGGAAGGAGCCACACTTAAAATAACTAGCATAAAGCATGCTTCAGTCTGGAGAAGTCAATGGCAGGAAGCCACAACAAAGAACTCTGAAAACAGCTCCACACAGAACTGATCCTTCCTGGAGCACTGGATCCTGAGAAGGGCTAAGAGCAAGCATAGACAGTGAGTGGGATGGGAAATGACGGCAGCACAAGAAGCAGTAGAGAAAATGCAAGCAACTCTGTTAGCATGAGACTCTCCTTTGAAGCATTTTGACCCCTGTACTAAGTATACTTGGTTCAGTGGCAGGATACCTTTCCTCAAATTACCACATTCTAGCTAATAGTTAAGAGTGTGGTCAACTAGGGGAAGTAAATGAATGAAGAAAACTAGTGTTGTTAAATCTTTTATTTTGATTTTTAACTATGAAGGTTTCAGAAAGATTATACCAAGGAATTAAGGACATAGTATTCTCCTTCTTCCATTGAATTACACTGACTTCACTGCCCTGCACAAGGCAAACACCAGGGAAACCACACATGTCACAATGTAACTCGGGCAAAATGGGATCCAGATTTCACTACAAAAATTGTCATAGAATGAGACAGATTTGTGGTCTGGCCAGCACAGTGCTCTGTGGTCAGCAGAGGGCTCAGGAACCTATCATGAGAGGATAGACCTATCTTCACTGACATCAAATCTTATTGTTTATGACTCATACCACCCAAACTGCTAGTCCTCTTTCAATTTATAACTCCTATGGACTGAGAAATATATAGCTATGTTTATAAGTCTGTTAACTGAGGAGAACAGGTAAGGCATAATGTTTATTAGGAGATACTGTGAAGGGTTTTATGAATCAAATCAGTGTCAAACTAGAGATTTTATTTACTAGAGTAGTCAATTACATGGTAAGTGGTGGCCTAAAGGCTGTATTTAGTTTTCATTTTTTAATGATAATTTTCAACAAAGACCAAATTTCTTTCTTTTCTTTTTTTTTTGCTGCTGGGATAATAATGCATTCTACCACTGAGATATCCCCAACCTCAGCTATGCTTTTTGTCAGTTTTTCCCCCCTTACTTGGGAACTGTTTATTACCATAATTCAGAATGGTTAGAATATGTGCTATGTTTAGAATCATGAAATAATGTAGTCAAAAGTAACTGAAAAGTTAAAGTTGTCAACGCAGCTGAGAATTCACTGGCAAAATCTCAGAAAGGATGGAACCAGAAAGGAGGAGCTCAAAAAGCTGCATTCAAATTCTCCTCAAGTCACTGATTAACTCCTAACTTGAGCATATTCCAGGTGAGACTCCATGAAACCCAAGAGAGCAAGGAGTTACAGGGAGACTCAAAGGCAGAAGGGACTTTCAGTTAAGAACTCAGAAGCCTCATGCCCTAGAAGTATAAGGGTCCCACTCTAAGGAATAAGAAGCACAAACTTGGAGTACCACACCCTAGAAGTAAAGACTATAATTCCAGGAATAAGGCTAAAGCAGAAACAGACCAGTCCTAAAAAGCCTAAAACTAAGCCTTGATAAGGTTGAAGCAATCACCACCCACCACCAAAACTAAAAAACAACAAATGACTAAAAACCAAGGGAAAAAACCCCAAGTAACAGAAAGACTCATAGGTGAATCAGATAATGGAATGAATGTTCTGATAGGTACTTTAAAAACCATGATCAGTATATCCAAAAATACAGAGGAAAAGATGGGTTAAAGAGCTGAAAAGATGGGCTGGGGATGTGGCTCAAGCGGTAGCACGCTCGCCTGGCATGCGTGCGGCCCGGGTTCGATCCTCAGCACCACATACAAACAAAGATGTGTCCGCCGAAAACTAAAAAATAAATATTAAAAAATTCTCTCTCTTTCTTTAAAAAAAAAAAGAGCTGAAAAGATGATTTCAATTAAAAAATCTATTGGAATCTACTATAAAGAATCAAATCAACATTTGAAAAGTAGAAAATACTCCATACATTTAATAGTAGAAGTCAGCAATAATAAATTGGAACATAGGGCAACAAAATATACAAACTGAATTAAAGAGAAAATTAATGCAAAAAGTAGAACAGAGGATAAGTAACAGAGTTCAAAGGACTCCTAGAATCTCAGATAGAGGAGGGAAAAAAGGTGGTGGTGGGAAAATATCTAAAGAGATAATGGCCAAAATTTTTCCCACCGAAGAGTTTAGCCCACAAATCCAAAGGTCAGCAAATTCCAAGCTGCATAAACACAAATAAAATCATAACCCTGCTATGTCTGACATGTTTGTTAACAGAACTCAGCAGCTAAGCAAAGGTTTATTAGAAAGTGTTGGTAAGAGATTTATTTATTTATTAATTTTGACATTGGGATTAAACCCAGGGGTGCTTTACTGCTGAGCTACATCCTCTTTCCTTTTTATTTTTATTTTTGAGACAGGATCTTGCTAAATAGCTGAAATTGGGCTTGCTAAATTGCCCAGGCTGGCCTTGAGCTTGTGATCCTCCTGCCTCAGCCTCCTGAGACACTGAGATGATATGCATGTCATGGGCCTGGCTGAGAAGAGATTTATGAATCAAATTAGGATAAAACTGGATAAATTCTTTGCTAATGGGAACTTCTAAGGAAAAATTCCTACCAGGTAGTAATTGATCATATATGGAACATGAGAAATTGAACAAACGGACATTTGCCTAACTCTACAGAGAAACACACAAGTGTATAAAACTGAACACATGGAGTATTTGTCTTGGCTAAAGAAAGGCAAAAAACAAACAAACAAACAAAAAAACCAGAATAAAACTGGAGTCATGTGCTTTTATCCTTCAACTCAACTAATACCCCAGGAAAAAAAGAGCAATTTAGAACACACTGATAGTATACAGAAAAACATAAGCAGCATTGCTGTTATGAAATGATTTCCATACTTAATAGGTAGGTGACTGAAAGCATAAATATTCTTTCTCTACATTGATCAACTACACATCTCACTGTCTTCTTTTCTGGTCTGTTTAACTGTCGGTTAAAATCCCACAAATACAAAAACAACTGTTCACAGACAGAGACTCTTGGGTCTATTCCAGAAAGTTGGTTTGATACACTGGAGGTTTCTGCATGTTTTGAACCTCATGGCCTGAAGTCACTTTTCTTCCTGGCAGTAACTCTAAGTCCATCATTATTTTTAACATTAAAAATAATCTACAGTGTGATACTTGAAATTTCTAAAACAACTGTTTTCTTTTATACCCCTATTTGAAATAATTCATGTCTTAACGAGAAACTTTCAGTTGCTGAGCTCCATTTAAAATTTTTGGCTTGAAAAATGAATGCAAACTCTTGTAGAAATATTTCTTTCAGCTTGGTTGATGTCATAAACACCACTTCAAGATTCATTATAATTATTCTATAAAATTCTGGAGCACAATTATTTACAGTAACTCATGAATATCTTAAAATATTAGGACCAATATGGAGTAATATCTGTGCCTCAATAAGGCTACAACCAAGATCATCCTCAAGAGACAAATATTTATCCTAATTGTTTGGTCATTTGAATTACCTGGGTAATACCTTAACTACCCAAATCTGTTTAGCTACATCATCACTTAGGAGATGTTCTATGATTTAAAAAAAAAAAAAAAAGAAAAGAAAAAAACCAAAGGACCAATTAAATGTTAACCATAAAAACTTTAGGGTCATACACAGTTCACAAGCTGTTTGAACAAGTTCTTGAATATTTGTGGGTTATTTTAAAATATCGAATAAGAACACAGATATTATTAGAAATATGCTAATGGATGTATATATAAACATTAAGCAACACACTATAATTATGGACAGTTTCCCTGGACATCAAATCCCTATATTATAAATTCTAAAAAACACTATCTCAACCTTAAATTTTCACAACGTAGAGAAATTCATTTTACCCTCTATCTTCTTATTAAACCACAGACAAGAACAAAAAGACAAAGGCTTAGATATCTGAAGTCACAGCACAAAGGGAGTGCTATAAGAATAAAAAAGGAGAAATTCAGGAGCATGTAAATCTAGGTCTTACACTTAGAAAAAAAAAGAATGGTGATTCAGTCTTCCATTGCCACTGTAGCTACACCAGTGATTTCCCCCCCGACCCCCAGTGGTTAAGTGTCCCTGGATTGTTCAATCCCTATTTTTTAAAAATTTATTCTAATTTGTTATATATGACATTTCAATTCATATTATACATATATAGCACAATTCTGCATACCTCTGGTTGTACACAATATAGAGTCACACCACCCGTGTCTTCGTATATATACTTAGAATAATGATGTCCACCTCATCCCACTGCTTTTTCTACCTCCATGGCCCTTCTCTTTTTCTCCCTTCCCTTTCCCCTATCTAGAATTTGTCTATTCCTCCCATACTCCCCCACCCCATTATCAATCAGCATCCTTATATCAGAGAAAACATTTGGCATTTGTTTTTTGGGGATTGGCTTACTCTACTTAGCATTATATTCTCAAACTCCATCCATTTATCTGCAAATGTGATTTCTATTCTTGATAGGCACTCTCTCGCCTAGGACAGTTTCTAAAAATTCAGATTTCTATAAACAGTTGATTATCTTTACAATTTCTCTCAAATCCTATTATAATGAGAATTAAAAAATAAAATATATAAACCTACAAGAACAAAAGGAATGAGAAAGAAGACAACAACTGAGAGGAGATGCTGACAAAATTTGGAAAGCAGAAAGTGGGTGGACCAAAAAATATTGAAAACTCTGCAGGCTAGAGAAAGCAGAGACCTTGGTGTCTGCAGGACAGGGATGTTTCATCAACAGCAGCAAGTTCATCTGAGTCATGAAATCCTATCAAGGGTAGGAATGTAAGGTATCCCTGAAAGTGTGGGTGAGAAGTGGGGCTGTCTGTCTCTTTTATGCTGCTGTAACAGAATACCACAGATTGTGCAGTGAAGAGAAATTTATTTGGCTTATAGTTCTGGAGGTTGGGAAGTCCAAGATTGAGGGTGCATCTGGAGAAAGTCTTCTTGCTACATCATACCATGCAGAAAGGATTGCATGGTAAGAGAGCCCATGAGAGACAAGAGGGAAGGGGATTGAATTCATTCTTTTATCTGGAAACTACTGTGATAATTAACCCACTTCCCTAAGATAATGACATTAATCCATTCATAAAGGTAGAGGTCCCATGACCTGATCATTTCTTAAAAGGTCTCACCTCTCAACAGTGATGAAGTTTCCAACATATGAATTTTGGGGGATACATTCAAACCACAGAAGGGAGTTCAAACAAACATTTTAAAGTCAATATAAGAAATGATTGGAGTTCAATAGCCTTATCCCTACTTCACACAATGAGAACATGACCCCTGTTCAATTCATCAAAAGACGGCTGGTTTATTCTCTGGAAAAAATGAACCAGTGGAGTTCCATGCGAAGTGGGAGTGGGGGTGAAACATCATACAGAAATATGAGAATTATGTGAACATCTGCTCTTTGATGCCAGTGCTGTTGTGAGCTCAGTAAGTGAGAAGTAAAACAAGGAAGATGTTTTTTTAACTGTGTCTGTTCTTCTAAGCCTAGCACAAATTGTGGTTCTTTGATCACATTCATTTAACTCTTTTCTGGAAAGAGCTTTAGAAATGGTAGACTAATAAATCTAATAATCTAATAAATGGTAGACATCTAATAAATCTCTTTACTGAAAGTAATCTTCAGTTCCCTACTATTCAAGTCATATTTGTTATGGCAAGTTATGTTCTGCATACTAGCATGGTATGATAAACCCAAACCCCTACTGTGGGGAGCCACTCCAAACACACACACACCCTTAAGTCCTGATGCACCACAGGGATCTGAAAGATCACTGTAGTCTGGTGCATTAGTCTTTTCCCTCACTCAGATAACATGGCTAACAAGGTGTGGCTATAGGAGTAGGAGATTCCCAGAGGGTGAGCTATACTCACCTGTTCACTTGTAATCCTATCTCTTGCCTCATTTAATGGCTTCTCCCCAATAAAAGGGTTCAGTACAGGCTCTCTCTCTCTTTCCATGGACCCCTAAGGTTGGAGAAGCTGTTATGGGACCCAAAGGAAAAGATATTTTTCTGTCTCTGTGTGATTATTTTGCAGCCCAGTTCACCTGGACTGACCCTGAGTGTTTAGTCCTAGAATGCGACACCCTACCAGTTCTGGAACAAAAGTTAAAACACTATAACTGGGTAACAAAGGAAATATCTACATTTCATTAATTCCAGTAAAAGAATTTTCCTCCTATTACTATCTCCACAATTATTGAAGAAAAAAATAATTTATATTGCATTTAGTCATATACCTATAAAAGAAAATGTGTCAGAAAAATTACGTACATGAAGCTCTTCCAGAGTACAAAGACCTGCTCTTAATAGTACTTGGATAGCTTGGACTTTTGAATGTTGTAGTAAGTTTTTCTTTTCTTTTCTTTTTTTTTTTTTTGTAATAACTTTTTATGCTATACATTATTCAAAGACTTAACAACTATCTGGGTGGGTAACAAAAATTAGGGAACACCAGATCCCATACATAAAGTGTATCTTCATTTTAAATCTGAAGAAGTTACAATATCCTTACAGCATTAATGTTGAATATTACTCCATTTATACTCTGTACTATTTGTAAAAGAGAACTCTCTTGATAAATTATACCAAACTTTAAGTTATTACTTATTCACTGAGTGCATTTACCACTGGAGTCACACGTGCCACTATTCCCAATGACAACACCATTCTCCACATCCAATTTAATTGTGCCACTCACTCCTAGCTGCCAGGCCTGAGAACACCAAAACAAGGCCACTAACCTTCTCCCTCAGTTATATCTGAACGGTCCAACTTGGCTTCCTTATGTTGTCCTTCTGCAACCTTCACAGCAACGGCTCGGCAAATGGCCCCAAACTTTCTATCCAGAGAACGAACTCCTGCTTCCCTGGTGTACCTGTGAATAAAGAAAAATACTTCATTTTGCCTAAATACCACCTTAAAAACAGATAGAAATACAACTAACCTTTCTATTAAAGGAACAGTATACATTTAAAAGTTTTTTTTTTTACTCTGCCTTGACTAATGAACTTACCCACACCGAAAATGTCTCATTTAAGTATTGTTACTTCTTAAACATTCAGATGTGCTTTCAGCCACAAATATTTCCTTTATATAGATTATCCTGAACTTTTACCCAATACCTAAAAACAAATCTTTGGTCCTTCAATTTATTTATTTATTTAATATATATATTATAGTTGGAGGTGGACACAATAACTTTATTTTTTTTATTTTTTTTTTATTCTAATTTGTTATATATGACAGCAGAATGCATTACAATTCATATTACACATATAGAGCACAATTTTTCATATCTCTAGTTGTATATAAAGTATATTCACACCATTTGTGTCTTCATACTTATACTTAGGATAATGATGTCTGACTCATTCCACTGTCTTTCCTATCCCTATGACCCTTCCCTTACCTTCCCTCTCTTTTGCCCTATCTAAAGTTCCTCCATTCTGCCCATGCTTCCTAACCCCCATCACCATTATGAGTCAGCATCCTCATATCAAGGAAAACATTTGGCCTTTGTTTTTTGGGGATAGGCTTACTTCACTTAGCATTATTCTCCAACTCCATCCATTTACCTGCAAATGCCATGATTTATTCTCTTTTAATGCTGAGTAATATATTCCACTGTGTATACATACCAGTTTCTCTATTCATTCATCTACTAAAGGTCATCTGGGCTGGTTTCATGATTTAGCTATTTGTGAATTGTGCTGCTATAAACATGTGTCAGATGTGTCTGTGTCCCTGTAATTCGCTGTTGTTTTTTTTTTTTAATAGTTGTAGATGGAGAGAATGCCTTTATTTTATTTGTTAATTTTTATGTGGTGCTGAGGATCAAACCCAGCGCCTCACACATGCTAGGCAAGCACTTTGCCACTGAGCTACAGCCCCAGCCCTAGTATGCTGTTTTTAAGTCCTATGGGTATAATACCTTTATTTTTAATTTTTATGTGGTGTTGAGGATCAAACCCAGTGCCTCACGCATGTTAGGTTAGTGCTTAACCACTGAGTCACAACCCCAGTCCTGGTCCTTCAATTTATATTGACAAAGTAAATTTGGCAGCATATAAAATACATTTATTTTTTGATATGTTTAAGAGTTTTCTAAAGCAAAATTTGTCAATTTAAGAAAATTCTAAATTTATTGTACTTGAAATACTACAGAAAGAATCAGAAATTGAGCCAACTGCAATGGTGTATGCCTGTAATCCCAGTGATTTGAGGGCTGGGGCAAGAGGATTGGGCGTTCAAAGCCAGCCTCAGCAATTTAGGGAGGCCCTTAACAACTTAGCAAGACTCTGTCTCAAAATAAAAATATAAAAAGTGCTGAGAAAATAAAATAAAATAAAAAGTGGTAGGGATGTTGCTCAGTGGTTAAGTGCCCCCCTGGTATCAAAAAAAAAAAAAAAAAAGACAAAAATCAGAAACTGCACTGAATGTAGGACATAAATCAACTTTTTACTAGGAACTTTGCTAATCACCTAGGGACTCCGTGTGTTTTTATTGTGATTTTTATAAAATACTCTATTTATTTATTTATTTAATATATATATTATAGTTGGAGGTGGACACAATAACTTTATTTTTTTAATTACATATTTAAACTTACATATTTCAGCAAATTCCACAACCCATTCCATAAACCATTTTTGGTGTAACCAACTTTGGTGGGATAGGAATGGACAACATCAGGCAAAAAATTTGTTTTATCTGAAAAACTGGATTTGATTTAGGTAGTCAGACATTCTAGGGAAGGAGATTTTAAAAGTTGTGAGAAAAGACAGATTAAAGCAGTTGGCAAAAATAAAGTAAAACTCATTTCAGTCAAAAAGATAAAAGGACATAAAAATAGAGCTGACATTCTATAACTGAATATAATTTCCTTTTTTACCCTGACACTGGGATTGAACTCAGGGTCTCACACATGTTAGGTAATTGTTCTACCATTGTACCACATCCCAGCCCCAGAATGTAATTTAAATAAGGAAGAAACAGGACGGTATACTGAAAATAAACAAATCAACATATAAAGAAAAACCAAAAACCCAAAGTAGCTTCCTAGACAACTACATGATCAGCTTAGGTTTAATGGGACAAAAGATGAAAGCAGAGGGTCTGGATAAGCTTACAAAGGAATGGAATGAAAATACAAAAATGAGACCGTGAGGTTCAGAATGAATTGGAGGTAGCCAAAAATAATCAGGATATGCAACAACAAAAATACCTCTTTATGTGTTTAGAATAATGGGCTAGAAACCAAATTCACAGATTATATCATTTACAACTGACCAAAAAAGTAGACATACAAACTCCTATTTGATATCTTTAAATTGTAAAAGGAGGAATAACCAGGGTCAAATAAGAAAATAAGAATTGGCTGTTTGGGGTGGAGGATGTCGCTCAGTGGCAGAGTACTTGCCCAGCATGTGTGAGATCCTGGGTTTGATCCCTAGCAAACCCCCACCCCCCAAAAAAAGAATTGGTTGATGTTTCTCATGATGATTTGAACATAGGATGTTATAGATGCTGATTTTCAGAAGACATAAAAAACTAACAATGAAATATACATAACTACAAATTTTAATGTTTTGGCTTTAAGAAACTAAACTCTATAAATGCAGAATGGGGTATGCCAAGCTTAGCAAAAATTAACTGAAAAGGCAAAATAATAACTCAAAAGAGCTAATAATCTAGAGAATTTTATTCAGAATAAGAAAAATATGATCTTCCACTATGAACTGTTCAGGCTATATTTGAAATAATGCGTTATACTCTGAGTATTTCTATAAAAGGTACACTGATACATACTGGACTCATTCAGAAGACTAATCAGAAAGGTAAAAAGCCTTGGAACCAGGTCAAGAGGAATGGTAAAGATAACAGGAATGTTTAGCTTGAAGAAGAGACTATTTATGGGGTATACATCTGATATCTGATAGTATTTCTTTTTATTTCAGAAGGAATGCAAAAAGGAGGAATTATACTTAAATTCTAGATGCTCCTATAAAGCAGAAATAGAAAATTATAGGGAATGAATATAAAAAATATCTTTATGGCAAAGTTCTCACCATCCTGGGACTGGAAGTATTCAAATAGGCTGGTTACACTGGGAGGAAGTAAGACTGGAATGCTAAAGGTCTACGACTATGACACACTCCAAAAATGAGAAACTTGAACACAGATACTCTATGCTGTAAGTCTAGTAGCTTACTACATATCTGAAACTTGCCTGGAGTAGCATATACTTGTAAGGTTTTAAATATAAACATAGATAGATAAAAACTAATAAAACTACTCAGAGAGATTTCCTAATGTCCATAGCTTTTATGATTTGATGTTTTACAGTAATAATAATGATGAAATAAATAATAAATGAAACAGTTCTCCAGGAGACAACTGGGAAATACAAATAATGTTTATTCTTCAGAATCATCATTATTCAGATTTAGATAAGAATATCTCTATCACTTGGATTTTATATAGAAAAAAGCTATCAAAAGGGTTAAGTGTCTTGTTGAAAGTCACAGAAGATATCATAGGTATTATCTGGTACAATAATATGTCTGGAAGATTTTGGCAAATCACCTAATTTATTTCTCCTGGAATTATTTACACAGTATAGCACAAAGGAAGTTTAGAAAAACAATGCCCAGGGAGGGTGAGGAGGGGAATAATAGAAGTACATTGGATTAGACAAAAGGGAATGAAGGGAAGGGAGTGGGGAGGGGAATTACAGAGAGTAGAATTAACTGGACATAATTTTCCTATCCTTGTATTTGAATACATGACCAGGGTAACTCTGTATCATGTGCAACCACAAAAATAGGATACTAATTAGAATAAGTTATACTCCACATATGTATAATATGCCAAAATACATTCTACTGGCATGCATATCTAAAAAGAATAAATAAAATTAAATTAAAAAAAGAAAAAGAATGCTCAGGTTAGATTTAGTCTTACTATTTTATATTTAAATTTAAACAGACCCATAAGAAAGTTGGCATAAATAAAAAGAAAGTTTGATAAGCCAAAGATATAGAGAGATGTTTTATATCTTTTGAAAAACAGCATTTACTAGAAAAGGGTGCATGAGTGTTTGGCAGCCTATACAACTTGCTGGATGATGCAATGGATGTGTAACACTGAGCCAGGAAAACTGTAAGAGGCTATGGTAGATAAAAATTTTCAATAGGGTATGTTTTCCATTCAAACACACAGTCTATAAATACACAGTCTACAATACTCAAATAATTTATGCTGTGCTTGCCACAGGCTTAAGCACTTGGTAGCAAACTTGGGGAAGCACCTTCTTTATTGTTTCAGTGTTAATTCCAAAGATCAAAACTCTTGAGATTTTTAAAAACCTCTCAAAGAGAAGAAAAGGAAATCAGAATAACCTAAAACAGATGTCTGAAAGTTGCAACTCACCTCTTAAGCAAATTAAGCAACTTTCAAGATTCAAGGCATAACAAGTGTCTCTTTATTTTCATGTGTTTGGTTCTTGATCTATCAAATTAATCCCTTAAATTTCTACTGTGGCAAAGTAGAACTTCTAGTTCAATGAAGGTACTTATCAATGAAGATATTCTAAGTTGAATCTCTATGAAATTCTAGTTCATACAGAGTCTTATTTAAATCAATAGCTATGGCAGTGTTTGCTAGAAATTTGTTGGAGAAAGAGAAATGTACACTATGGGAAGACATTAAAAAAATCTGCTCAAACATTAATGAAGCCTTAGGATGGGTGACTAACCTGGTGATGATGGCAAGAGTAGTAACCTGAGGGATCTGAATCTGTTGAGGAGTCAGCCCATGTTGTTCCAGTTGCTTTGGGATTAAGTGCCTGTGGGCAATCTCTATCTTTTCCTCCTGTGTATACCCTAGAAAAGAAGGAACCCTCTTCTGTAATTATTCACATAGCTCCCATAATGCCACACTTTTTTAGTGAGTCAAATGCTAATACAACAGATCTTGTACTTGGAATGAATTTAAGTATTACTTTAATTAATACTATAATTAGAACAAGAAAATTTCTCAAATAAATCTCAAAACTTAGAGACAGTTATCTCCTCATTCTCAAATGCTCTGAAATTTTACATAGGAAAATAATGCATCCTTTTCCTTTAGCATAATTTGATACATTCTTGAAAAATTTACACATTCACAATTTCAACTAGATAAACAGTGGGTTCCAAGGGAATGACTCCAAAGGAGTTTTTTATTAGAACTCTGCCGCAGTCCAGCTGCAGCAAAATAACCGGGGGGTGACGAGCAACTTGTGTAGATTGATACAGCTGTTGATACAGCAGGACTGCGACAGAACTCTTAACTATAAATTTGAGCAACAAAACAAAAACTAACATGTTCCTATAAAAGTTTTTTACCCCAACAGCATGCTGGAAAAATATGTAAATATAAAATAAGAGACTTTATGTTCTTAGTTAAAAGCTTCATTTGTTTTAATTTCTGTCAGAAAAAAAATCCACCCAAACTAATGCATCCTTTCTGTTTAACAAAACAAAATTTTAAATAAGACCTGAAAAAGCAACTTTTGAATACAAAGAGGAATTAAAACGACCAAAAAAGCTAAAAAACAGGATGACCAAATCTGCCAGAGGAAGAAGGTGGCATCACCTGCTCCCCCACAGCAGATGCCCTGATTGTTCTACTCTACATCAGTGCAGTTGCGAATTTCCTGTCTTAATTTGAGGATTCCAGGCAATTGAGTTGCAGTATTTATTTATTTTAGTCTTATAAATACACACAACCAACTTTTATTCCATCATATTTTAAAACTACTTACAGGAATCAGCAGGGCTTTCAGATAATTAAGAAATCTTATCTCTCACCAAATAGTAAAAATATATTTCAGATTACTATGAAAAATACATGAAGATTACATTTAGATTCTACTCTATTTTCATTTTACAGTACTCTCTGATTTTTTATATCCTCCTGGGCAAAATAATTCTAAGCAATTAAAATTAGGTAAAAAGGCTAGAATTTGCCAGGTGCAGTGGCACACACCTATAATCCCCGCAGCTCTGGAGGCTGAGGCAGGAGATTTCGAGTTCAAAGCCAGCCTCTTTGAACTCAAGATCTCTTGCCTCAGCAACTGGGAGGTGATAAGCAACTCAGTGAGATCCTGTCTCTAAATAAAATTAAATAAAATACAAAACAGGGCTCGCAACGTTCAGTGGTCGAGTGCCCCTGAGTTCAATCCTTAGTAACCACCCCCCGCAAAAAAGCTAGAATTTAAGAATTAGAAACACAGAATTTTATCTTTGCACACTCCAGTGAAGAAGACATGGTTTATATGCTGGGTGTGGTGGTGCAAGCCTATAATCCCAGAAACCTAAGAGGCTGAGGCAGGAGGATCACAAGTTCAAGTTCCAGGCCAACCTGGGCATTTTAGCAAGACCCAGTTTCAAAATAAAATGTCAAAAGAGGGGCTGGGGATGTGTCCATGGTGAAAAGCCACTGGATTTATTTACAAATAAATAAATAGTAACTACCTGACAGATTCTACTAAAGAGAAAGGTAAAAGCACCATGCACTTTAAGATACAAACAAGGTTAAATCTGAACATGTCAAAATTTATTCTTGATGTCTTACAGAACATACACGTATTCTTACCTGTTATGGTATAAACAAACAAAAAGTTTTACTGTCCTACATTTTTTAAAAATATTTTTTTTTTTAGTTGTTGATGAGCCTTTATTTATTTACATGTGATGCCAAGAATGGAACCCCAGTGCTTCACACATGCCAGGCAAATGCTTTACTGCTAAGCCACAATCTAGCCCCCCAGATTTTAACTCTATATAAAAAGCTGGTTTTGGGGCTGGGGATGTGGCTCAAGCGGTAGCGTGCTTGCCTGGCATGCGTGAGGCCCAGGTTCGATCCTCAGCACCACATACAAACAAAGATGTTGTGTCCACCGAAAACTAAAAAAATAAATATTAAAAAAAAATTCTCTCTCTCTCTCTCTTTAAAAAAAAAAACCTGGTTTATATACCTCATTCAGAACCTTTGAAGATTATACACTGGCACATTAATTTCATTACTCAAAATTCCACAGCATGACTAATTTTAAAGGGTATGCTCAGAAAAGCAAGAAATGTCAAAAATAATGATTTTATTTATGAATTAAGTACCTGGAACCTGAATGATCTCCATTCTATCCAATAAGGCAGGTGGTATAGTAGCAGTGGTGTTGGCAGTAGCTATAAAAAGAACTTGGGAAAGGTCAAAGGCCACATTTAGATAATGATCTGTGAAGTTATGGTTTTGTTCAGGATCCAATACCTAGGAGAGAACAATAAACATTTAGACAAATTCAGAAAGTCCAATAGAAAGCTGTACAAACTGAAACACATATGATATATCTGCAAGATTGACATTTCTGCTCAATATAGTTAGTTTGGTAAACAGAGGTATAATACTAAAACCTGAGCATCAGTCTTTGCATTTCCTATACTTTTAATACTTTTTAAATAATGTAACATCTTCAGTGTCAAGCACAAAGAAGCAAAAATTATACTATGTTCTTAAATCTATTTATTAATAACTCATCATGTGGCCATTACAAGTAGTCAGTCAATCCTGAAGAACCAGTTTGGCAGCACACACTATCCAAACTGCTATAGGAATATAAAGTAAATGTGCAGAGTATTTTGAAATTCTTAGTTAACAGATAAAATAATAGTAAGTATATCTCTCTGCAAACATTATCAGAAAGTCTGGTATCAATTCTTTAACTGAAAGGGGAATTCCAAATAAGATTAAACTAATGAAAAATACCATGTTGCTATATTCTAATTTAGCACAGCAAAAAATTAACTTAAAAATGCCTTAAAGCACAATCTTTCTGCTTATAGTAAAATCAACAAATCTTTACAAATTTTAAATTAACAATTAGATTCTTAAGACAATCAACTGTATATTAAGACACTGTATCTTCTTTAGGTTACTGCTAACATGCTTCAAGTTATAGACACAGACTTTTACCAGGCCTACATAAGAACCTTAAATAATAAGTACCTTCCACATGTTCTAAATCTTAAACACACTACCACTTTCACTTACGCCAGAATTACTCTAAATAAGTTTAATATACATACTCAAAAGGGAAATAATCCAATTTAAATATTTACTATAATTTTACTATAAAAGCAGCCTTTCCCTGATTCCCTTTTAAAAAATATACAGTTACCCTTAATTCTAAGCTCTTTGCTTATAATCTTAAATTTTATTAAACATTCATTATTAAAAAGTTTTTCTTATTACTGGAAATTCATGTTTATCTACATAACATATCCCAGAAGACTAATTTTACAAAACTAAATCATGTTTGATGTTAAAGAAAGAGGAATTTCCAAGACATCAAAGAAAACTCTTATGTTCAGTGAAGAATTAAAAGTAATCTTACTATCAATTATCTGTCAGTTCAGGTGAAGTAATTTTTTTCCCTTAAATTTTGAAGCACAAAGAAGCAAAAATTACACTCTGTTCTTAAATATATTTAAATCTACTGTTTTTTATAAAGTAGAAAAATCACTAAAGCAATGTTTCTGAAATATGCATAAAATCTTTTAAAGTGCATTATAGTTATATTTAAGTTATGAGGAGATAAAATTAGTGATGTCCAATTTGTCTACCTTCATTTTTTTTTTTTGTTCAGGTAAACACAAGAAATGCAGACTTTAAACAGTATCAGAAATACTGATCGATATTCTACCACTAAAGAAGAATTTCTAGCAAACATTATTCATATGAAGATCCAAGGCAAACTGATGAGTCCATCAAGGGACAAAAATTTCTCTAAGAATATTGAAGCCATCAGTCAGGTACAGTGGTGCACACCTGTAATCCCAGTGATTCAGGAGGCTGAGGCAGGAGGATCGAAAGTGCAAGGTCAGCCTCAGCAACTCAGCAAGACCTTTTCTCAAAACACACACACACACACACACACACACACACACACACACACCCAAAAAAAAAAAAGGGATGGGAATTTAGCTCATTGATACACCACCTCTGAGTTCAATTTCCAGGACTGAAAAACAAACAAACAAACAAAAAACCTCGAAGTCAATAAATCTCTGCTTCTTACTCCACATTCAGAACAAGTGTTTCCACTGCCCAGTTCACCCACATACATGGTCTGGTTTCCAAACTGATCAGACCTATTTTTTTCTCTCTTCTCCCCAATTAAAAGGCCTTCTCTTTCAATCCTAGAGTTATAATTCTACCTAATAAAGTATGTCTGGAATGGAAGGATCTTTGATATGACACCATATTCCTAGAAACATGGAGTCCAGCTGGGGGTGGGGGTGAGCTGTGAGAGGGTGTCTACCAAGAACTGTCCTTCAATGATAATTTTACTAAGGGAAGAACAACTGATGTTTGTAGGCAATCCAGGAATATCCTCTGCTTATTACAGATGACTGTAATGACTTTAGATATGGTAATATGGTTATGTTTTGTAACAATCTATGCCTTTTAGAGTTAGAAACTGAAATATTTGTAACACATGATGTCTGAAACTGGCTTCAATATCTTCAAAATTTAGAATGCACAGAAAATATGTAATGTATATAAATGAAGCACAATAAAATGAACACCTGTGAATCCACTCTCAATTGAGATCACATTTGTATTTATCCGTTTAGAACAGTAGAAAATGACCCACCCTAAGGGCAAGTAGAAACTATTCGTATGAATATTCATCCACATTTATCTAAAAATACCAGAAAGAAATTATCTTTTAAAATAATATATAAATAAAAGCTATGGCCTCCCTTGGTATACACATCATAAATGTGAGATAAGTAAGAAAAGGATAGAAATTCTGTTACGTGAAAGGCTGATTGTAGTGCCCATGCACATCAGCTTTCACTGTAACTCACAGAATGGTCCATATGTGCCTGATCAAGTGTTCTTATACGTGAAAATGGAAAAATGGAGTGGTTTAAAAATATTACTGCAAAAATAACATTAAAGATACATATTAACAATAAGAGAAAAATGATAAAAGAGTTGACACTTTAATTTCCAAAATACGTGTTGATAACCACATTAGTGTGTATGGAGAGCTAAATAGTACACCTCCTTTGTTATGGATTGAATAGTGCATCCTAACCCCCAATGTAACTATCTGAGAAACTTTAAGGAGATTAATTAAGGTGTAATGAGTTTAAGGATGAAGCCCTAATTCAATACAACTGGTATCCTTATAAGAAGACAAGTGGCTGGGGATATAGCTCAGTTGGTAGAGTGCTTGCCTCACATGCACAAGGCCCTGGGTTCAATCCCCAGAACCATCCCCCAAAACGAAGAAGATGACTTGTCCTCCACTGAAAGAAAAAAAAAATGTATACCATGAACCTTTGAAATAAATAGATGAACTCCTTATCTGCTAAAGACCCACCAGTACATTTACATGTGACACAAAAGCCGGTGAGCTACATAGGAAAAAATCTACAGATGGACACGCCCTTCAGGAGCTGGTGGCAAGAAATAAATGGGTCAACTCCATAACACATAACTGTGGAGTGGCCTGGATGATTTGATACATTGCAGCCAAATTTTTGCCAGCTCTTTATCCAATCCTTACTTCACTTCCTACTACTTGCACTTTACCATGAATCCTTTATTCCTGAATGTGTCCTATCTGGTACCTTTCTGAGATAGACTGCAAATTCTGATAATATGTAGAGTTAGGAATGCTGTGTAACATAGTAAAGTAGATTTAAACTCTATTATTAAGACTTTTGCCATTTAAGTTGTACATCTTCCTAATTTCAAATATCTGTATAAAATAAAAACAATTCATTTTATGGAAAGATGAAATGAAGCTGACCATTGATAGGGGTTCCCATATTTCTTTTTCACAAATATTCATTTCCTGACTATATTATATAATAAATTGAATACTGAATAGTGTTAACCTTTTTTTCCAAATGACAGAAAAAAATAAGTTAGTTGATTATCTTATTAATTTTAGGTTTTTCTTAAAATTTTCTTATACTGCTTATCAATAAAAATTGGAAGAGTGGTATACTGATATTAATGCAAATCCTGGACATATTTGTTTAACTGGCATAAGTTTTACATGGATATATGTGCTTGATCTTTTATTTTCTGGGCTCATGGTCATATTCAATCACTGTTTCTCCCTAATCTGATAAGGTAGAGAGAGAAAGGAAGGAAACAAAAAGGATAATTTTAATATTTTTCTTGTAATATCATTATTTAAGATATTTTTACTAGAATTTTTAGAATTCATATGTAAATATAGAAGCTCCTTGACTTACAATGGGTTATTTCCTGATAAGCATATCATAAGTTGCAAATATTTTAAGTGGAAAATGCATTTCATATACCTAACTCAACAAACATCATAGCTTAGCAACACAGTAAACTGTAGACTATCAGTCGTTTACTCTTATGATCAGGTAGTTAACTGGGAGCGTGTCTACTGCTGCTTCCCAGCATCTCCAGAGAGTATCATACCATATATTGCTAATCTGAGAAAATATCAAAATTCAAAGTATGGTTTCCACTGAATGCTTATCACTTTTGTATCATAATAAATTTGAAAAATTATAAGTCAAGCCACATAAGTTGAAGACCATCTATATAAATGAAGTGAAATGAAAATTTAAGATAATATATTGGGCTTCAAGTTTTTCATCTATAAAAGGATGAGTTGGATTAGAAGACTCCCAAGTCCCTCTTCAATGACATTCTTTGACAATAGCTGAATAACTTATACTGGAAGATCATACATGGGTTTTATCTAATTAGTAAATATACTACTTGATCTAATTACTAACTGCATCTAATTCTAATTAAAATCAGAAGTTTTTATTTTAGTTTTAAAGAAAAAAGTTTACTACGTCTGACCATTGACTTCTCCATTTGGGGGGGAATATATATTATTTAGAACTGTAAGTATCACCATCTATATAGAAAATTGGTAAAGTATTTGTGCATTTTACTTGCCCATTCATACAAAAATATTTCATAAATGCAATTTTATTTAATAACTAAATGTGAACATATATCAATTATAAACATGATAAAATCTGGTAAGAAAATAATTCTGTAATTTCAAGTCTATTACTTAAAAGGAATTTCCTTACTTCTAAATGCTATTCAATAACAGACTTGTTTGAACTCTACTGTTTACCACTATTTGTTTATTAAATAGTTACACCTATTTTTATTTATTAAATTTTCAAAAGATGATATCTATATTTTGAATATCCTTTTGGACAACACTTAGCTGGAAATACATTCTATTTTACATAAACAACAATTCCATGGAAGCTCAAGGAAATGGGCATGACTTATCAATAAACATGAAGACAATAAGAATCTATAGGCAGGGTTGGGGTGGTGGCTCAGTGGTAGCGTGCTTGCTTGGCATGTGTGAGGTCTGGGTTCAATTCTCAGCACCGCATATAAATAAATAAAATAAAGGTCTATCAACAACTAAAAATATATTTAAAAAAAAGAATCTATAGGCAAAACAAGTTGATTCTTTAATTTATTCAGAGTAACTACTCTAGGTTAATAATGTAAAGCAATTTTAAAAATATTTAAAATTTTTTTAAATATTTAAAAATAATATCTAGATGTTGTTTTTGTTGTTGTTGTTTGTACCAGGGATTGAACTCAGGGGTGCTTAACCATTGAGCTACATCCTCAGCCCTTTTTATTTTTTATTTTTGAGACACAGTCTCACTAAGTTGCTTAGGGTCTCACTAAGCTGCTGGGACTGGCTTTGAACTTGTGATTCTCCTACCTCAGCTTCCAGAGCCACAAGGATTATAGGTACCACCACGCACAGCCTAGATGTCTTTATTGTAAAAAGTTTTCTATGTGGAAAGCTTAAATCTACCCTCTTGGATCTTCCAAACTCTTAGTAGCGTTCTACTTTAAATCAACTGCCAAAACAGTGAGTATCAAGGTGGATATTAGAAAAAAAAAATCGTTTATCAATGATAAAACCTTCAAACATTATACTTGGTGACAATTTAAAATATACTGTACAACAACCAAACAGATTGGGAACTTAATCATTTCCCACGACTTACAAAGCTCTCTTTGAGGGACTTCTTTAGACTTCCAAATGCAATTTGTTGAAAAACTTAAGTATCAGTGAATTAGTGTAAAATTTGTTTTGAAAAGATAAATGTTTAATTGGAGGATCTGTCAGATTATCTGACAAATGTACCAATGTCAATTAAACTAAAAGCCCAAAGGTATTACCTAAGAAAGCACTAAAATCTGAAATAATGTTCATTATTTTATTGTTCATAATACTGCAGAGTAAACCAGTTACTGAACCAGAATAATTATTGTATGATTAAAAATGAACAAAAACCAAACAAAATCAGCCCTCATGTCCAAATTAGGAGCTTTTAAGTAGGATAATTGTATTTTTTATTGTCCAGACAGAACCCACTTCTAAGACTAAAATGGAGTGCAATTAATAATTAGGCATTATCCAAGACTGTTCCAGGCAAACTAAAATGTATGATCTCCTTGCTTCTAATACACATGCCTGAGGCCATCCTGTTCTAAGATTAGAAAAGCCAAGAAGAAACAGGAAGCCTAAGGGAACTAAAAGCAAGGAAATGAACAGTAAAAAATAAAAACTTTCAAAGTAAGTTTTCTCAATTATACAAATCAATGTGAATTAATAACATTTTACTTAAACAAGGGTAAAAGTGGTAGGAGTAAAGGCAATAAGATAAAGAAGACTGGCTGAAGTGATTTACCAAGCAATCAGGTCTCACATCCCTTCCCCCACCCCAGCAAAAAACCGGGAGGTTTATTTTCTTAAGGACATAAAACAGTGGCTCTCTGCACAGGGGACAAGGGGCACAACTGAGAAGAGCAGGCACTTTTGTGAGAACAAGGCCTCAGGCAAAGGAGCTCAAGCACAAGTGGAACGCTGGGATACTACCTCACCCCCAATCTTTCTCCCCCAACTAGGTTTCCAGAGGGCTAGCCAATTTAAACAGCTAAGAAGAAAGACATAAAGTTACTGACAAGAGGTTCCTCAACCAAACAGCCCAAAGAGAAAAGCAATTGTGAAATTCAAAATCAATAAGCCCTATTCCTGTGCTCACAGTTTCCAGTCAGATTTTTTATTGCTCACTTTTAAATATGAATACATAAACAACTAAAGAATTTCCAGAGGGTTAACAAAAGACTCTAACATAAAAGATACAAAACATAAACAGATAAAAGCAGCTTCAAGTGAAGGGAAATATAAAAACCAAAAAATCTATCAGTGGCTTTCTCACAGAGGTTAAAGGATATGTTACAACTACTGAATGGAGAGCAGCGTACTATAAAGTAATATGCAGAGAAGTAAAAACAGAAGTTTCTGAAAAACACATAGAGAGTTTTTAAAGATGAAGCTGAGGAAGTCTGCACAGAAAGTAGAGCAAAAAATAAAAGAGAGAAAAGAACACAATTCAAGATCTCTAAGTAATAGGAGTTCCAAAAAAATGTGAGGGAAAAAAATCATCAACTAAAGAATTTGAGAAGATTTTCCAGAAATAAAGATTAAGAATTCAAAGACTCTTTAAAACATCAACAAAAATGGATAGAAAGAGACTCATATCAAGGCATCCTAGATTACTGCAAAATTTCAGCACACAGACAAAAGGAAGGTCCTAAAAGTTTTCAAAGAGTAAAAAAAGGATCAGAACACGATTTTTATCAACAGCAATACCAGTAGCCAGAAAACAATGAAGGCAAAGTAAAATTCTGCAGAGAAATTGTTTCCAACTCAAATTCTGAACTCAAACTACCAATCAAATATGAGAGACACAAAAATATTTTGGAATGAAAAATCTACTAATATTTACCCACGTAAACTTTATAGGAAGTCATCAACATTAAACAAAATAAAACAAAGAGGGAATAAACCAGGAAAGAGACAAGGAATGTAGGAGACAGGAAATCAAACATGGCGGGAAGTGGAGAAAGATCCTACGAAGATAGCCGTGCACCAGATGAAGGAAACAACCAGTTCAGATTGGAAGCTTTACGAAGATAAAATTGATAGAGAACCTAAAATGTTTGAATGTCCTAAAAGAAGAACAAGACAACTAGAAAAAGTAAACAGAAGAAACAAGTCCAGTAGATCTTCAAAAACATGTACAGAAAAACAAAAAAAGGATCAGGAAAGGAAAAATGATAAATTGTGAAATGTATTTATTTACATGATAATTTAAATGTAAATACTTAATAGTGACAATAAAAAAGATAAACTCTATAATGAAAGATTTGGAGTATAAAATGATACCTTAGGGGTAAAAGAGAAGAAAAAAGGCAAAAATCTTCAACTCCTACAGAGGGAGACTACAAATAATGCCAAAAGTTGAAAATTCAAAACATAGCAATATATCGAAACTATGAAAAAAATGGAACTGATCCATAAAATGTTAAAGAAGTGCAGAACAGGAAATGGAGGACCCAGGGAGAAGACTCCTTTGATGCTTTTGGTCATAACCTTATAGAATTACTGATCTCTGTAGAAAATTTTGGTAAGCTAGTTAATATAAAAAAAAGAAAAAAGAAATGAAAAGACTTACCAGAATGAAGAGAAAGAAATATCCAAGACATTTTTATTTAGCTGTCAAATTGCTTCGAATTTTAGGCTATATCAAACCGTTCCCATAACTGATCACACACCAATGTGGATATTACGCAGATATGATCTACTCTCATTCACGCTCTAAGTGTGACTATAAATAGGGAATTTTCTAAAACTTACCTCAAGCAAAGCTGCTGCAGGGTCACCCTGCAGACTTTTCCCCAGTTTGTCAACCTCATCTAATAGGAACACGGGATTATTAACTCCAACAGTCTTCAAGCCATTGATTATACGACCAGGCATACTGCCAACATAGGTTCGCCTAGAGAAAGAAGGCAGCAAATTTACAACCATGAGATGAGGAGGAAAGAACAATATCACTTAGAAATCAAACTTGAGGCCTGTAAAGAAGTAATTCAGCTTCACCACAGCATACCAAAGAGCTCTCTCTCTTTTTTTTTTATGTATTATGGTTCATCAAAAATTATTAGATTCAATTTTTATTTTCTAAGAGCTCTCTTTTTTTGATGTATTATGGTACATCAAAAATTATTAGATTCAATTCTTATTTTCTACTTAATTCTGGCTACAAGCTGACCATGATATTAGAAGAACTGTATCTTGTTTTTGCATTTAGTAAAACAGGAAAAACACCACACTTAATCCACACAGTTTTGACTGTTCGTCTGAGATTCCAAAATGTCCAGTAGCCCTGTGAATTTAGTTTTAGTTCCTAAAACTCTCATGGTTTTCCCAGAGCACCCTTTTGCTCCAATATAACAACCATTTTACATACTGAAAGAGCTGCCCTAGGACTGGCTAAAACATCATCTTCATGAAGGAGACTAAAAATGGGCTCAAAGGGCCAATCAGAAGGTGGATCCCCTCCACCATAATAAATAATGAACAACAAACAAATTAGAAAAACTCCAAACTTTCAAAGACAATAATTACCTTTGAAAAGTAACAATATGTTGTTAGTTGTAGTAAGAGGGTCTGAGATCACCAGTATTTATGTCAAAATTCCATTATTTTGGATTTCTGAACTATATACATCACATATATATTAGGTGGCATAACCAAATTCTGCCAGATATTTTGTTGAGCATTAAAATTTTAGAAGCTGTTTTATCATACTTGAATAAGGACAATCTACATAATTATGACAGATGTAGAGTGTGGTATGAAATAAAAACAAATATATTTACTAAAAGAAAGTGTCCCTATGGTTACAAAGCTGGTAAAACTTTATTTGAAGCAGCAATTTATTAATTTTTAATTACACCCTTACTGTCTAAGTCAGGTGCAAAGCAAATGCTGTTTCTGAAAAGGCATAAAATTCTGACTGCCTAGAAGAAAATGATCAATGATAAATGGAACAGCAGCAGTTATCTCATGATCCACACAAAGCCGATTCACAGAGCAAGCCTCAATTCTGCCACATGACTGGTATAAAGTAGGACAGAATAAATAGAGTGACCTTTGAAAAGACAAGAAAGCCTTAAAAATGTCGTGGGAATGCCTTTCATCCAGAGCAGGTGACTAAGGCACTGGAACCAGATACAATAAACGTTGTACTGTTCGACCTATTATAATAAGAAATTAGCATATTCAAGATTTCAGGATGGGACTGGGGTTGTAAGTCAGTGGTAATACACTTGCCTAGCATGTGCAATGCCCTGGATTCAAGTCCCAGCACCATTAAACAAAAACAAAAACAAACAAACAAAAAATTCAGAACAGGAAACAGGAGAGACAAGATATGAAAATAATAAACTCTTTCAAATTATAATCTAGAGAACTTACACATTTGCTATTACTCATTTTAAGAGTGGTAAAAAAGAGACATTTTCTTTTAAATCTCAAAGCCTCTGTGAGCCATATTTTGTTGCATTAATTACTTTTTCTTTCCTTTTTTGATAGGTAGCCTCACCAGTCTAAACCTAAGGTCATAGAGAGAAAATAATATTTTAAAAACCCTTTTTAGAGAAGTGGAAATCTAGATATTAGAACTATAAACAAGCAATTTCTCCTGAACTTCCCACTGCTTCCCAGATCCTACAGAACAAGGTTCAAACATCTTTGTCTAGAATTCAAGGGCTCTTCACAATCTAGCTCCTACCAGGTTTTCCCAACTTGCTTCGGTTACTCTCCTGTTTCATTCACAATCAAGACTCTATTATACCCCTCAGGGTTTTCTACCTTTGTTAATATGGTGTTTTCCTGTCTGCTATGATACGGAATGGTCTGAGTGATTCAAGAAGGTCCACTTGGTCTCAGGTTGGTGGTATTTAGAAGGTGGTGCCTAGTAGGAAGACATTGGGAGTGGGGTATGTCCTTGAAAGGGGGTAAGATATTTCTTATGGAACTCTGAGTTAGTTCTTTAGAAGTTGTTATAACACTCTCTGCTTCCTGTTTGCAACATAATTCCTTGCTCCCACAAGTGCTCTTACCATTGTAATCCACCATGAGGTATAGCAAACAGGAGGAATCCTCAAAAGGGTCTATACGATGTGGTTTGGCCTTTTTAGACTCCAAAACTGACAGCTAAAAACTCTCTTTTCTTTGTTAGTAGCTTGCCTCAGGTATTTCATTATAGTTACAAAAATCTGACTAAAACACTTCTCTTACTCTCCCTGCCTAAATCACAATTCTAAGAAAGCTTTCTGACCACCTCTCACAAAGTGACCTAATAAATACCTATAGCTTTTACTGACCCTACAATTCTTCTAATGCTTACCTACCTAATGACCTAGTTGTTACTCATGAGAATTATAACCTCTTCTAAAGAGGACATCAAGTGGACACTTGATGACAGCAATAGGGTATTATTATCGAGTAGATGCTGGATAGAGAGCTATAACGTTGTTCTCCACGAGATCCATTATGCAATCAACCCAAAGCATCTTTCTACCACCATTGGTAGATAGATTGGTAGGTAGATAAGGTGATAAAAGCATTTGAGTGCTGCCAAGTGTGGTGGCATATGCCTATAATCAATCCCAGAGGTTTGGGAGGTTGAGGCAGGAGGATCGAGAGTTTAAAGCTAGCCTCAGCAACTTAGCAAGGCCCTGTCTTTAAATTAAAAAAACAAAACAAACTGTTTGAATGCTACTTTGGATAAATTACTTGACCAAAGTCTCAGTTTCCTTATCTATAAAATTGCAACAACAGTGCCAATTTCATAGGCTGTATGAGAAAACAAACATAAAACACATAATAAACACCAATGTTAATTATTAATTGTTAATTTCAATGTTAATTCTTATTTTTCCAGCTACTTAAAAGACTAATTTTGGTTTCTTGGAAAAAGTACAAAAGCAGAAATCAGTACATCTGAATCTGAGTCCCATGAAAACTTCTGCTTTATGAAAGTAACTATTACAAATGTATTTTTATAGCACCAAGTGTACTCAATGTCCTTAATGTTCCTCAGTCACAGGTGACATCTCCCAAATACGCACCACTAGCATAGAGGTCAAAGCACAAAGACAGTCATTACCACTGAGTCCATAAGTTATTAAGAATGTCTACACTGTGACTTCATATCGAAGTAAAGAATACCCAACCTAAGAAATACATGAACGTGCCATCTTTTATTAATATTTTGATTCTAAAAAGGTGGTAGGTTTGATTGATTATTTAATGATTTAAGCCTCTCCTGAAAGGACATTTTTTCCTAAAATCAGAAGAAATAAAAATTACTAGCTAGATAACTAATTATTTAATGAAAAGATTTAATACTTATTTATTAAAAGAAAAACTTTTAGTTTTTCAGAAACTGCTCTAGAAATGTAGTAGACAATGTCTTATCTACATTGAATTTGTTTTAACATGTTTTTCTATTAGGTTTTATCAGAAGTTATGGAAGAATGCAATTCACTGACTGAAAAGATTATATATTTTGAATAAATCCATAGAGTATGAAATCAGATGGTGCAAAATGTTGCAATACACAAAGAAAATGTTCTCTTTCAATATCACCAAACAACTGCAACCATTTCTTACCTAATTAACATACCAAAATATCCTCCTGAGAAACTACATAAGTAGGAAATAAATGAAAGTGGTAATCTTTTACAAACTATGACTTTTTAAAGGGCAAATATTAGGCGTGAACATACTTTATACAAACATCTGAAAATTTGTGCTCTATATGTGTAATAAGAATTGTAATACATTCTGCTGTCATGTATTTAAAAAAAAAATAATAAAATTGTACAATCAACATAAAAAGGGCAAATATTAGTCTTTTCTATATTTTATTTCTCAAAATATAGCAAATAAAAAAGCAACATAGCATAATAAAGTTTATACAAAGTATATCACTTCAATGACTTATTTTTAAACCTGAATATGATTACCTAGAAATTCTTCCTCCAGTTGAAGTAAAAACATTCATTTAAAAATATACACATTCTGTTAGAACATTACAATGGTATCCCATTAATATAGGCAATTTGTATGTTTTTATATACCAGTTAAAATAGAATGAAAAAGGCTTAAAAAATTTAAATGCATTTAAATATATAAACATAAAAGCAAAATTATTATTTTTTTCAAAAGAAAAATACATAAATTCATATTTTTCTTATTATTTCCTCAGGCTTAATAGATTTATCATGACTATTCAACTAGCATATAAGATATACAAAACCAAACTTTCTAAATAGTTCAAAAATATTAATTATAAGATCAGCATTTTTTATTTTCCAAAAGATAGTTTGGTTTATGCTTCAAAAAACAACTATGGAAAATTAAAATATCATCTATTTTACTGCCTTATGTAATCAATTATCTTAGTCTGATCATACTTAAATACTTCCAAATCTAACATAATCCAAAATATATATATGTATTCATATATATATACACACACACACATACACACATATACATACACACACACACATATATATACTCACATACACATATAAATATTTTTTTTTATTTTAGGGGATTGTGTGTGTGTGTGTATATATATATATATATATATATATATATATATAGAGAGAGAGAGAGAGAGAGAGAGAGAGAGAGAAAACGCACGCGCGAGCGAGAGAGTGCTCTGCCATACAGAGGTTAAACTTTTTATATATAGGCTCAGTATCCCTTATCTGAAGTGTTTCAGATTTTGAATCTTTTTGGATTTTGGACTACTTGCATATATATAACAAGATATCTAGGGAATAAGACCCAAATTCAAACATAAAATTAATTTATGTTTCACAAGTACTTTTTCATAGCCTAATGATAATTATACACATACACACTATATATATATATATATATATATATATATATATATATATATATATATATATATATATATATAAAATCCTCCCTTACTCATTACTGGGGGTTTAACCCAGGAGCACTCTATCACTGAGCTAAGTCCCCAGGTTGGCCTCAAACTTGTGATCCTACTGTTTTTGCCCACTAAGTGGCTGGGATTATAGGTATGCACCACTGCACCTGGCAAATTTTGTATAATACTTTTAGTGCACCTGCTTTTTGACTTAGACCCATCACATGATGTCAGGTGTGGAATTTTCCACTAGGGGCATCATATCAGTGCTCAAAAAGGTTTGGATATTGGAGCAGCTGAAAGGTTTCCAGATTCCAGATGCTCAGTGGATTTATGTTTTATCTCCATAGATGTATGTTAGAAATGCCAGAGGTATATATTGTTTAATCATCAAAGGAGCAAAATAGACAATACATGGCTAATTTAGAAAAAAGAAAGATCATTACTCATTTTAATTAATGGAGGAAATGTGGGTTGGGGCCTTAAAATAAACTTGTTTTAGAGAGGCAAAAAAGAGTTATATGCAAATACTTGGTTGTAAGGAGAATAGTAAGTAAATCATTATATGTCTGTTATACTATATTAAAAAATGTTAAACATTTGCTACTGAAGTTATTTTTTCCCTTTTAGAGTCTAATAATGAAACTGTTAACTTATAACTTCACCATTTTGGGTTGCATATGAAAATTTATCAACAAGGAAATCACAAGACTGTTTTTCTTCTCATCGTATTTAAAAATTAAGTCAATGATTCCCTACAATAATATACTTTCATTACCTAAACAAACAGCTGGTAAATTTCCTCCAAAGAGTTAATAGAAATAGGGATTGAGACATATCATAGCAATAGTATTTTTTTTAACCAACGAACAAAGAATGAAAACAAATTTCAACTTAAAAAAGTTATTTTATATTGAATTTCTGTGAACTGGTTTAAATTATTTAAGTGGAATATTTAAATATAAAAACTTCAGTTTAAAATCTGATAGATGGGAACATTAAAAAGCAGACAGAAAAAATGCAATGAAGATAAAACCAAATGTGAAATGTTGAGAAGATTGAAAAACTGTATGGGTTAATATGGAACTAAGCATTAGCCTATTTTTCCTTTTTAAGTTATTCAGAATAATACAAAGAAACACAATGGGCCAATGTTTAGTCAGGTCATTATTATTTTTCCAGTTTAATATTTAAATGTAAATGAAGCCTTTCCTTTTTTCCCCTTCTTCCACCTTATTATCACTTAAATATATATCTTCCATTGTTTTTAACATCCATTCCCTACTAGCACGTTCCTTTACATAAACAGGTACTTCTAGCAAATGGCTGGTGTTTCATGCATGGGAAAATAAGGACAGTGAGTGATAAAATCAGGAGAATAAGCAAGGAAGATGACATAAAGCAGCTCTGTTTCTCCTTGGCTATTTTAAGACTGTAGAACAGTGGTGCCTACTCAGAGGCTAAGGAAAAACAAAACTTTTCATGAACTCTAATTGTGAGCATGTGACCAGTACTCAAATGCCAAGACCTGGGTGTTTCCAAAATGCCTCAACTGTCACATGGAACTACATGTTCCCACAGACACCACCCATGGCTGTGCTATAATCCTCCACTGTTCTTTCTCCCCTGCTCCTAGTCACCTTCAATTCATTACTCTGACATGAATGCATACTCTTCCCTCACCCTCTTCATTCCTCAACAACCACACACTACTCTCCATGTGCCTTCAAATAGATTTTCAAATAAAATTTTTTCACCAGGCTTTAATAATTTAGCAGAGAGGTGAGTGATCATTTTTAATAGCACAAGGATAGGCTGTATAGTGTTTAATGAAACATCTGAACAGGGATGGTTAAGGAATAGTTTCCAAGAAGGTTAATCTAATATCAGGTTCAATGGAATGATTTGGCAATAATCATGATCTCTATGCAAGCCATACATTTCTAAACAGTTTATATTTACAAATATTTTAAGCAGTGGTGAACCTAACACAAGTTCCTTTTACAAAAGACTTAAAAAGTAAATTCTTATTTTCTTTAGATTTAGTATTACACACACAAAAATATACGTACTCGAAAAAATGAACACACTTAATATGTCAGTAAAGAGTTTAAAAGGAGATCTGTTTAAATCCAACAATTTTTATTCTTAAGAAGTGATGAGACCCATGACAGTATACATTCTCTACCACCAGGTAATAGACAAATACATTTTCACAATTCTGTCACATAAATTAAATAGTAATGCTGAAAATAGAATAAATATTTTAGAATGCAACGTAAAAATCCGCTTAAGGCTTATCAAAAATCATACCAAACTATATAAATCCAGACTTATTCCCTATGAATTTAGAATTAAAATAATAATGAGGCTAATTTTTAGTGATGCTTACTGTATATCATATACTGGGTGCCTTTCCAAACCCTTCAGAATAATCAATACAATTATAGAAAGAAATAAGAACAAATTACCTACATGTCAAATGCTTATTATACCACTTCCTCATAACATTAATGCCACAAACTGATTCTCTAAATCTCATCAAATACATATACAAAACTAAGCTACAGATAAGAAAAAAATAACTAAAACAATGTAAGGTATAAATCAAGTCACTTAAATCAGGAATACCTCCTGAAAGCTCTATAGTTAAAATCAGAAGATTGTGGCCCTAGATGCAGCTTTGGTCCAAGAGATGCCAATTTTGTTATGAAAGCAAACTACAGCCTCTAGTGGCACAAGCGAGAATAAGGAAGTCTAGGCAACAAAAATATCTTGACGTTTCCAGAAAGAAACTTCCTTTAAGTTATTCAGAATAATACAAAGAAACACAATGGGCCAATATTTAGTCAGGTCATTATAACCCAATCAATGACCCAAATCAATTCTCTGCTCTGATGTTCCCCCTCATTGCTTATTCATTAAAGTCTTGGATTGTTTCTTCTTTGATTGTAAGTGAACAAATAAGAGAATATAAAAGTAACATTTCTCAAAGAAAAGTTTTTGAAACAGTTTCCCATTCCCACCTAAGGTCAGAGATAACCTGTGAACAGGGAATTGGAAAATAAGATGTTAAGGCTGGTGTTGTAGCTCAGTGGTAGAGCTGTTGCCTTGTATGTGTGAGGCACTGGGTTCAATTCTCAGCACTGCATACAAATAAATAAAAATAAACGTTCATCAACAACTTAAAAACATATTTTTAAAAAATGTATCACATTAGCTGGGTGCGGTGGTACATGCCTGTAACCCCAGCAGCTCAGGAGGCTGAAAGCAGGAGGATGGCAAGTTCAAAGCCAGCCTCAGCAAAACTGAGGTGCTAAGCAACTCAGTGAGACCTTGTCTCTAAATAAAATACAAAATAGGGCTGGGAATGTGGCTCAGTGGTCAAGTTGCCCCTGAGTTCAATTCCTGGTACTCTCCCCGCAGAAAAAAGCATCTTTTTTTAAAAATAAGCAGTTCATGGCTTCTATATTTTTAATGTTCTACATTTAAGATATACATATATACACACATACAAGGATAAGCCTTAATAGTTATGCTAATCTTTCTTTATTATTGGTATTTATAATACAAATCAGCTTTCATAAAGGAGGTTAAACTGCAAGCAGAAGAAATTTGCTACCCAAGATTCCTCTTTTTCATATCTGCCCTAACTATTACAGTTGTTTTTCTAAACTCTAAACATTTATGGGTCATTATTTATGTAATATAACTGGGCCAAAATGAATGCAAAGACATTATAATATCCAATCATAAAGTAATTTATAATCACATTCAAATGAGATTTCAGAAAAGCTGAGGCATACAATAGCTACCCACTGTCATACAAATATCAAGGTTAATGTAGGTATTCCATTATGATGAGAGGCTCTAGGCTAGCATATAAGTCTTGTAAATGTCCTTTCCATTCAAGATACTACAAATAGTCCCTGAAGAAACAGAGACATAATATTGTGCCTCAGTGTTTTAGAGGCTCTAGTCAACAAAATGAGAACTAGAACTGGAGATTAGGCTGGGAGATACATTTTACCTGTGTCCTCGAATGTCAGACTGATCACATACTCCTCCAAGCGCAATCCTGTGGAACTCTCGACCTAAAGTCTTGGCCACTGATCTTCCCACACTTGTTTTACCAACTCCAGGAGGGCCAACAAAGCACAGAATAGGGCCCTTCAGGTTGTTTTTCAGCTGCCTGACAGCCAAGTATTCCAGAACTCTTTTCTTCAATTTTTCCATGGCATAGTGGTCATTATCCAGAAGAATTCGGGCTGCCCGAATGTCCAGGCGGTCTGTCAAAAAACCCAACAGAAATAATTTGAACAGGTCAAACTTTTTCAAGCTTGGCAAGAGCCAATTTTTTTTTTTTGGAAAAAAAGATGTGGTAAGAACAAACTTGGATCCTATACTTGGTTTAGTTTTTCTGCTTAAGATTTGGTGTCTCCAGAGATAGTGGGTACTTTCTACAGTGACAAGCCAGATCAATGTTTATAGCAGCTCAATTCACAATAGCTAAATTTATGGAACCAACCTAGGTGCTCTTCAACAAATGAGTGGATAAAGAAAATGTGGCATATATACACAATGGCATATTACTCAGCCATAAAGAAGAATAAAATTATGGCATTTGCTGGCAAATGAGTGGAAATGGAGACTATCATGCTAAGTGAATAAGCCAGTCGCCAAAAACCAAAGGTTGAATACTCTGATATGTGGATGCTAACACAATAAGATGGGGGGGGGATATAAATTCATTGGATTAGACAAAGGGGAATAAAGGGAAGGGAGGAAGAATAGGAATAGAAAAGACAGTAGAATGAACTGGATGTACTTTTCTATGTTCTATATGAATACATGACAAGTGTAACTCAACATCATGTACAACCGCAAGAATGGAATCCTACTTAGAATAAGGTACTGCATGTATTTACAATATGTCAAAATACACTCTACTGTCATATATATCTAAAAAGAACAAATAAACCACTATGCTCACTTTATTTGGAATGATTTTCTAGATACACACTATTTTCATGCAGACATAATTTGCATTTTACTCTATTTATGCTGGCATTTGTTCCTTTGATGGGAACAAATGTGTCCATCCCAGAAAATCTGAAGAAATCAATAAAAGAAGAAAACAGTAACCCATAATCTCATATCCCCCAAAGATCATCATTACCTTCTTTTTGGTATGTTATTCTAGGCTGTGTGAATGTGTACTTACATATCTATTTCTCAAAATGGGAATGTATAACGCTTTCTATAATTTTTTTCATTTACTCTTCTACAGCCACTTTCAGTCACATGTATTTTTCTAATATGTTATGACTACTTAATATTGCATTAAATAATTATCCATATTCATTTAACTAATTCTCTATGCTGAGCATCTAGGTTATTTACAAATCCTTGGTTATAAAGAAAACACTGTGCATTCTTGTAACTAATCTTTATATATAGCTATAATTATTTCCTTCAGCTAATCTTCTATAAATGGAAGTGCTAGGTTAAAAAAAAATCATTGTAAAGAATCCCCTAATTGCCATCCAGAAAAACTGTATTCATTAAAGTATTATAAGAAGCATTTGAATTAGGCTTTGTTTCCAGAGTAAAGCTTTCATCAGGTTTACTAACATGCTTTTAGCATATAAAACACTCATAAATTAAACACCAGGCCATGGAAGCCAAAATAAATTCACCAGTCAGGTGGTTGTTAGTGCATATTATTATACAGTGACATATTCATACTGACAGTGAAAGAAGAAGAGTGGAGAAAAGAAACATACAAACCTACTCTTTCAATTAGCTATTTGGAATTTTTTGTATACTTTTCTTAATGGAAAAAAAAATGGCCTTAAGTGTAGTTTGGTTCCCAAGATAGTCCATAAAAACCTGGCTAAGCAGTAATATATGTAATTTAGTTACACTATTGATTATAGTCAGAATTGAGGTCTAAGTGGAAGGCCAGGGAAATTGGATTCTGTGATGGCAAGACTCTCAGGAATGCTGGGTTCCAGGCAGAGAGCCAAAAATGTGTTTTATAATGACAGGATATACCAAACTTCTGGGGTTTTCTTCAAAATCCAGGGAACTGCTGGGAGCGGTGGCACAAACCTATAATCCCAGTGGTTCAGGAGGCTGAGGCAGGAGGATTGCAAGTTCAAAGCCAGCCTCAGCAACAGTGAGGCCCTAAGCAACTTAGTGAGACCCTGACTTTAAATAAAATAGGGTTGGGAATGTGGCTCAGTGACTGAGTGCCCCTGAGTTCAATCCCCAGTACATGCCCCCCGAAAAAAAAAAGAAACAAATGATCATAAGAGACTACTATGAACAAGGGTACATCAGCAAACTGAATAACTTAGAATTAATTCCTAGATACATGCAACCTTCCAAGACTGAATCAAGAAACAGAAATCCAAAAACAGAGAGAGAACTGGTAATCAAAATCCTCCCCAAAAAGAAAGCCCAGGACCAAATGTTTTTAGTGAATTTTGCCAAACATTTAAAGAACAATTAACACAAATCCTTCTCAAATTCTTTAAAAAACTGAAGAGAAAGGAATACTCCAAATATATTTTATGAGTCTAAAATTACCCCTAAACAAAAGCCACACAAAGATACGAAAAGAAAATTACAGGCCAATATCTCTGATAAACATGGATGCAAACATTTTCAACAAAATACAAGCAAATCAAATGCAGCAGCATATTAAGAGTCATACATCATGATCATGAAATTTATCACTGATATTGCAAGAACTATTCAACACACACAAATCAATAAATGTGACATAATAAGTTAACAGAATAAAGGATAAAAATCATACCATCATCTCAATAGATGCAGAAAAAACATTGACAAAATGCAACTTACAATTATAAAATACTGGTGAAAGAAATTAAACACAAGTAAATGGAGAGATAAGACCATGTTCATAGACTAGAAGAATATTGATAAAATGTCCATATTTCCCAAGGGAATCTACAAATCCTTTTGATAATCTCTATCAAAATTCTGATGCCATTTTTCACACACACACACACACATAAAAAAAAAAATCCTAAAATTCACATGTAATTACAAAAGATCCCAATGGCCAAAGCAATCTTGAGCAAGAAAAACAAAGCTGGAGGAATCATACCACCTGGATGTCAAGTTATATCTACAGTAATAAAAAAAAAAATGGTTCTGGCATAAAACAGACATACAGAACAGAAAAGAATAGCCCAGAAATAAATATACACATATGATCAGCTAATTTTCAATAAAGATGCCAAGAGTGCACAATAGGGCAAGGACAGTCTCTTCAAATAAATGCTGTTGGAAAAACTGGATATCACATGCAGAAGAATGAGATTAGGCTTTGATATTACACCACTCACAAAAATCAACTCAAAATGGATGAAAGACTTAAACATAAGACCTGAAATCATAAGATTCCTAGACAAAACCATGGAAAAAGCTCCTTGATATTGGTCTTGGTAATATTTTGGGATGTGACATCAAAAGTAAGGCAACAAGAGCAAAAAATAAATGAGTGAAATTACATCAAACTAAAAAGCTTCTTTAAACAAAGGAAACAATCAATAAAATGAGAAGGCTATACATAGAAGAAAATATTTGCAAACCATTTATCTGATAAGAGATTAATATCTAAAATATACAATGAACCACACAAATCAACAGCAAAAACCAAATAGCCTGAGTGAAAATGGGCAAAGGACCTCAACAGATCTTTCTCTAAAGAAGACATACAGATGCTCAAAAAATAAATGAAAAGGTGCTCAACATCACTCATCATCAAGAAAATGAAAATCAAAACCACAAAGGGCTGGGAAGTAGCTCAGTGGGAGAACACTTGCATAGAATGTGCAAGGCCTTGGGTTTGATCTTCAGCCCCCCAAAAACAAACAGAAACCCACAAGCTATTCCTTCATGCCTATTAGAATGGCTATTAAAAAAAAACTATAAAAAAATTCTAATAATTGGTGACAAGCATATGGAGAAAAGGGAATTCTACACGGTTAGTAGGAATGTAAATTAGTATAGCCATTATGAAAACAGTGTAGAGGTTCCTCAAAAGATCAAAAATAGAATTACCATATGATCTAGAAGTCCTACTTCTGTGTATATATCCAGAGGAATTGAAAGCAGAATCTGGAAGAGATAGCTACACTGCCATATTCACTGTAATGTGATTATTCACAATAGTCAAGATGTGAAAATCACCTCAACATCTACTGAAAGATTCTTGAATTTAAAAAGTGGTATATACATACAATATAGTATACAGCCTTAAAATATAAGGAAATCCTGTCACTTTTGACATCATGGATAAACCTACAAGAGATTATGATAAATGAAATAAGCCAGACACAGAAAGACAAATACTGTATAATTTCACTTATATGTGAAATTTAAAACAATCAAATTCATAGAAGCTAAGAGCAGCAGCAGTAAATGCCAGGGACTAAGTTCAGAGGAATGGTGAAGTGATGGTTAAAGGGTAGAAAGTCTCAATAATACAAGATAGGTTCTGGAGATATGCTATATAGCCTAGGGCATGTAGCTAACAATACTATTTTGTATTCTTAAAATTTGCTAAAAAGGGGCTGGGGATGTGACTCAAGTGGTAACCCGTTCCTTTGGCATGCGTGGGGCGCTGGGTTCCATCCTTAGCACCACATAAAAATAAAATAAAGATGTGTCCGCCGAAAACTGAAAAATAAATATTAAAAAATTTTCTCCTCTCTCTCTCAAAAAAAAAATTGCTAAAAAGGTGGATTTTATGCTCCATAATTTTAACATCACCCACCATCACCACATATACACAGAAAGAAATGTCAATTATAACAACATAATGAGCAGGAGGAAACTTTGAGTAGGATAGATATATTTATGGCTTTGATGATAGTGATGATTTCATGGATTAGTCTTATCCTAAAACTCATCAGGATGTAAATACCAGCTTTTACATGTCAATCATAACTCAATAAAATAGTTTCAAAAATGAAAAGTAACTAATTTATTAGTAAGACAGTCAATGGGCAACATTTGAAGTGAGAATTTACATGAGCTGAGTGATGATTAGGATGTAAACAAGGTGTTATTTTGTTGGCTCACCAGTTGTACTTTTGTTCCAAGGAAGTTCTACCATAAGTTCCAAATAATTTCTAGTCAGAGCATATTCTGGCATTGATTGAGGCATTTTTTTGAGTCTATGGGGAAAGAATACATATAAAACATATTTAATATTCAAGAATATAAAATAATACCAATACAGAGAAATCAACATGTCTCCCATCCTAGGTGAGATGTATCATGAATATTTAAACAAGTCTAAAAAAGTTTTTAATGTTAATATAAATTTTATTTTGTTTCATAATATAAAAGAAAAAAATGGTGTTCTATTTAACTCTGAGGTTATCCATAAAATATAACCCACCACGGGGATGGGGTTGTGGCTCAACATTAGTGCACTCACATTGCATGTGTGAGGCACTGGGTTCGATCCTCAGTAGCACATAAAAATAAATAAATAAAACAAAGGTATTGTGTCCAACTACAACTAAAAAATAAATACAAATAAATATATATATAATCTATTTTGTCATCAAGGTTTCCCTGTACTTTGTGTTGCACAAAGAGAAACTGACAGTTTCTACTTTCTGAAGATTACAATCTAAGAAGAAACAGTGACAAGTAAGAACACAATGATAACTGAACAAATACTACATTTGAACAAAGAAGTATGGTCCTTTCTTTTAGACAAGGAAAAGGCAGCCTCAATAGTTACAATGTCTGACAGCCAAAGCAGAAGTGAAAGATGTCTATCACTTTTTGGTATGATAAAAATATTAATGAAAGTGGTGTTAATTCATGAGTATTAAGAATGTTTTAAGAATTATATTCTGCTGAGGAATGATGAAAGAGGGGAAGTCTTCCAAAGATCAAAGGCATAAGCCACGAATTAGGAAAGTCATGAAAGATAAAAGTTGGCAATGGAAAGATAAAATGAATAGGGTGATCTATGAGTATATTAAGAATAAGAAAAAGAGAAAGAGCAGAGAATATAAAACAAATGATTCAGATTTCAGTTTGTGATCCAAAGCAGCAGAATCAAGTTTCAAAATTGTTACTTTTACATAATAAACAAAAAGAAAATACTAGTGAATTAATGCCTTCAATAATTTACCTTTTTATCTCTTTGACACAGACTTTATGGGCCTGCTCTGGCATACTGGATGTTCGTATTTTTTTCTCTAACATGACAATATCATCATTATCTTCATCCTCGTCCTCATCTTCTAAAGTACCTGGGATGTGTGTGAGTCTTCTAATAGGGCGTATAGCTATAACCTAAGTAGGCAGTAGAAGAAAACTGTATGTCAAAATAATTTAGAAACGAAGTACACAGCTAAAGGTAAGTATAGGATTGATACTGAATAAACACATTTATGGCCACAGCCTATATCTTGAGGAACTAAATTTCTGAACAATTAAGAAGCAGATGTAGCAGAATTTTAAAAGTAAACTAACATAAAGTGGATGTGATTCTTTTGGAACTGCCTACTTGAAATACTTAAAACACCTATGAATCACCTTTCCTTGAACTACTATTGCAGCTACTATTTTCTTCGTCTTCATTATTACTTACATTTGGTGGCTTCATTATTACTTACATTTTTACTTCATTATTACTTACATTTTTCCTCCTCCTACATTACAAAATCTGTCATCTTTAACCTTTCCACCCCTGGCTCTATTATCACTGTCTTCAACACAGAAAAATCTTCCTCCTTTCAAAATAATGTAGCTCACTGATGGGCCCCTTCCAGTTAACCATCACACTATATACTTCCTTTCCTGTGATGTTCTACATCTCCAACAAGTGGCTATAACTACCATGTCCCCTTTCTCACCAATTACAGGTCATCAGTAAGCCTTTGGCTTCTGTCCTGTGGTGCTGAAACTGTTCTTTCAATAATCATGTTCTTTCAATAATCTTCTAATAATCATGTCCCAGGCCAAGTCAAATGTTCATTGTTTATGTTCTCTTCATGATCTTTCTACCATATTTTAAAAGTACTTTCTGTTTTTTTTTAAATTCTCAATTCATTAATATTATGAATCAACTCCAACCATTACTAGAACAAAATGAGATACTGGTATTTAATTTAAAATCCTCCAAAATTAAAATTTTTACCTGTGAAATTATCTATTTCATACATTCAAATATTAAAAATTTAAAACATATAGTAGTAAATAAAATGTAATTTTATAAAAACATATTAAATATATACTTTTATTCTCATATAAGTCATTAACAAATAAAATTAATATTTTGTAAATAAAATATTTTAAATTACAAAAAAAAGTGAATTTTTTAAGTGAGATTTTTTAAAAATACATTAATGATTTCATTGTTGAGACAAAAGCACTTTTTGATGCAATTTCCCCTTAGAAAATAGCACTTTTCGTGTTGGTAGGGATGTGGGGAAAAAGGTAAACTCATACATTGCTGGTGGGACTGCAAATTGGTGCAGTCAATATGAAAAGCAGTATGGAGATTTCTTGGAAAATTGAGAATGGAACCACCATTTGACCCAGCTATCCCTCTCCTCGGTCTATACCCAAAGGACCTAAAAACAGCATACTACAGGACACAGCCACATCAATGTTTATAGCAGCACAATTCACAATAGCTAAACTGTGGAACCAACCTAGATAACCTTCAATAGATGCATGGATTAAAATGTGGCATATATACACAATGGAATATTAGTCAGCAATAGAAGAGAATAAATTCATGGCATTTGCAGGTAAATGGATGGAGTTAGAGAAGATAATGCTAAGTGAAGTTAGCCAATCCCCAAAAAACAAATGCCGAATGTTTTCTTTGATATAAGGAGGCTGATTCATAGTGAGATAGGGAACATGGGAGGAATAGACGAACTATAGATAGGGAAGAGAGGTTGAAGGGGAAAGGAGGCGCACGAAGATATAAATGATGGTGGAATGTGATGATCATGATTATCCAAAGTATAGGTATGAAGACACGAATTGGTGTGAATATACTTTGTATACAACCAGAGATATGAAAAATTGTGCTCTATATGTGTAATAAGAATTGTAATGCATTACAGTGTCATATACAAATAAAAACTTTTAAAAAATTTAAAAAAGAAAATAGCATTTTTCAATTCTTAAGGATAAAAAAGGGAGATGGTTTAGGCTAATTATAAATATTGTCTTCTGATTCCTACAGTTTGAAGTAATCATCACCTATGTCATCATTTTCTAGAACACTTCTGGAACAACTTTCTTTTTAAGTGCCTTTTAAGTGGTAAAACCTTTACTGATAAAAAATCCACTGCAGAGTATTACATGGGTTAGACTTTCTGCACAAAATGAATAAGTGATTCACTGATAGGATCTTAAGCCAGAACTAATTCAGATTTCTGACATTTGCTTTGAGCAGCATGGTGTCCTGAAATACTAAACACCACGTGGTGCTCACACCTCTCCTCAGCTGACGACTACTGCTTCTTTAATCCCACCTTGGGAGTTCTTCACATCTGCTCTTCTCTACAATGTATTCTCTTTGATGAAGGAGCAACACTACAGTGCTGGTGACCATCAAATCTCTAACATTATTCTAACCTTTCACGTCAGAGTTCTGGATATCCAACTGCTTTCAGGGAACTGCCATTTTCACATTTGGTCCACATCAAATATATCTTCCTCATCTTAACTCTGCCCAGACATAAAAATAGTAAACTCTATAGCTCAAGGTAGACTTCGAATAATACCCCACTATAAAAACCTAATGGATACATGATAATGGAAAGGAAAGAAATATTTAATTGGTAGTGTTGAGCCAAATAAAAGTTACTCATTGAGGGAAGTACAACTGCTATCTTCAGTTCATTAACAGGGCAAAATTACTAACATGAGTTAAAGAGTTAAGTGCTTTTTTAAAAATCCAATAAAAGTACATGTATGAAGACTTGAATTGGGTGTCAACATACTTTATATAAAAACTAGATACAAAAATTGTGGTATATATGTGTATTAAGAATTGTAATAAAAAACAACAACAAAGTACATGTATAAAGGCATAAATTGGTGGAACATACTTTATATAAAGAGATATGGAAAATTGTGCCCTATATGTGTAATAAGAATTATAATGTTTTCCACTGCCGACATGTAGTTAAAAAAAATTTGAAAGAATTATTACTTTAAAAAAAAGAAAATGAAAAGGAGTGGATATTTATAAAGCTACTAGAGGACAAAGGACTCAATAGAGAAGACAACAAAAAAGTTTAACTAAGTGAAAATTAAGACTTTTATAAATTAAAAACAAGTCAGCACAATTATAGCACAACATACAGTTCTTTTAGTAAACACTTTTTGTATTATGTTCTTAATACCATATGTAATAAGAAAACACTATACTCAAAAGACACTCATCATATGTATTTGCTAACTTCTAAAATATGGAAAACAATGGAAGTAACACACACGTTTGACTAAAAGGTCAATGGCTCGGTAAATTGTCCCTTTGCATAAGTACTAAAACAAAAACAAAAAAATATGAGAAAATGCTTGTATGCTAAAAAAAAATTCAGGTATATAAAAGGACTAGAGGAAACACACCAAACTCTACATCAGAGATAATGAGCTTTTTTCTTCATTGTTCTTTCTTCTCCCCAAGTGTGCATGTTAGGTAATTACTCTACCACTAAGCTACATCCCCAGTCCCCTAACCCTCTTTTTTTGTTTCTTGTGACAGGGTCTTCCTCTATTGCCCAGACTAGCCTCCAACTCCTGGATTCAAGGGATCGTCCTTGTCTCAGAGACTACAGATGCACACCTGGCTTTCAAGTTTTTCTTTTTTTAAAAAGCTAACATTAAATTTCCACATAAAACCAAACAAAATAGAATAAAAGATATATTTACCCGCTTATCATCATCTTGCTTGGGTTTTCTGGTTTTCTGAAGCAATTTCAGACCTTCAATTTGCCTGACAAGCAATGGTATGGTCATCTTGAATCGCTCCTCTAGGCTAACAGCATCTAAAATCTAGAAAATGGGAGTCATTTAATAATACTTCTTTTTCTGAAACACATGCTCCAATACAGACAGTCAGTTATGACTTAGGTAGCTGAGCAAAAATCAAAACAAAACAAAATGGAATCCACCTGGTAGTGTGCTCTTATGGTCCTATCAAGGTGACATTAGGAGGCTGGGAGGGTCTTCTTGGGGTCAGCTCCATGGCCAGCTGTGTGGTCTCTGGCCTTATGCCCCCACCCAAGCCTGCACCTCTGAGCTCATAGGTTGTCACGACCATTTTCCAACTGTAGCCTCCTCTTCTTCCTCTACATTCTCTAAGGGGTTTTGTGATGGGGCCTGTCTGGCCCACCTCCAGGGTATGTTCACCCCACCAAAAACAAAAACATCCCTTACCCATTCCTATCAGTAATTAGAGCTGTTCCGTTACTAACACAGCCAAATTAACTACATTAATCAGCCAGGCTATTTGACATGAATATGAGAATCCTAAAAAAAAAGATACAAACAAAAAAATCTTGGTTTTTCATTTAAAAATGGAGCCATATTCTAAGATCAAGAACCAAACGCATGTTCAATGTCAACTTTTTCTGGGAATTATTCTCTTAGACAAGAATGTGTTTACATTTTAGACCTCAAAAAATTCTAGGTTCAAAATATTAAATTTTTACACACAAGAGAATAGTGGCATTCTTAACCAACTACACAATGATCTACTGAAATAGCAGCCACTCTCCAGTCCCTCAGGACAACATGCTTGCTAATTCCTACAGTCAAGTGACTCCTCAGTAATCCTGAACTTTCCTGCTCCCACCTAGCACTCTGTGTCTACCATCAACCAGTTTTTATTAGTTGTACTTGCTATTATAATTATTGCATTTTGTACTAAGTAAAGTTAATAAAAGAAAGAGTGTTCAATAAAAAATAACAAGTGTTCCAAGAATATTCAATAAAACAGACTATTAAAAAAACTAGCAACAATATTCTAAAATATAATAAAAATACTCTAAATACAGTAAAAAATACTTTAAATACATAAAAAAGTGTGCAAGGAAAACTCAAGAGTTTTATAGCTTGAGGATTAAATCATGCAAATCTAGAATTCTACACTTAGATTATTTTTCGAGTATCTTCAAAACTCATTTTAAAGAAATAGTAACTGAATATCAAAGATAATACATCCTATGAGTGATTTATATAAGAAAAATCAAGATGTATTCTAATATAACAGGTCCATACAGTGAGAAAGTCTCCACATATTTAGAAAATAATATGGCAAAGCATTTTTACATATTTTATAATAAATGTTTACTTTTTAAATAATTCTTTGCTTTAAGCAACTTCTTCCACACTTTGTGCAATTGTTTAAAAATATAAAACAACGACTTTTGAAAGTCAATTTAAGTACAAAAGCATTTTAACTACTTTCTTGAGTCACCAGTATCTCTTTCTTGAAGACGAAAATGTAACTACTCATAATCTAGATTCAAATGAAGAGCAACATTGCAACCTGGCATTCAAGAAGGAAACACCCCATACCTGAAGTTTCTCTTTGTTGCTTGTTCGGATAATTGAAGTGAGAATGTCTGGCAAAGCTTCCCTTGGAAGACTATCTAAAAGACGTCTCAATTTAGCAACTGCAGGGACAGACATATCCAACATTTCAACCAACTAGAAGGGACAGAAAAGAAGTCTTTTAATGAAATCTGGCATTATTTGTGAATTAAAAAAAAATCAGACTTTCATAAAGTTTTAATGTTTAGGCCTCACTTTTCTTTGTGAAACAATGATTGATTAACACAGGACAGGGCATTTCACAGATCTCAGAGGAAAAGAATGCCACACACTCAAAATGAAAAGCAAAAACGGCTCAAAAGCAAGAGGGATGCAAAAGTTCCTTCTGGGCAAAAGCTTAATATTAATGTTTAAAAGGGGCTCTGTGAATGTGTGCTATGATTTTATTTTTTACTTTATCTTGGAGAAAATTCAAATTTATAACAAAATTGCAAGAATGGTACAATGAACTCCTATATATCCTTCTCTTGGATTCACCAATTCATAGCATTTTGTGGCATTCTCTTTGCACACACTCACATACAATTATTATTACTAAACATCTACAAATAAGTTGCAGACATCATGGACCTTTGTTTTTTCGTTTTTGTTTTTTTTTTTGTTGTTGTTGTGTTGTTGTTTGTTTGTTTGTTTGATACTGGGGATTAAACCAAGGGGTGCTTTCTCACTGAGTTATATCCACAGCCTTTTTATTTTATGACAGGGTCTCACTAAGTTGCTGAGGTTGGCCTTAAACTTCCACATTTTTTTATCAGGGCATTATAGTTGTACAGAATGGTGGGATTTGTTGTTACATATTTGTACATATACATAATATAATAGTATAATTTGGTTAATATCCCTCCCCAGCACTTCCCCCCTTCCTTCCTTCCTTCCCATCCCTTTATTCCTTCCCTCCACTGATTTCCCTTTGACTTTTAGGAGATCACCCCCACCTTTGTTTTCCTTTTCTTCTCTCTAGTTTCCACGTATGAGAGAAAACCTTACCTTAGGAGTTTGACCTATTTCGCTTAACATGATGGTTTCTAGTTCCATTCATTTTCCTGCCATAATTTCATTTTTCTATATGGATGAATAAAATTCCTTTATATATATGTATCGGCCATAATGATTTTTAACATAACATTTGGATAAACTAGAATTTGATCATGGACTGAATGATTTTTAGGGGAAAAAGAAAGCTTCCACTATATGACCTTGAATTAAGCTCAGGACAAGGTTTTCTGTGATAGTTTTTAGCAGTACTGACAAAGATTCCCCTTCTTTTCTGGGCACATGTAGGCCTCTTCTTTCTCATCTCCTTTAAACATAGATATGGCTATAAGTCTTAGGTGGGTCCTTGAAAACGTGAGGGATGCAAAAGTTCCTTGGGGAAGAAGCATTACAAGCCATCAAGGGATTAGACACATTTCCTTTTTCTGCATCAGCAATAAGGGAAGTGTGTTGAGATGAAATGTCTAATCTACCTCCATCCCTAAGTAACTCCAACAGGGGGATTGCCATGCCTACTAGTTTTAGGCATGAAGCTTAAGGAAGAAATACACCTTATGCTTTGTGACTGACATTTTGGAATTCACATAGCAAAACTTAGTTCATACTGACTAATTCACAATGAACTAATTCACAAACACTTAGTCAACTCTAGTAAGATTTCATAGTCTAGTAGTAATCAAACAACCCTGAAAACACTGTAATTTAGGGAACTGTCCATTATGGCCTAGAATCAATGTAATGAAAGTATAATTATGATGAAGCTATTTAGGCAGAAAAAGTAGATAATAAAATCTGAAACCTATGCTCCTAGAAATACATCCTAAGAAAATAAAACAGTGAAAACCCATTTCCTAATTTTTACTGAGTAGAAATTATTTGCCAGATACAATATGCTACTTAGAATAGGACAGTTAAAGCTGCTCAGAATAGGTCAGCCAAAGAAGAGGGGAATTCAAATCTGGTAAGGCAAACCAATATACAAGATACATTTCAATATAATATGATAAGCATTATATTAAAAGATATGTATGATATGTAAGATATGTATGACTGATATGTATGTATGACTGAGAAGTCACAGAGAAAGGAACACTAGTAGCCTACAGGAATTGAGAAAGCATAAATCAGGACAACTCACAGCAGAGGAAAAAAAGGTAAAATTACAGAAAAATGAAATAATAGGAGGTGAGGTTTCTTGATATTCAGTGTGGCTAAAACTATGGGACTAAATGGAGTAACCAGAGTTAAGGCAAGATAGATGGGCCTAAGACAAATCGAAAAGTGCCTTAACATTATACCAAGAAATTTAAACTTCACCAATGGCCATTAAAGTCTTGCTCAAGGAAAAGGCAGGCGCCAAACTAATTTTGCTTTTGTTTGCTCTGTTTGAAGAAACAAAAGATCAGTGAGCAGGATAAGTTAAACATGAGGAAAAAAGTGAGGAAGCTCAAAGATAGTGGATCAGACAAATCCATAATATGATGGGAGCTCCCCAAGACTGAATTAAAATAGCAATTCTGCAGCTGGAAACAGATATAGGAACTTGGAAAATGCCAGTAGACAAGCCAGTCTTCACCAGAGATAGCAAACAGGTGAAAACCAAAACTATCCGTTTCTAGAACAGAAAGAGAACTAATGAAAGCAACACATGACAGGAGGGTCTGTTGAGTGGTGGCTCAGTGGGGGAGGGGAAACTTCCTTCCAAAGGGATGAAAAAATTTCTCCCATCAAGTTCAAGAAAAGCAGATGCCAATGTCCAGCACAGTCACATTCTGAGCAGAAAATAAGCTTAAAAATAGGTGAACTTGCATGGAGTAAAGCCCCCAGCACATCTTCCTACTTTTCTAATCCAGTGGAGATGGTTAAAAGGGGGAAGCCACAACAGTTCAAAAAGAATTGCTTGAACTTTTCAAGTTTCAAACCAAAATCCCTGAAGTTGGTCTTCAATTTCATATTGAACTCTAATTTTTCCCTTTTCTTTATTTCTCTCCCCCACCCCCAACTGTTTCCTTGGTACAATTGTTTCTGAATACCCATGACCAATGAGCCACTTAGGCTCTAATTTTCACTAGACTGGTGAGCGCCTATGCTGCAACTCAGTCTGGGCATAGAGAAGAGATGACAACACAAACTGGCAAAAACTCAGGACCACTACAGCTCCAGCCATGCAGAGGAGAGAAAAACAAAGAAAGGGCATGTAAATCTGAAACTGATGGTATGAGCTCTGGGAGAAGCAACATGGTTAACATGAGAGGGTGCAGGAGTCTGAGGGGACTGAGATTAATCACAGTCAGAGAGAGAGTGGTGAACACCTCCTTCAAGTCCAGAAGGGACTGGGGATAGGCGGATCATCCCACACACAGAGCTTCCCCCCAGCTCCCATACAGAGAGATGTGGAGAGCCATTCTCACGCGTGACTGGGCGACTCCCGGTTTGGGTCTGAGGCTTCTGGCTGTGTCGGAACTTTCCCGGCCCTCTCCTGATGAGAGAACCCGTCAGTGTGGGGGTGTGACTGACCACTGACCCCGGGGGCCCAATCACTGACCCTGACCTTGGAGTGCGGCCCCTCCTCAACCTTCATTGGATGGAATTTTCCCCTGAATTTCTTGTTCCCCAATAAAAGGCTACTCCCTGGCGTGCTCGCTCGCTCTCTCTCCTGCTAGCCCTGAGTAATCCTTGCTGCCCTACGGGTGGTTTGAGGTTGGAGCCAGAGAGGGGAGCCGTCTCGGACCTGGTCATAGAAAAAGGTAACTGAGTCTGTGTGTTTTATTTTGATCTCTGCTAGCTAACTTTTATGCCAAGAACCTCATTAATGAAACCAATGCGCAGGCCGCATGGTGGAGAGAGACTCTAAAATAAGACACAACAAAGGCAGACAGGAAAGGAAAGGGTAGAGATCAGCATAGAGACTTTCCTAACAAGTTCCACTGGTCTGGGTTAGAGCTGGGAATAAGCACCAGGATACCCGCCCCTCAGAAGCTTCCTCTTAGGAGAGTCTAAAATCAAAGCCCTAGAAAGAAAGACCTCCATTTCAAAAATCTCAATGAGGAAAAAAAACTTTTTCTATAGGACAAATATTGTATCAACTGCTTGATAATTCCTAGTGTCTCCCCACATTTTGTATTTTGTCAACATTACAACTAATTTTTATATATTTTGTCAACTGGATCCTTTCTTGATACCTCTTTTCTTCTCTCCCATCTCATTCCCTTGTATTCTCCTTTGTCCTTACTTATTTTAACTTCTGACTTCCTGCTCTCCTCTACCCATTTTTCTTTGTTTTCATTTTTTTGCTCTATTTTAAAAATTTTCTTATTTTTTCTTCCAATGCTACTTAATATACTATCATTAATGCTTATTCTTCTCAGCCTATTCTAAATCAATTTCTCACCCATATTCCTCAAAAAAGTTATAGTAATAAACAGTAATAATAGATTATATAGTATATGTTGATATATGGTTTGCTCTTAAATTACTATTGCTACTAGAGGTTGTTCTTTCCTTTCAAAGAGGTACTGGTGGTTGAAATTAACACTTTGATTACACTGATCAGATGTGCTGAAGCTAAGATATATCCCCAGCCCAGGGATTATTATTAAGAAATAACTACTCACTAAAGAACCCTAACATAAAATAGGAAGAGGAATTCATCTCAACAGATGTGCAAAAACAGGATCTCAGATAACATGAGGGAACAGGCCAACAAGACACCTCCAAAAATCTATAACCCCTCAATAACTGAATCCACAGACTCTAATGTGGATGAAATCACAGACAAAGAATTTTAAAAGTTGATGGTTAAAATGGTCAATAAACTAAAAGATCTAAGGAATGGACTAAGAGAAAACACAGAAAGTAAAGGAGAAGAGGTGTCAAGAAAAGATCCAGGGCTGGGGTGATAGCTCAGTGGCAGAGCACTTGCCTAGTACATGTGAGGCACTGGATTTGATCCTCAGCACCATTTAAAAATAAAAACAAATAAAATAAGGGCATATTGTCCATCTACAACTACAAAAAAATTTTAAAAAGAAAGGACCCAGTTGAAAAATACATAAAATTAGTTATAATTTTGACAAAAGACAATAAACAGATATTCTGAAAAAGAACCAAACAGAAATCCTGGAAATTAAAGACTCAATAAATCAAATAAAAAATTCAGTTAAAAATTTCACCAATAGGGGCTGGGGTTGTGGCTCAGTGGTAGAGTGCTCTCCTAGCATGCATGACGCATTGGGTTTGATCCTCAGCACCACATAAAAATAAAATAAAGATGTTGTGTCCACCTAAAACTAAAAAAATTTCACCAATAAATAGGATCACATAGAAGACATACGCACTGAACACAAACTATATATTTACTGGAAAACTCAGTCCACAATAAAGAAAGGAAAATAAGGAACTGAGATCAGAAGATGCAAGCAATCTGGGACAACAATAAGGGACCAAAACTAAGAATCATTGAAACTGAAGAGGGATCCAAGACACAAGCTAAGAGCATGGATAATTTCTTCAGTGAAATAATTTCAGAGAAATTTTTAAACCTGGGAATGATATGGGCACCCAGATACAGGAGACATTCATAGATAAAATCAAAAAAGAATCTCTCTATAACACATTATAATTAAAATATCGTTATATAATTCCATGTACTAATATATAACAACAAATCCCATTGTTATATACAATTATAATGCATCAATTAAAAAATGTGGAAAAAAGTGCCACACATAGAACAAGGAAAACATCAAGTCACATTTAGAGGTAAGTCAAACATAATTTCTAGTTAGAGATTCTAAAAGTCAGGAAGGTTTGGAAGGATGTACTCCAAGCCCTGATAGTAAACAAACAAACAAACAAAAAACTACCCCAACCAAGATTACTATATCCAGCAAAGCTACCCTTCAGAATTGAAGAAGAAATAAAGGTCTCCCAAAGTAAGAATATAATAAAAGAATTCATGACTACTAAGACAGAATTGAAGGAAAAAAAACCCGAAGTATTACTATACACAAAAGTTAAAAACAAACTTCAGTGCCCCCAAATGGATAAATCACATTAGAAAAGTAGCTAAACAAATGAGAATTAGAACTGAACTAAACATTAGAAATAAATCAAGATAGCAGGAAGTAATAAATGTCTCTCTATAGTAACACTGTAGATGGTCTTAACTCTTCAATTAAACAATATAGATTGGCAGAGACGCACTCAAATGTTGTGGCACATGCCTGTTCTCGAAGTAGCTCAGAAGGCTGAGGCAGGAGGATCATAAATTCAAAGCCAGCCTCAGCAACTTAGAGAGACTCTAAGCAACTTAGCAAGACCCTGTCTCAAAATAAAAAATAAAAAGGGCTAAGGATGTGGCTCCATAGTTAAGCACCATGGGGTTCAATCTTTAGTACCTCCCCCCACTCCCCCAAAAAGACCCAACTATATGTTATTTGCAAGAGACTCATCTTACAAGCAAAGACAGCCACAGGATAAAAGTAAAAGTACAGAAAAAGATATTCAATGCAAATAAAGACCAAAAGCAAGTAGAAGTAGCTATTCTCACATTCAACAAGGCAGATTTCATGTCAAAATTAATCGGAAGAGACAAAGAAGGTCACTTGGGAGGCACTCCCCAAATCATTCTATGAAGCCAGTAACACCCTGATACCAAAACTAGATAAGGACATATCACAGAAAGAAAACTATAGACCAATACCCCGATAAACATAGATGCAAAAACCTTTAAAAATATTAGTAATTCATATGAAAAATGTGTTACGAAGACAGTACATTATGACCAAGTTGGTTTCATTCCAGGGATGCAAGGATGGTTCAACATATGTAAATCAATAGATATAATTCATCACATAAACAGAATCAAGGACAAATAGACATGATCATCTCAAAAGATGCAGAAAAAGCCTTTGACAAAATATAACACCCAATTATGCAAAAAACAACAAAGAAATTAGGAATAGAAGGAACTTACCTTGACATCATAAAGGTTCTATATGAAAAACCCAAAGGTAAGATAATATCAAATAGGAAAAAATTGAAAGCATTTTGCCGCAGTCTGGCTGGGCACAATTCAGGAGCCACTTGTCAAAAGAAACTAACTTTATTTTTAGAACCACACACGCCAAACAAAACAGCTCCTCAGGAAAAAGCCTCAGAGCCCAACTGCCACCACCGGCTTCCCACAAGCCTCTCAACCTCCCCCACTCCTCCTGCTCTTGAGGCCGATTGGCTGGGTCACGTGGGCGGAGCCAAAAAAAGTCCCCCAATGAGCAGCTCCGTAGTCTGAAAGGGCGGGGAAACAGCCCAATGAGCATCACCGCAGAGGAGCCAATCAGCTAGAAGTTGCTGGGGCCACTGTGAGCCAATCATCAGCTGGCAGTCTGAAAGTTTGCTGGGGCCCCTTTGGCTGTGGCTCTCAACAGCATTTCCTTTGAAATCAGGAAGAAGACAGGGATTAATCAATACAGTACTTGAAAGTTTAGCCAAAGTGATAAGGCAAGAGAAGGAAATAAAAAGGATACAAATAGCAAAGGAAGAAGTTAAATTATCACTATTCGACAAATATATGATCCAACAAATATAAGAAAAAATGTTCAACATCTTTAGCAATCAGGGAAATACAAATCAAAATACACTGAGATTTCATCTTACTCCAGTTAGAATGCGAATCATTAAAAATACAAAAATTTAAAACTGGTGAGGGTACGGGGTAAAGGAACACTTATACTCTGTTAGTGGTATTAAAAACTAGTATAACTGTGGGGAGCCACTCTGAATGATTCATGTTTTCTATCCCAGAGTGGAGAGGCTCTGACCATCACTACATCTTGTAGTGACTTGGACAATGCCCTGGTCCCGGAAGTTTGAGGATGCTCTTCAGATGCAGATGTCACCCTACAGCCTTTGGGTCGAATTACACTCACATGTCCCTTGTAACTACGTCCCTTCTTATCTTTTTTGGATGAAATTTTCTAAGTAAGGTCCCCCCAATAAAAGCCAACTTCTGAATGTGCTCACGCGCACGTGCGCATGCCACATTCTCTCTCGCTTGCTCTCTCTCTCTCTCTCCATCCTCTCGTGACTATACCTTGCTCTCCCATTTGGGGAGCTTGAGGCTGAGAGCAGAGGAGCCATCCTGAAGCTTGTTTAAAGGTAAAGTGTGTGTCTGTGTTTTATTTGGTGTCCCTGGAAATTCACAGGAGCATTCTTAAGTTCAGCTGCCTCCGTGGGTCTGGAGCAGCAGGTGGTGCCCAGAAACAGGGACTGCTGGGGTGGGGGTGTGAATTTCCAGGTTGACTGAGAGAGAGCCCTATAGAAATTTAGTGAACCGTGATTCTTTGGGGATCACAGAGGAAGCAGACATTCAGACTAGGAACGTCAAAGAATTATCATGGGCAATTCCATGTCTTCAGATAAAGCAATGTATTGAACAATTTAGAGACAATAATCAACTAGAGAAGAAAACAAGTCAGAAGGGCCCAGCTAGCTCAGCTCCTGAAAACAGTTAGTGAGGTGTGCCCCTTTGTCAGCAAGACTCACGGGATTTACGTACTTGGGAGAAACTAGGTAGAAAATTATATAAAGGTTGCCTCTCTGCCAAGCTGTCTAAAAGTACAATAGAGAGTGTTCAGAAGGTCAGGACTGCTTTAGAAATGTGTCTTTTTGGTGATCTAGAACAGGACCAATGGTCCACCAAGGACCTGCTGAAAGGGCTTCAGAGAGCTGTTAGAAGTTTGGAGCAGGAGAAACGGCCCAAGACTGCTTCCAAGCGGTTCTCTCTTTCTGAGACAGGACTGAGGACGGAGTCAATTTTTGCTCAGTCTACAGCTCGAAAACACAGACAGGCAGCCTAGGGACAAAACCTGAAATCAAAAGTTTAGTCTCCACTGAGCGGGTCAGAACCAGGATCTTAGAGGAGCACCAAGGGGCATGTTCCAGAAAGGAAACTATCTCCCATCGGATTTCGGTGAGGCAGATTCAAACTGGAGAGGAACAAGATGGACAGAAAGATACAAATGAAAAAGAGTCACAATCTGAGGGGACTCAGTCAGAAGGTGAGGAAAACCTGGAGGAGGGTTTTACTAAATTACATCTAGCTGGCCCGGCACCCGCCATCTAAATTCGGCCACTCTCCCTGGGAGAATGGGGTTCAATAATTACTTTGAACCTGGCAGTCGCCATCCTTAAGTCCCTACAATGTGGCCTTAGAAGAGTGCAGGCGAGGGGAAGACATTACAGGTTTTCAGCTTTTTCCAGTCTTTGAGCAGATTAATGAACAAAATCAGCATGTACACATGCATGCTGCAGTTCCCTTTAAGACTCTAAAGGAGCTCAAAACTGCTTGCGGTACCTATGGTCCAAACTCACCCTTTGTGCAAAGCCTGCTTGATTTGTTATGCCACAAGCCTCGACCCCCCCAAAGACTGGATTTCAATGGCAAAGGCTTGCCTTTCCAAGGGTGATTATCTCCTTTGGAGATCTCACTGGACTGTTTATTGCACCAAACAGGCTGAGATCTATTGAGCTGTCAGGTAAAAGGGAATCAGGGAGAAACTTATGGGACATATTTTCCAGATCCACCTCAAGTACACTCAGCAGTGTGGACTGGAGAATCCATCCGGGTATTTACTAATGACTCATATACGATGGGAGGATTTATAGACATATTACTTCCAACCATGTGACTGGATTTAATTATTCTGGCTATAGCACCCAATTACCTTTGTGTTGGTCCCAGAATAAGCATACTGGCTGTCTAAAAGGGTCATTTGAGGAAAAGACAGCAATTGGGAGACCTAGACCAACTAATCGTACTATTACCGGAGACTCAAAACCTTAGATCAGATCAGTTATTAAAATGGGACTTTCTCATAACAAACCAGTCATCTCAGAATACTTCCAAGACTCTTCATAATCAAATAGATACCGATGAAAGGATTGAGACTAAGCTAAATGCCTTAGAGGCTACTGTCATAAATATGGTAATGAACTTCCGGCTTTGAAATTCAAGGAAAGACTTAAATGTCATGCTAACTATAAGTATGTGTGTGTTACTGCTGCAAATACAATGCCTCCCAGTGGGACTGGGAGAAGGTTAAAAACCATTTATTGGTGTGGGAGACCAACCTTGCACGTGACTTGAGTTAACTCCCCTGCTGGGCGATGTGTCCTCTGCTGCTAGACTGCCCTGCTCTTCTACGGTTCAAGTGACTGTCTTCATGCCTGGGCTGAGGCTTCCTACAGCCCCCTGGGTGGAGCTATGCTCACCTGTTCCTTTGTAATATAACCCCTTGCCCTGTTTAGGATAGAAAGTTCCATGGAAGTGCCTTGTGTGTGTCCCCTTCTCTTACTGTGCCCTTGGGTGTGGCCTACCTAGATGTCAGTCAACCTGCTGATAGTGGACATCGTGAAGATAGATTCAGCCCCCTGAAACCTGACCCCTTGCCTCATTTGAATAGCTTATCCTCAACAAAAGGGGTCAGCGAGTGCTCTTTCCCTCTCTTCCTGCAGACCCTTAAGGGCAGAGGAGCCATCACAGCGACCCAAAGAGAAAGGTATTTGTGTCTCCAGTTCCCCTGGAGTGACTCCTGAGCCTTTTAGTCGTGAACAGAAACCTGGCATATTGGGTATTTGGCAAAATAATAATAACAGCTTGAATCTTTTGGAGCTCCATCATCATATTCAAGATATACAAAAAAGATTGATTTTTTGGATCCTACTTTAGTTAATCAGATACTTAAAGAATCGAAGGGCTTTAACCCTGGAAACATTCTTAAACATTCTACATGGTCTATCCTTGTATTGTTCTCTTTGCTACTAATTCTCTCTTGTATTGTAATTGTAGGATGGCGAGCCTTCAAAACAAGGATTCCAGACTCGAAATAATGACCCATAACTTGCTTTTTCAAAGAAAGAAGGGGGAATATGTGGGGAGCCACTCTGAATGATTCATGTCTTCCATCCCGGAGTGGAGAGGCTTTGACCATCACTACATCTTGTAGTGACTTGGACATTGCCTGAGGACACATCTTCAGATGCTGGCCTTGCCCTACAGCCCTTGGGTCGAATTACACTCACATGTTGTAACTCCGTCCCTTCTTACCTTTTTTGGATGAAACCTTCCAAGAAGGAGGGTCCCCCCAATAAAAGCCTACTTCCCAATGTGCTCACGGGCGAGTGCTCTCTCGCTCTCTCTCTCGCTCTCTCTCTCCAGCCCCTCATGACTATCCCTTGCTCTCCCTTTTGGGGAGCTTGAGGCTGAGAGCGGAAGAGCCGTCCTGAAGTGTTTAAAGGTAAAGTGTGTGTCTCTGTTTTATTTGGTGTCCCTGGAAATTCACATGAGCAACCCTAAGTTCAGCTGCCCCAGTGGGTCAGCATATAACCACCATGGATATCAATACAGAGGTTCCTCAAAAGCCTAGGAATGGAACCACCTGTGACACAGCTATGCTACTCCTTGGAATTTGTCCAAAAGAATTAAAGTCAGCACACTACAGCAAAACATGCATGCCCACATTTATCACAAAACAGCCAAGTTATGGAACAAATCTAAGTGTCTTGTCAACAGATAAATGCATAAAGAAAATATGGTGTATATAAACAATGGAGGTTTACTTAGCCAAAAAGAATAATAAAATTGTCATTTGCAGAAAATAGATGGAACTGGAAAACATGCTAGTGAGATAAGCAAGGCTCAAAAAGTGAAGGGTTATTATGCTTTCTGTCATGCAGAAGCTAGAGAGAAAAAGGAAAGAAAAGAGACCTTACAAAAACAGGAGACTGGTAAAGAAGGAGGATGGGGAGGGAATAGGGAAGGAAAAGGGAGGCATGGGGAAATGAAATAGACCAATCTATGTGTATGTATGAATACATCACAATGAATTCCTCTAGTAAATATAATTATAACCAGGTGGAGTAGCACCTGCCTGTAATCCCAGCGGCTCATGAGGCTGAGGCAGAAGGATCTCGAGTTCAAAGCCAGCCTCAACACCTTATGGAAGCCCTAAGCAACTCAGTGAGAGCCTGTCTCTAAATAAAATATAAAAAAGGGCTGGGGGTTGGAATTGTAGCTCAGTAGTAAAGTGTTTGCCGAGCACATGTAAGGCCCTGAGCTCGATCCTCAGCACCATAAAGGTATTATGTCCAACTACAACTTAAAAAAGGGAATGCTGGGGATGTAGCTCAGTGCTCAGAGGTTAAGTGCCCCTGGGTTCAATCCCTGCTACCAAAAAATGAAATAATTATAATATACCAATAAAAATTATTTAAAAAAAGATAGAAGAAAATGAGAGGCCATCAGTTAGGAGACTGATGAAGAAGTCTACTGATAAAGCCTACAGAAAGTAGATGTCAAAAGGGATGAAAGAGAAGCACTAATTATAAACAATCTTAATGTCTAAAGAGGAATAATAAAATTGATATCCCAAGTCAATAACATTTATACAAGTACTTAAAAATTTCTTTAATATTCTTACAAAAATCTTTATATGTTTAAAAAGTTTCTGTAGATCAAAGTAGAAAGAAGTAAAGGTGAAGAAAAAAAAAAAAAAAAAGCTATGAAGCTATGCCCAAGCTGTGTCCAACAGAAGTACAAAGATCCAGGAACCCCCACCCAGGAAAAGGAAGAGAAATTCTATTTCCCCCACTCTAAATTCCTAAAGAGTACATGTACCTATTCTGGTGCTGAAACTGAAGTTCCTTTTTTCAGAGTATATTCTTTCTTTTAGCTCCCATAGAAGTTACAGCTCCAGATTAATTTTTCTATTGTTCACCACACTAGGAGTGTGTCACTTCAAAAGATATATTAGATACAAAGACCTATGCTGTGAAGACTTGCCCTGCAAGTCTAACCCTAACCCTAACACTTTTCAGTGATCAATGGTGTTTAAAATCAAGACCTAGGTAGTACCTGCTCCTCACAGATCCAGTTATAGTCAATGGATTATATCTATTGAAAAGTAAAAGACTATAATTTATAATTTTATAGTTCATTGAGGATTAGAATAGAAGGTTTCTATTCTACCTAAAGTTAACCAAAAACTTAAAAATATAGAAGAACCCAATATTTAATGCATACTTGAAGTATTCTTCCCTCTCAGCATGCTAGTTAGTCAAAGTTTTAACCAAACGTGAAATAAGTCCAACTTGATTTTAATCTTCTAGTTACTGAAAGACACAATGTGACTTAGACTTTTGAAGCAATATAACTTCTATTATTTGGTGCCTAGATATTTTAGTGACATGTTTAGACATTTTGTGTGGTATTTTAACACTAAATATTTAGGCTTAATAACTATCTGGTTTGAAGATACTAGAAGTTATAAATAAAGCTCTAGTGATATCTGCTAGAAAAACTTTAGAAGAGGTTTGCTAACATATCTTGGAATGATTTAGGTACAGCTCCAGACAAAAGCAAATTAGGATATAAAATGTGAAATCATTTAAAGGTATGCTACCCTAAAGATTTAGCATATCTTTACAGAGCAAAGACATCAAAGAAAAAAAGGCTTAAGGAAAAAAATAAAAGCCACTTACTTGTACTGCATATTTGTAAAACTGTTCTGAGAGTTCTCCCAGCTCCTCCCTGGATTTGCAGGTATTGGGAAATTCCTCAAGCCGGTCCAACTGTTCCACTTCAGCAACAGGATATGGCTTCTCTTTTAAGACCTGGACAATCTGGAACCGGCACAGGCCTGTAATCAGCAACGTATAGTGGGGCTTGGGCCAGTTACTGCCCACAACCTGAACCGCCAGCGCAGCTGTCCCAATCCTGAAAAACACAGAATATCAGTATGACAAATATTCACTCTGAAAAACGGAAACTTACTTCCCAAAGTGTCAGATATTCTGAGAAATTCATTAAAAACTAAAGAACATCAGAAGTGTAAATGAACTATGTCTCTAATTTAGCATCCAGTATGAGCTCTATTAAGTCACTACAATCAGCTGTGGGGTAAAGCATACAAACTACGATTGGCACCACTTCTAAAAATTATGTAGGAATTCCCACACACCTGGATTATTTCAGCATAAAAATCTAAGAAAGAGAGTAGTTGACAATTATATAGCTTAAATTAACAGTGCCAACTACAATACTAGAATAAACATTAACATTTTAAATAGAATGAAATACAAACAGTATAAACCAATTAAGAAATCTCTGTTCCAATACCAGTTTTAAAGTCCAATTATCTTACTTAATCAATCTATAAAACTTCTACATATCTATCTTATTACAAACTACCACCACACTCTGGGAATTAATACATATATATCCTTAATCCTGAATTCCTAAATGTGGGGGCTAAATATTATAGACCATACCATGTCATGAACCGAGGAGAGCTAAAGACTGAGATCTCAAGAAAGTATTTACCTAGTTCTAACAGGCAATCATCTCACCTAAAATAGTTGAAAAGTCTTATTTAAGTCTTAGCTCCTTATCAGAACATACGACTGTGACCGAGTTACATGTAAACTTAATTCACAGAAAGGAAGTATCACTCAAACTAAGCCAAAGATATATAAAATATAAAGACAACATTCAGAATACGCTTCTGAATCCCAAATTAAAATATTTCTCTCCTCAGATATATTCAATTTCAGAAAAGAAACTAAAAGATATGATAGGTCTGGGAAAATGATAATATTAAAATACTACACCTGTTTATCTCAAACATACTGAATCACATACACATACAATATATGAATACATCAGTGAATTTGCTCACTCCTACATAAATACTCATAAATTACACATTTATAGATTTTGAGATTTTGGTTTCCTTGTGGCATTCAGCTTATTTTAAACTATGTCCCTTACTCATTATTTTTGCAGTGATGTCACATGTAAAAGGGATAAAAACTGATTTTAACAATACCTTAAGCTGAATAATTAGGAAGATAATTGGATGAGAGAAAAAAATCACATACTTTAAAAACTTGAAATGATTTGACATTTATTATTTTGATTTATTTACATTTTACTACTTTTATCCAGTGACTAATCAACAGGTTACAGTTCTCATTTTCAAAAAACCAACTCAGATTGCCTGAGGAAGTCAGCAATGCCTAAACTGATGAGAGATCAACTCAGATATTCAGCAATGTTTGCTCCATGCTGAAAGAGTTCACAATTGTGTTTGTACACTTTTGCAACCAGAACCAGATCCCTGACCTCAGGGGTTTACAAAGTAGAATCCAAGGAGAAACCAGAGAGGGGTAGATGAGCCAAATCCAGATCTCCTAGGAGATAAATTTTATTATTTGGTCTATGTCACTGATAAACAATGACATTAAAATAAGTTTTCTGGGCTAGGGATGTGACTCAGTGATAGAGTGCTTGCTTACAATGTGCAAGGCCCTGGGTTTGATCCCCAGTACTATAAAAATAAATAAATAAACAGTTTCCTTACAAAGCTAAGAAAATGCTTTTGCTAACAGTGAAAGGAATATGTTCCAAACTGAAATGAGATTAAGTTGAATTTATACTATATGACTCTCTTCTTAGTGAGAAAAAGGTTTTAAATGTAATGGGTTTTTACTTGAAAGCACATGTAGTTGACTAAAATATACACCTTTTAAAGAAAAATATGACCTGTGAAATTATAGTTAGAAACAGTATGTTTTGGTGAAAGGCACTGTGAAAAATGACCATGTTTAATGTAATTTTAGACGAGTTATATTGTCTATTTGGCTCCAGGTTATATATATATAAATAAACCAACAAAATATTCAATTAATCTAATTTCCTTTTTTGATAGACAAGTATTTACATTAAATTAGTCATCTAAACATCCTTACTCTTATATTGTAATATATACATTATCAGGTCTGACAAAAGCAACACTTCTGTCATACCTAATCAATGTAGGTCATATTTGATAACAGATCAAGTCATATGTGATAACAGATACAAATTTATACATCCAAATGAGTGGGGTCTTTCTCTTTAGGTGGTGGCTCTGTAATAAATCTACATACATGCTAAGCAAACTGATATTATTACAGTTCAAAGAATTTTTGAAACTCCTAATTGGAATGGACCTTCAGAGAGTATAAAATATTACAAAATTTTAGTCCACATAAGATCTGACTAAAGTGATATGGTTTGTGTAATCTGGAAACTGATTTATATAATTCCAAAAATATTTAAAAACCATCAACTGTAGTGGTGGGAAAATCTAAGAACTACTAGAAAAAAGCGGTTTTCCAAAATGATGATATCATGTAAATATCTAAGCTCTGGTCTATGTATCAAGCACATGGCTTTGTTTTTTGCTTTTATTTTACTTTTTTTTTTTTTTTTAATTTTTATTGTGGGTTGTTCAAAACATTACAAATTTCTTGACATATCATATTCCACACTTTGATTCAAGTGGGTTATGAACTTCCACCTTCACCCCATATTTTATTTTACTTTAAAGCCCTGAATTTTTCTGGAAATCTTCACTCTTCTAAGAGCTGTAATGAGACTAGTTCAGTTCCGTACATATTAAGACAATGTGAATCCACATTTGAAACTACACATTTTGGGAATAATAAATCACTAGTATACAGATTTAGAGTGCTCTGCACTTACAAAAGGCTTCCATAAGTATTATTTCATTATATACCTCCTTTCACCCCTACAAAGCAGGCTGCACTATATAAACCCTTATTAAAACTGAGTAATTGAGATTAAAAAATGTGAAAAACAGTTATGCAGTTTCAAGGATATTTAAGAGCAACAGAGTACCTGACTTAGATTTTATGACAAATTTTACTCTTTTCTTACCACAATGAATAATATGAACTGTACTAATAAGTATAAAAATAAATAATTTATCTTTTGTAAATTGTCTAAAAAGCTGAGATACTGGAAAGCACTTAATGAACAGAAGCACTTCTACCAAAGCTCTGGAAACAAAAGAAGAGTTGTACATTTCTGGGAAAGAAACACTGAAACATCTTTTTAGTTTTGTTTTGATGTTACACTATACTTATTTTCTTGAACAGTTGATGATTTTTGGAAAAAAATTAATCATTATTAATAATGACTTAGAAGACAGGAATCTACTAGAACTTCCTTCTAGCTCTATAAACTAGAAGAGGTTTATATTGCTAGAGGATTTTTGATTCTCACTCTCTTAAAACTTTACTTGTGAATTTGAAAAATGCCACTTATAGATAGATCTTCCTTAAAAAGAATAAATGAAGATTCAGGAAATTCTAAGTAGAACTATCCATTGCATACTTGCTAATGTAAATGATTCAATTTTGAAATATTATTATCAGATAATATTTCTTAAATTCCTAAGAATGCTAATAGATACAAAAATAATAATGTACAGATAAAGAGTTAATCCTAATTATGGAACCATGCATCTGCCTCATATTTTATTAGATAAATACCAAAGAAACTAATTAAGGGTCTCACAAAGGAATAAAAAAGCCAACAAACAGGGATTGAGGAAACAAAACCATGGATCTGAATGTAAAGTCAGAAGAATGAATGACCATCTTTAAATGCCTGAAAAGATACAGGTAGTACTCAGTTATTATCCACTTTCACATAGAAAACAATGAGTTATTTGGGAGCCACTAAAAACACAGTTCAGTTAGGTAAAGAAATGCAGGACATCCTGAGGTGGCATAGGAGCCAAGTTCTACCCTGCAGGGGTAATGCAAAGCTCTTCCTTTAAAAGGCTCCTGTCAAGCAACACGCCTCACACTAACATGCAGAGGGGGACTCTGTTGCTCAAAATGGCAAACGCAGTATCACTGGGAAGGTGACATCCATGTGGCAAGAAACATGGGGGAGCAAATTACTTCTGCTGCTCCTTGATTACTGAAGCCAGTGCCCTAGATGGTGTGAAGGAAACAAGAGACAGGAGCGGAGCCCTTCACCTCCTCTCTAGTGTGCCATCTAGAAGAGCAGGTAATTGGGAAGGACAGGGTGTGTGTGTGTGTGTGTGTGTGTGTGTGTGTAGAAACAGACTAGTGTTAGATAACTCAATAGTTTTGCTACTAAACTTTATTTTTTAAGTGAAAAGTGTTTGAAAAGTTATAATAAAGAAAAAAGACACTGGGCACAATGATACATGTCTTTAACCCCAGCAATTTGGGAGGCTCACGCAGGAGGATTGAAAGTTTGAGGATAGCCTGGGCCACTTGCAAGATCCTGTCTCAAGGAGAAAAAAAAATTTAAAAGGGCTGGGGCTGTAATTCAAGGATAAAGCACTCCTGGATTAAATTCCAGCACTATAAAAGAAAAAAACATTTTGGAGTGTATGACCAATCTTTCTACACATACTTTTTAAGTATCAAATGATATTTCTAAGATAACTCTAGAAGGTCTGGTGGGTTCTTACAATGCTGACTTTTCTACAGACCTTTCATTGTCTGTTTTCTAATTAAAATGACTAAATTTTAACATTACTAGTCATTTAAAACAAAGAATATAAACATCAAGGATCAGATTACACATTATCCTTTTTTTTTTTTTTTTTTTTGTATAGGAGGTTGAACCCAAGAGTACTTAACCACGGGGCACCATCCCTAGCCTTTTTTATTTTGAAACAGAGTCTCACTAAGTTGCTGAGCCTTGCCTCAAACTTGTAATCCTCCTGCCTCAGCCTCCGGAGCCACTAACATTATCTAAATACTAGCAATTACTTTCAGGCAGAATTTAGTTTTTGTTGTTATGAAGGGATTTACATAAAAGAAATTAAAAATGTTCCCAAACTGCCAGAATAATATTACCAAATAGTCACTCATAATATGACTGACTTCACTTGTGAAATTCAGTGTATCCATAGGTAACCAATACATATATGTAGCAGAAATAAAACAAAAAATCTAATGTGAGTATTCTTGCCTCAACAAGAAACTAAGTGTCTGTGCACAAAGGCAAAAAATGATGGCAGAAATAAACATAGATTTAAGGAGTGAGGTCGTATGTAGGGAAACCAGCATCCAATACAATTTGTCAAAGAATAATGAGGCAGGCACATGCCAGTAATCCCAGTAGCACAGGAGGCTGAGGAAAGAAGATCAAGAGTTCAGCCTCTTGAACTTAGCAAGACCCTGTCTCAAAATAAAAAAAATAAAGAAAAAGGGCTAGGATGTGGCTCAGTGGTTAAGCACCTCTGGGTTTAATCCCTGGTACCAAAAACAAAATCAAAAGACAAAACTAAGATAATTAATCTAAAAGTAAAAAAAAAAAAAATTTAATTTACTATCTTGACCATTTTTTTGATACTTTATTTTTATTTTTATGTGGTACTGAGAATCGAACCCAGTGTCTCATGCATGCCAGGTGACTGCGCTACCACTTGAACCACATTCCCAGCCCCCTAAAGGTAAAAAATTTTTAAGAGTAATGAAACTTGAAAAATGTCCAATTCTATTTGGGCAATAATCAAAGCAAATCAAATGGAGCCAACTATTTTTCACTGTTGACAAAAGCCAGGGCTTTACAATGTGAACTGTTATAGGGTTTTTTGATTTGTCGTTTTGGTTTTTGTTGTGTTAAGGAGGTACCAATCTCCTTTGAGAACCTACTTTCCTCTAAACAATACACAGTTCCCAAGATTTGGGGTAAAAACAAGACATTTTAACCTTCTAAAAAATCCTTCAGTTAGGAACCCTTAATTTGAAAATGAGGGATAAATACAAGGAAAGGTGAATCTCCAAATTGAAAAAAAATCTCAAGTTCAGTTAAAGATAGGAGGCAGGAATCTGGGAGGTAAGTTTGAAGATGTCTGTTGAAAGCATACTATATACCAGCATTGTCCAATAAAAATACCACATATGTGATTTTAGAAGCCACATTATAAAGTAAAAATTGGTAAAATATTAACTTTTATTTAACCCCCAATGGTCAAAATATTACCATTCCAACATTTAATCTACATAATATTTATTAATCAACAAAACATTTCCATGCTAAGATTTTTCAAATCTGGTGTGTATTATATATTCACAGCACATTTAGGGTGACTGACCACCCTGATCTGCCTGGACTGAGGGGCTCCCTATAACACAGGATTTTCAGTACTAAAACTGGGTCCCCGCAAACTGTGACAAAGTACTCTCTAGCCACATGCACTGTACAGTACTGGAAACCATAGCTATCCATCTATCCTGATACAAAGGCAATATACATATATGCTTTAAACTAATCTTCATAACACACCTAAGAGACAGATGCTATTAGTTTATAATTTACAGATGAAGAAACAGAGAGATAGGTTAAGTCTTTCACCCAGTGTCTCACAACTGGGGCCATGGTGGAGGGCAATCTAGCCTGGGTCCTAAGGAAAAATGTTAAGATACGAGAGAAGAGACTGGCACTGTGGCGCAGGCCTGTAATCCCAGTGGCTCTGGAAGATGGCAAGTTCAAAGCCAGCCTCAGTAATTTAGCAAGGCCCTAAGCAACTTAGTGAGACCCTGTCTCAAAAAAAAAAAAAAAGAAAGAAAGTCCTGGGAGAGGAGGAAAAGGGTTGCACGGAGTGTAGAAAAATACCCCAAAGTTAACGACTGAATGGTGCAATTTAGGAAAATGAAAACCTGGGGAGTTTAGAGTGTCTCAAAAGACAAATATGAGAGGACGAAAGGAGAAAGGGGAAAGGAAGGAATGGGGGGAAAGGTGAGAAGGGGTAAGGGAAGGGGGTGGGGAGAAGGGCGAGAGCACCCAAGAAGAAAGGAGGGGCCTGAGAAGTTAAGGGCGCTGGCTTAGGAAACTGAAGGAGACGACAGGGACAGAGTTTCAAATCAAATGACAACAGTGACAGGTGATATGGAGTTTTCGCCAGGTGTCAGGCACTACTTCATGAATTATCTTATTAACGGTCACTGAGCAGCCATCTGTTATCCCCATTTTTCTTGAGGGGGCGTTGAAGAGGCTGAACCAAGCCGCAAAGGCCGTCCGGAGCGGAGCTCCGTGCTCAGGGGCCAGCCGGCCCGGGCCCGCGAGGAGGCCGCGCCGTCTGCCGCTGCAGCCAGGGCCGCCCGGCCTACCTGTGCAGCGGAGGCAGGTCTTGCGCGTCGCTGGCGGGGTCGGGTGTGTTGGGGATGACACCCAGGATGGTGCTCTGCAGCGACGTGCCCTTGAGCAGCCGGCTCCGCACCAGCTGCAGGTTGCGGGCCGTGTCCACGCTGGTGCGTATAGTGGAGCCGGGCAGCAGCACGCCTTCGTGGGTCAGCAGTAGCGGGAGGCGGCTGGGGATTTGGATAGGGCTCACAGACGACATGGCGACAGCCGGTCCCACTGGGTGCTGACAGAAGGAGCGGGACGGACAGCTCTGCGCTTAGTGCGCTTCAGCGATCGAACCCCGCAGACAGCGCGCCGTCGCTTCCGGCCCTGCCTACGGCCCGCCCCCAGGCTCAAACGCCGCCGCTTTGCGCAGCCGCCCGCAGATGCTGCTTGGGGCTTGTATACCGTACATACGCAAAAAGAGGCGCACGAAAAAAATCTGCTGAGAACTTCCCCTCAGCTGAGCCTAGCTCACAGAGTGTGCTGGGAAGGATGGTTGCGTTCGATTTGTGTATACTAGAAACTTGTGTTTTAAAGTTATTATTCGAATGGACTTTAACTTTACAAAAAGGCTGCGAAACTATAGCCAAGAATTTCCACATACCTTTCACTTAGTGTTCTCTGTTGTAATCTTACCTAATCACGGTTCTTTATCAAAAACAGTTTTGATAGAGCCAGTGTTCACAGTATTGTCCCTAATTGAATCTGGTTCAAGGTTCAATCCACGGTCTCACTCTTCACTATCATGGTATCGCCTAAGTCTTCGCTAAATTGTGACAATGCGGAGCACAACAGACACTAGTATGGCAATATGTAAATCAATGGATGTGTAACTGAGGTGATTCTGCAATCTATGTATGGGGTGAAGGTGGGAGTTCATAACCCACTTGAATCAAAGTGTGGAATATGATATGTCAAGAAATTTGTAATGTTTTGAACAACCAACAATAAAAAATTAAAATTAAAAAAAATAAAAATAAATTGTGACAATGCCTCAATCTTAACTTTATCATGTTTTATTTTATCGTCTTTTAAAACTATGATACTTTTAAAGGGTATCAGTCAATTGTTTTGTAGAAGTTTCCTCAATTTGGATTTATATGATATTTCTCATGATTAGGTCAATGACATGTGTTTCAGGCTCAAACAGCATAAAAGTAATATTGTAACCTTGTTTGAGTGGGTTTTCAATTCCCTCGTGTATAACAGGACAGTTACTTATGGTGATTTTAATTTTGATGACTAGATGAAGATGTTATCTGCCCACAATGAGTTACTATTTATCTTTTTGTAATTAGTATCAAGTATCTTGTGAGGTGATTAATTCAACATTTATTAAATGGTATTCTATAAGAAAAGAACTATTCCTTCTCTCCCATTTGCTTATTTACTCAATTACTTATGTTAGTATGGACTCAAGCATACTTATTTTATGGGTTGCAATCCAATAACATCAGATATTTCTTTGCTTGAATTGTTTCCTATTTGGCCACTGGGAGCTTCTTCATGTTGAGAATTAATTTGGATTTGCTGTAGTTTTCAGAGGGAAATTTTTCTCCAAATATGAAGTCTCAGAATCCAGGAGGGAGTTGAAAGCCCATTCAAACCAATAGGCACTTGTAAAGGGACTGCATGGTGCCAGGCCCTGGACTAATTGCAGAGGGACAGAGGGAATAAGCTAAACATGTTCCCACCCTGAGGCTTCTCTTGGCCAGAGGACAGATCCATAGACAGCTGAGTCTGATTTAGGGCAGACAGAACTACATATTTCTTTATTTGTCACAAATAAGGAAAGGAAAAGTTAGGGTTATTAGGTGCTTTGGAGGAAACATGATGCAGGAATTTGGAAGCTCCTGATTAAAGTTTTTTCTCTGGCATGATCCCAAACTCTTTCCTTCATTCACTAAGTAATATCTTATGTATCCTACCCTATAACAGACTCTGGAGGTGATATGAATGTAAAGTATGCATTGGCCAAGTCCCTAAGAGCTTATCTTTTTATCATGAGTTTCACCAAGGGGCTACATTCTTTGAGGCTCCTAGTATTTTAACAATGGACTTTTAGGGCTGGGGATGGCCCTGGGTTCAATTCCCAGCACACAGACACAGACACAGACACACGCATACACACACACACACACACACACACACACACAAGAAAAAATCCAACAATGAACTTCTAAAACCATTTTACAAAATTTGTGTCAATTTTTTAAACACTATATTTAATGCTTTTAATATCTGTGCATGCCCCAATGCACAATGTAAGTGTTCTGTCCTACAATATAAATTCATACTGCACTTTAAAGGTATGGTGTCGTATGATGTCGTGTGGTGTGGTAATGGGCTGATTTAAGTTGCTTGCTTGATGAATATCTTCTTTAAATCTTGTCTGTATATTTCTGTGAAAACATATATCAGGACACCTGGCAGAGCATCAAGAATCCACATATAAAGTCTTCAGTGACAGTGTGGCTTTCTTGGCCCCTTCTTTGACAAGACTGTGCATGTGCTTCATTAATTTATCCATCAAATATTTATTAAATATCTTCTATGGGCTGGGCAGGATTCTAGATTCAAGGATACAAGAGGGAACAAGACAGACAAGGTCTTGGCTTCAGAGATCTTACATTCTAGAAAGGTAGACAGAGAATGAATATGCCAAAAAAGAAATGTGACAATTTTCAGGAAGTGGTAAACAAAGGAAATGTGAAAGAAAATATGCAGAAGGTGATAGGAAGAGGGGGCCAGCATTAGATAGGGAGATCTGGAAAGGATGCTTTAAGGAGGTAGTATTTGAACTGAGACCTGAATAATAAGAATGGACTAGTTCTCCTGGGCCCAGTGGAGCAGGCGTATAATCCCAGCAGCTCAGAAGATTGAGGCAGGACAATCGCAGGTTCAAAGCCAGCCTCAGCAACTTAACGAGACTAAGCAACCTAGTGAGACCCCGTCTCACAATAAAAATAAAAAGGGTTGGGGATGTGGCTCAGTGGTTAAGTGCCCCTGGGTTCAATCCCTGGTACCAATCAAAAAATTTAAAAAATTAAAAAAAAACAAAACTAAAGAATGGACTGATTCTGCAAGGTTCTGGAGGAAAATGTTTGTTCCAGGTAAAGATTAGGACTAATTGGAAACAGGCAAAGCAGCACATGCCTGTAATCCTAGCAACTCAGAAGGCTGAGGCAGGAGGATCCCAAGTTTGAGGCCAGCCTTAGCAACTTAGAGAGACACTGTCTCAAAATAAAAAATAGAAAGGGCTGGGGATGTAGCTCAGTGGAAAAGCACACCTAGGTTAAAAAAAAAATGCAAAAATCAAAAACAAACAAACCAGGACTAATGTGAAGATTCGGGTGGGGAGGAACTTCCTAGTTTCTTGAAGCAGAGGAGAAAACTCGGGAGTGGAATGTGGGGGTTCAGCATTCAACAAATGAATAGTCACTGGCCTCTGGCAGGTATTGGAACTTACAGAAGGAAATAAATTAAGAGCAGGGAAAGTTAATAGCACAGGAGAACAAGGTCTAATCCTTTAAACTTCTTCATATCCTTCATATTATTGCAGGTCCTTCTGCCCACTTGTTCTGGGCACATTCCTTGCCCTCTGGTGTACTTTCTGGTCTTAGATCCCAGATCCTGCTGGATAATGATAATAACAATGAAATAAATCCTTTCCTCCAGAACACCTTTGCCACAGGTACCTTTGCTCCAGTGGCCCCCGTCCGTCCTGTTGGCAACTGTTTCACTGTAAGTAAATGGCTCCTGTCTAAACTGAATTTGTAAACATGGTCTTGCCCCTAGGATGGGAAGAACACAGGGCTGGAAGCATCTGTTTCCTCTCTGGTTTATTCCCAGTCATGACCCTGTCTCCATCTTGACCACAGTAAAGGTCTTGCCACTAATTAAACTTCAAAACGCCAATTTCTTCCTGAGAGGAAGTTGAGAGGCCAGAGAAATTTTCAAGGACTGCCCAAGGAAGCCTGGACCGGAGAATTCCTCTGACCAATCCAAGGAGGAGAGGTTGGGCCTAGTAGAACTGGAAGGAGGCCCCGGTTAATTTGTGGCTGAGTTGCAGTGGTGTTGAGATGAACAATTCACCTTCTTAAAACTCGTCCTTTGCATTTGTGTACATTTTCTCCAATTTTATTTTGTTTAGTTTTTTTCCCTGCTGTTAGTTTCCTAAACAAATCCATACAGAGAAGAGCAACACCTGTGAATAAACATAAGCCAGGTTGGCAAGTCATACCACAGCTGAAAATTGAGAGAAAAATCTAAAATCTAGTTTCTTTTCTCGGTTTCTAAGAATTTGCGCTTCCTCAGCATTTCCCGCTTCCCAGTTAATGAGGGGAAAGTAAATGTTGAGGCTTACCATTTTAATATCTTGTTTGATCCAATAATTAAATAATTCTGTTAGACAATGCTCAGTACAGACACAGTCTCAGAGTTTTTGCCTGGCAGAGGAAGAGTTGGGTTCCTGGGCCCAGTGTCCTCAGCTCCTGGGCTTTCCCAGGTGATGATTTTGTCCAGGTGGTCACTGCCTGTCCTACTGTCGTTGATGTCTTCAAGTGAGGCTCTTTGGTTCATTCTGCCTGTCTGTGTTCCCCAAGTTGCTGGGCCTCACTTATCTTTCCTATGCTGACACCACACTCCCTTCTAAGATCTTTCCATGATTCCTGATTGTTTGCAGCTTGGATAATCCACTGGGCCCACTCACTTTTGGCTTCTTCTGGTGCCTATTTACATTATATGGGACAGGAAAGCTAATTGGCACACACAGGTGGTACTAGCACATGGAGTACTCATCAGCAAATTGGGAAAAAGATGTCTTAATTGGAAGAGGATTTAGGAAAAATTCACCTCTTCTTTTTTGAAAGGGATGTGACAGTGTTTCGCTGGAGCCTGTTCACACTGGTTCCTGGGAACCAAAATTTCAGGAATTTTGAGAGCCTAGTTGCTAAACATTATTAAAATTTAAATTGTATAAATGAACAGTTAAATAAATTATTTCAAAAACAAAGGTAATGTTCGAAATTTATCATTCCTAATTATTTTACTATTATTTATTCTGATGTTTCTTACCACAATTGTCTATATGGTGGTAATAGTATATTGTACTTTAATTCTTTTCCCAACTCTGCATTCATGGAGTTATGTTAATATCCTGAAATCAGCCATGGTAGAGGTATTTACACTATAGAAATTGGTAAGAGTTACAAATCAGGGCTTCATTTATTATTTTGTTGATTGCTTAGACTTAAGACAGAAACATAGATGCAGATTGCAGATGAGATTTACAAGTGTGTATTATCTACAGCTATATTGTAGTAGGAGAAAAAAGGAATATTCTTTTTTCCCCCTCTCCCACAGTGCTGGGATTGAATCCAGTGTCTTGTATATGCCAGACAAGTGCTATACTACGGAGTTACATCCCCAGCCATTATAATTTTCAGATAGGGTCTCAGTAAGTAAGTTGTTTGGGCTGGCCTCAAACTTTGGTTCCTCCTGTCTCGGCCTACCAAGTATCTGGGATCACAGGTGTGTACCACCAACCCCAACCAAAAGGAATATTCTTTTAGTTATTTGAAAACTATTTAGCAAAGTCACTCAGGTTATGGACAAATAAGTGAAAAATCCAACATATATTTTTGGTATTTAACTTTCCTCTTACTCCTTAAAATAAAGCAAAATGTCAGTGTTCAAGTTGGAACTACATTCATTCGCCAATTGCGAACAGGCTAATTACAGATATAAGCAGTTATCAGCACACGGCTGATGCAGCACCTTGCCAGGGTACATGACTTGCAATTTGGGTTTTGTGCTGCCTCCATCCTCCACCCTTTATCTCCAGTGGGAATCTTTGTGTGTGAACACAGCAGTACAGGATGACCCTACCCCGAAGGTCTCATGCTATTGAATCTTGTCAATTTTACTTTAATGTGTCCTAGGCTGGTTTATTGCAGCCAGAAAATTGGCCTCTTCTCAGAGTTTAAACAAAGTATATGGCATTCTCTTACCTAACACATCTTCTCTCCTTTCTGTTTTCCATTGTCACTGAAGGGTCCACATTCTATCATTACTTCACATGTGCATCTCATAATTCCATAGCTGGGAAATCTATCTTGTGTGGTCTATAGAAGAATTCTAGAAGGTGAGTCTACCAAATTTGTTTCTGATTTGTAAGAGGCAGTGGGATAGAGGAGTTGGGTAAAGGAATTTAAAGAATCTTCTTCCAAAACAATGGGTGAGTTGTAATCTATTTAGTTGAAGCACAATTCAATATTTAAATGTCAAGAGCTGCATCTGAACACCAGGCCAGCCATAGCATTTGTGGGGGCCCAGTGCAAAATGAAGAAATGGGACTCCCTTTTCAAATTTATTAAGAATTTCAAGATGGCAGTTTCAGAGTATTAAGCCAACTTTGAGGCCTTTCTAACTTAGGGGTCCTGTATTGTACAGGTTGTACCTTAATGACTCTGGCCCCGATGTATACCTTTTTGTCTTTCTATGTCTTAGGAAATATTCCTAATTATCACTCCTTCCCTTGGGTCAACCAGAGATTGAGTCCCATACTCAGAAAAGCAAAAATGAAATACATAGTTGTTGTTTATTTAATGCCTTGATTATTAAAGTTTTCTAAATTGTGCCCAGATTCCCCCCAGCAGTCTATGAAAACCAAGAGTTAGCAAATGACAAAATGATGTTTCTCCTTCTGTTCATCATTTATTTATGGAGTACTTGCTATCCCCCCAGCATGAGTCAAGCCCTAGGGATTCAGTAGTGAGCAAAGTAGATGTACCCCTGTCCTAGTGAGGTTCTCTGTGGATTGTGAGAAATTCTGAACAAATTACGATTCAAACAAATGCACAAGTAGAGACTGTGAAAAGGCAAGAAACATGGTGTCATGAGCAGGTCTTTGAATGATCAGAGGTGATTGATCTGGCCCAAGGGTACAGGATTGGGAGCAAGGTGGAGAAAGTGGTTAGAGTTTCCCTAAGTGATCTGCAACTGAGGTCCCAGTAGATGTCAAAAGAGAAGGACCAAGTGCATCCCTAGCAAGCACAATGACAATGACTATTGCAAGGTCCAAATATCCTCAATAGGATCATGCCCCTCCCTGTGACCACTCAAAGCTATATCTAAGCTGCTCCTACCAATTGCCTTTTCAGATTCTGATTCTAGGAAACAAAGAATTGGAAGAACAACTGAAAATGACCAGGAGAAGGACATACTGGGTTCCCAACTCTTCTGGTGGCCCTGTGAATCTTGGCTTTGACATAAGCGACGACGTGGTTTCAGGACTTGGCTATGTAAGTAGATTATCCTGGTATCAAAATACTAGGAAAGTGAGTTGACAGCCTATGCTCAATGATCATAAATTAGGTCAGAAAATTTTGTGCCATATTTATTTGCCTTTGAGTTTTTCAAAGGACCTTAGGCTTCCACAATAGATAAATTATTATCCTTGGTCATTACATACCTTCATGGTTCATGTGTACTTTTATCTATAAACCTACCTACCCAGCTACCTATCTGATCTCTGAATGTATCTATCAATCATCTACCACCATTTTTCTATGTATTTACCTACAATTAATAGAGTAAGCAGCTGTAAAACCATTACCTACACCAGTTTGAACTTTGACAATCATATGCATCTATTGGTTTTTCCCTGTATCTCATTTTCCAACTTTCCCTAACTGACATAACCACTACCTGGATCTTTTTCCATCAATAACTTGGTTTACTTTTACTTATTTTTTTGGTACTAGAGATTGAACCCAGGGCACTCTACCACTGAACTACATCCCCAGTTCTTTTTATTTTATTTTTCATTTTGAGACAGATTTTTGCTAAATTGTTTAAGGTCCCACTAAGTTGCTGAGGCTGGCCTCAAAATTGTGATCCTCTTGCCTTACCCTCCAGAGTTGCTGGGATTACAGGCTGTGTCACTGCACCCAGCTCCTCCTATATATTTTCAGTCATCTCTAGATTATATATACTTCTCTGGGTTACTATACAATGTGAGTGCTATACAAAACGTTGTTACCATTATATTGTCTAGAGAATAATAACATGAGAAATGTCTGTACATATGCAGTACAGATATGACTTTTTTCAAATATATTTGACCTATAATTGGTTGAATCCATTGATGTAGATGCCAATCATATTTATTTATATGAAGTTGTAAATATGGCCTATCTTTTTGTTTTAGCTGTCAAACAAGTAACATATAATATTTTGGAATTTACTTCTTTACTTACTGACTTTTTTTAGGTAGGTTTGCCCTCGGAAGGTGACTTGGTCTCACATTTTGTGGGTAGCTATTATACCCTTTATTCCTGTCCATATTCTTTGTTGATAGATAAAAATACAAGAAAGTGGAATGGCCTGCCCAGTGAAGATGGAGCAGGGGCAGGGCTGGCACCCGATGGTCCTGTCTCTCAACCCAGGGCTCTTTCCCTGCCTGGATGCCTTTCTTTAGGGAGCTAGATGCAGAAAGATCCATCTCTCCTCAGGCAGCTGATTTAACCCTCCCTTAAGACAGCATTCATGAGATCTGAAACTGATGCCCTTTTACTTTTTTCTTTCCTAAGAAAACTTACACTCTCCAAGATGGCCCTGGGAGCCAGCAGGAAAGGAAGCCTGCCACCCGAGGGGCAGTGGATGGCCTCCCTTGGGAGCAGTACCAGGCTACCTGGAGAACCATGATTCCCTTCCGACCCCAGCCAAGGTGAGTCCTGGGATGGAGGAAGGGCAGAAGCCACCAGGGTGATGGTCCTCAACCCTCACTTCCTACCCCAGGTTACATAACCATGTCCCTATACCATCATGTCACTCAACCAATACTTGCAGAGCAGCCTGAGGCGCACCAGGAAAGCACAGGCATGCCACATGTTCAATCATTAGACAAGGATCACTGAGCACCCACAAGTGCCAGGCATCATGCTAGACCACAGGAGAGCAGTGAAGTGGGAGCAAGACGGACGTGATCTTTGCCACCACATGGGGGAGAAAGACAGTGAGCAAGCTGGCTCCTAAGTAGACATGTGACTCCAAGCTGATCGAGGAAGAGGCCATGGAGACGTAGGACAGATGACAGCTTGATAGGTTGAGTGACTTAAGCTGGGGCCTGGAGGATGAACAAGAATTTATTAGACCAGAGTAGGGGAAGAATAATATGGGCAGGGGGGCAACCTATGTACAGGCCTTGTCTTAAGGTGAAAGGAATACAGAAGGATGTGCCCTGGAACTGAGAAGGAGGCCAGTGTAGCTAGAGGGCAGGACGATGGACATGGCATGAGATGAGGCTGCACAGGCAGGTAGATGCCAGGGGACCATGTGGGGCTCCACAGGCCACCTTAGGATGCTGGTCTTCATTCTAAGGGTAGAAGGGGGCTGTGGTAAGGGCTCAAAGCCCTTTGATGTTAACCTTAAATCTAAGACTCAAAGAAATTCAATTTATCCTTCTCCCTTAAATCACCATCTCCAGATTGCTCTCTAACTTGATATAGTCTTGCTTTCAGAATCACACTCCTCACAGCATGTACATATTCATTTATTCATCATTTATTGATAGGACCTTAAAACTCTTCTAGTCTGATTCTCTAGCATTTTATTACCAAGAGTCCCTTTTGTATTTATGATTCTCTCTCCAACACATTTTCTAAGAGTTTATCTATCAACAAACTGCATTTTCTGGGCTGGGGATGTGGTTTAGTATAACATGCACGAGGCCCTGGGTTCAATCCCCAATGCAGAGAGGCACTTGAAAACAAACTACATTTGTTTTCCCATTTTTTAAAAATCCAAGCTTCTAATCAGCACCAGCCACATTATTACCACACTGAGTTGATAATCTCCGCCAAGAGCAAAGTTCAGGCTCTCAATTCTTCGTCAAGTTCTGGAGTTCACCTCTTAGATAAACATTGTTTCTGTTGGGCCTTTGGAATACTGGCACTAGCTCACAGATTCTTGCCCTGCCTTGGGCAGTCACAGATGGCCCCACATACCTGATGATACCACTACTTCTTCCCTCCTGCCTCTCTCTAACATCTTGGGCAAGGGTGAGATTAACCTTGTTCAGAATGCACAGCCCTGGTGGGCTGGCTGTGAGGGTATAAAGGGCCAGAGAGTGGAGAAAAGAGGCCACAGTGCTCTCCACCCCCAAATTTCATGAGTTTATCATTTTCATCTTCTTATCTTTATCCCCAAATATTTTTTTGAATCAACTTTTCTTCATGTTGAAACACATAACATTAGAAGCAATTTTGAAAATAAAAGAAAAAAATTACACACAATCCCAACATTCTTAATCCAATAATTTTTGTCTATATTTGAGTCATTCTCAGAGACAAGAATTGTTTGTTTTTTATTCTACTTTATTATTTTTGTAAAAGGTCTGTACAAAATCTGAACAATGAGAATCTTTTCCCTTTGCCAATTCCAATCCCTTTTCCAAAAAGATTTGATACAATTGTACATATTGTTTGGTGTGTTTTCCCTCTTTTCTTCTTCTTTTTTATGTAATTTTTTGAAAGTACTGAATTTTTTCATCACCAAGTGGCTTTTTTTTTCTTACTTAAGATACTTGGAAGTTTTTCCATGTCATTCATATATATATATATATATATATATATATATATATATATATATATATATATATATATATTTTAACTCTTGTTTTTAAAAAAATTCTATACTATGTTCCATGTATGGAGATAGCGTAGTTTCTCCCTTTCTTCTTAAATAATTGCTCTATTAATGGGATTTTTTTCTGTTTTTTAACTTACAAATAATAGTCATGAAAAAATATTGTGTGTACATCTGGAAGACCACATTGTAGTTTTTACATAGTTATAATTCATGCTTTCAAAATCTTGTGTTTAATTTCATTTTTCTCTTCTATAACCGCCCCGCTAGGTTTCCTGCCCCTCACCCGATGGATGACGTGGGCCTGTTCTCCTACCTCACACTGTCATGGCTCACCCCACTCATGATCAAGGGTTTACAGAATCGCTTAGATGAGAACTCCATCCCTCTGCTGTCCATCCACGATGCCTCAGCCAAAAATGTCAAAAGGTAACGCATCACTTTATGGGTAAACCCATCTTTTGGTGGGATAGTGAGTGACCTGAGGTGCATAAAGGTGGTAGGTAGGTCCATCCTCAGACAATTTGGTTCTTCCTTTATAGCAATAGGCCTCATGCTGGGTGGATGGATCTTAATCCAGATCTCGGGAATCTCCTGAAATGATATGCATACTTTGTACATCTGACTGGAGATTTTTTTCTGGAGCAAAAATCCACATCTTTTATGAGATTTGTGAAAAGGCTCATGATCCTAAGAAAAATAGTAATTGTCACTTCTAGTCTCAGCCTCCCTCTCCTTTTTTTTTTTTTTTTTTAAAATACCTTTTATTTAGAGAGAAGGACTTGCTAAGTTGCTTAGGGCTTTGCTAAATTTCTGAGGTGGGCCTTGAACTTGCAATCCCCCTGCCTCAGCTTTCCAAGTCACTGGGATTACAGGTGTACACCTCTGCACCTGGCCCTGGTCCTTTTTGATGGTTTCTTCTGGATCAGATCAGGTATTGAACAGTGGGACTTAAATTTGGGGTAAGTGGCCCAATCTCCTGATCCTCACTAGTTAGCCAAACACTAACTAGTCATGTGATCATACTTCCTGTATTACCCTCAAGGTAATATGAAGCTCAAATGGAGAAAAAAATGAGTAATTGATTTAAAATGTCCTATACTCATGTTCCTACCTCTAGTTCCTTTATGAGACATACCAGGTAGACAATGGAAGCTTCCATTTGTGTTCCAGGAAATTGTAGCTTCAGAGGGGCTTCCCTGAAAGCATTCAGGGGTCAGGAGAGTTTGTGAAATGTTGTATATTCCAGCCAGGTTTCAGGGTTAACAAAGCAAATAGTGTATCTGAGGCAACTAGAAAACCTATAATACAGAAACTGGCTCAATTTTGGCCCATGACTTCTCAGACTTAGTAAAAAACAAACAAACAAAAAGATGCCCGGGAATACTTCTTGGATAATGCCAGATATTGGTCAGCATCTCACCTTTTACCATGATGTTGGACAAGTGGCCCTGTGTTTTTATGAATAAAATAGTGGGCTATAAAATTATCTCATGAACCTCCTTAGGACTATCTAAAAATTCAGAGGAGGTGGTGAACTCAGTTTAAAGTATCTGGGAGCTGGGTGTGTAGCTCAGTGGTAGAGAACCTGCCTAGCATGTGTGAGGCCCTGGGTTTGACCCCCAGTAACACAAAGTAATAATAGTAATTAAGAACAATAATAGGGCTGGGGTTGTGGCTCAGTGGTAGAACATTGGCCTAGCATGTGTGAGGCACTGGGTTCAATCCCCAGCACCACATATAAATAAATAAATAAATAAATAAATAAATAAATAAATAAATAAGTGTGCCCATCTACAACTAAAATAAATAAATATAATAATAAAGTATTTGGGAAAATGCTCAATACATAATAGGCATCCACTTATATTGTAGTTTGCTTCTTCCATAACAATTATGAATATAAGATCTGAGTACTTCTATCCACTTTTACTCCACGAATTCTGCATTTCTTATTCCTTTACTCTCTATGTCTGTCCACCAATACTTTTGCAGTTACTCCATTTTGGGATGTTTATTTGAAAAAAAAAATTATTGGTGTATTTATACCTCTAAGGATGTAAGGGTTTTCTTTCTGTATATTCACTATTTATTAGGCAGAGTTCTGGGTCCATCTTCCCTAATGCTTTAGAACAACTGTTTGGGCTTTTAGGAAGATTTTCTGACAAACTATCAACCATCATGATCACCTCCACCATCAGCAGCAACAGCAGTAGTAGTAGTATTACCACTTTCATCACCATAATAACTCTTGATACGCTTTACTGTTCTCTAATTACAGAGCAGATCCCCATCAATTATGTTGTTTGACCTCACAATAATTATGAAACAAATATGATAAATACTACTTTCCCCATTTTACAGATGAAGAAGATGAGAGTTAAGTGAAATGATGTTTCTAGAGTCATATATATCGAATGAATGGAGGAGATAAAATTTGAAATTGAGTCTTTTGACATGGAGTCTGGTGGTCATTGCCAGAAACTGGAAGAGTTGCTAGGAGAGCTGTGGGCAGGTTATGGAAAACTTGGATGTATTTAGTCAAAGTAGAACCAACTCTAGAGCTCATCATCTCTGTGGATTGTGTACATGTAGGGGTGGGAATAAGGAGAAGAGGCTCTGTGATTCAGCCCTAGCAATCTCATCTGTAAGCAAAAACCCTCTAGTACGTACACGTGTCAACGGGAACATTTTTGCTTTGCTGAGCTAGACCCCAGCTCATCTGACTCATCCGTTGGTGGATATAGGATAGGGTTAATTATAACTCAGGAGGGAAAGCTGGAATTTTGACTGCAGATAAAGAAAAGCAGGGCAGAAGGATCCTCAAGGTGTTTGTTCCTGTTGGGTTTTAGGCTAGGCATATGTGCCCATGGCTGGAGGAGGCGGGTAGAGAGGGCTAGAACTGTTTGCCTTGAGACTTGGTGAGAGTCTGGACAGGGCTAAGAACCAGCTGTTGAACTCTGGTAACAAAGAGTGACCCTGAAAGGGAGGCCATTCTGTCCACCAGGTTGTGCATACAAGATCTGATCACTTCTATCCACTTTTACTCCACAAATTCTGCCTTTCTTATTCCTTTACTCTCTGTGTCCACCATCCCTTCTTGCATTTCCTAAGTTCTGCCCACACCTTTGTAAATAGTCACTTTATTAACTTCTAAAATACCCAGAGCTGAAGCTTCAGGGAATACAGGAAGTCCTTTGGCATCGTCCTTGATGTTCTCATCTTATATGGTGGTAGCTGAGCTTCTCAGGCAGTGGAGCCAGACATATGGGAGTGGGAGCCAGCATGTTAAAAGGTCAGGTGCCACATGGCAATGCAGCCAACAGACTGGATTGTAAATATATGTGAAGCATCCTAGAGCCAGATGAAGCCTTCTGGAAGCCCTCAGTGCCACAGCGACTATGCCCCTGCCTCAAATATAATCCAAAACAAAACAAAACAAAAAAACTATGAGAAAGGCAACATGTTTAATTTTTTCATGAGTTCTTTGGTGCATTTTTGAAATGTATATCCAGTTTTTCTCCAAAGAAAAATGTTTTGGGGCTAAGCACAGCCACACCCACCTGTAATCCCAGCAACTCAGGAGGCTGAGGCAGGAGGATCACAAGTTCAAGTCCAGCCTCAGAAAAATACAAGGTCCTAAGCAACTTAGCAAAACAAAAAAATGAAAAGGACTGAGGATGTGGATGAATGGTTAAACGTCAAAAAGGTCGTTGTTTTTTTTTCCCCCTGTTTTTGTTGGTATAACACAAACATCTAAGGCACTGTTATCCAGGAATATTAAGATAAGGACACACTTTCATTTGGCTGATCCAACGCTGGGACACCCTTTGGGGGACTTTTTAAAAAGAGGCCAATCAGATTTGTTCTTTAAATGCAAGGTATGAACCCTATTTGGATCTTGACTCAGACACACTAGCTATAAAAATGTATTTTTGAAATAATTAGGGAAATTTGAAAATAGACAAGGAATTAAATAACATTAAGGAATTATTGTTATTGTGTTTACTGTGATTTTTTAAAAAAGTCTTATCTGGAAGAGATACATATTGAAGTATTTCTCCATGAAGTGATACGATGTTTGAGATTTGCTTTAAATACTCAAGAAAAGTTAGAGGGGAAGAAAGATGAAGCAAAAATATCAAAGTGTCGATAATCCTAATGATGAAGGATGAGTACTTGGCAGATTCCTTATTTTGCTCTCTCTGCTTTTGTTATGTTTGAAAAGTTCACCAGGCTCAGTGGTCCAGACCTGTAATCCCAGCCACTCTGGAGGCTGAGGCAGGAAGATCCCAAATTCAATTAAGCCTCAGCAGCTTAGTCAGGCCCTAAGTGAATTATAGAGACCCTGTCTCAAAATAAAAAGGGCTGGGATGTAGCTCAGTAATAAAGCTTCCCTGGGTTCAATCCCTAGTACCCAAAAAACAACAACCACTGAGAGAAGGAGGTGTGTGTGTGTGTGTGTGTGTGTGTGTGTGTGTGTGTGTGGAGAGAGAGAGAGAGAGAGAGAGAGAGAGAGAGAGAACATTTTTGCAGTAAATGTTTAGCTTGCAAGATCCAGAATAATTGAGTGACACATGCAAAGAGATTTCACTTGTCTCAATTTCCCTCTTTTCAAGACTTCATTGCCTTTGGGATGAAGAGGTCTCCAGGCGTGGGATTGAAAAAGCCTCTATGCTGCGAGTGATACTGCGGTTTCAAAGAACAAGGATTATTTTTGGTGTTCTTCTGGGCTGCTGCTTCTGTGTTACGAGTATATTAGGTCCAGTAAGTGCAGACTTGGTGAGGTTTTGGAACAAGGCTTTAGCGATTAAAAATAGAACAAGGGACATGTTCAAGTCCATGCCAGGAGTTGGGGATGTTTTTGTCTGTTAGCTGCACCCAGAAAATGAAGACCTTTGGAGGGCAGGAGAGCACGGTGGTTATCTGTACAAACTCTGTAGCCATTGCTTAGGTTCAAACTTTGTCTCTGAATTTCTGGGTGATTTTGGTCAGTTTAATTACCCTTTCAGACTCGGGTTTTCCTCATAGAATCCCCATAATACCCGCTCGTGTGAATGCAAAGCACAATGTCACTGGCCTCATAGTGTGACATTAAATGAGATAAAGGTGTAATGCACCTAGAACAAGGTCTGGTTCGGTATGGTTTTGCTGCTTTGAGAAATGTCTGAACAGCTCTGGGAATATAGGGAGTGGGAACTAATGGTGTCTTCTGGGTTCTGTGGTTGGGATGAATGGGCTCTATTCCTGGTCCTCTAGTTCCTCAGTCCAAGATGCTCCTTTCAGAGAAAGGGTCTGACTGGTTGGCTAGGGTCACATGCACAGGGGTTGGCCAGAGGGTGGAGCACTTTGATTGACAATCTAGTCCAGACTGCAAGCAATGGGGTCAATGAGTGTCCCCAGAAGAAAACTGAGACACTTCTACTGCTTTGGGGGAGAACGGATGTAGGTCAGGAAGAAACAGCTGATGACACCAAAGAGACCGCTGACCTGTGGGATAGTTAGCAGGCCAGGTGTTTTCCATTTGTTCCTCTAGATCCACTTGCCACCATTTTCTACCTTACCCTGTGCTCTGGGTGTGGGATCTATATGGGTTTCTCTGGCATTGGGTTGGGCTTGATCAATAACTCGTAGGAGGCTAGAAGGGAGAAGAGAGGGTGGACCACCGCTTCTCATGACCCGAGGTCCTGTCAGGTGCCCTCTTTTCATGTTTCCCTCTGCTGGGCCCATTAACTGCACCCCGCCCTCGCCCCTTACCTCTAGGGAAGAAGCAGTTCCCTGCTGTCTCTAGCCCAATAGTAGTCTACCATCCTTTCTTGGAGTTCCTAAGTTCTGCCCATGCCTTTGTAAATAGTCACTTTATTAACTTCTAAAATACCCAGTTGTGTGTGTGTGTGTGTGTGCATGTGTGTATGTGTGTGCACATCTGTGTGTGTGCACATGTGTATATGTATGTGCATGTCCCCTGTTTCCTTTCTGGACCAGCTCCGAGGTGGCAGAGCTGGGGGATTCAGATCTGGGTCAGTAGAATTCTCAAGTCTTCTCCAACTGAACTTTGCCCTTTTTGATGGTAGGATTATACCTGAGTCCATTTTGATCCTTCAGCAAATCCCCGACCTCAACCTTGACCTCCCCATCCTTCTTTCAGGAAATAAGTATGAAACAGGTGCCTGAAAGGATCGGGAGGTCCAAATGATCCCAACTCCTATTTCCTTTTAGATGCTGGTTATACCAAAGATCCTGGAATATTCTCAAGACCAATCAGGGAATATTGTCCATGGAGTGGGCCTCTGCTTTGCCCTTTTTCTCACTGAGTCTTTGAAGTCTCTGAGTCTGTGCTCAGTTTGGATCGTCAACCAGCATACAGGCATCAGGATTCGAACAGCCATTTCCTCCTTTGCCTTCCAGAGACTCCTCCAGTTGAAGTTTCTAACACACATCACCTCAGGAGAGGTAAGTGACTAGGGATGCGGACTTCCCTTCCCCTCCTGCAAACACTGCCTGGGGACAAAGGAGGGAGGAATGGGAGTTAGGGGAGGCAGAAGAGATAAATGAAAATAATTCTTAGGTTCAGCATTTAAAACCATTCACAATTGCCTCTGGGTCATGAAAATAAGTCAACAATAATCCAAGCTGCCACTTGCATTCAGAGTATTTGGAAAGAATCTATGTGTTCATTCGGCAGATAGTAACTGGGGCCTATCTGGGCCAAATTCTGTTCTGGGCACTGTGAACTAAAAAGGCACAAATCCCCTGTAGAAGCACTTTGGAAAGTGCATTCCCTAAGCCAACCTGGAGGTGGGGCTTGGGGAGGCCTGATAGTTTAGGGAGTTCTAGGGAAAAGCAATCATAGGCAACCTGAGTTTTAATATTCTTATGTGTGAAAGAGAAATACTTAAACCTGCCTGATTGATTGACTTTCCACTATTTGCTCTTGTTCTTCTTACAACTTAGCACAAACATTGATGAGACTAGAGGAAGATACTCCAACATGGACATGGGAAATTTAATTTCAATTTTCCTATTTTTCTATTGCTCACCAATTGCAATTGAGGAGCATAAATTACTTTTTTGTTTAAATCAGCATTTTAATTTTTAGAAAAGGCAGCCCTCCTGTAATAAGGGTTCACTTGATGCTTTGACTGTATCCCTTGTGGCTTTGAAACTTACCTGTTTTCTTTTTCCCAGTCTTCTTTTCCCTAACCTTGTCTTCCTGATCTTTTTTCCCCCTGATCTTCTCCTTCGTGATCTCTGCTCTTTAATCTCATTTTCTCTGAATTACCTCTTTAAAAGCCCCCTGTTCCTGCCGATGGGCAGAATCACATCCTTTGGGACAGGAGTCCCCTGGGTTTCTCCTTTGCTAGCAAAGCAATAAACCTTCTTTTTCCTTTTTCTCAAGACCTTGTCTTCATTATTGGATTGGCGTCAAGGATGAGGACCAAGCTTTCAGTGACAGTGCTTTGGCTCTTTCTCCTCGAGCCATCTCCCTTTATGATCTGGCCGCAGCCCCCTCATAATAATCGCTAAACTATGCTAAGGCAGACGTTGTCGCAAGAGCCTCGCTTGGGTTGCCTCAGTCAGTCCTCTGACCTCCTTCTCTCAGCACCATATCTTCCCCTATCCTCTCCTCAGCTCCTGGGTTGGCATCTTTCCTTCCATCAAGGCTGGACCAAACCTCCACTCCCCTCCCAATTCCCTCATATGTCAGACATATCCACCTGCTGGTCTTTAAAAATCTCACTCATCCTTCAAGGCCCAATTTAGATATCCCGTCCTTCCTGACGGTATCTCCAAAGCCTACCCTGGGCCCTATCCTTACTAAACCTTATAGTTCTTTTTGTACAAAGCTGGCTGCCCCCACTAAGATGAGCCCCTTTCAAAGACACAAGCCATTTCAGATTCACCTCTTAATCCCTCAAAAGACTCAGCATCTGAATTAGACAGATATCCAAAAAAACATCTATTAAACCATTTCATCAAGTAGAGGTTTTCTGTAAACTCAACAAGCTGAAAAACATGAGGTATTAATTGTAACCATTTCTACTATTATCACTCTTCACCATTTCATTAGCTCTGTGACCTTAGGTAAAATGTCCAGCCTCCTTGACACTATAGAAAAAGGACAGAACCAATCTCAAAGGCTTGTTGTCTCACAGGATCAAATCAGTTAGCACATGTGAAGCATGTAGAAAGCAAATAGTGATTCATTCGTGTGTCAATGGCGCATTTATTATTAGTTTCTCTTAGACCTTGAACTTGAAGGCTATCCTACCTTCCTGCACTTGACAGACAATTAAAGGGTCCAGGTTGCCCTTCTCCCTGTTTTTTCTATCCTTCTTGATGATATCTCCAAACCCTACCCTGGCCCTATCCTCACTAACCCTTATAGTTCTTGGCAAAGTTATCATAACAAGTGCTAAATTACTCTAAGTCAGACAGTGTTTCGGGGGCTTAACTTGTATTAGCTGAGTCACTCTCTGACACCTCTCTTGTGGTAGATTCTCTTGTTGTTCCCCTTGTCATAGAGGAGGAAAACAAGGCAGAGGTGGGGTGGGTAGCGTGTGCCAGGCCACATGACTGGTAGGCATCAGAGCCTGGATTTAGTCACAGTGGCCTGGCCTCTGACTCTTGCATGTAACTGCCTCACTAAGGGAGACCGGCACTGAGGCCTGCCACAGTTCCTTTCTGCATGTCTCTGTTCTGAGCACCAGCTGTATGCAAGACCCTATTTTCCCCAAACATCTTCACAGAAACATAAAGCAAATGGCCCATTTGAAAGTGGAAATGAACTGATTACCCAAGTGAGGGTTTTCTGAGAATTGCTTCTATACATTTTATTTTTAGTTTAGAAAACTCAACTGAATACATTCTCCTTGGGAAAAAAAAACAAGAAAAAAATAAACAGATAACTGGCAGTATAAGACAGATTTAGAGTGCTTGCCTCGCCAGCATGAGGCCCTGGGTTCAATCCCTACCATCACACACACACACACACACACACACACACAAATTATATAGAGGATGCCCTAGACGTGGTCTCTTCCCTTATGCATAGAGGTTAGCACCATTATCATTTCTCATTTTTTTGTTATATATTTTTTAGACTTCTCAAAGCCTTCTAGACATATGCAAGTTACTCATAGAAAATATGTTGTATTATATGTGTGTGTTTTACATAAATTCTACTACATTTTATGTATTTTTCTGCAACTTGTTTTTAACTGATAGAAAACCTCATTAGGTTTTAGCTTTTCATGTTAGCACACATAGATTTTCTTCGTTCCTTTTCAGTGACGCCTAATGATAATTACAGTACTTTCAGGGTCCAAAATAAATTGCTTTATGGGCATTATCTTACTCAGTTCTCAAAGTAAATTATGAAGTAGGTTGTATTATTATTATTATCTTATTTTGCTGATGAGGTCCAGAGGTACAAGGAGTGTAAGCACTTGTCTATGGTTCCACAGCTAGTGAATGACGAGTCTGGGACATGAGATCTGGTTGTTTAGGTTCCAGGACCCAATGTTCCTAGTGCTTCTGGGGTGGACTTTTTAACCTCTCCTCACCAAGGACATGTAGGATGTGTCCAGGGTTTGGCTGGGATTAGCAGTGCTTCGTGAACATCCTGTGCATGCTTCTCCAACACGTGTACATGTTTTCCCAGCAGAGAAATGAAACTGTCAGATCACATGTTCTGTATAATTTTTATTTGGAGGTAAATTGCCTCCAAATAACCAATGTATGCCATCTAATGTGCTTTAATTTTTTTTTAAAGGCTCGGGTTGGGACCTAGTCCTGTGAACTCAAAGGAGATCAGATGATATTAAAAGGAAATCATTTCTTAAGCCATTCAAATCGGTAACTTTGTAGGACATGAATGAATTGTTTTCTGGATTTGGAATGTCAGTTTTTATATGACATTAAATCTGTATGACATATGAAATTAAATTAAATATGACATTTACATGTGGAGGGAGGACAGTGGGCAGAAGAATCTATAGCAAAAATGAAGGATCAAGAGATGATGACTCAGTTAATACTATTAGTAGTAAAATAATGAATATAATAGACGAGTAGAATAAAAGCAAATATCTGAAATCTAGACATTTTAGTGATAATAATAGTAAAAGATATCTTTAGTTGAGTACAATTTGTGTGCAGACACTTTGTATTTCATTGAAATTCCCACAAAAACATAAGAAGCAGGTATAATTACTTTGGCTTTGCAGTTGGGAAGCTGAGGGTCAGAGTGGTAAAGTAGCTTGTCAAGGGTCACATGTCCAGTCAGAAGAGGTCCTTTACCACTCTGACCATCTGCCATCATGTCCTGGTATTAGAGAGGTGACACCAGTGCCATGGGCTTGCTGTCTTACAGGCCATCGGCTTCTTCACCAGTGACCTACACTACCTGTTTGAAGGGGTGTACTATGGCCCCATGTTGTTGCTCGCCTGTTCCTTGCTGCTGTCCTGCAGCATTGCCACCTACCATATCCTCGGACCCTCTGTGCTCATTGCCACAGTTTGCTATCTCCTGATTTTCCCATTGGAGGTAACATCTTTCGTGTTGGACACCCCCTAGAATTCCCAGGGTTCTGGAATCTAGGATCCCACTGAGGGGGGCGGGTGTTGCCTCTTGGTCATTCCATTGAGGTCAAGATCCAGCTTTGAGTCCTACTGCCAACCGTCCTCTGGCCACCATGCTTGGTTAATAAGTACGGTGTGAATGTGATGTGTGAGGCCTACCTCTTAGGCTTCCCCAAAGGATTATGTGCTTCACAGGCTTTTCTTGATGGATGACCTCTGTAGAAGGTGCTTATTCCTTCCACCTGGTAAAAAAAATGTAGATGGCATAGTATAACAGGGGAAAGTGAACAAATGTGCTGCCAAGATGCTGCTGAAATAAAATCAGACAAAGCGGAAGTGACTCTGAATGGCTGAAATTGAATGTTTTCCTCCCACGGCACAGTGACTCTCGTAGGAAGGGATTGCCATTATAGGGGCTTTCGGTTTCTGAAGGCAAAAGAGCTATATTTCTGTTGAGCTAGCCACAGCCTGGCTTGAATCCCAGGAAAGAAAGGTCCTCAGGCTGCCCTAAGACTTGAGGTATCTGTAGGAAAAACTTTTAACAGGGACCAGCAACTAAGAGCCATAATGGATTCACTCAGTGCAAGATTACACTCAAGTATTCAATTCACATATGAAGTTTACAGTTTACATTTTCCCTTTTATTTTTGTACTGGGATTTAATCCAGGGTGCTTAACCACTGAGATATACCCCCAGACCTTTTTTATTTTGATAGGATCTCCCTAAGTTGCTTAGGGCCTTGCTAAGGTGCTGAGGCTGGCTTTGAACTTGTGACTCTCCTGCCTCAGCCTCCCGAGCTGCCGGGATCACAGCTGTGCCCAGCTGGAGTTTACCTTTGAAAATACAATTGGCCCTCTTAATCTGCAAGTTCTGTATCCTAGGAATCCATGAACCATGGATGGAAAATATTTGGGGAAAAAAACTGCAGCTGTACTGAGCATGTGTAGATTTTTTCTTGTAATAATTTCCTAAACCATACTATATAACGACTATTAACATAACCTCTACTTTGCATGAGGTACTCTAAGGAATCTAAAAGTGATTTAAAGTATCTGGGAGGATGTGCATAGATTATCTGCAAATACAACCTCATTTTATATAAGGGACTTGAGCATCTGTGGGTTTTGGTGTCCTGGTGGGGTGTGTGTGTGCTAGAACTAATCCCCCAAGGATAGTATGAAGGAGCAAGCGTATTCCCAGTTACCCTACCAATGCCAGACTAAATTCCCCTGTCCTTGTTAATAGCCACTCTTGTGCATTAACACACTTACTGCACCCTGACTCAGGTATTCCTGACCAGAATTGTCATGAAGACTCAGGATCACACATCTGAGGTCAGTGACCAGCGCATCTGTGTGACTAGTGAGGTTCTCACTAGCATTAAGCTGATTAAAATGTACACATGGGAGAGACCATTTGCAGAAACGATTAAAGGTATGTAAAGTTTGTTTTTCTGCTCAGAGACTGGTGATGCCATGGTGCTCCAAGCCCATCACCTCTGAGGAATTCTTTCAAGCTTTGGGAGATGCACTGGTGCTTACTTATGATGTATTTATTTTCTTCTTATCTCCCAGACCTAAGAAGGAAGGAAAGGAAACTATTGGAGAAGAGTGGTCTCATCCAGAGCCTGACTACTTCCACCTTGTTCATCACCCCAACAGTGGCCATAGCAGCCATGTTTCTTGCTCACACATTCTTGGAATTGAAACTCACAGCTAATGAAGTAAGTGTCTTGGTGCTCTGTCCCCCTCCAAATAATGATGTGGAATTTTCACATGTGTCCTTCTTAGCCCACGACTTTCAAAGACGAAAGCTTTGCAAAGGGATACTCTACGTTGATTTTGTTTTTCCAGATGATTCAAGCTTTTTTCCTTCTCAACCCATCTGAAAAAGTGACATCTCTTGCAGAGCAGCAGTGGGTGGGAGGGACCCTCTAGAGGTGCTGAGAGGTACATGTGCGGTTAAAACCCTGACCATTCTCACAAAATCTGAAGGATGAGAATTCCAAATGGAGGAGTTTATCTGATCCCAAAATAAGGGCCCTGGAACTGCACTTTGAATGGGAAGATGTAGCTTCTTCAGTCTTTCCCTTTGTGGCCTGACCCTGGCCCCAAGAAGCAGCAGCTGCCTTTCATGATAAGGAATCCAATTCCTCAAAGAGAATAGGGCAGGATGCCACTTGTGGAGAATGATAATGCAGTCAGGGAGGTGAAGAGATTGTACCTGAAGCAAGAGGGAGGAGTCTTTGAGAATCTGTGGCCAAGGTGCGTGCTCCAGGCAGCTGTCACCTCTGCTTGACACTAGAGAGCCACCCTGAGAAGTCTGAGTGTGAGGGTGGGTTGGGGCTTGGGAAGAAAAATGTTCAGGAGGACTTTAGGGTCCCACAGCACTCATACCAAGTATGAGCAGACCAAGGCACTCAGCACCATTCAAGTTTATCTGTAGATTTAACTTGAAGAAGAAAGGAGTGGAGATGGGCATAGATCAGAAGGTCCTGAAGGCACCTACCTGGGAGGTCCTACTCTGAGAGCTAAGAGCCTGAGGTGGTTTGCTGTATCAGAGTGGGGCTTGCATCAGGCATGAAGGATAAGGATATTTGGGTTGTTAAAGAGGAAATAAGCATCTAAGGTGAAGAAGAAAGAGGACCCTGACTGTGGTGATAGTACCATGCTACATGGACAGTAGATAATATTCTCTCCAATGGATTTTTTCAGGGTCTTCTAAACCTTATTCCTGTACTGACTTTGGTGTCCTATGCCAATGAGGACATTGAGCAATCTGCTCAGGGTTACAGAATTACCCAGTGACTAAGCTGCAACAGGGAGGAGGTCTTCTAACTATAAGACTCCAAGACAAGTGTTCCTTCCTCCTCTTTCTCAGTCTCTCCCAAACACCAGCTTGGTAGAAGCTGTTGGGTGGCCCCGTGGCTTGAGACTCAGGGAGAGGAGCCCCAAGAAAGGCAGAAAATGTGAAGGACTGAGACCCTCACTATCTCCTCCCGCTCTGATCCAGGCTTTCATATCAGTGGCCACTCTGAATCCCCTGCGCCTGGCAGTGTTCTTCGTGCCCTTTGCAGTCAAAGCCCTCATGAATTCCAAGTCTGCAGTGGCGAGGTTCAAGGTGAGTGGAGAAAAGACTGGCTGCATGGTGCTCTACTGTAGAGATTATTTGTCTTCGTCCCCTGCGATGCTCCTCCTGATTATGTCCCTGGCCAAGGTGGAGGAGAGAGGCATTAGCTATCTCAATGACCTCCTGTGCTCAGGCTGGGGCAACAGATGAATCAGGGCAGGTCCCGGTCCCCAAGGAGATCTTAGGGTAGTGAATACAAGCTAGGTCTCAGACAGGTCTGCAGCCCTGATCCAGATTTACATAGGATGGCCTTGATAGTTTTACTTAAACAAACAAACAAACCTGAAAACCAAACTTGTATTTGTTGTTGGTCTTTAAAAACTTGGAAAATTTATACGAAAACCCAAATTTCTGAATTCTCTTGAATAATCCGAAGATCTGGCAACACTGGGTCACATTCTCCTATAGCATGAAGCAGCAGGAGCTGAGGTGAGCAGCTAGTTCCCTATTTAGATGGGGTGTTTGGATACAGTTTGCTTGCAGACTCCACCATGCCCTATTGCATCTCTGATGTCAGGGCTGCATCTTATTTACCATTTGTCCTCTTAGAAATGGTCCACTTATTCATAAAGCTAGTCTTGCTCTAACCAGCATTCGAGTTGGGAAACCCTAATTTAAACCAATATTTAAAAGACATTTCATAGTCATCCTACTTTTAAATGCATACAATCCCCAGTCTGTATCATCCGTCCATCCATCCATACATATATATGTCTGTCTATCCATTTATCCATTCATTCATTCAATAAATATTTATTGAGCACTTACCACATGTTAGGCACTTGAGAATACTACATTAAATATGACCAATAGTGACTGTTTTTAGGGTGTTCCAATCTGGTATTGGAAACAGATAATTAACAAGTAAACTAATGATGAAAGAGTATTATATCAGATCACAAGAAGAGATATGAGGCTGCCCCGTAGCTTTCAATTCAGAAAGCCAGCAAGGGGTGATGGGGGATTAAGACAGACACACAAACATTTAGAGAGAAAAGTGGAATCAGGTGGGAAACTGATCTCTGGTTGGGAGAACAGTGACCCAGAGCTGGCTCCACATGTTTATTATATAGGTTTTATCACCAAAAGGTTATTTGTGGGAAGTTTCTGCAAAGCAGGCAGGCTTGAAGGTCCCAGCAGTGATGAGTCATTATATTTATTTTGCTATGCTCAGAATCCTCTCTCTTTGGGAGCTAGTGTCTGAATTTCACTGAAAACTCTGAGCTTTTGTACAGAGTTTTGCTCAGGGCAGCGTCGCTATAGCAACTGGACAATGTGAACCCGTACCTTGGCGTGGGGGGATCCCAGCACAAGCACACCACAACCACGAGACAATCAGACACCTTGATCCACATCACCGCTCCCCACATGAGGCCAATCCCACTGTGATGTTCTACAGAGAATTTTGGGGAGGCCTGGAGGGAATTGTGGAGAGCCTGGTCAGGGAAGGGCCCTCTCCCAAGGTGATTGTGAGCTGAGTCATGATGACTAGGCAGAGGGAAGAGCAAGTCCTATGGCTGGATGAACTTGGCTTGTCTGTGTAACACAAAGACAGTCTGTACTTGTCAACAGCCCCAAGAGCTCCTCAGAAGCTCCATCAGGTCCCTCCCATCCCCTCTTCCTTATAGAGATTGTCCCTCCGTCCTCCCCTTCTTATTTGTTTTCACCCATGGGGTGGGCAGACATGAAGAATCCATAATCTGGGCTTAGAGGGTGAGTAAGGGCATCCCAAATGTCAATAACCATCCTTCTAGACCTCTGTCTAGGCTGATCTTCAGGTAGAGATAGACAAATATCACTTGGCATCAGTGAGATCATACTCCCAGCCACCTTTTTTTTTAAATGCCAGAAATTATGTAGCTCAACCCGAGTATTTTACAGATAGGGAGATGGAGACACAGAGAAGTCATTTTTATTTTTAATTGTTACACAAAAAGTTTAATTAGAAAATTGTATATGAATCCCACAAGACCATGGCTAGCAACCCTTGGGATAGGTATGGCCTTCATCACCGGGTAGCCAAAGTAGTACGGAAGGAAGGCCCCGTGGTCTAAAACTGTCACCAACACAGAGACTGACCTTCTCCCAGTTGGTGGTGATACTTTTAATTTTTAGTGCTTATTAGAAGTTCACTAAACCATATCAACCGGCAGGTCAGCAAAACTGGATATGCTTTCCTACTGCACAGAAGAACTGAACTCCCTCTCCCTCCCTCCCTCCCTCCCTCTTTGTCTTTACAGAAGTTTTTTCTCCAAGAGAGCCCGGTTTCATATGTCCAGGCATTGGAAGACCCCAGCAAAGCCCTGGTTTTGGAGGAGGCCACTTTGTCTTGGCGACAGACTTGCCCTGGGATTGTCAATGGGGCTTTGGAGCTGGAGAGGAGCAGACACGTTGCTGAGGGGGTGCCCAGGGCTCAGCCAAGTTTACATGCCCTCAGGCCAGAGGATAAAGAAGGGAGCTTTGGCCCAGAGTTGCACAAGATAAACCTAGTGGTGCCAAAGGTAGCCTTGACCGGGTCACGCAGACAGGCCTGCTGCCAGGCTGGCAGGGCCCCAGGCTGGGAGCTGGGCCAGCACTCAACTAGTTCCTTGACTAAAACCTGCCTTCTCCAAGATCTCCCTTTAAAATTCAAATTTTGCTTGAGGTATAACTCAGTGGTGTGTGAGCTGGGGCTCAGTCCCCAGCACAGGCCATCCATAGCACCCCCCACAACTCAAAATACAATTTCTTTTATGAAAGGCCAGTCCAGGACATCTTTCATACTTCAGTGTGAATTAATCAATCTTCTACATTTGAGGGGAGAATAAGCAAGACCCAGAATAATATGGAAGTACTGTGTGCTTGTCCTTGGGGGGAACAAAGGACACAGAAAAGAAAAAAGGGGAAGGAGAATAAACTAACATTTATAAAGTTCTTAGTATAAGCCAAGTACTGTCCTACATGGTTTAATCTGCTTATTCTGTGAACTCACCTTGTCTGGCTCCTTCTCTGCCTACTGTTTACAAGAGTGAGCTTCCTTTTCTCTCTCCTTCTCACCTCTGCTCCTCTTCTCTATTGTCTATTAATATTATATTAATATCTAATAATAAATTTAAAATAGATGTAGTAATTGATCTCTATCTGGTGATGAATATAATATCTAAAATTGATATTACTAATAGTAATAGTTATTAATATCTGCTATCTATCTACTTATACTTTCTCCCTTGGAGATTGTCTTTAGTTCCATGGCTTTAAATTGCATCTCTGTGCTCTTATCTTGAGCCTGGCAGTTTCCCTTTGGCTTCAGCCTCAACTGCATATTTAATCTGTCTCTGAAATGTCAAGCTAACATTTCAAACAAAACAGGGTCTTTTTTTTTAATCAGTTTGAATATATTTTTATTTATTTTTTATTTAATTGATTTTATTTTTTTGAATACACAGTGGAATGCATTACAATTCTTATTACACATATAGAGCACAATTTTTCATATCTTTGTATATAAAGTAGGTTGACACCCAATTTGTGTCTTCATATATGTACTTTGGATAATGATGTCCATCACATTCCACCATTCTTGCTAATCCCCTGCCCCCTCCCTTCCCCCCCCCGCCCCCGCCCTATCTAGAGTTCATCTATTCCTCCTATGCTCCCCCTCCCTACCCACTATGAATCAGCCTCCTTATATCAGAGAAAACATTCGGCATTTGTTTTTTTGGGACTGGCTAACTTCACTTAGCATTATCTTTTCCAACTCCATCCATTTACCTGCAGATGCCATGATTTTATTCTCTTTTATTGCTGAGTAAAATTCCATTGTGTATATATGTCACATTTTTTTTTTTATCCATTCATCTATTGAAGAGCATCTAGGTTGGTTCCACAGTTTAGCTATTGTTACTTGTGCTGTTATGAACATTGATGTGGCTGTGTCCCTGCAGTATGCTGTTTTTAAGTCCTTTGGGTATAGTCCGAGGAGAGGGACAGCTGGGTCAAATGGTGGCTCCATTCCCAGATATCCAAGGAATCTCCATACTGCTTTCCATATTGGCTGTACCAATTTGCAGCCCCACCAGCAATGTATGAGGGTGCCTTTTTCCCCACCTTTTCGCCCACACTCATTGTTCTTTGTCTTCATAATAGCTGCCATTCTGACTGGAGTGAGATGATATCTTAGAGTAGTTTTGATTTGCATTTCTATAATTGCTAGAGATGATGAACATTTTTTTCATATATTTGTTGATTGATTGTATATCCTCTTCTGAGAAGTGTCTGATCAGGTCCTTGGCTCATTTGTTGATTGCGTTATTTGTTTTTCCGGTGCTTAGCTTTAACTTTCACCTTTTCTGAGCCAAATCTTCCCCATCTCAGGAGATGACACTACCATTTTTCTAGCAGCTGAGGACGTGGGAGTCAAACTCAATTCCTTCATTTCCCTCCCACCAACCCAATCGATCAGCAAGCCCTGTCACTTCTGCTTGGACATCTCTCCAGAACCCAGCCACCTCTCACCACAGCCTGCTCTACTGCCCTGGCTCCAGCCACCACCAGGGCATTTCCAGAACTTCCTTATGAGCCTCTCTGCTTTCATGTTTGCCTTCTTGTGATCTCTTACCATGCAGCAGATAAAAGGATCTTTCTAAACTATAAGCCAATTCAAGCCACTTTCCTGCTTAAATTCAGCAACTTCTCACTGCCCTTGTGTAGAGCCCAGGTTTCCTCCAAGAGCTGCCTTTGAACCCTTCCCCCATTCACTTCCTCCCTTTCAGCTCCACCAAACTTTTCTCAGCTCTTTGGCATCCAGCCTTGTTCCAGCCTCAGGACCTTTGCATCTCCTGTGCCCATATCCTGGAACGCTCTTGCTCCAAATCTTTTTGTGTGTGGCTCTCATCACTCAGGGCTAAGCTGCAACAACATCCACTCTCAAGAAGGCTTCTCCATACGACTAAAACCGTCTTAGCCTCCAACAAATGCTCTGTCATAAGAACTGATTTCATCCTACTTATATCAATTATTACCTCAGATTTTTGCAATCAATAGATTGATTGTTCTGTCTCTCCCCCCATGTACTAGAATTAAGATCACAGAAAATTCCTTTATCTATTACTTGATAAAAGAAGAAACTCAAATGAATATTTGGTGAATAGATGAATGAAGAATGAGTACGTTTGTGAGTTCTCTGAGATTGGCTTCTTTAGTCCCACTTTACAGATGAAGAAACTGGAGGCCAAGTGACTTTCTCAGGATCAGAGTAGAGTAGATGCCAAGCAGAACAGGGTAGATGCCAATCTGGAATTCAGGCTCTTTTAGTTCCTCTCTGCCACTCGTGTGGAATCCCTCCCTCTGCCCATCCTGTCTGCACAGACTGAACTCGAAGCTCTTGAGCTTTGCTTGTCTAGAGGTTTGGGAGTGTGTGTGGTTATTTTGTTTCCTGTTTATCATTCTGTGTTCCATCCACCCTCCCTGGGCCAGTGGGAAGGTCAGGCCACCCCAACCTGCCTGTATCTCTTGGCTTTGCAGGGGATGATGTTAGGGGTCTGCGGCAACACAGGGAGTGGCAAGAGCAGCCTGCTGTCAGCTATCCTGGGCGAGGTAAGTGACTTGTGGCCTCTTGCATTTCCTCCCACAGGTAGTCCTATAGCTCCCACACCCGAGTGTCCCCAATAAGGCTTATTGCCACTTTCTTCCTGAGCAAGTAGGATTTTTTGGTGAATTGCCCAGTTGTGCATGTGCCGTGGGAGTGAGTTATAAAGCCTCTATCTCCTAAGCAGCACCTCCCACCCTCAGGCAGCGCTGGTGGGGGTGACCGCCACTCAGCTGCCTGGAGACCTCTCTCACCTGCTCTCTGTGATGATACGGGGTGCTCCATGGTTTAGGGTGATAATCATTTCCTGAAGCCAAACTCATACCACTGAGTAGTGGGACTTGACCCTTGTTGGGCAGCATTAGGAGCAACAAGGATAGGACACAGCATTCTTTTTGTTTACTTTTGAGACAGGACCTCACTATGTTGCCCTGGCTAATCATGAGCTCCTGGGCTCAAGCCATCCTCCTGCCTCAGCCTCCAGAGTAGCTGGGATTATAGGTGCAGAGTTGACCCATAACTTATGGGGCAATCTTTTTTTTTAAATGTTTTTATTAGTGCATTATAATCACGCATCACAGTGGAGTTCATTGTGACATACTCACATATACACAAAACACAATTTACTCCAATTCATTCCCTAGTACTTCACCTTTCCCTTCCTGCCTCCCTCCCGCTTTGTGATGGGACAGTCTTATTCCATCAGTGGAATCTAATGTCTGCTGAGCACCTCTGTCTTTGAGATGTAAGCCCCCAAGTCCTTTGCCTGTGGACGTTTTTGAGGTCTCTTTGAAGCCATTAAGACTTATGGCTCCGGCTGGGGATGTGGCTCAAGCGGTAACATGCTCGCCTGGCATGCGCGGGGCGCTGGGTTTGATCCTCAGCACCACATAAAAATAAAATAAAGATGTTGTGTCCATCGAAAACTAAAAAAAAATAAATATTAAAAAATTCTCTCTCTCTCTCTCTCTCTCTCTCTCTCTCTCTCTCTCTCTCTTCTCTCTCTTAAAAAAAAAAAAAGACTTATGGCTCAATATACCCTATCTTCACTTTCCAAAATAACACTCAAATCCCTGCCCCCAAGTCACTTAGGGTCACATTGCACACCTGATAGCAAACAACTTAAAATGCCCACAACACCTGGCAGGCATTTGTGGTCACCTCCATGAGATGCCTCTCACCTCTTCTTCCCACACGGACCCAGCTTCACCCAATCCTGGAGCATCTCTCTCTTCCCACTACTTTCTTTACCTATCATCCCCTTCCCACAACGTCCAGAGAATTAACAGTTTTTCTTCCTTTATTCAGCTCTTCCCTCAGCTCCTTCCTCCAAATGTCCACAAACTCACCTCCTTGGACTGTGGTGCTGTCATCAAATAGCAATTCTCTCCTATACTTCACTCTGACAGCTCCTGGTCTATGTGCTCCTGAAGTTTGCTATGCTCCGTTTGTGATGGCCTTTCCCCAGCTCCCCTGCAACTGGGGAGAACAAAGACTACACTAAAAAAAAAAAAATTAAACCAGGCATAGTAGTGCATGCCTGTGATACCAGTGACTGGGAGGCTGAGGCAGGAGGATTGCAAGTTCAAGGCCAGCTCAGCAACTTAGCAAGACCCTGTCTCAAAAAAAAAAAAAAAGGAAAGAAAGAAAGAAAAAGAAAAAGAAAAAATGATTTTAAGAATATACATACCTGGCTGTATCCTAAAAACTTTTCAGTATTTTCCTAAAATCCTGCTAACAACCTCAGGAGGTGGGTGACTTGCTGTGGCCTGTTTACAGATGATGAGCAGATGTAGGCTGCAGGGAGGGGGTGAGCCAGGTGTACTGAGGCTTGAGCTTTCAAGGACACCTTTCTCCATGGCCTCAAGTTTGCTAGTTTCCTCTGCAAAGGAGTCAATCATCACTTTCCTTCTAATAAAGGAAAGCAGAGATGACATTTAGAAGTTTTCCTCTTATTAACTAAAGCCTAACTCCAAATTAAAAAAAAAAAAAAAAAAAAAACACCACAGGATCAAAATGAGAAAGGAGTAAGGACCGAGGGCCTCCTGGATGGCAGGCATGGGGTATGATGCTCCTTCTTTTTTCTTTTTCCAGTACAGGGGTTGGATCCCAGGCCTCCCCTATGGTAGGCAAGTGCACCACCACTGAGCTGCATCCCTAGCCCTTTTTATTTTATTTTGAGACAGGGAGATGGGGGTCTCACTAAGTTACCAAGGCTGGCCTTGAACTTGCGATCCTCCTGCCTCAGCCTCCCTAGAAGCTGGGATTACAGGCCACTCCATTTGGCCTCTTTTTTTTAATATTCTTTTTTTATTTGTTCTTTTTAGTTATACATGACAGTGGAATGTATTTTGATACACATACATGGAGTATAACTTCCCATTCTTGTGGTTGTATATGATGTGGAGTTACACTGGTCATGTATTCATATATGAACTTAGGAAAGTTATGTCTGATTCATTCTATTGTCTTTCCCATTCCCATCCCCCCTCCATTGCCCCCATTCCCTGACCCCGTCCCAATACAGTGAATCTCCATTTCTCCCTCCCTGTCCTCCATTGTGAATGAGCATCCTCATAACAGATAGAACATTTGGATTTTGGTTTTGGGGGACTAGCTTATTTCAACTTAACATCATAGCCTCCAGTTTCATCCATTTACCAGCAAATGCCATAATTTCATTCTTCTTATGAAGATTGTATAGCTGCATCACTATAGTGTGCTGATTTTATACCTTTGGGTATATGCTGAGGAGTGGGATAACTGGGACAAATGGTGGTTCCATTCCAAGTTTTCTGAGAAATCTCCATACTGCTTTCCAGAGTGATTGCACCAATCTGCAGTCCCACCAGCCATGTATGAGTGGACTTCCCCACCCCATCCTCACCAACCTTTATTGTTACTTGTATTCTTTTTTTTTTTTTTTTTTTTTGGTACCAGGGGTTGAAATCAGGGTCACTCAAATACTGACACATCCCCACATCCCCAGTCCTATATATATATTTGGAGACAGGGTCTCACTGAGTTGCTTAGCGCATTGCTCAGTTGCTGAGGCTGGCTTTGAACTGGAGATCCTTCTGCCTCAGCCTCCTGAGCTGCTGGGATTATAGGAATACAAGTAACAATATCCACTGTGCCCAGCTATTGTTATTTGTTTTTTTGATAATTGCCATCTGACTAGAGTAAGGTGAAATCTCAGTGTAGTTTTAATTTGCATTTCTCTAATTGCTAGTGATGTTGGACATTATTTCATGTATTTGTTGACTTCATATTTCTCCTTCTATGAAGTATCTATTCTGTTCCTTTGCCCATTTATTGATTGGGGTGTGTGTGTGTGTGTGTGTGTGTGTATGTGTGTGTGTGTGTGTGTGTGAATGCTCTATCTGAGGTGCAGGTGGCAAAGATTTTCTCCATTCCGTAGGCTTTCTCGTTACATTCTTGGTTGTTTCCTTTGCTGTGAAGCTTTTTGGTTTGATACAATCTTATCTATTGATTCTTGATTTTATTTCTTGAACTTTTGGAGTCTTCTTGAACAATTTGTTTTCTAAGCCAACATGATGGAGATTTAGTTGGCCTCTTTGTTTTTAAACTGATCATACAAAAAGGCAGGAAGAACACTATAGGAAAGAACCGTAGATCCACCACCTGCATTTGATAGTTGATGGCCTTTGCATTTTATAGAAGTATTTTAAGTTAAGGAGGCTATGACACTTTCTCTACTAATTGTTTCATCAATATGTCCAAAAATAAGGACATTTTTCTATCTAACTACAATAACATTATCCTGCCAAACAATAATAATTCCATAATATACCGGCATGGTCAGAGATAACCTGGGTCATTCGATCTCCACATGAAGACTGCGGAGGCACTGGTTGCTGGGAAATAAGGGACCTGAGATATAAGAGGAAAAAACACTTCCATGCAGACCTTGCATTCAAAGTGGGATGGCCCAGTGTGGCTCCGAGTGCTCCCACATGTTCCCGTGGTCCTTCCCTCAGATTTCCTGGTGGGCCCGGCAGGGCCACGTTAAAAGCCCTTTTTATATCAGAAGGTCTCCAGATTCCAGAGGGCCCCTGGGGCTGCAAGCCAGGCAGGGTCCACTCCCTGTCCCTCCTTGGTCCTGAGTCTGGACTTACTCTGCTGCAGATGCATTTGCTCGAAGGCACAGTGGGGGTGTGCGGAAGCCTGGCCTATGTCCCCCAGCAGGCCTGGATCCTGGGGGGCAGCATCAGGGAGAACATCCTTATGGGAGGCCAGTATGACAAGGCCAGGTAAGCTTCTGGAAGGGGATGGGTAGCTGGTCTGAGGAGGGGCCTCCTGCTGATCATGGAGGTTTGCCAACTGCCAACCCTTGTACGCATCATGTGTGAGCATCACTGTATTTCCTGCTCAGTTTGAAAGAGATGTCATGATCATGTCCATGTTCCAGAGGAGCCAGCTGAGGCCTCAAGAGAGTCAATAGTTCATTCCAAGTCACACAGGGGATAGGATAGGATAGAGCCAGGACCTGAACCCATTCTATTACTACTCTGTTTTGGCTCAAAATGGTCAGTACACCTTGTTGCTCCAGAAGCATTACCATTCTTTTGCGTTAATTAAACCCTTGGCCTTCTGTCGAAAAAGGAAAACAATGGGGATAATGAGATTATGCAATGAAGAGGAAATGAGTTCAGATTCAGGGCCAGCTCCCATCAGTATCCCCTTTGAGGTCTCTCCCTCCCTCAGAACCCTGAGGTTGACGCTGGAGACAGGTACTAGGGATTTTAGAGTGACACCTCGTCAATGGAGGGTCCAGGAAAATTGCCCTGAATGCTATAGCTATGCTTCCAACTCCAGGAGACACTGATCTCCTTTGACTGACACTGATCTCCTTTGACTATTTGCTTGGTTTGCCTTCTGTCCCTGGTAACACCAGTGAGACATGTACTTGTAGGTGTCTGAACTAGCCACCTCCATCTGACACCTCATATCTCAACCATAACAGGCACTTCCACATCATGTGCTATACCAACTCATGCTCACCCTGTTTGCTCAGCCCCCAGCTCCCTAGTTTCTCTTTTCCAGTTGCTCTGTCAGTTTAGTGGATCACCCAAACTTGGTCACTCACCCTGGATAAGTCTATCTCCTAAATATCTTTTGCATTTCTCTCTTTTCCATCTCTTCTGCCAGTGCCAGTCTGTGATCTCTTGTTGGAATACTTCCCACTTCCCCTGCCCCAAGGCCTCTGTCTCTAGTCCCCCTCTTTGTTCCACCCTCCATTCTGTCCTCCAGGCAATCGTATTACAACACAGCTCTCATCTTGCTCTGCTTTAAGACTAATACAACTCATAGAGCAGTTTTGAAATGTCTGACCAAAAAAATTAAAATGCACCAAGTGTTTGACTCAGCAAATCTATTGCTAGGTATTTAATGAGTGGATATTTTTACCCGTGAACACAAAGACCCATACAAAAGAAGGTTTACACTGCTTTGTTCATAGGAGCAAAAGAACTAGAAACCATCCCAAATTCCATTACTAGAGAATGGCTAAATAATTCATAGTGTAGTCTTATATTGGTGCCATTAAAACAATATAAATCTGTATATCCAGATGAATATATCATTTCTGAATAAATACTGCTTCTGAGGAACACAACTAAAAGGAGACTTGATTTTTATTGTATTTTTCTGCTAATGCATACACTTGTCAAATATTCTGTTCAAATATTTGACAAGTGTATGCATTAGTTTAAAATAAATTTTGAAAAAAAGGAAAGAAATGAAAAAGTCCTCCAAGATCAAGTCCAAATTTCTTAGCTTGGAATTCAAGACCTTTCCCTTTAAAACTTCAGGTGGTCTGGTCACTTATATGTTCAGCTACCTGTCCTTGGCAGGTACCTCCAGGTGCTCCACTGCTGCTCTCTGAACCAGGACCTGGAAACGCTGCCCTTTGGAGACATGACCGAGGTGAGCAGGAGGTGAGCAGGAGGCGAGCATCCCCAGCTCTCTGGTAAGGTTGGTGCTCTCTCCTCCAGGCTGCCTCCTTGGGCAGGTAGAGGAGTGACCCAACTTTCCCTTTCCAAAATAACCCAAGCTTTGCCGCCGTCAGCCCCTGCTTCAAGGTCAAGAACAAAGCCTCCCCCCTGGGGGAAGATGGGGCTCATTTTACTGGAAACCAAAGAGCCCACCCTGCCCCATAGAGGTGGAGAGCTGCTCTCAAGCTCCTCTTTCTGGAAAAAGAACAAAGAACCTGCAAAGATGCGAAGCCACCAGCTTCCCAAGCCTCCTGTCTCCACCCCAATCCATCAGCACTTCCTCGGCCCGTGGGAACATCAGCCATGGCTCCTCAGAGGCGATCTAATTTCTGACTAACATTTTTCTGGTATTTCACTATTTACAGCTACTTTTTAAAATCCATGTAAGACTCCTCCCCTCATGAGAACAGAGGCTTTGTTATCCTGATTTTACTGTCATCTAGGAAGAGCTTGCTCTATTAAGCTCTTGCTATATGCAAAGTGTTATTCTAGCAATTTGCAGTGTCTTGGGTGAGCCTCACAGGAGCCCTTGGAGGGGTCCTTTTAAAAAAAATTGTTCTAATTAGTAACAAAGTAGAATTCATTTTTGGCACATCATATATAAATGGAGTATAACTTCTCATTCTTTTGGTTGTACATGATGTAGAGTTATATAGGTCATGTGGTCCTATATACCCATAGAGTAATAATGTCTGATTCATGCTACTATCCTACCTACCCTCATACTCCCTCTCCTCCTTTCACTCCCCTCTGTCTAATCCTAAGTACCTCTATTCTATCCTAGCTACCCCCCTTCCATTGTGAATTGGCATCCGCATATCAGAAAAATCATTTGGCCTTTGGTTCTTTGGGATTGGCTTATTTTGCCTAGCATAATATTCTCCAGCTTTGTCCACTTATTGGAAAATGCCATAATTTCATTTTTAAGGCTTAGTAATATTCCATTGTGTGTGTGTGTGTGTGTGTATATATGTATGTGTGTGTATATATATATATATATATATATATATATATATATATATATATATATACCACTTTTTTTTATCCATGAATTTGTTGAAGGGCACCTAGGTTGGTTCCATAGTTTAGCTATTGTGAATTGAGCTGTTATAAACATTGATGTGGCTGCGTCACTGTAGTCTGCGTATTTAAAGTCTTTGGGGTATAAACCGAGGAGTGGGATAGTTGGGTCAAATGGTGGTTCCATTCCAAGTTTTCTGAGGAATCTCCCTACTGCTTTCCAGAGTGGTTGAGAGCAGTAGTTTTGTTATTCTTCTTTAAAAGATGGGACTATAAATCCTTGTACATAGAGAGCTTAATTCTCATTTTAAGGTTGTTCTTTCTATAGGAAGAACAGGCCTTATATGTAAAATGGCTTAAATAAGACGACTGCGCTTATTGGATTACTTTGAAGTTTAAATAAATTAATTCATACAAACTACTTTGAATAGTGTTGGGCAGAGAATAGGTGTTAACTGTCACTCTAAGAGCACAGGAATAGCTATTTAATAAGGATTTGTTGAATAAATGGGGAACTTGGCCTCAGTAAGGTGAAATTGCTTGTCCAGGGTCACAGGGTGGTGACCTGGTTACAGAGCAGTGACAAGAGGTTGCCCTCCCACTCTTTGAACTTTGCTTCTCTATACGGAGTTCATGATAGACAGGGGCTAGAATGCAGTCTCAGACATAGCTCTCAGGGCCTGATGGGCTAACTGGCGGCTGCCTGCAGTGTTAATCTACAAGGGGACTCAAACATGCTGCCCAGCGACTCAGTTTCCACCCTGAATTCCTAACACAGCAGGTGCATGGGAGGTGACCCTTCCCATGACTACAACAGCAAAGCCCCAAGCTACTATAGCTGTCAGGGTTGCAAACAGTGCAGATGTTCTCGGATGACACCCCTAACCCAGGCTGACGGTCCCACAAAGAGCCAGGTGCAGTCAATAGAAGTTCAAAACTTGAAGGAGTTGTGAGAAGGTACTGTTTCTTGGGAATGAGTGATTTATTTTTCTATCTAAATTTTTAGTAGTTTAATATGCCTCCTGAGAAGTTGACAGGTTTAGAAAAATTGTATCCAATTAGGAGATGGGCACAATTCTGAAAATCATCAGGTACCCTGGAATGTGGGTACGTCTTGGTCTGTACTGAGGGGATTCCATCTGCCACCCCTACCCACCCATTTGAGCACAACTGATTGTCTTTGCCCTCTAAACATGGTTCCTTTTGCTGCCTGTCTGCAGATTGGGGAGAGGGGTCTCAACCTCTCAGGGGGACAGAAGCAGAGGATCAGCCTGGCCCGTGCTGTCTATGCCAACCATCAACTCTACCTACTGGATGACCCCTTGTCTGCGGTGGATGCCCGTGTGGGGAAGTGCATCTTTGAAGAGTGCATTCGGAAGACACTCAGGGGGAAGACTGTCATACTGGTCACCCACCAGTTGCAGGTGACCACCCCTCCAGGGCTCTGGCCATGATTGATGAATAATGAAGATCCTCAGGATCAACCATTTCAGAGTACATAATAACAACCTCATAGTAATTGTCCCTTCATCTCAGATTAGACTCCTCCAAATTTGGTATCTTAATCCATTTTGTGTGCTATAACAAAAAAAAAAAAAAACTGAGGTTGGATAATTTATAAAGAAAAGAGGTTTATTTTCATTCATTATTCTGGTGGTAGCATCTGCCTTACTATTTATTTATTTTTTTGCTATGGAATATTTAGGACCAAAAAAGGTTTAGAAAATAATTAATGAAAACCTATGTATCTACCACCCAGAGTAAGCAATTAAACATTGATTATCCTCCTACATTGCACACTCTCTCCTCCCTCTTGCTAAAACGTCTTACTTCATTGCTTATGGTCTTCATGCTTTTACAATACATATAGGAATCTATACGTATTCCATATATATGTGTGTGTATTTTTAATATATCTGGTACTGGGATTGAAGACAACATTGCTTTGCCACTGAGCTACATCCCCAGCCCTTTTTACTTTTTTATTTTGAGACAGGGTCTCCTTAAGCTGCTTAGGGCCTCACTAAGTTGCTGGAACTTGAGATCTCCCTGCCTCAGCCTCCCAAGTCACTGGGGTTACAGGTGTGAGTCACTGGCACCTTTTTGTATATTTTAAATGTTATATTATTGATATTTTACTTTCTGTGTCCTTCAATATTTTTTTTCACTTAACTTTTTGTTTTTGAGATCTCCCATGTTGATAATGGGTAACTTTATTGAATTCTCACTGGTATAGTGTTCCAGTATTTGAACATATTAGAATTCATTTCTCCCACATGAACTTTTGTTTCCCATTTTCACCTTTACCAATATATATATACACAACTGTCCTTGCAAATAGGTTTGAGAAGTTTTTATTTTAGGATAGAGTTTTAGGAATCAGTTGTTCATAATTCTTCAAAAATCTTAAGGGCTGGGGGTATCGTAGCATGTGGGAGCCCCTGGAATTGGTCCCCAGTTTCCCCTAAGGGAAACCACCTTGCACATTACTAGGTATTTTTAAATAGCCTCCAAAGTATCTGTGCCAACTTACCATCTCCCCAGCACTTTATGAGAATTCTCCTTACTTTGAAGTTTTAGTTAGCTTTTTCACTGCTAGGACCAGACCAGAACAATTATAGAGGAGGAAAAGTTTATTCGAGAGCTCACGGTTTCAGAGGTCTTAGTCCATAGAAGGGCAGCTCCATTCCTCAGGGCTGGAAGTGAGGTGACCATCATGGTGGAAGATGTGTAGTGGAGGGAAGCTGCTCACATCATGGTGACCAAGAAGCAGGGAGAGAGAATCTACTTTCTAGATACAAATGTATACACTAAAGCCACACCCTAATTCCCACCTCCTCCGGCCACACCCCACCACTTCAGTTACCACTCAGTTAATCCCTTTCAAAGGATTAATTCACTGATTGGGTTAAGACTCCCATCATTTCTCCTCTGAACCATCTTGCATTGTCTCACCTATGAGCTTTTGGAGGACAACTCACATCCAAACCATACCACTTGGATTGTCACCAATACATGGGGGTTGTCTGACTTATGAGTTTTTGCCAATCTGGTGGTACAAACTAATATTTATTATCATTTAAATTTACATTTTCCCCAATGAATAAGGAAGTTGAACACCCTCACATATACTTACTGAAGACCTTATTGCTTTTGATTGCCCAGTACTTAGAGTTTTGCGACCAGATCATTTTGCTGGAAGATGGGAAGATCTGTGAAAATGGAACTCACAGAGAGTTAATGCAGAAAGGGGGGCGGTATGCCCAGCTGGTGCAGAAGATGCGGGAGGACACCTTGCAGGTGATTTCCGCCCCACCCAGCTCTGGCTCCCAGGGAAGGGCAGAGCACCCTTCCTTCACCAGGCGCCTGTACTCTCTTCCCAGGACACACTGCAGGAGGCAGCAGAGACTACAGAGAACCCACAGGAAGCAGGTCAGGCTCTGGCTACCAGCAAGGAAGAGCCCCTCAAGGAGAATGCTGGTAAGGATGAGGGGAAATCTCGAGGATGTCTCCATTCCGGGTTCCTCTGAGGTCCTGGAAGAAATGCCAGGTTCATGTCTTCCTGGGCCACTTCCCTCACTATGCTAGATCCTAAATGTTCTCACACACGGGTTACAGCTTGGAGTCGTTGAGGACCAGGATAAGGGTGGTGGTGATCAGGAGGCCTAAAGCATCCCATCCAGGAAGTGACTGCTGTGGAGCCCGCTGCTTGTGTAGAGCTGAGGCAGGATGGGAGGGGCTTTGCAAGACATCTGGAGGATCATTCCTAAGATGATATACAATCAATCACCAAATATATGAAAAAATGATCAACATATATAGCAATTAGAGAAATGCAAATCAAAACTACTCTAAGATTTCATCTCACTCCAGTCAGAATGGCAGCTATTATGAAGACAAACAACAATAAGTGTTGGCGAGGATGTGGGGAAAAAGTCACACTATACACTGATGGTGGGACTGCAAATTGGTATAGCCAATATGGAAAGCAGTATGGAGATTTCTTGGAAAATTGGAATGGAACCACCATTTGACCCAGCTATCTCTCTCTTCAGTCTATACCCAAAGGACTTAAAAACAACATACGACAGGGACACAGCCACATCAATGTTTATAGCAGCACAATTCACAATAGCTAAACTGTGGAACCAACCTAGATGCCCTTCAGTAGATGAATGGATTAAAAAACATGGCATATATACACAATGGAATATTACTCAGCAATAAAAGAGAATAAAATCATGGCATTTGCAGGTAAATGGATGGCGTTGGAGAAGATAATGCTAAGTGAAGTTAGCCAATCCCAAAAAACAAATGCTGAATGTTTTCTCTGATATAAGGAGGCTGATTCATAGTGGGAGAGGGAGAGGGAGTGTGGGAGGAATAGATGAACTCTAGATAGGGCAGAGGAGTGGGAGGGGAAGGGAGGGGACATGGGGTTAGAAATGATGGTGGAATGTGATGGACATGATTATCCAAAGTGCATGTGTGAAGACACAAATCTGTGTGAATATACTTTGTATACAACCAGAGATATGAAAAACTGTGCTCTATATGTGTAATAAGAATTGTAATGCATTCCACTGTCTTATATAAATAAAAAAATTAATAAAAAAAGAGAATAAATGCTGTGAGCAAAGGTGTTGGAAATCAGCGTCTTTTCTGAGGCAGGGTAGCACAAGGGAAAGATTTTTCCTTCAAGAAAAAATGGTTCTTAACTTACTAGAACAGATAAAAGAAAAAGAAAATTCATTCTTGAATTGAAACCCAGTTCTGCTGCTTACAAAGCTGTGGGATCCCAGCCAAGCGGCACAAGCTCTGTGAACCCTCAGTGGCAAAAGTGGAGATAATAGTACAGACTTTGCAGGGTTATAGTAGAGATTAGATGAGGTCAGACCTAGGGAAGTTCCCGGCACAGTGCATGGCCCATCCTAGTTTCCTGTCACCAACAGTCTTCCGCTGCCAGGGTCAGAAACAGATTTGGGCTAATATAAACAGAAAGATAATGTCTTGGCAGGACAGGGTGTGGACCATAGAATAAAGGGAAAAGGAGAAGAATTAGGAATCAGCATCTTTGGGGTGCTCCAAGCAGCAGTAACAAGTGCAGAGTCTTTTTGGTAAAAACCCATTGAAAGATTTTCTACCCTACTCTAGTTTTTTCTCAGGATTTCAATTTTAGAAAGGGAGTCTCTTCCCAGGAAATATTGGGGTTCTGTTTTAGTAGAAGGGAGCATGTCAGGCAGACACAACAGATATTCATGGCTGTGCAGGTGGTTGCTGTTATTATCAGAGGTACCTACTAGTATTTCTTTCTTTCTTAGAGAGAGAGAGAGAGAGAGAATTTTAAAAAATATTTATTTATTTTTTAGTTTTCGGTGGACACAACATCTTTATTTTATTTGTATGTGGTGCTGAGGATCCAACCCAGCGCCTTGCGCATGTCAGGCGAGCGCGCTACCACTTGAGCCACACCTCCAGCCCACCTACTGGTGTTTCTAGGCACTGATCTGTAGCCCATGCTCAGGCCAATGGTCTGCCTGGAGTGGTGTCGCGACTGTTTTTTGAAAACTTGTCTCAAATATGTATTGCTGCAGAGCATCCTAGCAACCATCCAGGCCTGCTATTTTTGAGATGGAAAAACAGGTTAAGTGATCTGTCTGAGGTTTCACAGTGACATGGTGACCATTCTGGAATCCAGACTTTCTGGTCCCACGTCACTGCTTGCTTCATTTGCTCCTTCTGCCTCTCTCAACCCATTAAGCACATGGGAATGGTGGACCCTCCACGGGTTTTGTTTTGTTTTGTACTGGGGATTGAACTCAGGGGCACTTGACCACTAAGCCATATCCCCAGCCCTTTTTTGTACATTTTTTAGAGACAGGGTCTCATTGAATCGCCTAGCACCTTGCTCAGTTGCTGCTGGCTTTGAACTTGAGATCCTCCTGTCTCAGCCTCCTGAGCTGCTGGGATTACAGGTGTGCGCCATCATGCTTGGCCCCTCCAGAATTGTTTGAATGGCCAGGGAGGGACCCTCTATCCAGACTCTGGAGTTCAAATCGATGATTACCGTCAGTTATGTTTTCCATGGAAAACCTGCTGCTCAGGGACAGACCTAGGTAAATCCCAGCTCCACACTCACCCTCCCTGGAAGGTGAGGAAGCAGAAGGCTTTGGCAGGACACCCTCTTGGCCCCGGAAGGGGAGCAGCTGATTGGGAGGCATTTCATTTTCTTTTTTTTTTTCTTATCCTGACCCAGTGCCAGAAGAGCAGCTCACAAAGAAGGAGGAGATGGAAGAAGGTTCCCTGAGTTGGAGTGTCTACCTCCAGTACATCAGAGCAGCTGGAGGTATGGTCTATCAGCATCCACCCCAGGCCTGGGGCTCTTGTCCTGATCAGCACCTCCCCTGAAGCCAGGTCAGACTGGAACCTGTGAGGTCCTAGGAGGTGGAGAGGCACAGAGGGGTCATGCCATTCGTGGAATCTGACTTGCACAAATCTGACCATTCTCAGTTGTAGTAACTCTGGCATGAGTCAATGTTGGCAATGATGTTTTCGCATCTGCTAATTATTTCAGTATACTTGTTATTTCAGTGTTTTCTAAACTTTGGGTCCCGACTCACTAGCGGGTTGTGAAATCAACTGAATGGATCGTGAGCAGAGCTGAAAGAAAAAAACAGGACAGAAAAGACCAGCAAGCACTGCACGTAGGGACACTGGCAGAACTTTTATTTTGCTGTATATTAGGTGTGATTTAAAATGGATTCCTTAAGGCAAGAAGGTGGCAATTAGAATTTTCAAATTTACTGTTTTATTAAATGATATATGTTATCATGCACATTTATTGTACGTTGCTGGGAACACAAAACCTAGTATATGGTACCCTCCTTTTTGAGTAATTTAAGAGTTTTTTTTTTTTTAAGTTCTTTTGACTCCTTGCAACTTTTTGCTGTTTGGTGACTTTAGAGCCTAGCTTTGTGTAAAATGCATCTCTTCTCCACCTGTGGGTGAGGAGTAGGGGGTGGGAAGAGGTGGGCTGTGCACAGGTCACCCCTTCCTACCCCTTCCACCATGGATTGCATCCTTGCCAGGTGTAACATGTGGCTTGCCCAGAGCAGGGGAATAGCAAATCCTGGTGAAACGGATGAGTAAATTGAGAAGTTGATTGGTCTGAATTTACAAAGTACCTACTATGTGCCAGGCCAAGCTCTGAGGGAGGGGATTGAAAGTCATCTATGAATCAACCCTGAAATCTCTCTAGAGATAAAGAACTTGCATCCTCCAGATAGTGAGAGGGATCTTTGTGGCCAGGAATAGTCTCAGGTCTCATCAAAGAATAGGCAGACTTGGAAGAAATGTAGAATTTGGGAAAGACACATGGGCACGGGACATAGACTGGGTAGATGGGTGGAGTGCTAGGGCAAGAGGCAGATACCAAAGGAGGGAATGCACCCAGGTCTCCCGTCCTTGACTTTTTGAATCCCAGATCTTCCACTTACCAGCTCTCTGACTCTGGGAAATGTTTTTCCTCTCTCTGAGATTCAGGTTCCTCATTGTCATAGTCTGTCTGTGCTATTGTAACAACATGCCTGAGACTGGGTAATTTATAAAAAATGGAAATTTATTTCTCACAGTTCTAGAGGTGGGAAGTCCAAGATCAAGGAACTGCCCAGTTCAGTGTCTGGTGAGGGTCTGATGTTTGCTTCCAAGATGGTAGCTTGAATGCTGCGCCCTCTGTCCTCCAGAGGAGGCATTTGGAAAATGGATGAGTCAGGGCTCAAAATCTCTTTTGTAAAGGCACTATTCTCACTCACTAGGGTGGGACCCTCATGACCTAACACCTCCCAAAGCCCCACCTTCTAATACCATCACCTTGGTGGTTTGGTTTCAACATAGGAATTTGGGAGGAATGCATACATTCAAACCATAGCACCCATGTAAATGAGAATAGAAATCCAAAACTCAGAAATGGCACACAGGACATAATAGTTCATAGTACACTTTAATGTATAAAAGGTGACTGTTAAGGTTCTTTCTAAAAGTGAGCCCTAAGAATCTGCATAAGGTGGAGCTAACTTCTTTAGAATACTGCTGCTGTGCCAGGCACTGGGCTGGGTGCCTGACACACATCATCTCATTTCATCTTCGGTTTGTCCCTGAGTCTGTTTGAATGTCACCATTTAAAAGGCAAGGAAATAGACTATCACTGATATTTGATGCCTTCTCCAGGGTCACCCAACTTGGAAGTCAGAATTTAATCCAGGAGTTGCACCGAGGGCTCTCCAACTTTAGAGCCCAGTTCTTCCCAGTCCTCCAGGGTGTCCAAGGTGGATGGGGGTCCAGGAGATCAAATGGTTCAGGGCTTAGCAGCTCTGATACTAATTGCTTGGCATCTTCTCATGGCACCACCTGTGCACCCCCTCCGTCTTCCCCCCAGGTTGCCTGTCTGTCACAGTTTTCCTTCTTATGGTGGTGACAGTCTTCCTCACAATCTTCAACCTCTGGTGGCTGAGCTATTGGTTGGCACAGGGCTCAGGGGTGAGTATCATGACGTGGGTTTATGTGAGTAGGTGGCTTCTTGCTCCCTTAGATCCCCTTGAGGGCTAGAGCACAGCTAGGGACCCATGGGGCAAGCCCAGAGCTGAGTTGACAAGTGTGTTCCAGGAAGAATAGTCTGGGAGCTGGGATCCTGCACTGGCCTTCTGGCTTTGTAGAATGGGTCATCACCATGCAGTCTTTTGGGGACAAACCCAAGAGATTTCTGTTCCCAAACAGTCCCCAGGAATCCGTGCATGTCTCCTTCATGGGTTTCTCCTTTGGTTTGAATTTTGCCTCCTTACTGTGCTTTATTTAAAGTACTCCCCTGCACTCTGGGGCACTGGGGGATGGGAGCCACCATGAGGCAGAATTAAAGTGGGTGAGTTTTAGACACCTGAAAGCCAGTGGCAAAAGTCCACATCCCATGCACCTGCCCAGTTGCCACCACAGTATGATGGCTTCTCCTTTTCCACCTTTCAGATTTCCTGTGAGTGCATCTCCTTAGTAGAGTCTAACTTGAAACCATGCTGGCAAGGAGCCTTGGAAGTCATGTGTCCATCTTGTCTTTGCATTGCAGTGGAGAATGTAGAAGGGGTGGCTGTTGTGGTCCAGGGGATGGACATTGAGGACCTAATCCAGGGCAGGGCAGGAGGAAGGAAAAGGAGAACAGCTAAAGCATGGAGCAGGGAGGTTTGAACACGTGGTTTTACCTACTTGCCATATAGTTTTATGTAGCCCCTTGGAGAAGGACATTCTCTTCTTGAATTTCACCCTGGACCCCTGTTCTTTCTTGAAGACCAATTGCAGCCAAGAGAGCAACAGGACCACTGCAGACCCAGGAGACATACTGGACAATCCTCAGCTGCCCTTTTACCAACTGGTGTACGGCCTCAGCACCCTGTGCCTAATCTGTACAGGGATCTGCTCCTCAGGGGCTTTCACCAAGGTCACCAGAAAAGCATCTACAGTCTTGCACGACAAGCTCCTTGACAAGGTATAGATTTGGGTGCTAGGTATGCCAAGGCTGAACGCTGACCTTACCTAACTTGGTTTTTGATTTATAGAGAAATGGAGTGGAAAGCAAAGAGCATTTCCATATCCCCCCGCCCCACTCCATTCCCCCAGTTTCTCTTAGTCTTAATGTCTTGCATTACTGTGGAACATTTAAAATGAATGAGTCAATTGATACCTTGCTAATATTAACTAAAGTCAACAGTTTGCATTTGGGTTCACTATTTGTATTGCACATTTTATGGGTTTTAACAAATGTATAATGACATGTATCCACCATTTTAAAATCATAAAAAAGAGTTTCCCTGCCCTAAAAATACCCCAAATCCCTGATTGCTTTTTCTGTCTCCATAGTTCTGCCTTTTCCCAGAATGTCATAGTTATAAGGGAGTGTAACTGGTTCACTAGGTGGATAGGGATTGAGGAAGGTGCCTCAGAGCTCTCCTGCTGCTGGAAGAATGAGTTAAGAGTTCAGTGTCCCTTGGTGGAGGGTTAAGGGACACACCAATGCTCGCCTCTGTTGGCTGAGCCCTGTCATGTATAGAGTTGCTGATAATTTCCCCAAGTGCCTGTTGTAGTGGGTATGGTCATCCTCATTTTACCTGTGAGATAACTGGAATTCCATGTGCATTATGGTTAGAATGTGCATTAAGTGTTATGCATGTTAGATACACATAAGGCATCACATGTTGGAATTCCTTGTGGTAAAACACAACACCTCCTAGAAATGTCACCCCCCTCCCCTCATCAGATATCACTACTGATAGACACTGTTACAGGCTTGCAGTGGTGAATGAACAATGTGGTCAGGGTTTGGGCTGTGATGGGCTTGTTGTCCAATGGGGGAAACAGGGAAGAAAATGGGCCACTGTATTGTAATGTGCAAGTTTACCATGGGATGGAGCACACAGTGTCCTAAGAACATGGGAGGCACATAACCTTGCCTTGGGTGTGGGGGAAGGAAGTCCAAGAAGGCTTCTTGGAGGATGCAGTCACTCCTTGAAGGATGAGTTGGGATTTAGCCAGCTCAAGATTAGGAGGCTGGAGATGGACAAAAGCAGAGCATTTCTGGGGAAGTGAATAGAGTGCAGAAGGCTGGAGCTCAGAGGTGTGAGCTAGGCACTCTGATAGGGGTGCGTGGAAGGGAAGGAAGAGACCCGTCATTCCTGGTAGATTGAATGCAAGTTGTGTTGCTGTTGAGTGTTTCAGTCTTGAGAGGATGAGGCAAGAACTTTCCCTCCTTCTCAGATAAGGTGACTACCTTGCAGGTAAGTGCAGTGCTATCTGAGGCCTACCATTTACCATCCAGGCAGCGGTACAGCACTTGGCCCCTTGGTTTCTACAAGCTGCCTGCTCCAAGATTCTAGAAATATCCAGAGGCTAGTCCTGCAAGTGATATTTTATACCTTAATTTTAAGAAATATCCAAGTTTCTTTCCATGAGAAAGTGTTTAATATTTTGAATATTTCTCTTTTTCTAGTTCTTTCATGGCTTTATTGATTTTAAATTTGACTTTGTAGTTTTAAATCATGAGTGAAGGATAAAATCTCTGAAAAACTCAGCTCAATGGGAAGAAGAACAACTAAACTAAACCCAATCAACCAACAAAAACATTCCTGCTTAGTTTTATTTTAGGAAGCAACCAAAAACCCTCTTCCCTGTGTCTCCAGCATTTGCCCCTAATCCTCAATGATCCTGGGCTCAGAAAGACGGTTTGCACACTCCCAGCAGCACTGAGGTCTGTCCCAGTGCCCCCTGCTCCATAGCACTCAGACTTCCCCTTGGGTGCTGGGAGTCCTTGAGGGAATGACCCTTTTGCCCTCTGATTTCTTGAAGTGATTGTAATAATTCTGATTGCTTTAGCTCAAGTAATTAACAAAAGATTCTGGAAATAAAACTAAAGGCATTTTGGAGACAGAAAAAGTAAAGATGGTAATCTGCTCCCCTGAGCCTCTTAGAAAGCAAACACTAACAAGAACTATCCAGGCATTTGCCATGACAGCTGCTGCAGGGGCACTTGGTGGCTCTGTTAGTTACTATCCCTGAATAGTCACAATGTTCCTTCTTCTCCTACCTTTAATTTTGGCCTTAATAGATCCTGTTAGTTTTTATCAATTTCTATTTCTTGCATTGTGGCTTTTGAGAAATCCATAGGGCAGTGAAAGTGGTCTGTCCGTCAGCACCACGGGCCTTTCTTTAAGAAGTGCCTAGAGCTGGCTGTGCTGAGGGTGGGGGAAGACTTAAAGAGGCCTGTCCAGGTCATGGCTTTGACATTAATATCTGGGTGACCTTCAGCAAGTCACAAAGCCACTGCCCCTCCTCTGAGCTTCATTGTTCTTTTTTCCATCTGTTAAGCAAGGACACTGAAATAGATGCTTATTAGAGTGCTTTCAGTTTGAAATGTTCTTTGATTTCCAAAGGACTCATGTCCACTGGCTTTCAGAGATCAAGTTGGGTTCCACCTTCAAGATGGGGCAATCATGGTGAAATACAACCCAAGAGTCCTAGTCTTGTGAAATTTAAGTGGAATTGCTGCTATTTGCCTTTAGCCATCCTGAGTGACAGTCATCCATCCCTTCTATAGAAAATGTTAGGAGCTTCATATAGTAAATTTTTTTGTACATGCACTTCAATTTCACTGCAAGACCTGCATAGAATACCTAAACACAGAAGAGACCATTCATGCAAGAAATCTAATGCATACACTTCAAATTTATCACACTGTCATTACATCTAGGGCCTTCTGCAATTACAAGGTGATGGTTTTGGAAAGTATAGCCCCCAGTATCAACACCTAGAAAGCAGTCACCACTTCTAATCAACTTCATTTTCCTTAATCAACTCTGCTGTTTTGCTGCTGCTTGGCAAAACTGGTAAAGACCAAATTGTAATCATTGAACATAGCACTCTGGCAATCAAGACGTTTAAAACCCTCAATCTTCTGGGGTGAAGAAAGCACTGTGCGACAGTTAGAACTCTGATTAACAAACAAGGTGGTCACAAATTTTCCTGGCTTGATGACTTCCACAACTTTGCTGCTCAGGTGATCCTGGGCTCAGAAACAAACTTGGAAACTTAAGTTTGTTTCCAAGCTAACATAAGAAAATTCTGGTTCTTGAGTGATGTGAATAGTCCAGTAAGTTCCATCTGATTTCATTCCATTCAATGAACATCATCCACAAGGATTGAACAGGATGGCATCAGTGACAGATTCCACTCGCACGAGTGACATCCTTTGCAGTAACACTATCTCTCACGTAGAACTGGTCCATAACTGCTGGATCAAGCTCACTCATCAAAATTTCCAGGGTTTAATCGGGTTGACTTATTACCCAACTCTCTGGGAAATCCAGAAGCTACAAGTACCAACAGTCAGACTGTACAACATTTGTGAAAACAATTCAATTTGGTTTATGCACAGCGTACTATTTCTGCAGGAATTATCCAAAATTCCCCACTGACAAGGCTTTCATCCTCATTAGGTGTTAGCCTCAGCCTAACCATCTGGGACTGTACTATTAAATTGCTGCTAGAATTTTACATCCAGTTACCTTTACTTTCTAGAACATAGTTTCTACTAATGTTATTGAAACCAGTTTCTACTTCACACAGATGTGTTTTTGCAACAGCGATTAAATTTGTCTTTCACAAGACAAGTCCTTAAGAAAATGATTCCCATTACTCATTTTGTGTATTACTGTTTTAATAATTGTTTCTGCATTTGTAGTCCTTTGATTTCTTCCCTCAACCTGGTGTCTTCCCCTCCAGCCCCACAAATGAAGCAATAAACTTACACTGTGGGTTTGTATACTAATATTATACCCCAGATGGGCAAAGAGGGAAAGTCTTTGGGCTTAATTTTCTTTTAAGGGCATATTAATCTGGCCCCTTTTTTTATTGGCATGGGCGCTTTTGGAAGATAAATGACAAAATTAAATGTCTCCCACAAAAGAATTTTAAGTATCCAGTGTTGATTAGCAGGGATTGAGATTAGGGTATACTGACTGAACTCTACACTGCCTTCTCTGCTGTGCTCTGTAATAAATGAGATTAACTTCTAATGGAGTACTGTGCTTTTACTAACTTGCTAAGTAGTGGTATTAAAGGATTTTTATCACTAAGTAGTTAAGTAGGGAGATTTATCCTATAGCTTGTACTGGATTCATTCAGTCCTGTCAGCTTGGATCATCCACCTTAACTTTTACTTTCAGTAGCCATTGCCACTAATTTCCTTTCATAGTAATATTGTAAACTTTGGTTTAAAGCAGAATCAGTGGTTTTTCCATCTTAAGACTTACAAGTTCTGTGATTAAGTGACACATGTGTGTATTCTGACTTCATCTGTTTCTCTATCATCTCCTTCTGTGACATGCAGAGGATCAAATGTATGACTGCCAGGTTATTCACATATTACCATGTAGCAGAATATATGGGTGGATTTTAAAAAATTAAAATTCTAAAAATATCCAGTGGGAAATGACTAGTAATATAGGCTTTTCAAGAGTTGGGATCTTTTAGTTATAGTTTTAGCAAAAACTGCAGTATTGAAGCAACTGAGAGAAGAGCAAAATTGACTAAATTTTGTATTTCTTGAACTCACAATATTTTCTTGATAATTTCTGGATTGATGCAGTGATGCTTTGTTCCTTCTGTAATTATAAAGGAAACACATTTTTCAGTGTTTTTAAACATGTAATCTACTTGGTTTGAGATCAAATGGTTAGACACTGTTTTGACGTATAGCTCATGCATGCTGTTGATTGAATGTTTCATTGAGGAAGCTTTCAGTCAACTTGATCTGTTTGATTCTGTAATGAGCACAGCACCTAATGTTTTGACTTTCTCTGTTGTGAGGACTTTCTCTGTTGTGAGACTGTACAACATTTGTGAAAACAATTCAATTTGGTTTATGCACAGTGTACTATTTCTGCAGGAATTATCCAAAATTCCCCACTGACGAGTGGATTTTGTTTTGGAGTGGTATCCCAGTAGATCAGTAATGTTTGTTGGCTTGAGGTCTGATTTTTATTTTATTAAAATTTTTTTTCCTCTCTCCTAATAGACTTAAGACTTCTAATGCCGAAAACTTGCACAAATTTGTGTGGAACAAAGCCTAGAGAAATAAAAACTGTAGATGGAATAGAATCTATCCAGGTGTGATAGAAGAAAAATTTGGTGCCATGATTTCTTTCTTCATTGGTGTCAGACTTAAATCCGTTGAAATGTATTTCTGTATCACAATTAAAGCTTCAATAAAAGTTTGCTTACTTAAAAAAAAGAAAATGTTCGGAGCTGATATTGATGACATGCTTACTAGGGGACAGACACTGTTCTGAGCCCTTTCCGGGTATATTGACTTATAATTCACAGACCATATTTACCCTCTTAGATGGTACAACTCATAGGTGTTTAGGATATTTGCAGAAATATGCAAGCCTTATCACAACTTTATGAAGTATCGTTATACTGGGACTATAACAAATGTAGACCTTGAGACTCAAAATAACTTGCCCAAGGTCAGAAGCAGAAGGTGGAGGAGCTGGGTAGCCCTGGAATCCAGGCAGGTGGACTCCAGAGCCCATCCATGCTCTATGCTTCCTCCCCGGATGGCTGTTGAGCTTCATCCTGCACCCCTTCAGAGCCTAAAGGAAATGGGCATCTTTGTCCAGTTCTAAGCAAGGCCTGCTGCTATGTTCATGGACCCTGTGGATTTTGTCCCTGCAGGTTTCCTGCTGCCCCATGAGTTTCTTTGACACAACCCCCATAGGCAGACTCCTGAACTGCTTTGCGGGGGACTTGGATGAGCTGGACCAGTTGTTGCCCACTGTCACTGAGGAGTTCCTGCTCCTGTTTTTGATGTTGATAGCCATTCTGTTAATTTTCGGTGTGCTATCTCCATACATCTTCTTGATGGCAGCCATAGTAGGCGTGGTTTGCCTTGTCTACTATATGTGAGTATGTTCTTTCCCTGTATAAGTGGGGTTTGAGACTTGGGGTACAAGACTGGGGCCAACCCAGATTGGATGGTTCCAGGGGTGGATGGCCCCACTCACTCACCCTCATTCTCCATGCAGAATATTCAAGAGGGCCATCAACGTGTTCAAGAGATTGGAGAACTACAGCCGGTCTCCTTTATTCTCCCACATCCTCACCTCTCTCTGCATGGCCTGAGCTCCATCCGAGTCTATGGAAAAATGGAAGACTTCCTCAGCCAGTGAGTCCTTCTGCTGCCCTCTGACAGTGATGGGGAACAAGGGGGTGGGCAGGATCCAGAAGGAAACAGAGCTTCTGGGTGTGGTGTCATCTTTAGAAGAATCAGAACATTGTTTCATTCCGTATTTCTCTGAGCCTCCAGAACCTCATCTGTAAGATGATGTTTATAAGAATAAAAGTGGAGATGATATGGAAAATGTTTGCAAAATTTTAAAGACCTATAGTTAGTTTATGTATACCCTTGGCCCTCCATATCCACTAGTTTGGCATCCATGGATTCAACAACTTGCAGCTCAGAGATATTGGGGCGGGGGAGGGGGGTTAGAATTGTGCCTGAACTGAATATGTATAAACTTTTTTTTCCTTGTCATAAATAATACAATACAACAACTATCTACATAGCATTGACATTGATTAGGCATTGTAAGTATTGTAGAGATGATTTAAAGTATACGGGAGGATTGTGTAGGTCACATTGTGACTGTTTTATAAAGGAACTTGAACATCCTGGGGTTTTGGTAGCCTCAGGAGGTGTAGGAAGCAATCTGCATGCTGAAGGATAACTGTGTGTGTTTTTTTATGTTTAATAATCAGGTATATTATTATGCAATTAGGTTATTTTATTATTATGCATTAGGTTTTTTTCTTTCCCTTCTGAACAAATATCTCATCTAAATAAATTAAAGAGAAACAATAGCTTTCTGAATAGCAGAACCCCATTCACTGCTCCCCATTCACTATAGATTTGCCTTCTGAATGTTTGTTGAAATAAACAAGGAAATTCTGAGATTGTAGTTGAGGCTTAATGGCGTAATATGAGTTAATCTACTTGTAGAGAATAACTGAACTTGGCCTTCACCTATAAGAAGCTCAGGGGTGGTGAAAGAGAAAACAGGGACACATATTTTTGTAATAACATAGGATTGGATAGGAAGGAAGATAAAAGAAGGGAACTGATAAGATAGCATGGAAATTCAGTGGGAGAAGAAGTGGTGGGGGAAGCTTTGGGGAGAAGACCCTATCTGAGCTGGCCTTGAATGCTGGGTGAGATTTAGCCAGGAGAGACCATGTGATCCTGGGTGAACCATGGTGCCTAATCTCCTACTGGCATTACACTGAGGAGATCAAGGCATGACTTATTCTTTCAGTCCACACTGAGAACCCCCTGTGCCCAGCACCCACAGAGTACACAGCAGGGAAGAAGACACACACTATCCCTGCCCTGAGGCATAAAAAAGGGGGGGAGGGACACAAAGAGACTGCGGTGAACTGGAGCTGCCCTGAAGGAAGATCTCAGAGGAAGGAATAGGGCAGAGATCTAAATGAAGTGAGGGTCAAGCTTAAGAAACGATGTGGGTCAGAACTCTCCAGGTAGAGGGGAAAAGAGATTCGAAGGACAGCAAGGTGACCTGAATAGAGGGGCCACCAGGTCTAAAATTGTAATTAATCTGGGAAAGCCTCAAAGTAGGGATAATTGAATCACTTTGGGAGGGTCGGATGCACAGAAGCTGGATTGGTTTGTGCAAAAGTTCAGAAGATATGACCAGAATGATTCACAAGGCCACTGTGCTTTGGGTGACCACTGCAGTGGTAAGAAGATGGTTTTAGTTGGAATGTAGATGAATGTACTTTACTTCAAAAATCAAAAGTTTATTTGAATAGACCTTAGAAAAATTCAACTAACACATCAAACCCATTCAAGGTAGTGATAAAAATTTCTCTTAATTTAATTATAGAATATATTAAGTCAATTAAAAGAAAAAATACTATTAATTTGGGGAGAAGATCTATTACAGGCTGTGTATTGATTTGGTAAATTGTGGTGGTGGTATATAAAAATTGCAAATTTGTAGGTTTGTTTTGGTTGGAAGTGATAGAAAAAAAATGAATTCAAACTGGCTTAAAAAGGAAAGATGTTTAAGGCTGGGGTTGTAGCTCAGTGGTAAAGTGCTTGCCTGGCATGTGGGAGGCACTGGGTTCAATTCTCAGTGCCACATGTAGATAAATAAAATAGAGTTTTAAAAAATTTTAAAAAGAAAAGACTTAAAACAATAAAAATATTAACCATTGCTATATTAGAGGGTATGTGAATGTTCATTAAATCAGCATTTTACTTTTTTTTTTTTTTTTTGTACTTATAAAAGTGTTTATAACAACAGGCTGGGTCAGATCAATGAAGAAACTTCAAGTGAGTCCTGACCCAGAGGCTCAGGTGATGTCCCCAGAGACCCTGACTGGCTCTCTATTGCTCGGCCCTCCTTGACACGATTTCATTTTCAAAGTCTTGGAGACTTCCTGGAAGCTCCAGGCTACCCTCATGGTAGCAAAATGGTAGATTCTGTTTGGACGAGGATTCCCATGATCCTACTACAAATGCTCATTCCCTTCCCTCACTCACCGATCCTGGCAATTGCTCATGTCATTGACCCAGGTGTGTAACTCACTCATCCCCCCCAAAGAATCAGTCATAGAGTTTAGGGGAAGAGTGGATGCAGGTGCCCACAGAACCTACTCCTCAATTGGATTAGCTCTATCCAAATCCATGGTTGACAAAAGGGTAAGGAAGAGGAGGATATCTCCCAACCCCCAAAGAAAATTCACGTTTAAGTGGTGGGAGTGGGGTGCTGCAGGAAGCGAGCAGTGTCCTCGTGGGGAGCCCTGGGCTGGACAAACACATGGTGCTCAGGTTGTGCTCTCCTTTCTCAGGTTTCAGAGGCTGACTGATACACAGAATAACTACCTGCTGATGTTCCTGTCCTCCTCGCGATGGGTGGCATTGAGGATGGAGATCTTGGGCAACCTGGTGACCTTGGCCTTCACCTTGTTTGTGACATTTGGCTTTTCCTCCTCTCTCTATGTCTACAAGGTCATGGCTATCAACCTTGTGCTGCAGGTGAGAAGGGATTCTTAGACAGGGGGGCTCTCCTGGGCTGTGCCTATCCTCCGCCTGCAGCCCCTGGGCAAACCCAGGGGTCACAGGACTTTAGGATTTGGCCATTTGAGATCTTCTGAGGTCTGTGCCCCGCCTTCTCTGTTTTCTTGTGGTCACCTCTGTACTGGGGAGGCTACATTTAAAGTCTGTATTTAATGGACTCACAGAACTTGAGAATGAGAGGGAGCCCATTGCTATAGAATCTCCCACACTTATTGTATAGACGGGGAAACCGAGGCCCAGACAGAAGAAAGGCTTGTCCAAACAGAGCATTCGCAGAGCCAGGACAAGCCCTGACCTCCTGGCTTCCTAGCTGATGTTTTTGTACTTAATTGCTCATATCCTGATTGGGTTGTCAAACTTTCCTGAATCACCCGACAAGGTGGTTAAAATGGCAGCTTTCCCAGCCCCTTTGGGTGGGGTCAGGGCTTCTAGTCTTGAACATGTGCAAGGCTGAAACAGACGGTAGGGCCTCCACCAGGAGGTCTGGGTCTAGATGGAGCCAACCGAGGCCCCATGCTTAGGAGCACAGCCATAGAGATTCTGAGTCCCTTCCTGGGTCAGGCTTCAGGAGTCCAGCTTTGAAAAGGGATTCTCTAGGAGGTTCTGAGTGAGTGACCTCTGTACCTCTTGGCCTGAGTTTCTCCACACACAGAGCACTGGGTGGGAGGAGGCGTGGAGAGGGAGTAGCTGGTCGAGGGTCATCGTCCACGGAAGGGCTGTCCATGGGAGACTGTGAGGCCCGAGGCCGGCTCAGGGGAGCCTGGCTGTACAGCGCCAGGGCCCCTTCCTGAGGCGTGACTCTAACTGCCCCTCTGTGCTCATGTGGCCTTTTTTCTAGTTGGCTTGGATGTCAGGTGTCTCCCTGAGCTCTATCTATCCTTAGTGCTGAGGAGTTATTTTAGATATGCAAAGGGCTTCGCTCCTCATCTGTTCCAAGTCATATTTGCACCAGGGCGTGTCCTGTGTGGACAGACACACACCTGTGTGTCCAGAACCAGACATGCAGATGGCTGTGCAGGACTCACACTCAGACACCTGCGAGTGCAGTAGGAGCTGGGGTTCTCGGGGGCTTATGCTGGGCGGGTGCTACACCAGACACTTGTACACACTGCTTCCTTGAAATCCCTCCTGAGTGCTGCAGGACATGGGCCAGGGAGGCACCACTCAGGGGTCAACAATGAGTAAGGTGGTGCCCTTTTGGGTACCAAAAATAACTTCTCAGCCTTGGGGACAGGACCCACGAGATCCCAAGCCAACTAGAGCATAGGCCACACAACTGCACAGGGGCAGTTAATGAATAACCCCCCTACCCAGGGAAGGGGTGCTCTGGAACTGTGCCAGCAGGTAGAGCCTCTTCTGTTTAATTCTCACCATGATGCACAAGATACACCAGAGGGCTTGACAATATGTGGCCTGGGATGTCCAGGTTCAAACCAGGCCTGGCCCATTACTAACTGTGAGACTTTGGGTAAGTTTGTTAACCTCTCTGTGCTTGGGATTCCTCATTTGTAAAAAGAATGATAATACAAGTTCTGAAATCATAGATATGTGAGAAATAAATATTAGGACCAAGGCACGTTAAACATCTTGAATAGTGGCTGGTGCAGGTTAACTGCTCAGTGAATGCTAACTATTCTCAGTTCTGTCTTATAGGCCTAGAGAGTTTGAGTAACTCATTCATGTTTCCAGAGGTTTGTCCATGGTGGCTTATGGCTATAATAGGCCAGTAAAAGTGTTTCCCAGAGTTCTGTGAGCCACCCTAGATAATTTATGGAACCAAGGAAGAGAGCCCAGGAACCCCAATTTACAGAATTAAATAGAAGAGGCTGTACCTGCTGGCACAGTTCCAGAGCACCCCTTCCCTGGGGGCGGGAGTATTTATTAATTGCCCCCGTGCAGTTGTGTGGCCTATGCTCTAGTTGGCTTGGGATCTCCTGTGTCTCACTGAGTTCTATCTGTCCCCTCCTTCCCTTGTATTATTTTTTTTTTTTTTTGGTGGTGCTGGGATTGAGCCTAGGGACACACTACTACTGAGCTCCATTCCCAGTGCTTTTGATTTTGTATTTTGTGACAGGATCTTGCAAAGTTTCCCAGGCAGGCCTCCAACTTGTGATCCTCCTGCCTTGGCCTCCCAAGGAGCTGGGGTTACAGGCATGTGCCACTGTGCCTAGCTCCCCCATTCCCCACACATATTCACACACATGCAGGAGTGCGTGCACACACATGCACACACGCACACAAAATGCAAAGTCATTTCCAAGCCTTCTAGAACTCTGGGGAGAGGTTCCAAGCTGATGTCTTGGGAGCATTGCAATCATTAAGGCCCAGAGATCCCTCTTGAGTGTGCAGGACATCCACCAGGAGGGCAAAGCTCAGGGGAAGGCTGTGCAGTGCTGGCGCAGCCCTGGGCACAGTCCTGTGGCAGGGAGCAGAGGCCCATCTCTCCTAGGGTCACTGTGGACTCATAGGCCCCTGCCCTTCCCAGAGGCCTAGCTGGACTTCTGTTGTGATGTGAGACCCTCAGTGCATGTTCCCTACTCTCCTACGCTTCATCCACATGGAATGCTCCACCTCTGGTTGCCAAATTGTGCTGGGGAGCCCTTCCCCACCAGCTGCCAGTGCTGTAGCCGACTGACCAGCAGACACCAGCTGCTGTCCTCTAGCCCAATTTAGTTCTGATACTGTGTGCCTGGACCTGGTGTCAGAGGACACAGGCGGAGGGCTCAGTCCCACCAGACTGCCCTCCCGGCCAGCTGGCTGTAAATTGGGGTCCCTGGGCTCTCTTCCTTGGTTCTATTAATTAGCTAGGATGGCTCACAGAACTCTGGGAAACACTTTTACTGGCCTATTATAAAGAATATTATAAAGCCGGGTGATGAGAGTGGTTCAGGGAAGTCATGTGGGAGAACTTCTGTACCCTCTGTGGGCACACCATCCTCCAGGTGCCTCCACGTGTTTAGCTACCAGGAAGCTCCTGAGCCCTGTCCTTATAGGTTTTATTGCATAACATGACAGTGTATCTTTGGCTGTTAGTGATAACTCAGTCTTCAGCTCCCCTCCCTTTTCTGGAGGTGGGGGTTTGGGGCTGGAAGTCCCCACCTCATAATCCAGCCTTAGTCTTTCAGGAGGCCAGCCCCATCCTGAAGCTACCTTGGCCCCTCAGTCACCAGCCAGCTCACTGCATGCAAAACACATTCTTATAACACTGGAGATGTTGAGTTAGGAGTTTTTGGCTTGGAAACAGGGACTAAAGTTAAATATGTATTTCACAATATCACAGCTCCACAGTGGTCCTTGGGGGCATTCTTTCTTCTCAGTGTCCACTGCCCTGTTTGAATGTCTCGTCTGCATCCTGGTTAGCACCCTCTTGGCTCCCCTGCCCCCTGAACACCTTCCATTCCACCTTCCACTCTCACCAGTGAGCTTTAGTTACAGCTTCCATCAGGTCACTGTCTTGTTCAGAAACCTTCAGACTCTGTCTCCTTGTGCACCAAGCTTAAGCTCTGAAACCTACCTTCCAGGCCCCCAATCTGGCCCCGGGACCCCCACATGCATTCTCTAGTTGGTCAAGCCACTACCCCATTAACTTCTGCGTGCATTTTCAAGGAATTATGTTCGAGCTTTAGGTGGCAGGAATAACACATTGTGCTGCTTTGCAGACCTAAGAGGTTTCTCATTAAATGCCAGAGATGCTTCTTGCTGCAAGACAAAGGACCAACTCAAAATGACCTTGATCATCTGTTATAACCAGAAGGCTGGGGTAGGGTGGGTCTTCATTGGTTGATTCAGTGGCCTAGCATGAACCCACAATCATTTTACCCTTCTATTCTGTAATCTACAACCCGGCTTTTGTCTGCAGGGTTGTCAACTTGGGGCCACAAAGTGGCTGCTACAGCCCCAAACAACCTGTCCTCACACAAGAACAGCTAAAAGCTGGAGAAAACTTTTTCCCATGCATCCCTTTTTACAAATATGGAAGAGTTTCCCAGAATGCTCAAATCTATTTTTCACACTTCATTGTCCAGAATAGCATTATGGGTCCGCTCCTAAGGCAGTCACTGGCAAGAGGAATAGAATTGATGTGATTTTTTTTTTTTTTTTAATTAACCAAGCTGCCCCGAAGCACAAATCTGCCAGACAGCTAAACATACTTGAGGATCTCCTGACAAGATGACCAATCGGGTCTGACATACTGGAGGACTGGAGGAAAGGCAGTCTCCCAACCCAGCCTTGATCTCCTTTTCCAACTTAGTGTTGTGATGGCCACCTTCTCTGAATAGAAGAACACATAGAAGGCTTTTCCTGCCCTTTCACGCACTACTGACAGCTTGTAGGTCCCTGAATGTAACCTATTCCTTTCCTACTTTCAGGGCTTATGTAGGCTGGTCTCTCTGTTTGGAATTACTTTTCCAACCACTTTTAGCTACTAGATCTTACCTTTCTTTAAAAATATAAGTCCAGTTTCATGTATTTCAACTCCCCTAGGAACCTTTTCGGTGGCCCTCATCTGGGTGTCCCTTCTGCTGGACCTTTGGCTCTCCACACTGAATCTGTCATGAGAAATCCCTCGGCACTGCCTGTCTCTGTTGACTTGTCTGTCTTTCCATCTGCAGAGCTCCTAAAGGACAGGGGTCTACCTGCTGCCTTTTGGGACCTGGGGTTGCCCCAGTGCCTGACACAGTGTATTGAATGAATGTATGATGACCTTGTCACTCCACACCCTCTGCATGTTCTGTTTGCCTGTTGGGTGAGAAACATAAAGACTGAGGTCCCACAGTAGAATGAGACAGACGCTATCACCCTAAACACATGCATGATGTGAGACTGCACTATGTAAGCCAGAGGAATGAGAAGTTGGCCTCCATTTGTGTACCGTGTGTCAAAATGCATTCTACTGTCAGGTATAGCAAATTAGAACAAATTTAAAAATTAAAAAAAGAAAAGATTGAGGTCTTAATCTCTGTTCTGCCTCCAGCTTCCAGATGATTCTGCATGTTATCTTCTTGGACCTCAGTTTCTGTATTTTGGTGCCTCTAATTCCTAAGAATCCCTACATTCCTCTAGCATGGGTTTCAGATCCTGAAACAAGGACTTGGGCGCTGCTTATCTGAGAGACACTCCCAGGAAAAAGGATCGAGGGAGCAAAAGAGTGAGACAGGGAGGGAAGAAATCATCATGGGAGTGTCATCAAGGTCCCTTCTCTAGGTTACTGAGGGTCAACTCTACTGGGATCTCCTGTGAAGCATCTGAGACATTCCCAGGATTGTTCCCCCAAAGGCTGAGAGATGGGAGCATTTATCTACCAGCTCCTGTTCCCCGTGAGTTGAGGCTTCTCAATAGTCCTTGCTCCACTGTGTCTGGCGTGCAATTTGCACTGTGGCTCGGGTGAAGGTTTTGAGCAGAAAGAAGACACACATGGAGGGAGCTTGAGGTGGAGCAGCATCAGGGCGATGGAGTTGCACGTGGAGATTTCACCAGAGTAGCAGCTACACTCAGAAATGCCTGGTGGGGCATGAGAGCTCCATCCATCCTTGGAGGGAAATTAACTTGCATTGAGGAGTTGCTCAGGGGCAATGGCAGCTCGTGGTTTTCAGGAGCGTTGAGGGCCTGAGCCACACACCCCCCCCCCCGCCCCCCAGCAGCTTCTTGACCACTTGAGCCTTCTCCTTCCTTCTAGCTGGCATCCAGCTTCCAGTCCACTGCGCGGCTTGGCTCGCAGGCAGAGGCGCACTTCACGGCTGCAGAGAGAATGCTGCAGTATGCAAAGGTGGGGTGCGGGTCTGGGGCTGGTGGGGAGCTCCGCAGGGTGGGCCATAGCTTCTGGGACCTCTGCAAGTCCTGCCTACTCCTGGGGCCCCTAGACTCCCCAGGACTTCTGCTCATCATCCCGAAGCTTTTTTGCACCTGCTGGCTCATTTTGACAACATCCTTCACCACATCCCTGGATATACAGGGAATAATCTTCTCAGAAATAAGAGGTTTGCCCAAATACAATAATAGTAATCGTCATTATTATTGCTTCTATTTGTGTCATCGTAGTTAAAATCACAGCTCACCTGAGTTCAAGTTCACATTTTGCTGCTTAAACCAGTTGTGTGACCTTGTGCAACTTATGCTCTCTGTTCACTCTCTCTGATATGGGAAAGATAATAGTATCTCCTTCGTTGAGCACAGCGAAGACTCAATAATGTTATTGTCAAGATTGAGCCCTTTCCATGGACCAGGCACTTCGCTAAGTAAGCCCTTTATGCAAGTTGTCTCATGATATTTCAAAACAGTTTATGAGGTCCATTGAATTTTTTTCCCCATTATTCAGATGAGAAGCTGAGGCTCCCCCACAGCAAGCACATTGCTTCATGAGATGACACAGCCTGGCCTGGCAGAACCCTCTAAAGCTGGGTCTCCTGCCCCTGTGATTACATTGTGAATCATGGGATTCTGGTTTAATGCCAAGGGGCTTTGTTGTGAGACTGACTGACAGTGGAGACCCATGGCTTTGTAGTGCTTTTCTCTAGTGCTGTCTCCTCCCAGGGCACACAGTGGATACAGTCTCCTGGGCTTAGAGGTAGGCAGGTCTGGCTTTGAGTCCCAGTTGGTCTGCTCATAAACTGTGCTTTTAAGTCATTTGACTTGTTGGAGGCTTTATTTCCCATGAAATGAATCTTAAAAAGCCTGAAAGGTAGGATGAAGATGGAGAAAGTCGGAGCAAGATTTCTGAGTTGTAAAACATAAGGCTCAGTATTTCTGCTGCCGGTGTCATCATTATCCTGGATTCTAGTTCTTCAGTGCCTCATGGTAAATTAGGAAAAGTGCCCTGTGTCAACAGCGAGGGGGCTAGCTAGCTAGATTTCTTATCCTTCTGGGACAAACCATATTCATTCCAGGTATGTATGGAGTGAAAGGGTGTTCCTCTCATCACACGGCAGTGGCTTGACCATGGGGTGGGACAGGCCAGGGTGGGTCACAGGAGCTGGAGGCCAGTGTGTGCAGAGGTGGACAGAGGTTGATCATGACCACTGATTTCTTTTTCTTTCTTTTACAACAAGATGTGTGTCTCTGAGGCGCCTTTACACATGGAAGGCACGTGTTGTCCCCCTGGGTGGCCACAGCACGGGGAGATCACATTCCAGGACTATCAGATGAAATACAGAGACCACACGCCTGTCGTCCTCAATAGCATCAACCTGACCATTGGTGGCCAGGAAGTGGTGGGCATCATGGGAAGGACGGGCTCCGGTGAGCTGAGTGTCCCTGGGGAGCATCCGCATCCTCTCCTTTGGCCTTGGGTACCAGACCACTTTAGCATGTGTGTTAGGCCCTGTGCTAAGTAGACATTGGTGAGCAACCAAAGCTGTGGGACTCCAGTGGAGGAGACATATGTTCAGCAAACCATCACATACAGAAGCAAAGGTGATAATTACAGATTGCAGTGGACACCGTGGAAAAAATACACAGGGTGGTGTTTTAGGAGTCATGAGACAGTGCAGGGCTTCAGTCAGAGTGAGGAGCAGGGCAGAGTAGCACTGGGGTCCTCCTGTCCTTCCTTCCCTCTCTCCTTCCCTTCCTGGACCTCTCATGTGCCTCCTCCTCTTCCTCCTTCTCCTCTTTTCCCTCCCTCCTTCCTGATTTCTCTCCTTTCTTCCCCTGTTTCTTTTGGGATATGGTCCACACGTTACTCTGCATTGTTCAAAGGCACTGTTCAGACTTGCTTCTTGTACTCCATCTTCACTCCTTGGACAGTCCAGGGTGACTGGAGCCTTCATGGGTCTCTACCTCTTCAGTTGTACCTTTCAACCATGCAAGTTGGAAGAGCTCACAGCACTGTTCCTTTAAGTGTTGTTCCCTTGCCCTTCTTATCTGCCAGTTGGCCTGGGCGGGGGGGCGGCTGGGAAGTGGCATAGAGGAGCTCTCAGTAGACACTGGTCCGGTTGGTTCACTGTTTTCAAATAGTAGACATCTGTTGAGTATCTACTATACTCCTGGGAACTGCATTAGTCAGTTCTTTGTTGCTGTGACAAAGTACCTGAGAAAATAAATTTAAAGGAGGAAAATTTTATTTTGGCGTACTGTTTCATGGTCCCTTGGCTTTGTTGCTTTGGGCCTTTGGTGAGGCTGAACATCATGGTGAGAAGCATGTGGTAGAGCAGGAGAGGTATCCAGGAGAGGAGGGGGGAGCAGGCACATACAAGAGGCCAGGGATCCATTGCCAGGGACCACTTCCCCAAGCTGGCCCCACCACGTTGTAGCCCATTCAGCTATGAGCTCATGAATGGATGAGTCCATTGATGATGTCAGAGCCATCATGATCCAATCAGTCCCCCAAAGTTCCACTTATGAACCCTGCTATACTGGGGACCAGGCGTTCAACACATGAGCCTTTGGGGGACATTGCAGCTCCAAGCAGAATTTAAGGGGAAACAAGACACACGGCTTCTGTCCTCATTGATCTTTGAGCACAGGGTTGAAAACTCAAATGCCTTTAACACAGATGAGTGGAAAGGGTCTGGGGTGTGACGTGGGGGTGGGGAGGGTAGAGTGAAGGACCTGAGTGGCCTGTTCCATCTGAAAGATGCAGCCACGCTCATCCCTGGCTGAGTTGTCCGGGGGACATGAGCCCAGGGGTCCCATTTCTACAATTTCAAGAGAAACGTGCAATTTGAATTTCTGTATGTAGGATTTGGGGATTTTTAAAATGCCAGCAAAAAATTTAAAAAATTACTGTAGTACTGTGTGTGGGTAACAGAATATATGTGTTTTCTGGGGGCTCCGTTGATCTAGGCTTTAAGAGAGTTGCTTGGGCCTGGAAGCTTTTGGAGCCGAGACCCCAGCCCTCTTGCCCTCTCCTGGGCCATGGAGGGGAGTGGGTCAGTGCTTCCCTGGTGCCCCCGCAAGGCTGGTCTCCCACACCACTTGTTCTCGCCCTCCAGGAAAGTCCTCCTTGGGTGTGGCTCTCTTCCGTCTCGTGGAGCCCACGGCAGGCAGGATTCTCATCGATGGTGTGGACATCTGCAGCATCAGCCTGGAGGACCTGCGGTCCAAGCTGTCAGTTATCCCCCAAGACCTGGTGCCGCAGTCTGGCTGGGCACAATCAGGAGCCACTTGTCAAAAGAAACTAACTTTATTTTGGAACCACACACGCCAAACAAAACAAAAGAAATCCAGAATGGAAACCTCCATGAATCTGATTCAGAAAGTGTACCTCGAGACAAAAACAGATAAAAAGAAGGCAGAAAAGAAAAAAAAATCTTTAATATCTATAACTAAAACATACCAGGTTTTTGGCAAAGCAGACAATTGAGGAATCCCTGATTGAGCAGGTCCCATAATAACCATCTCATTATTAATGGCTCTTAAATCTTGCAATAATCTCCATTTACCAGATTTCTTTTTGATGACAAAAATGGGAGTATTATGGGGAGATACAGAAGGTTGTATATGTCCTTCCGCTAATTGTTGTTTGACCAGGTCATGGGCTGCTTGTATCTTTTCTTTAGTCAGGGGCCACTGAGGAACCCATACTGGTCTTTCTGATTTCCAAGTAATTTTTATTGTCTCAGTGGCCCTTTCTGAAAATCCAACCCATGTCTGTCTGTTCCTTGATCTATTTGTATTGGTGCTGCTATACCTTGTTCTTGTTTTTCTAATCTTTTTCCTTTCCTAAAATCTTGTCTAGCCATAATAGTGGGTGCATTTTGATTGATGTTATTTGTTAATGTCAAACCTAATTGATCTAGGACATCTCGTCCCCATAAATTTACGGGAAGATGATCCAATACATATGGCTGTATAGTTCCTTCACATCCTTCAGGATCCTTCCAATCTAATACCATTGCACTTCTATGGGGATTAGTTGCCACTCCTAGGCCTCGAAGCGTTTGAGTGGCTTGTTGTAATGGCCAATGTTTTGGCCATTCTTGACGAGAGATGATGCTAAGGTCTGCACCTGTATCCAGTAGCCCATTAAATTCACGTCCTTGAATATTTAGTTTTAGCATGGGGCGAGAATCTAAATTTAAAGAAAGCATAGCCCAATCTACACCTGTGGAGCCTAATCCCTTGGAACCTCTTTCTACAGTACGACTGGAAAATTTATCATGTAGGCTGGGTATTATTAGTAACTGTGTTATTCTATCTCCTGGTGAAATTACTGATATACCCTTTGGAGAACTGGCTATAATTTTTATTTCACCTTCATAATCGGGATCAATTACCCCAGGACTTATCATAAGTCCTTTTAGAGTAGAAGAGCTGCGTCCCAATAATAAGCCTACTGTTCCTTTGGGAAGAGGTCCTTTCACCCCTGTGGGAATGATTTGAACTCCCATCTCTGGAGTTAGTACTGCTCTGGCGGAGGCGCAGATGTCCAACCCTGCGCTCCCTCTGGTTTGTCTGATGAGGGATCTGATGGACAATGTGTCCTGGGCACTACGCTGATGGGGTTGCTGGGTTCCTCCAGTGCTCCGTATATTTGTGGTTTTGGGCCCCGGAGCATTGGGCCCCCCTGTCCATTTTTTGGCAATGGAGCCCGATGCCTTTCTCCACGATATCGTGGATAAACACCTGGTCCTTGTTCGTTTTTTGATAATGGAGTACCCTCTATGGTGGTTTGAGAACGGCATTCATTAGCCCAATGTCTCCCTCTACGGCATCGTGGGCAAATACCTGGTATTCTACTCCTTTGATACCTAGTTTTGTTAAACCCTCCTCCAATGGGGCAATTCCTTTTAAAATGTCCTGTTTGTTCACAATTGTAGCATGTTCTTGGCCTGGCATCTAAAGCCTGTTTTACTGCAGCTGCCACAATTTGCCCTTGTTCATTAATGTCTCTGGCATCTAAAGCCTGTTTTACTGCAGCTGCCACGACTTGCTCTTGTTCATTAATGTCTCTACATAATTTAATATATGTGTTTAAATCTTCATGTTTCCATGGTCTAATGATATCTCTGCACCAATGATTCGCTTGCTCATAAGCCAGGTGTTTTAGTAATGGCATTGCTTGTTCTGTATTCCCAAAAACTCTGGTAGCTGTTTGAATAAGCCTATCTACAAATTCAGCATAAGGTTCATTAGCTCCTTGTATTACCTTAGATAATTGACCTTGTAAACCTCCATGTCCTTGTAAAGTCTTCCATGCCTTAATTGCATCTACAGCAATTTGTGCATATACACCAGGATCATATGCAATTTGTTGCTGCTGATCCTCATAAGGTCCCTTTCCTAACAACATATCTAGATTTCTCTGAGGATAACCAGCTGCTGCATTTCGCCTAGCCATCTCCTTGCAAAATTCCTCATTGGCAACCTTCCATAACAGGTATTGTCCTCCATTTAGCACAGCTTTACACATATTAGCCCAATCTGCTGGCGTCATGTTCAAGTTGTTAATGGATTCGACCATGCTTACAGTGAAGGGTGCTTGGGGACCATAGGTTGTTACAGCCTCTTTTAGCTGCTTCACTGTTTTGAAATTTAAAACATGGTAAAATCGCTGCCCTCCTGCCTCAAATACAGGGCATGTTAATATTTGAGATCTTGTCTCAGGATCCCAACTATCAACTGCGGGGGTTGGGGACCTCCCAGCATATGGAGGTGGCCTTGTTAGTTGGACACTTACGTCCTCTGGTGATAGAAAGGTGTTAGTAGCAGTCTCCTGTAGAGGTGGTGCTGTTGGTTGGACACTTACACCCTCTGGTGATAGAAAGGTGTTAGTAGCAGTCTCCTGTTGTAACTTTCCCCCTGATGGCTTTTTCTGTTTTACACTTTCTTTCTCTGTCTGACTAGCTTGAGAGGCCTTCTCTTTTACTTGAATCTTTTCCTCTGTCTGACTAACTTGAGAGACCTTCTCTTTTACTTGAATCAATATGTCTTCTCCTTCCTCTACCATTGTCTGAACTGAAGGCTTTGGACTAAGCAAACAAGATATGAACGTCCACAATGGCAATGTGCCAACTGGCAGAGTCCCTGGGCTTTTCTTTTCTATTCTTTTTAAATCTTCACCATGATGGTTCCATTGTGATATATTTAACAACTCCTCCTTAAAAAGCCATGGGCTACATTTTTGTATTGTATCAACGTATGCCCTGACTGTTCTTGATTTTACTGAGATGCCTCCTTCCTCTAACAATTTACTTAACACTCTTTCAGTTTGTTTTTTACTAATTTCTGATCCCATATTTCTACTATAATACAACCCAACAAGATGACGCCAAACAAAACCGAGACAGAATGAAATAAAAAGGGAACAACAAAAAGTCATTATAGCCTTTCTATCCTCCTGACATGTGCATCTGTCCTTTCTCCCTATCTGTTCCTCAGACGTAAATAGTTTTTCCTCAGATGTGAGCGGTTTTTCTTCCGTCTCACTCATCTCCAGGGACAGGCAACTTAAAACAAAAGTGAAGCAAAATAAAAGAGGAATCTTAAAATGGCTACCCATCCTCTCGCCCTGCCCTCAGGGGTGAGCAGTTTCACTTACCCTCAGTCGCTCCCCGTGCAAGCCACCAAATGCCGCAGTCTGGCTGGGCACAATCAGGAGCCACTTGTCAAAAGAAACTAACTTTATTTTTAGAACCACACACGCCAAACAAAACAGCCTCTCAGGAAAAACCCTCAGAGCCTCAACTGCCACCACCGGCTTTCCACAAGCCTCTCTCTCCCACTCAAGCTTCTCCCCACCTCCCATAATCCTCCTGCTCTTGAGGCCGATTGGCTGGGTCACGTGGGCGGAGCCAAAAAAGTTCCCCAATGAGCAGCTCCGTGGTCTGAAAGGGCAGGGAAACAGCCCAATGAGCATCACCGCAGAGGAGCCAATCAGCTAGATGTTGCTGGGGCCGCTGTGAGCCAATCATCAGCTGACAGCTGGAAGTTTGCTGGCAGCTGGAAGTTTGCTGGGGCCCCTTCGGCTGTGGCTCTCAACAACCCGGTCCTGTTCTCGGGAACCATTAGGCAAGTGCTAGGCTGGAGGCCAGCCTGGTGTGGAGGTCAGCCTCATGGGGAGAGTCCCAGGACGGGGATTCCGGCACTTGCCTGCCTCATGTTAGCACCGCCTCAATTTCTGGGCCTCTGAACTCTCCTCCAGTCAGGCCTGCCTGGTCCACCTCACTAAGGTGTGGTTTGGGGTTGAATGAGGTCCTCAGACAGGAGCCTGTTGTAAACCATAATGTCCTAAATGAAGACAAGGCATGCTTCCATTTTGTATAGCCTGATAGGATTGGTCAGCATCTGGTCCCCCTCAAGGATCTGCACCATGGCTACCATGTTCTTTTGTGTCCAGACGTGACTTACCCTCTTCCCTCACCACTGGCCCACTGGGTGAAGCCCTTGGGGTGGTTGTTAGCAAGTGCTTCTTCTCGGGGGGCATGTTCTGGGCAGTGAGGGAGTGAGAAAGGACCCAGGCAGGCCAGCGAGTGGGGCACACAGAGCCCAATCTCTCAGCAAGCCGTTTCACGCCTTCCACTTTCTGGAAGTCAACCCCGGCACAAATGTCATCCAAATTAGTGTTTTTACCATTTCTAGTTATATATCTGAAAGAGGTGAGGACAGAGACTTGAAAAGATACTTGTATACTCGGGTTTAGAACAGCATTATTCACAAAAGCCAAAAGATGGAAATAACTCAAGTGTTCTTCAACAGATGAATGAATAAACAAAATGTGGTGTATGAATATATATAGCCGAATAGTACTCAGCCTTGAAAAAGAGTGAAATTTTGATACATGTTACAACACGAATGGACCTAGAAATCACTGTGATAAGTGAAATAAGCCAGATACAGAAAGACCAATACTACATGATTTCCTTTATATGAGGTAGCTGGAATAAGCAGATTCGTAGAGCTAGAAAGTAGAATAGAGGTTACTAGGAGGTGTGGCAGGGGTGAAGGGAAAGGGGGAATTGGTTAATGTGTACTGAGTTTTTGTTGTAGATGATGGAAAAGTCCTGGGTATAGAGAGTATTATACAACTTTGTTAATGTGTTTACTGCCACTGAATTGTACACTTACAGGTGGTTAAAAAGACAAATATTATGTTACATATATTTACCACAAAAAACCAAAAACAATTAAACCCAGTGGCTTAAGCAAAAAAAGGTGTTTGTTGCTTCATAATATTGAGAAACCCAAGGCTGGATTCGAGGACCCAGTTTCCCCCTGGCTCTGTCTTTGATTCTTTTGTAAGGTCCACCTGAGGGCCCTAGGGGGTTCTGTGTGTCCTCTTCCCGAGGCAGGTTGGTTACAGCCTCTTGTTCATCCTGGTGAGAAAGATTGGCTTCCTGGGATTGCCTTAAAGTCCTGAAGTGTGCTCTGATTCCAAGCCAGGACAAATCGGTGTCCAGGGATTGCCCTGGGCTGATTGGCTGATGCTTGGGTTGCTTGCTCCACCCTGGGGCAGGTCAGGGGCCCCCACTTGAAACACATGGGCTCCACGGCTGGAGAGGAGGGGGTGTCCTAACACAGCTTGGGGGTCGCTGTCTACAGAGGGAGTGGGTGCTGGAGAGATATAAGGAAGGATCACTCAAGGCTGTTCGACGAGTTCTCTGAACCCAATAATCCAATTCTAACCATTCTTGGTCTTTTACTGTGTATATAAAATAAAGTGCTCAAGGTTGGTGAGGTCATTGAACCTTGTTCTTCCTCTCATATGACAGATTCAACCTAGATCCCTTTGACCGTCACACAGACGAGCAGATCTGGGATGTCTTGGAGAAGATATTCCTGACCAAGACTGTAAGTAGCCCCCAGGCCCAAGTCTTGGTCTCAGTTTTTTGAGGGGTCCTCTCACTAGGTATCCTGGAGGCTGTTGCTTTCGGTCATGGTTTAAATAATCTCACCAGGCGACTTGGAATTCCTAAACAAAGGTTGATGGCCCCAGTCACCAACAGTGTGTTCTGTTCTAGGTTCACCAGCAAACACAAAGCTGATAAGGTCTTTGCCCTCCTGGTGTTTATACCCCACAGGTGATAAAGACAAAGAATAAACAGAGATACTTTCAGGTAGTAGCAAGTGCCATGAAGTTAATAGGATCCAATGGGGAGCAGCCCCCTTTGATAGGCTCGCCAGGCAAGACACCTTGAAGGATGTGACAGTTGAGTGGAGACCAAATACTGAGGGGGCAGCCAGGAAAAGGTCTTTGAGAGAACATCCCAGCCCAGGAGCTTGCCTACGCAGAGGCCCTGAGATGAGAGCGAGCCCATGCTCCTGAGGACCAAGACCAGGGGCTGGAGTGCAGAGCGGAGGAGTGTTACAGAAAGCAATGGAGAGTGTTGTGTGGCCCCCGAGTCTCACCCATGGTGACCCACATGTGGTCTCTCCTGCCTCCATGTCTCAGATCTCAAAGTTCCCCCAAGGGCTGCACGCAGAAGTGGTGGAAAATGGTGGAAACTTCTCCGTGGGGGAGAGGCAGCTGCTCTGCATTGCTCGAGCCCTTCTTCAAGAAGCCAAGGTGAGACTGCCACTACAAAGTGGCCTTGAGGAGCCGCAGGTGACGTGGGGTGGGAATCTGCACTCCTCCCTCCTCCATTATCACAGGACAGCGGTCACGGTGCTATTTTTTCTTTCCACCGAAATCCAAAGGGCCCCTGGTTTTGCTGATTGCCATTCCACATGTTTGTGTTGCGGCTAGGCATGGTTGCGGGGAGAGTCTCAGTCTGGGCTCCCCCTTACACTGATGTCCCACAACTAAGCTACAATGGCGGCGACTGGAACCAAGTTAGAATGCTCTATTCTCAGAAGAAGGCAAAAGGTTGGAAACCCATTGATTTAAAAATTGCCTCCTGGACATTCTCCTTGAAAGGTATTTGCAAGACATTCTTTTTGCCTTTACTAGAATCAGGAGTCAGAGGGACAATTGCTCTGGGGTAAAACGGCATTTAAAATATTATTTTATGGTGCTGGGGAGAGAAGCCAGGGCCTCATGCATACAAAGCACAGGCTTTCCCATTGTGAGCTATATCCCCAACCCTTTTTAAAAGAGTTTGATGTAACAGTGTTTCTCAAAGTTTCCAAGATATTTTTCCATAATTTTATTACCGGGGGTATCCAGGAACAAAGTCTCTCACAAGTGAAGCAACACACACACACACACACACACACGCACTTTTATGTGCATACATACAATGCCTCCATACTCACACATATATGTACATGTGTACAGGTATGCACAGGTGTATGCACACACTCACAGTCACCATGGTTAGTTAATGATAAATGCAAAAAATGTTGGTGCAAACCATCAGAACCGGCAGAAAAAAATCTCAGTGGGGCTTGCAGTGGGGGAGAAAGTTGCAGAAGGGGTAAGATTTTTCTCTTCCTGTTGTGTTGTATGACCCACGAGTCTCACCCACAGTGACCCACATGTGGTCTCTCCTGCCTCCATGTCTCAGATCTCAAAGTTCCCCCAAGGGCTGCATGCAGAAGTGGTGGAAAATGGTGGAAACTTCTCCATGGAGGAGAGGCAGCTACAGAATTTGCAATATGTTTGTAGCGCTTTCTTAACTTCTCAGTTCCTTCTTTCACAGTTACTTAGTCACTTGGTGCTGAAGTTGCTTCCTCTGTGTTGCTTCCCAAATTTGAGTCATGTCTTTCTGATTTTTGTCATATCTGCAACCCACCTGTCTTATAATTTGCTGATGATACGCTCTTTTCAAAAATGGCCTTCTCCTGACCAGTAACATTTGTGAAAACATTGTTTTCTGTGCTAGTTAGTTTTCTAATGCATATTGTTAATGAATCATCACCAAAATGTCAGACTAAGAAGAATGCTTACTCATTTACTGGCTAAGACCATCTCATATATTCCCTGGTGTGTGTTTTTGACCCCCTTTGGGGGGAACATAGATCTACTTTAATTCAAACAAATGGGAAGGCAATTGATAAAGCAAGCAGTTGACTCTGGGGGTTGGGGTGTAGTTCAGCGGTAGAGAACATGCTTTGCATGCAGAAGCAACACACACACACACACACACACACACACACACACTTGGCCACTGGCCCATTTCATTTCCGGGAACTTAATTCTCTGGTCACTAAGATGTAGTTAGCTCTTGGATGAGAGCTATCATTCTCTCCATAGTGCAAGAGATAATTAGAGCTTTAAAGTGGGTTTTCAACTCAGTTTCCTCATCTGGCAGCTAAGGAAATGGAGGCCTGGTGAATTAGGGTTAGAACTAGGACTAGGCCCAGGCCTCTGGGGCCCCGGGAGGCTGCCTTCACCCCTATTTTGTATCCACCAGATCGTCTTTATTGATGAAGCCACAGCCTCCATTGATCCAGAGACCGACACCCTCATCCAGTGCACAATCCAGGAAGCCTTCCGGGGCTGCACAGTGCTGGTCATTGCTCACCGTGTCACCACTGTGCTAAACTGTGACCGAATTCTGGTCATGGGCAATGGGAAGGTGAGAGCCCAATCCCTGGGCTGGTGGGAGGCTGGATGCCTGCTCAGGCCGCTGCATAGACGGCCTATGAATTCTCCTTCCCTGAGCTTAGCTGTGGCCCTGTCTCTTCCACACCTTTCTCCACCCCCCAGGTTGTGGAGTTTGACAGGCCTGAGGTCCTGCAGAAACAGCCTGGGTCATTGTTTGCAGCCTTGTTGACAACAGCCCATTCTTCACCGAGCTGAGGAGGAGTAGAGACGGCATGGAGACTGGTGGCTGAGCTCAGCGGACTGCGTGGGGGCAGCTGTGAGGCCTGCATTCTATGACCTTCTTGTCTAGAGATGGCCACTTCTCCTGGGAGCAGGGCTGACATGTGGGGAGGGTGCTGGGAAGGAAAAGGAGACAGAGGCAACAAAATCTGGAATAGGTCACTCTGTAACTCCCCAAACCTTAGATCTCCAGCCTGGGATCAAGTGATCAAGTGTCTCTTTTAAGCTCATGCCAAATAATTTTAGAATAGTAGAACAGCTTATTACTATAGATCTGTGTTGGAAGTGTTGCAAATGATGTATTGATTGTGTTAAAAATTAAACTGAGAAAACAAGCCACATTCTTTGTTCTGCTTTCTCTGTTAGCTAGGACCTATTCAGTTCCAGGAACAAAAATTCCCTTACACTGACTTCTGGAAAAGGAGGCTCATGTATCAGGAAGGTCCAGAAAAAGTTCTGGGTTGGGTGCAGGTATTGAAAGGACGTCTGTCTTGAGGACTCCGTCTCTCTTCTGTTGTCCCTCCTTTCCTTTGTTTGGCTTCAGTCTCTGGCCACTTTTCACTTCCTGGTGGCAACATGGCTACCAGCTCAGCACCCCAGGTCTTCTTACCTCAATGGTTCAAACAAAAATGGGCTGAATCTCATTGGGTCAGCTTGGGTCCTCACATGTGAACCAATCATGTGCTTGGCTGTTGGAATACAGTGACTTTTCCAGGCCCAGTCACATACCCAAACCAGAGCCTGGGGATGGTGTCAGCTTTCCTGAATTATCTGGACTCAGTACAAGATTTTTTTTTCCCTCCAAAATAAAATTAGGATGCTATGACTATGTGAAGGAAGAATGGATATAGATGCTGGGTAGATCCCAAATAGTACCTATCTACTATGCTTGTTTTCTGATTAGAAGCATAAACAGGTGGCATAGAAAGTTAACTTATATACCAACTAGAAAGAAGATCACTCCTTCTTCCTCTGTTGTGTTCATAGATATATAAGTAGAAAAGGAAGCTATTTCCAGTTTACTTCTAGGGAGACCTCATTGTTGGGGGGAAATAGGTTTCAAAGTACTTTTCCTTTGTTTTCAAATTATAGTGTCTGATGTTCCAAAATTCCATAAGAAAATCTAATTCCGTGAACCAATATTTCCCTCTGTTTCTTGCACTGGGATAGATGCTAGGGATGTAATGATATCCCTGCCTTCATGGAGTTTGGAATCTTGTGAGGCTAAGTAAGCACTAAACAAGTAAACAGGTTGTTCCAGAGCAGAGGGCCAGGAGGTGACCACATGGTGAAGGAGATTTGGACATCCAAGCAAGGCTTCCTGGTGGAGCTGAGGTCGCAGTTTACTGAGACCTGTAATGAACAAATATTTACTGAGATGACGAGTGTTGGGCAAGAAAGATCTGTTCAAGACAGAGAGAACAGCAAACACGTCCCTGCAGGAATGAACTGCCACAGGGGCTGACGATGCAATCTCTGGATCAAACAGAGAATGCCATCTCTACCATAAATGGTGACAGGTGTCTATTATCTTCTGTTACCTTCTCCTTCTGAATGAAAGCTTTTTTAAAAAAAAATCTTAAAAATCCATTTATCCTTTTATTACCTTCCCTAATCATTGCTTTTTAAAATTAATTTTTTTAACCTTTTGGGGGCCTGGAGATGCCTGGGAGCCCCACTTGTACCATGCCTCCCCACCTCTGCATAGAGTTACCAAGTGAAAATGACGCCACTCACCTGGCCCTGCCTTCCTTCCAGAGCTGCTGTGGGGCAATGCCCTGCAGTACCTCAGCGAATCAAAATGCATTTTGCTGTCATATATACCTAATTAAAATAAAACGATTAAAACAAACAAACAAAAAACTGTGTGCTGTGACCCATAATACTTCTCTCAGTGTCCTTTCCCAACCAATCGAATGCAGCTATTGCGTTTTCCCCAAGCTGACCAGCAGATGGCAGTCTCTTCCCAAAAATGTGGGAAGGTCTGCTGGTTTCAGAACTGGGAGGATCCATAGAGAATCCTAAGAAAATGTCAGAGGACAGGAAACAGAGCCCACTGCCACCAGATCTACAGGACTCCATTCCACCTGCTTCTGTCCCCACCTCTGGCATTAACGTATGACTCTGAAAGTTGGCTGCACATTGGAATAGAATTTCTTTGAGTTTTTGAAATATTGATATTTACTCCTAGTGGCTCTGATTGTGTTGGTTTGTATGGAAACTGGGTGTAAGGATTTTTTAAAGTTTTAGGAGACTCTAAAGTGTGACAAATTTGAGAACTATTGGCTCCAAGTTCCAGTAAAACAGGTATTTTTTTCTTGGAAAGCAACACTAACAAACCATATCATAATATTTTATTTCTTAAGCTGAGTGGAAAGTGTATACTTGTATGTTTTTGTTTGTTTTGTTTCGTGGGGCCTTGAGGATCCTAGGCAAACTCTCTACCCTACATCCCCTGCCCTCTTGATTTGTTTTTAATGATCTTAATATACCTTTTGGGTTTCTGAAGTATTTTATAATAAAAGTTTTAAAAATTGGTGCTTGACATTTCAAAAATCATACAAAAATAACTGTTGAGAGAAGGCAGAACTTTATTCTACTTCTTTAGCGATTTGTTATTTTTATTTTTCATTACATGCTGGTGGAGAAGAGATCATAGTGATTCTAGGGGTTCTAGAGGCTTTAATCTGTCCTCAGGGGCTAGCCCTTTCTCATGGTCAAGTGCAGCAGGCCAGCTCAGGATGAGCTCGAGTAATGTCCACAGGGACAGCAGCTGGAGGTACAGATGAAAGGAAGCAACAGTCCCATGGCCCTGGCCCTGTCCTGCCCTCCGACCTCAGCTCTAGACACTCTATATTAAGAGGAACACTGATAAATGGAGGGTCTCCAAAGGACAACCACTGTGGCCGACTGGCCACCAGTCTGGAGAAGGAACCGGAAGGAAGGAAAACAGGAGGGCTCAGACTTCAGTCTTCACATTGCTGAAGTGTCTTCAGAGCGGGGGCTCAGGCCAGGAGGCACAGAGAGAGGGAAGTTCACTAGATAGGCCCACTAACTAGGGAGTAGCTGCTTGAGGACCCTCTTCAGGGCACGTGTATGTGAGGCAAGCACCCTACCACTGAGCCACACCCCGAGCCCACACGTGTGTTCTTATGACCTCTTTGGCTCAGACTTGCTGAGCACCTCACTGGGCCACAGCGTCTCCTTTCTTCAGCAGAAGTAGAGGGAGAACTCAGCACCTTCTCTTATTTTCTCTTAGACCAATCTCTCATTGAATTTCCATCCCCTCAGGCTCCAGTCTCCTTGCTGTTCACTAGTATCCTCTGTGATCTCCTTGCCCCCAACTCCCAGTTCTAGTGTTTCTACCAGAGACACTCTCGTGCCAGCTGTTAAGATTGTAAAATTTTGCTCCATTTTCCTATTCTTTTTTAAAATTATTTATTCTAATTTGTTATATATGATGGCAGAATGCAATTCATTTCATATTACACATACAGAGCACAATTTTTCAAATCACTGGTTGTACACAAAGAATTCTCACACCATTCGTGTCTTCACACGTGTACTTAGGGTAATGATGTCTAACTCATTCCACCATCATTCCTACTCCCTTCTCTTCCTCCCCTTTGCCCTATCTGAAGTTCCTTCATTTCTCCCATGCTCTCCCCACCCCACATCACCATTATGAGTCAGCATCCTCATATCAAAGAAAATATTCGACCTTTGTTTTTTTGGGGATTGGCTAACTTCACTTAGCATTATATTCTCCAACTCCATCCATTTACCTACAAATGCCATGATTTTATTTTCATACTGAGTAATGTTCCATTGTGTATCTATACCAAAGTTTCCCTATCCATTCATCCTACTTACTGAAGGGCATCTGGGTTGGTTCCACAATTTAGCTATTGTGAATTGTGCTGCTATAAGCATTGATATGGCTGTGTTCCTGTAGTATGCTGTTCTTAGAGGTGACCCGTATTCTGTCTGCCTGTCTCATTTAGACAATCCTATGAAATCCAACTATGTCAGAGTCAGAAGCTACTTAGTTGATTCCTAGTCCAGAAGTTAGCTTGTGGTCCACAGACCTGTCAGCTAGATTCAGGGGATCCATGAATTTGGACAGGAAAAAAATTACATCTTTATTTTTACCAACTGAAATTTAGAATTTCCCTTGATTATGCTTGAGACAACAAACTTTGTAGTATTAGTACCATTAGCTTTGAATTTGTCACCAATAGATGTTCTCAAATCTTATTTCAATGGTATCAGGTAATTCAAAATATCATTTATATGCATCAGTGCTTTGAAATTATAGTTATCATTAGACTTACTGCTAGATCATGTTATTTAGTGCATCATTATAGAAGATTATATCTTATAATATCCAATTTTTGTGTTTTCATACCTATTTTGATAATCATGTTTCCATATAATTGACCCTCTTTACGATATTACATACTTTATTGTGGGAATTAGAAAAAAACATCCTGAGAATACTCTAGAGTGCCAAAGAGATCCATGGCACAAAAAGAGTAAATTAAGAACCCTCATCTAATTCAATTCTGATTTTATTGGAGGGAACTTGAGTCCCAGGCAGAGGAGGTAACCTGCTTACAACTACATCACTGGTTTCCAACAGGCTGGCTTGGAAGCTAAATCTAAAAAGGTGGAGGAAGAGAATGAAGAGGAATAGGCACACATCAAGAGCTGGGGACAATGGCCTCACCCCAATACCGTAGTCGGGCTTGGTCTGCTGGGAGTTGTGGTGTTAGGAGTATCGTTTTCCAATTTAATAATGATGTTTCTGACCAAATTCTTTGTTCCCAAGTGCCCTGTGGTCTCTACTGTGCCCCAGAGAAAACTGTATTGATTCTTACACTTCTCTTCCACTCTGAGGGAGTCAGTTACCTGGCAGTCATTGAAATGCTCCTATTTCTTCCATAAAGAAAAAGGGGACAGTAAAAACCATGTGCCTGAAGGGCCCCTTTCTGTTCCCCAAGTTAACTAGCTGAGTTAAGGAGACGATGAGAGCAAGCCTGAGCCAGAAGATACAGACACACATTATCTTGAAGGACACAGGTTTCTCTTATGCACACCGGGAACCAAGGTCAAGTTATTGTTATCTGTAGAAAGTACTTTCTTGTGTATACACCACAATGGTTGCATTTTTTTCTTCCTCCCTTCAGTGTTTTATTTTGAAATTTTCAAAACTTGTAGAAAGGTTGTAGGTAGAGTATAATGAATATCCAAATACCCTCTGCCTAGATGAACAATTTGTTAACATTTTGCTTCCGTGTGTGTGTGTGTGTGTGTGATACATATGCATACCAACACAGACCTTTGAGCCTTTAGAAAGTTACTTGTGGACATTATAACCCTCCACCCTACATCCTTTACATATAGCTCCTAAAAACAGGCACCTTCTGTCATAACCAAAGTATAATTGTTACACTCATAAAATTTCACCATTGAAATGAACAACTTCACAACCGATAGACCATTATCTAACACACAATTCAAATGTCTTCATTTATCTTAGTAATATCTACTACAACTCAGACACCCCTCTCCAGACAATCCAGGATCTTAATAAGGAGCTATCATTGCATTTGATTATCTTATCTCTTTAGGCTCTTTTTAAAAAAATTTAAAAATTTATTCTGATTTGTTACATATGACAGCAGAATGTATTTCAATTCATATTACACATATAGAGCACAATTTTTTATGTCTCTGGTTGAACAAAGAGTAGAGTCACACCATTCATGTCTTCATAAATATACTTAGGGTAATGATGACCATCTCATTCCACTGTCTTCCCTAGCCCTGTGCCCCCTCCCTTCTCCTCCCTCCCCTTTGTCCTACCTACAGTTCAAGATGGTTACATTTTGAGAGACAATTCATATAAGAAACTTAAGCAAGTTAATGCTAATGATGTCACTGCTTCTGCAGCTTAATATATAAAACACCTCTCTCTTTCTCTTTTTCTCTCTCTCTCTCTCTCTCCCACAGATTGAACCCAGGGGCACTTAATCACTGATCCCCATTCCCAGCCTTTTTAAAAATTTCATTTTGAGACAGGCTCTTGCTAAGTTGCTCAGGGCCTCACTCAGTTGCTGAGGCTGGCTTGGAACTTGTGATCCTCCTGCCTCAACCTCCCAAGCTGCTGGGATTATAGGCGTGTGCCCCTGTGCCCAGCTAGAACCTCTCTTTACGTGGGGACTGGCCTGGGCGCCATGGAAAGGATACATGTCACTCATCCAGCTGGCTGCCACTGAACCCAATGCCACGAGGGAGAGGAGGCGCTGCTTGCTAAGCACCTTGAGGGTCAGAGGTGCTATCTGTTCAGCCTGTTGCCACTAAACTTTTCTTGGAGCTGTTACTGATACTTATAAGCTTTCCCTCAATAAACCAGATGACTCTCATGCTGTCTCCAGGCACTTTCTTGGGCTTTCCTGCATCCTACCCCAATGCCCAGGTACAACTAGACTTTGGACACAACAACACTCCTCTACCACCTCCCCACACGCATCACATATAGTTTGTGGTCCTGGGGTTTTGCCTGTCCATGAGTTAAAGCTCACAGAACACTTCCACAGGTACATCATTTTACATAAAATGTAGGATTGGTTGTGGGTGCCTGAGATGGCTGGGTTTTCACCGTGAGCTTCTGAAGAGTCAATACAAAAAAGGAAATAGGTGTATTACAAGATCATATACCAATCATTTAAAGATAGAATTTAGTTGTTCACCGTTAGCATAGGTTTCCTGGTCCTGAGGATGCAGAGTTAACGTTTTGCATGTGCAGGGTGGGTTTCAATTCCCAGGCTGCTCTCTGAGCCAAAGGACTTGCTCACATCTTTAAGCTGTGAGTGGTGAGACTGAGGTCAGGACTCAATATTTGAGTTTATGAAACCTTTTTGTTCTTTATTAGAAGGATTGTTCTCTAATTGTTGCATGCATGTATTTTTGGTTCACTAATCCTGGTGTTTCTTCCCCTTGTTTTAAAAGTCCATTCAAATTCCACACATTTCTAGAACCATCTGATATCAACTTTGTTTGGTCCTCCTCCTGTATCTTGCTCCTTGATTCATTAGGAAAACAACACAGATAAGCCAAACCTGTTTTTTAAGCACATATTTCTATGTATGTCCACCAGGCAGACTAACAGCAATCCAGAAGGTGGACTTCTTATCTCTCAAAAAAGCTTGCCAATTTGAAAATTATTCATAAGTGACAGCTACCTTTTGAGTGTTTACTATGTAAAAGGCACTGTGCCCTTCATTCATGCTATCTAATTTAAAACCTCAATTAATTTACAATGATTTGAGGTTAGTGTTTTCATTTTGTAGTTGGAGAAATTGAAATTTAGAAACTTTGATGTCAGATCTGATTCTAGAGCTCCTGTTCTCAACCAGCACATGATATCGAGTCTCTACAACTCCACACACTGATTTCAAAGTGCTTTGGGGCCAGAACTCACTGCCTCTTTCTCCGAGTCTCTGTCTTTGTATAATTGTTATTACATTAAACTGATTTTATATGTGTGTGTGTATTTACATATATAAGTGTTCATACATCTGTATCTATATATTTCCTTTTGAAGATTTCAGACAGAGCCTCATTTTAGAATGAAAGCCTCCTAGAAGCTCAGAGCTGGGAAAATTCTCTTTTCCAGCAAACATGGATTTCTACTTGCCACAAGCACCCCTATCTTTGGGCACATAGACTCCTGTTATATGCGTATATCATTTATGTACAAATGATGTGCAGGATATTAGATATGCAAATCACTGTATTGGTGTATCTGTAGGATAAAAGAAAAACAATGAGATGTCTTAAATTTTAATTACATAGACCAGTGGGCAGAGATAAGGGAAGTTAATCAGTAAATGGTTGCAGGTGAGACCAACAAAAACACCTTTTATGTTGAAACCTTGACTTCAGTCCCACCAAGGCCCCTGTTTCTGTAGCCAGTATAGGGCACAGAGTTTTCCTTTCCCAGAGCTTATGAAACATGCTCTCAGTGCTGGTCCTGGCCCATCATTGTAGGAACTTGTCTCTGAACTTGGTCCTTTATTTTCCTGGCTACCATTTGCAATGGTTCAATAAGTCCTTTTATTTCAGAGACCCTTACGTCTCCAAAGATTTGATTTAATAGAACACAAAACGGAATGTTTAAAGGATGAGGAAAAGTAACAAGGATTTCCGATTTTTCTTCCTGTACTCCAATAGGTCCTCATGCTCCTCCCCCCCTCCCACCCCAGGCTGGACCTCGCTCCCTCACCTTGGACAAACCCATGCACTGTCTGAAGTAGGAGCTGATCTATTTTGTGCTGAAGGACTCCCTTGGCCAGAGAGCAGACAGCCTCTCTCTATCATTCCACTCCAGAATCTGTTCCCTGAAAGATCAGACTCTGCTTTACCAGAATACTGTCTGTCTTGGTAGAAATTCAACTCCTCCCGGCCTGGTCTGAACATGGAGAAAAACTGCTCAGGGTCCTCGACTGGTTAACTCCATAATATCTGCACTTGTTTGGAAGACTGTGCAAGGCAGTCTGACATGGAGAATCCCTCCCCACCAGGATTGTTGAGAAGATTGAGTGATCAAGAGGATAAAGAACTTCAGGATATGCAAAGGGCGGCACAAATGTCAAGTGATATTATTAGCAGTGATTTGCATCCGCGGAGGAAGGGATGGAGGTAAATGAAATGGGACATTTTAGATGTGCGTAAAGAAAACGTCTGCTGGTCTCACCACTCCCCATGCCAGGGAGCCTTCCTCGAAGGATCCATTTTCCCACACCGCATCTGTCTCCAGACCCTCCCCATTTCAGCTCAGGTGAAGTCAGTGAGTTGCATCTCTAGGAAACAGAGAAGCCAGAAACCACCAGCAGGGGGAGGAATTGACCAGCACAAGAGTAAAGAAAGAGCCTTGGGCAGATAAAAAGACTACAGCAAAAAATGTCCTTAAACCCATGTAAGTTAGGTGGAGAAGATCTTCTAAAATGTCTAAATATTCTTCAAAACAAATTAAGATTTGTTATTTCTGGATTGAGATTTTACTCCCTCCTAACCAATTCATTGGCCACTGTGAAATCCTTCTGCTAACTGAGATTGGGCCAACTGTTCTGGGCAAGGTTCAAAAGGGACCCAAGGAATCCAACAAGGCCCAGGCTCCAGAGCATATGAAGCTTGCAGTGTGACAAGCAGGAAGCTTCTACGCAAAGTTTCAGTCTCAGACTTTTGGTCAATTCAGGAAAAAAAGAATTGAGCTCAAAATGCCCTTCTATTTCTGGTTAAGTGAGTGGGAAATAAATGATGGATGAATGAATGAGATTTTTCTCTGTTTTAAAGGTTGGATTTCCCTTCCTTCTTCTGAGTCCAGAGTTGCTTTACCTTTGTAGGAATAGAGAAAGAAATGGGATACGTTGTCACAGGCAGGGGCCAGGAAGAGGGTCAGGAGGCGTGGATACTGGTCTCAGCCTTGCCCCACACCAGTCGTGGCAGGCTCATGATGGTTGGAATGGGGCTGGAGGGAGGACCCTCCCTCCCTCCTACACAAAGGTATTCTGTGACAGGCCATGAGGAGGTGGCTAGGCAAGCACATTGCATGAACTCTGTGTGTCCCCAGAGGAGCTGATGGACCATCCCCAGAGGGGGCAGTGCCCTTTAATGTAGGCTGAGGGAATGTTGGCCCCCCAGAGTTCCCTCCTCAGGTGTGGTGGGAGTGGCAGTTGAATGGGGCAGTTGGAGAGGAGGGCTCCAGGCAGGTGGGAGCAGGTGGGACAAGAGAAGCCAAACCCAAGGTCCATAGAGAGAAGGAGTTCCAGGCAAAGTGGACAGCAGGTGCCACCTTCTGAGCCTCATGACTTCTGACGCCTACTGCCTCTTCCTCTCCACCTGAGAACTCAGAGCATTTCCTGTCCAGGTACAGTCTCTCTCTGTTGCAATTATTGGTACCAATTAGTCCTCAGGGTCCTTGTTTCTTATCCCCAGGACAGGATCCAGTGGGTGACATGATCACAGGTGGCTGCCCTGTGGGAAGGAACAGGGCCTGCCTGGGACTCCCAGAGGGTCAAGGAAGCCTGGGCTCTTCCATTTTTGGAGACTCCTGGTATGTGAAAGAAAAAGCAGGAATGCCAGGACAGGCCTTAAAAAATCTGTGATATACAAAAGCCCACCTTGAATAAATGAGGCCTTTCAATACACCCTCCCAAACACACACACACACACACGCATGTGCACATACACACAGAGTTCACAGTTTATCATGAGGATTTATTTTTTAAAAGACCTTGAATTCATGGTGCATTACTATGTGGTTCTCATACATTTAAAATGGGGGTTCTCATATTTCTTTAGTTATGTCAGAACATCTCTGTCCCAAAGGGGTGACCTCATTTGGAGACGCCATCACAAGCCAATATTTTAGGCCCTCGGGGGATAAGAGACCTCAAGCACCACCTCATCCCATTTCCCTTCCTGACTTTGTGCTGGCTCACCCGCCTATGCCTCCTTCTGCTCCTTCCTCCACTCCTGGGACCCTCACTCTGACACCAGCCCCTCATCACTCAGGGATTTGTCTCTGTCTATCTGCTCATACATGTGCTAGGGAGAGCCAACCTGAACAGACAGGAGCAGGAAGGGGTGTGGGAAAGCCTCCTCTGAGCTGGAGGCTGCTCAGACTCTGGAAGAAGTTGGGGGAGGCTGTGAGACCATCAGATATTGCCGATTTGGGTGGTTTTAAATTAAGAATGTATTCATTAGGCTGGGATGTAGTTCAGTATCTACATGCTCACGGCTCTGAGTCTGATCTCCGGAACAACAATAGCCTGGTCTCTTATCTGGGAAGGATTTTATGGTGAAAGGAGTCCTAAGAAAGGACTTCCATTGTGGGGCACCCAGGGAAACTGGGAATCCAGTTCTCAAACAGGAAATTGTCAGTTTTCCAAGTTAGAGAGGCAGAAATGGAATATGAAGCCGTAGGTGTGGAAGATGTTTCTTCTCGAGATGCCCTCTGTTGTTCTCCCCAGCTTGGACAGAGACAAGGATAGAGAAAAATGATTCTACTTATGAACAATAACTGTGTAAGTGTGATGCTAAATGCTAAGTGACCCCAAACCCCAGAATCAGGGAGCAATAAAAGAATGGTGAGGACTGTGGCTAACTAAAGACTGAATGCCTTGCCCCCAAGGGTGATGGCCACTGACCATGGCCACATGAATGTACAGAGCAACTGCTTTTTCAGAAAAGCCAGAGGGTTTTTTTTTTAATGTGATGTCTTCTAATTATTAAATGTTTTCCACACATTAAAAAATTAAAAAAAAAAAAAAAACTATAGGCTGTATCAAATGGACCCATAAGTTGTATAGGACATCAACTTATTAGTTCGTGTCCTCTCTAAACAGAGGCCTCCTCTGCTTCCACCTGTCCAGTGTATTGACGTTGGGTAAGGAACCCCCAGCCTGTAAGCAGAGAGATGCACTAAGGGATTTCTTACCATCTCCTGCCAGCCCTCAGATGCTCTGAATGGGAAAAGTCAGGGCAAGAACAGAGTCGTGATGGCCACAGGGGCCCTGGCCTGCCTGGGCATGTGCCGGCTCCTGGAAGCTCTTCTCAGCTGTTCCCTCCTCCCCCCATGGCTGCCTGCTAGCAGATTTCTCACTCTAGGCAGCTTCTCACTCCTGGCAGAGGATGGCATGACAGACGGCGATGGAGACGTTAGCCAAAGCCGACTTCCTGATTTTAAAAAGTCTCATTTCCCTCCGGGGCTGCCAAATTTAGCAAAGTGTCATTCCAGCTGCAAAGCTTCCAAGCTGTCTTAGGTAATCATAACTCTGCATCCCCCGTGGAGTGTTCAAGGAAATTACTCCCAGCACCAATTTCCTATGCACTCTGATTACCCAAAACTGGCCAGGGAAGCTGGCCTTCTCTGTTGGACATCTTGGACTCAGAACCCCAAAGGCAAGCTACCGACAGGTTGCTGTTGGGGCCTTTTGCCAGTAAAAATGGGAACCAAAAAGGCAGAAATCGTAGGTAAGGGCGCTGCATCAACAAACGAGGCCTACCCTCTCAGAAGGCAGATCAGGACGAGGGGCTGGGAATTCAGCCCGGACAAGAGACGAATAGCGACTGAGTTGGGGGGTGGGCATTGTGAGTTGAAATGAAGGTCGTCCTAGAATATCAGAGGGCATATAGAAAGGGCATAGATTTTGTCTAAATGGCTGAGACCACAGCAGTGGTTGCCGGAAAATAGCATCTGGTTCTACAGAGGGAAAAAATGGATTCCCTTTAGAGCTATTTCCTTTAAAAGTACTTAACTTTTAATTTTGAAATGATTTCAAATGTACAGAAAAGTAGGAAGAACAACCCTAAGAAATTCTGACTACCCTTTACTCAGATTTTGCAAACAAATATTTTTGCCACAATTGTTTTACCAATCTCTTTCTATGCATTATTATTATTTTTTCTGACACATTTCAAAGTCAACTGTGTGTATTTTGCTCCATTATCCTTAAATTCTTCAGTATGTATTTTCAAAGAACATCTGATCAAAATGATCCAAATGTACAATGATTAAAGTCAGGAAATTTAACTTTGATATAACATAATTATATAGAATCCATATTCAGCTTTCTCTTGTTGTCCCAAGAACATTTTTGAATCTTATTTTTTTCGGTCCAGTATCCCATCCAGAATTGCATATTGCTTTTAGCTGTTATGTCTCTTTAGTTTCCTGCAATTCAAAGCTTTCCCCTCACCTTCCCTTGTCTTTCGGGATAATAATGCTTCTGAATCGCCCAGGCCAGTTATTTTGTAGAATGTGTCTTTGAGCTTGTCTGACATCTCCTCTGGATTCAGTTTATGCATTTCCTGCATGTGTGCTACATGAGGGCTGTCTTAAGAAGATTCAGAGGTCTGTTGCCAAAGCTTGTTGAAGCAGTATCAGGTTGGCCAGAAGAAATCCTCATATGGGTGGCTGAGTTTGCCATATCTGAGGTCTTCTTGAGTTCTTGAAATTCTTGGATTCTGTGATTCTTTCACCCCCAAATAATTTCAATTGGATTTCAGAACTTGCGGTGAATTCTTTCTTCTGCTTTGCTCAGGTCATGGTGAGCAGGAGAGTGGTCCAGAAGCTAGTAGGAGGTCACAAGAAATTGTCAGGGACCATAGCTTGATCACTCACCTGTAGTGCAGTGGTATTAAGGATCAGAAAATGGTTTCAAGACTGTGCACAAAGGCTATGTCCATGTCCTGGTCTCTTCTTGCCTTTATGGTCAGAACTGGATTGCATTTACTCAGAGACCAATGACCATTCTAAGGATGAGAGACCAATTTCTTTTCTGTTCTCAGACTGAGCATCCTTTAGAGTGACTAGCAGCTCTCCATTGTCTTCCTGAAACAAATTCAGAAAGGCCAGGGGCATGATGCTTTGGGTAGAGAAAACTCTGAAGAACTTTTTGATACACAAATAGAAGTTGCCATAGTTTGGATTATGGGATGCATACCCCCTCCCCGCACCGCCCCCCCAAAAAAGCTCATGTATTAATGCAGGAGGTAAAATTATTAGATTGTGAGAGCTGTAGTGGATTAATCCAGTTTATGTGTTTGTTAATGATTTGAATGGATTACTGGGTAGTAGCTATAGGCAGATGGCTGGAGGAAGTGGGTCACTGGGGTCATGCCTGGAGATTATATATTTTGTCCCTGGCTTCTCCCTCCCTCTCTCTGTTTCTTGGCTGTGATAAGCTGAGCAGCTTCCCTCCACCATGCCTGTCCACCATGATGTTCTGCCTCTCCATGGGCTCAGAGCAGTGGAGTTGGCTACCCATTGGCTGAATCTCTGAAAGCATGAGCCCAAAGAAACTTCTCCTCCCCTAAGTTGTTCTTGTCAGGTATTTTGGTCACAGTGATAGAAAATTAACTACTAACAGAATTTTTTTTGGAAAAAGTTCTACAGGAACATTTTAGCCTTGATCTAGTCCTATATAGGAACCAACTGATAAGACTGCTGTCTACATAAATGGGCAAATCTGAAGCCCTTTATTCCCAGCCTTGTTTTTTTTTTTTTTAATTTGTTCTTTTGAGATATGCATGACAGTACAGTGTACTTTGACAATTATAGATACATGGAATATAAATGCCCATTCTTGTGGTTGTACATGAGGTGGAGTTACACTGGTCATGTATTCATATGTGAACATAGGAGAGTTATGTCCCATTTATTCTACTGTCTTTCCTATTTCCCTCGCCCCTCCCTTCCCTTCATTCCCCTTTGTTTAATCCCATGAATTTCTATTCTTCCCTCTCCACACCCCTTATTATGTGTCAGTATCCACATATCAGAGAGAACATTCGGCTTTTTGTTTTCTGGGATTGGCTTATTTCACTTAGCACGATATTCTCCAGTTTCATTTACTTGCCAGTAAATGCCATAATTTCATTCTTCTTTATGACAGCCTTATTTCTTGACTCTCTTACCAAAGCTTGCTGCACATGGTAAGGTCCCCTTAGGAACCTCGCCATGCAGCTCCACAAACACACTCAGTCTTGGCCAAAAGCCTTGGTCTGGGCTTTCTCTCAAACTCTTCTTTCCTTTCCTTTCTTCTGCAATAACCCAGATGCAGTCTCACCTCCCCCGGGACATTCTTTCTAATCCCATCCTCCTTCCAGATCATACTGACCTCTCTGTCCTCGGATCTTCTCTAGCACAGGTGTTTTGCATGACTCAGTGACAGCACATGCAGCCTGGTTGCAGGGCTTATGATTAAATATTATGACATAGGAGCATCCCTGTGTAACTTCCAGATCTCATTCCCTACACCCAGAGGTAGCCATCATGTTGAATTTCTTAAAAATGAACTTTATTTTATTTTTTAAAAATATTTTATTAGTTGTTGATGGACCTTTATTTATTTATATGTGGTGCTGAGAATCGAACCCAGTGCCTCCCACATGCTAGGCAAGCGCTCTACCACTGAGCCACAACCCCAGCCCCTGAACTTTATTTTTTAAGAAAGTTTTAAATGTATAGAAAAACTGTAAAAATAGTACAGAAAGTTCCCACATACCCCACATCCAGTTTTCCCTACATATAATATCCTGTCTTATCACAGTATGTGTATTCTAATTCACAAACAAATGTTGCTACATTAGCTTTTCTTAGTTTTTATCTAATGTCTTTTTTCTGTTCCAAGATCTCATCCAAGATACCACTTTAGTTGTTCCGTTTCCTTTAAGTTCCTCCTGGCTGTGTTATTTGCTCAGACTTTCCTTATTTTTGATGGCCTTGATAGTTTTGCTTTGGTTCTGGGGATTAAACCCAGGGCCTCATGAATGGGAAGGACATACTCTACCACTGAGCTACACCCCAGCCCCAACCTTGATAATTGAAGGAGCACTGGTCAGGAATGTCCCTCAACCGGTATTTGTCTCCTGTGTTTCTCAAGATTAGGCTGGGATTATAGGTTTGGGGGAGGAAGATCGTTCTCATCACATCATTTCAAGGGCACATATTATCCACATGACTTACCACTCTTGATACTGACCCCAATATCAGCTGGCTGAGGTGGTGATTGTCAGGTTATCTTCACTGTAAAGTTATTATTTTTTTTCCTATATTGCACTGAACTCTTGGAAGCATTGTACTCTAGTTGTTTCTTGCAGGGTAATAGGTTGATAATTTTGATGCTGCTCTGCATGTATACTTAATTGGATAATTAAGTAAATGGATAGTGGATGGTGAGAACCAGGTTTTTCACTTTTAGATTTGGAGTTTGTAGATAAGCAAGGAGAGGATGCTAGAATTAGGACAATTATGGTAATGGATTAAAGTTGGAGAATCAGTATGCTTATCTTAAAATAGATACAGATAGTTACATATAGAAATATTTATAGCTATGTGCATTTGCACTAGCCAATATACACACATATATTCCTTGTTTCATCATCTGAGAGGGCCCAGAAGCAAAAGTACTCCAATAACAAAGGAAAAAACCTAGTGCCCAGATCTTGGTTTCTAATATCATTCTTCAGGAAAAGGAGTCATGGGTACCTGGAGAAGTGGAATTGTATTGCAAATACAGTTATTGGTAAAAGAAATATATTTATTGTTTTGAAAGTATGTGAACTTTGTGCAGTTGTTTCGGAGTGCAATTTTTTGCAATTTATTAATTTTTCTGTTCTCAATTTATTGTGTGTGACATTCACATAGGTTGATGTGTGGACCTAGCACATTAATATTTAGCATTGAATAGTAATATACTCTGTTCATATTATACAATTTGTTCATCTATTTTCCTATTTGCAGATGTCTGAGATGCTGTAAACAGAGTTACTTCAAATATTCTTGTAGAGGGGCCATAAAGATATTTTTGTATGAGATTAAATCCTCTGTGGATTGTTTCCTTGTGTTTTTTCTAGATTAACTTCCATATTGACACCAGTAAGTATGAGAGAAGAGAGGCTAGTAGAGGTGGTGGAGAATTGTGAGGAAAATGAAAAAGATCTTGCAAAGTTTGTGGCCACTCTGTATGTGACTGATTGGACAGGCAGAATTTCCCCTGGCATGTCCATATCCAGGGAGGATAAGGTAGCTTTGTTAGTAAGACAATCTTTAACTTGACCGGGTAATGCCATATTGCTTTACAAATTAGTTGTTCAATTTATAGCCCCACCATCAGGATTTAAGGGTTGGTATGTGAAGTTTTTATGCTTTTTAATATTGCCTATTTGAAGAATGACACATGGTTATTACTGTAGTTTGGTTTTAATCCACAATTCCCGGGCACTTAGAAATTGAACATATTTTCTTGTGTTTATTTGACTCATCTATCAATTGCCTATTTCTATCTTTTTCTCACTTTTTTAATTGATTGTTTTTTTGCTATTAATGTATTGAAAATGCTTTGATTTCTGCATGCTAATTCTTTATAATTAAATGCATCACATTTATACCAGCAAATCTTTTAAACATTGTGCCTTCTGATGAACAGACATCTTATAGTTTCAAACTTATGACTTACTTTTTGAATTTTCTTTAAGAAATCCTTCCTTATTTGAAGATCATAAATACATCTATTCACTTCTTACTGTTAGTATTGAATTTTCTTTTCTAGCCTTTTATTTTCAACCACTCATGTCTTTATATTTAAAATACACCTCTTGTAGGCAGCATATCATTGGATCTTGCTTTTACACCTTGTCTGACAATCTTTGTTTTTTAACTGGAATATTTAGTCCTTTAACATTTAACACAATAATTATAAGGTTGGGTTTAAATCTATTGGCTTGCTATTGGTTTTCTATGTATTCCTTCTGTTTTTCTTCCTCTGTTTTTACTTGCCTATCTTTTTTGGGGGGGTGGGTTAATCTATTATTTACTATTCCATTCTATTAACTTGATTAGAACTTCTTATCTTTAACCCCCTTTTGTGGTATTTTTTTCCCTAGGGCTAATATAATACTGTGGTTCACATTATACTGTGTGATATTGTGTATTAATTTCTCCTTGTGGGGGGATTTGTCCTAGACTACTGTCTTACTCATGACTAGTGATCCATTTGACAAATATGTACTGAACATCCAGTACACGTAGGAACTGGGCCAGGTGAGAAATATAGCTGTGAAAGAGACTGACATGAAGCTCATAGTCTGTTTGGGTAAATAGAAAAGTAAGTGGGGAAGTTTTCCCAGAAAAAGATGGGTCTGAAATGAGCCCTGATGCCTGAGCAGGAGTTGGTCCAGAGAAGGGAGGAATAGGAGATTGTTCCAATGGTGGCAGTGGTGAGTACAAAGACCCCAAGGAAGGAGGAGCTGGCACCTTGTTCGGGGAGTGTTGAGACTCTCAGCTGGGCTGGTGCTCAGTGTTAGTTGGTGTAAACCGAGAGTGGAGTACAGAGTAGGGTACACGTAAGCAGTAGTGAGTTTGATTGGTAACTTCTAATTTTCTGATTGAATCAGGAGTCTAGAAGCTGGGTCTGTGGTATACAGGTAATGAGTATTCACTAACTGAATGACTGGAGAAATTTTGAGCAGATCTACTGCATGTGCCTCTTCCAGCTGACTACAAGGCTTCCATTTCCACTTTGAAGAATTTGTGTTTTTGTGATAAAGACATTTTGATTTTCAAAATATTTTTTAATAAAAAAAACCCACCATCATATTTTCCCAGAGAAGTACCTCTTGTAATATAAGCAAGGGATTTCCCAAGGTTATTGCAGAAAGTAGGGAGTCTCAGTTTCCCTTGTTTCTAGACTGCCCCAGATGAGATGGTGACATTCTTCTCCATATACACTGGAGGAAATCTTTCCTCTCTCTGGACCTCTGTTTCCTTTTCTGTATAATAAGGACTTTGGAACAGTTTGCATCTGAGGATACTCCCAGCTCTGCCATGCTGTATGTTTAATACCTTGGTGGGAATTGGTATATTCAGACTTATGGAGAGAACTCATGGGGGTGTGAGTGACTCCTTTGTGTATATAATATTAAAGCTTCTGATTGCAAGTGACAGGAACCAACTTAACAGAGGTGAGGTTAAACAAAATCAAAGGAGAAATTATTTTTAGGATATGGGGAGAGGAATGTCATGGAATCCTAAAGCAAGAGTAGCTTTTAAGCTCCCAAGCAATCCAACATAGGAAAAGAAGAGACTGAAGTGCTTAGGAGATTAGAGAATGAGGTATTTGGTTTGTGGACTGGACATACCACATTGAAAAGTGTCCTCTCCAACTGGGTTGTTTTATCTCATTGGGGGCAGGGACCACAGAAGTGGGAAAAAATGTGGGTCTGGTCCTGAGAGGTTGAAGTTCTCTTATCAGTAGGTATCCAGGTAAAGGGGATGTAGATACACAAGCTTCTGGAGGTAATCTGGGAGAATAAAGGGTGTGTGGGGTGTGAAAATTCTCACTTTGGATCATGCTAAGAGGGCAAACCCAGTTTCTTAGAAATTATTTTTGCCAGGCTGGGATTCAGCCTGGTTTCTACCAGAAAACTCACAATAGGATTTTTTTTTTTTTTTGCTCCCACTCAACCCAACAGGGGAAAAGAAGAGGAGCAAAATGCTCTTACTAAGAAGGAAGTATCAGGATGGAGTTAAGGGATGTGGTGGGGCTTTGGGTCCTACTCCTGCATAAATGTGGATGGCGAGTTGGTAAAACCAGGTCTGTGGGGTCAATGCAGGGGATCAGGTCTGGGTTGGGTAGGAGCTGTCTGACTATTCCAGACGTCTTCATTTCTCAGTGAGCCTTCCCCATCTCTCTGCCACAGAGTAAAAGTGTCCCTAGGCTTTTGGCCTAGGGGTCCAGAGAGCCCTCATGATGGTTGGGGAAGGACCCTATCTTATCTCTGATCTGGACCGGCGAGGCCAGCGGAGGTCCTTTTCAGAGAGATATGAACCCAGCTTGAAGACCATGATCCCGGTGCGTCCCTATGCAAGGTAAGTCCGGAGGAGGATTGAAGTGGGGTCAGGACAGGATCTGACCCAGGGATAGCTGTGAGCTCATGAGCAGAGTGGGCACTGCCCTCCTGCCCCGCAATGTGCTGCTCTGCATGTTTGTCCTTTGTTCATCCACCCATCTGCCCATGTACCCACTTCCTGATCACTCAATTCCTGTCTCCTCCTGTCCTTTGATGAAGGGGAATCAAGAGCAAACATTAAAAGAGAGCTTTTCATGTGCCAGGACCTGCACAAGTGCTTTGCAAACATCTCATCCACTCTTCATAACCACCCTGGAGGTACTGGTATTATCTTTATCTGATAGGAGAGGAAACTGAGGCACAAGAAAGGTTAAATAACTTGCCTGGAGACAGCCTTTACTTTTTAACAAACTTCCCCCAACACTTAGTGGCTTAAGACAATTGCCACGTATTTAGCTTATAATTTTATGGGAGGCCCATAAAGTAAAGCAACTTGGGCTGAGTTAGTTGGGGGTAGTTCACCTGGTCTTAGGCATCCATTGCCCAGCAAGGTGACTGTGCTCCTGGGCTTGGCTGGCTGTTGGATAGGGCCAACGGGGCTAACTGGCCACTCCACCCTCCAAGAAGCAGGGATAAAGATTTAGGGAGAGTGAGACAGGGAAGGAATAAAAGGCAACATGGGATGGGCCACTGCTATAGGCAAGGGGGACTCGACTGAGAAGGGTCCAAGCTCCTACCCAAAGGATGTGAGGTGGGAGCATTGACCCATGGTCTAACACACTCTTAGTTCAGGTTTGACCCTGCGGGGAATGAACTTCCTGCAATCATGGGCTGCACACTGGTGCACCTGAGAAAGCTCTGAAATAATGGTGAATAGACACAGTGTGCATTTGAGAGGGGACACTGCCAGCCTGAGCTTGCTTGGAACCCTCTTCACAATATAGAGCTCGGGCATCTGGAATACAGCTAACATTCAGTAATTGGTAGCTAATGCTCTGTGTCTTTGGCTTTTATTCTGTCTTACTCAATTAATTCCTCAAGGGCAAAAACATTGGTTTTTCTTCTTTCTTAGGCACAATTCCTTTTTCCTTCTTTCCTCTCTTTTCTTCTTCCTCTTCCTTCTTTTCTTCTTCCCTTCCTCTTCCTTTTATCTCTTCATCTTCCTCCTCTTTCTCTTCAGTTTCCTCCTCCTCCTCCTCTTCCTCCTGCTCCTCTCCATTTCTTCTTCCTGCCCCTTTGCCTTTCCTATCTCTCTCCTTTATCCGTTAGGTAATACTTACGTAGCACTTTGTATGTGTCGGTGCCCTCAGTCCTCATAATAAGCCCAGAGTTTCCCTTCAGCTCTTACCTTCTTGGGACGCCTTGCCCTCTGTGGCATGCCCTGCTCTGGACTTTACCAGTCCCCTGGAAAGCAAAAGACAGGTACTTGATCCCTCTGAGGGTCAACTAATGGGTCTCTCATTTCCTCATTTATCAAATGTGGCAAGTGCCCTTCTTCCCATGAGATGATCATGAGGCTCAAGCTTTGGCAAAATGTTCAACAACCATTTCACTGAAAAAAAAATCATTGGTTTATAACACTTATCAATTATTGTTGTGTAAATACTCTACCATGGTCGATTTTGAGCCATCTATATGATGCTATTGAATACGAAGTTGGGAAGAGATACCCGGTACCATCCCATCCCATGGTATTTCCAGTATAAAGATGATAAATAGATGCAAATAACTTCAAGGAAACAGATAATAGTAACATAATTAGGAAGTGATGAGATCTGAGTGTGGAGCCACCTTTTGTCTTTTGGATAATTTATTTAAATTTATGTAACTTAATTTTGAATATTGGCTGCGTTTAGCAATTGACTTGCAAAATTCCTGAAAATTTAATAATGTCTCTCATGAGCTTGTATAAACTGGCCCCAGGGTGAATGAATGCAAGTCCCAGGTTCTAAGTGTGGCTGTGGTTATTATTGTGGTTACTAAGTCGAACTAGGGGGCCAGGGCAATGACCCCAACACCCAGAAACACTGAGTATTGCATTTGTCTGTAGGTTGGCATCCAACCCGGTAGACGATGCAGGGCTGCTCTCCTTTGCCACATTCTCCTGGCTTACACCAATGATGGTTAGAGGGTACAGGCACACGCTGACTGTGGACACCCTGCCCCCGCTGTCACCATATGACTCATCTGACACCAACGCCAGAAGGTACCTGAATTTGCTTCCGTGACCTGGGGAGAGCGCTAACCCTAGGAAGGGGTCCTGGGGTCCCCTCTGGGTGCCTCCATTTCCCCTGTATGGAACTGATACACAGAGCGGCTGGTGATCCTGCTCAGTGCCTGCTCTCTGAGACCTGGGCTGACTGCCTGCCCTTCTTGCCTCAGGGGAGGTGAGGGTTGGGCAGAGTTGGTTGGAGAGCTCCAGTCTGAGGCTCAGGTCCTTCAGTTCCTTTGTAGAACAAAGGTGGCTGGAAACTCACTTTGCTGGATGTTGGTGGCCCTGCCAGGCTGCTGCATAGAGCTCTTGGCATTGTGTTGTGTTTCATTTTAGAAACCATTATTGGACTTCTGTATCACAAAAGGCACCTAGGCTGAACCCAACGTGACCACCAGTATTTGCCATTTTGACTTGTAAAAATGGAAATGTCATTGGTCCAAGCCAATTCATGTTCATTATAAAAATGTTAAAGCAACAAAATTTAAGCAGTGCAAGTATCCCTAGCATATTCTTGCTTCCCATCGCAGAGGTTAAACACTGTTAAAATGTTGATGTGGTCCTTTCCAGGATCTTCCTACTCTGATGAAACAGGCCCTGTGCCATCATCCTTGACAGGGCAATGCCTCTTCTTTTTCCTCCCCACCCACAGGTTGTGCTTTTTACATTTAAGGAAAAAAAGTGAAATATACTCTGTAGTTGTTCATCACTTTGCTCTTTTCAGTTGGAAATGCACGAAGACTTGTGCACACAGAGACTTCACTTTTATTCTTTCCACCAGCTGCATTGAATGCTATAGTTCTGATGACCAAGAATGTCTTCAACAAGGAAGAAGTTCTCAAAGGCCCTTGTGATATTTTTCACCCTGTCTTTGGCCACATGGGGCTAAAGTACAGGGCTTAGTTTGGGGTAAACACTCAAAGGGCTGGGAGTGTTAGTTGTAGCCTTGCCATTGCTTCTAGAATGGTACTTCCCCTCATCTCTGCCCTGAAACCATCTCAGCCAGTGGTAATTTCTAGATAGAATCTACTGTCTGGAGAAAGTTGCCAGGCAGCACTGAGAGAAAAGGGCTGAACCGGCATTTGTGGAGTACTGGATTTTCCTTCCAGCTCTCTGGCCTGACTCTCTCGTTTTTCTTGTGCCCTTCCATCTACCCGACATCATCTTAGATCCTCTTCTATGCTGTCTTCTGTTTCAAAAGCTTAGACACCAAGCACATGCGGGCTACTCAATGATATACCCATCTCTAGTCCTGGCCTCTCTTCCAGATTCTGAATCTGCACACCTAGCATGACACTGCACAGTGACATTTGGGTGACTCACAAGCATCTATATCCAAATCTGAATTCTGTGTGTGTGTGTGTGTGTGTGTGTGTGCACATGCTGGAGATTGAACCCAGGGCTTTGCACGTGCTAGGCAAGTGCTTAAAACTACATTAGTGATCTCAGTCCCAACTTGGTAATCTTCTCCTCGTCCTCTTTTCCCTGACTCCTTAAACTTCCTTCACATGGTTGGTCAATCCAAGAAACTGGGATCCACCCTTCTCCATTCCGCCCATCTCTAATTCATGGGTGAGTCTTGCTGTCACTCCCTTCCACCTTTCCTTGCACCCACTACTGAACTGTGCACCTCCCACCTGGATTCCAATAGTCTTCTACTGTGGGATCCTTACCTTTCCCTTGCTCCTCCAATAATCCATTGCTTTCACAGCACCTGAGCGATCTTTTAGATAAGTGAAATGGTCCTGTTATAGTGGCTTAAAAACCTGGGATGGCTTCTCTTGCACTTGAGATTGGAATACAATCTAATCTCCTCATGGAGGCTGTTGAGGTCCCGGGAGATGTGGCCTAGCTATGCCTCTCAGCCTCTTGATTCACATGCCACTCTCCTGTCATGCTGGTCTTTCAGATCTTGGAAGTGGACAGTCTTCTTTGCCCTGGAGAAGAGCTGGCCAGGAGGCAGTACAAGCAAAGGCAGAGTGTGCCCAAGTGCCAGCTGTTCAGCCCTGTCTAGGCATTGCCCTCTGCCCCTCCTGTAGGCCACCTGCCCAGGCAAAGAAGAAGGTGAATCCATGCTGCTTGTCTGAAGGCAAAGCACCGCTCCCAGGAACAAGGGCTGTGTGGTACCCCCTGTCAGGGTGTGCCCACCACAGCAGTTTTAAATGGCAATGTTAATATCTTTTCTGTTCTTTCATCACAGATTTCGAATCCTTTGGGATAAAGAGGTAGAAAGGGTGGGTCCCGAGAAGGCCTCCCTGGGCCAAGTGGCCTGGAAGTTCCAGAGGACGCGTGTCTTGATGGACATCTTGGCCAACATCCTATGCATCATCATGTCAGCCATTGGGCCAGTGAGTGGGGGCAGCCCTTCTTCTGCCTTGTCTCCTAGGTCCCCAGCTGGGCAAAGCATGGCATTAGTTACTTTCTCTACGAACTGGTGGGTTTAGTACATTGTCATTATCTTTGTGCTCCTCAGGGGCGAATTTTCATAAAGTTAATCCTTGTCGAGCGCAGCAGCCACTGAAATTAATTAAAAAGTTTGCCTCATAAAGTCTGCTTGCTGACATTATCTGAGGCCTCGTATACCAACCTCCACCCCCAGTGGCCCTCTCCTCTCTCCACCGCGGTGTTTTACAGACGGTTCTCATTCACCAAATCCTCCAGCACACCGAGAGCTCCTCCAGGAAAGTCTGGGTTGGCATCAGCCTGTGCATAGCCCTTTTTGCCACCGAGGTTACCAAGGTCCTCTTTTGGGCCCTTGCCTGGGCCATAAATTACCGCACGGCGATCCGGTTGAAGGTGGCCCTCTCCACCCTGGTTTTCGAAAACCTGGTGTCCTTCAAGACGTTGACACACTTCTCTGTTGGTGAGGTAAGCTTGTCCAGAAGGAGTCTACTTTTGGAAAATTAATTCTTGAGTTTTTAAGATGTGTGAGAGGTCTGGATGGAGCACTAGCCTTTCTTTTGATTATCCATATCCTATCCATCATGTTGCATTTCAGAGGGGGTGGGGACTCAAGACATGGGAAAAGTTCAGAGAAAGGAGAATTGGGTGACTTCCTAGTTACAGCTGGGACAGGCCTCCGAGGTGACTTCATTCTTATCCCTTTGGTTTTCGATGAAGAGCACAACCATAGGTATTCAATAAAATTGATTGATGGGTGGATCCAATAATTCCAATTGTGTAGCGTTTGGGATGCCAAAGCCATTATGAAAACCATGCCTATTGTACTTCAGAGTTGACATTTTCTTAAGCCCTTAATCCTCAGCAATAAAATCCTTGCTGCTTATTCAAGAAAATTCTCCTAATCAAGGGAACCCCAAGTGGTGCGAGTTAAGAGAAAGGGCTTGCCTGGCTCTTACAGTTGCTCTTTTCAGTGTGTTCAAAGAGTCCCACATCAATTATGATTAGATTCTGAAAGTAACAGAAACCCCCAAATAACAGTGGATTAACCAAGATGAATTTATTTCACCATTTAAAAGGAGTCTGGAAGAGGGCAATCCAGGGCTGGCAGGAGGATTTCAGGATCCTTCTCTTTTCTTCGTCACTGTCTTAGCATGTAGTTCCCACAATGGTTCAGGATAGACTCTAGAGATCCCAGACATCCCAACCATGTTTCAGATAGTTGGTAGGAAGAGGGAGAGAAAAACAAACATGGGTGTGTCTTCCAAGTTGGGTTGGTTCCTCTTTAGAACCCATCCCAACATCCCATGACACACTTTGACTTGTATCTCACCATGCCCTTCCCACGGTCACCCCTTCCACCAAGGAGGTTGGGAAATGTAGTCTTTTAGCTGGGCTCCATACTGCCTGAACTCTGCTGCCTAAGAAGGGCAAACAGATACAGAGTGTGCAGCAAGCAGTCTCTCCAGCATCACCTAGATGGTTCTATTACTCTTTTTTTTTTTTTTGTGGTGGTAGGGTTATGGGGGATTGAACCTCAGGGGCACTTGACCACTGAGCCATATCCCCAGCCCTGTTTTGTATTTTATTTAGAGACAGGGTCTCGCTGAGTTGCTTAGCACCTCACCATTGCTGAGGCTGGCTTTGAACTCGAGATCCTCCTGTCTCAGCCTCCCCAGCGGCTGGGATTACAAGCGTGCACCACTGCACCTGGGGCAGTTTCTATTACTCTTTAAGTCATTCCTCTTCGGGATCCTCAGTCCTAAAAGACTGGCTTCTCCAAAGTCATACCAGAATGAGACCCCAAAACTCATCAGGTGCCCTGCCCCGTTAGCCATTCAGAAAACCCTCAGTTGAGGAGATGTTTGAGTTACCCTTCCCCAAGCCTGAACCCATGTGCTTTCTTTCCAGGTTCTCAATATACTATCAAGTGATAGCTATTCTTTGTTTGAAGCTGCCTTGTTTTGTCCCCTGCCAGCCACCATCCCTATCCTAATGGCCGTTTGTGCAGTGTATGCCTATTTCATTCTGGGACCCACAGCTCTCATCGGGATATTCGTATATATCATATTCATCCCTATCCAGGTAATGGCAGACCTCTGCGATTGGAACCGCTCACTGTACATTTGCATTTGCGCTCATGGAATTGGATAGAAGGCTTCATTTCTTTTGCTGGCACAGTGTAGTTTTTGAAGAACTTGAATTTGAATAATTTTGGGGAAAAGGAGCATGCTCCTTCAGTTTGCCAAAGTCCCCAGCACTCCCCCCTTGCATCCTGGCAATTCATTGTGTATCACCTGCCTGATCCCCAGCGGTTTCCCCCCAGGCCAGGTCATCTGCCAAAGCTCAAGGGAAGGACTCGGCTGAGAAGCTCAGCCAACTTCTCAGAACTTTTCCTGGCACTTGTGCTCCGGTCCCTAAGTGTTTAGGCCAACTGCAACTCAGCAATTCTCCCCCGAACACAGTGTTTATACCTTGCTTTCAGATGTTTATGGCTAGGCTCAATTCAGCTTTCCGAAGATCAGCAATTTCGGTGACAGACAAGCGTGTTCAGACAATGAATGAGTTTCTGACCTGCATCAAGCTGATTAAAATGTACGCCTGGGAGACATCTTTTACGAACACCATTCGAGGTAGGGTGAGAAACTGCTGAGAGAACCACTTACCCTGTAGAATGTGTTCTTCTAGGGAGTTCTTAAGGTTCCCAGGGCCAGGCGTTGCAGAAGTGAGTTGAAGGAACCCCCTGAGATGCTCTGCAGGTTCAAGGATTTTCCCAAGGATTATGGAGATTTTATAATCTTTATAAGAGAGCCAGGCATCTGTTGTGATGAATCCCAGGGTGAGCAACATATGGTTGTGATTTTACTGGGGCACGGGATCCTGGCATGACCAGTACCTTTGATAAAAGGTAAAATAATCAGTAAAAATAATCCACTAACATTGTAAGCAATCGAGGAGCTGCCTCAAGCTATTTCTTTGACTTATAAGAAATCTACAAACACACACACACACACACACACACACACACACACGCTCACACTCACACACACACAAATCTCACCTGCATCAGCTTTGTGTTTGAATGGCCCACTGACTCAACATTTCTTGGGCAGATTGAGGATGCATTTTTAGTTTTTTTTTTTTAAAGATGATATTAAAAACTATTTCAATCAAATATAAATGCAAATCTTAATTGCAGGGACATTTCCATAACTGCTGACATGGACTCAGGTGGTTGGCCAATTAATGGTATGAATCACAGTTACAATCGACTCTCTGGATCTACGATGACACTTTTGCATCAGCGTGTAATTGGGGCTGAAGCTGTGGGTCTGCACATCAGGGAAGTGCTTTAGAAAAACCTGCTTCTGAGCTTGCTGAAGAAAGTACCTCTGACGGGGCACATCAGCCTTCCTACGGGACTCTCTTTGAGGGCTCAGACACACTTCCTCACATTCTGAACTCACTTCAACACAATCTCATTTGGTTTCATTAAGTTTCATCCCATTTTCAGCTCAACTCAATTTAACTCAAATCAGTTTAATTTACAAAAAAAAAAAAAAAAAATCAAATTCCTACTATGTGTAAGACCATGGGAGTTACACAAATGATCAGGCAAAGGGTTTCTGATTCTGAGATTAAAGGAGGTTGAGATGACTAAGCTCAAAAACAGTCCCAAATTTGTTGGCTCTATCTCTAGAATATACCTGGAATCCATCTGCTTCTCTCCACCCCACTGCCACTCCTGTTCAAGCCAATCTCCTCTCCCGGGCTGTGGCGAGGAGGTTTAGTTGTGCCCCCCTCCTGATTTTCACCTTCCCCCTCAAAACATTATGCACCAGTGTGACCTTTCAAAAATGCCAATTAGGTCCTGCAGGAAACTCTTCGGTGGTTTCTTAAAACACTTTGATTTTTTTCAAATTTAGATGTTTTGAATTAAGTCCAAATTCCTTATAGGTTATTGGGTCCTACTCGATCTGTCCCTGGTGAACACTCTGACCTCACCACATTTTAGTGCAGATTTTGAACCTTCTGTTTCTAAAGCAAAGTGTCTCACATCCCTCATACCTCAGGATCTTTGCACGTGCTATTTTTTTCTGCCTGGAACCCTTCTTTTATATGTTCACAGTGACTCTAATTTGATTTTAGGTCTCTTCTCAATGTGACTGACTCAAAGAGGCCCTCTGGACCAGAGCCCTAACCATGTCTGTGCTCTACCAATGCCTCTTCATCACTCTACCTTGGTCATTTCTTTGAGATCATTCAACAAATTTATAATTATCTTATTTAATTGTTTCTTTCTTTATTGTTGATCTTCCCCCACCAGAAGAGGGCCAAGACCCTATTTATTCCTCTATTCCCTAGCACCAAATGCAATGCCTATCATATAGTAAACATTGAATTAAAATGTGTTTGATGAGTGAGCACCTGAATTGATTATTCTGTAAGACAAAAAGGGGACGTGCCCCAGGGAGACCTGAGAGAGGCTGCCTGGAGCTCCTGGGGGGAAGCACACCAGGTGGGGAGGTCAGGAAAGGCTTCCCGGCAGAGGACAGGAAGGATGTGGACACACAGAGATCTGGGGCTTCCCCAGGTAGGAGCAACATCCTGGGGGTGGAGATGCAGGTGCATGCTTGGGAAAGTGGATGTTCTGGGGTGAAGGGCACATGGGTAGCAAAGCTCTGAATCCCAGTAGAAGTGGGTTCTGATTCTTCCTCGATCTCTTAAAAGGCAAACTGGTTAACTTGTTAAGGTAGTGTCCTCTCCTGTCAAAAGGGCCTCATAATAGCCTCTCGTCAGGGTGGTGAGAAGAACCTAAAGAGATGGGGCTGTGAAGCATTGAGTGGCGCACCTGGCTCGAGGAGAGCACTCAGTAAGAACAGCCGCGGCCGTTGCACAATTGATGTGAAAGGGTTTTTGCAGATGAGGCTGAAATTGGAGCTGAGAACTGTAAACACCAGGGGAAGATGGTTTGGATTTAATTTGTGAGCAGTGCAGAGTTCTGGGTACCTTGCAGTCTCACGAAAGGGAAAAATACTCTTTTGAGTGTTGGTGGCTGGTAGGGGACATCAGGGTCTGGTAGTCTCTGGGACAGCAATATTTATAAACTTTTTTTTTTCAATGAGTTCCCAACATATAAAAGTCGGAAAATAGCTCATAAAGGTCCATACCTCAAACTTCAGAAGAGCTGAAGGAAACGCTGGGCTCCCAGGCACTCATTGTGGTCTGGGCTCTTCATTCGGTCACATTCCCTCTGGGCCCACCCCCTCCTCACTCCTGTCACTTACAGTCCTTGCCTGGCCCTCGTAGGCATCTGAGCCTGCGACTCTTGACACATAGAGTAACAGGACAGGAAGGGACCTTGGAAACCATCCAGTTATGGCAACCGACTCTGGCTTCACATCCCTGCTGGGTTTGGTCCGGGGCTTCTGTACCACTGGAATCACTGACCCTCATTTGGCGGAGGACCAGGCAGCACGGAGACGTGTCTTCTTGTTGGTGCTTGACATACAAAACAAGGCCACCTCAGACTGCTCTCTGTTTCACAGATATCAGAAAGAGGGAAAGAAAATTGCTAGAAAAAGCTGGATATGTCCAGAGTGGAAACTCAGCCCTGGCCCCCATTGTGTCCACCATAGCCATCGTATTGACATTCTCATGCCACATCCTCCTGAGGCGCAACCTCACGGCCCCTGTGGTAAGAACATCTCTAGACCTGGCCTCTTCTGTACCCTGCCCCTGGCAAGCCCCTTCCCACCTTTGTTGGACCCTGGCCTCAGAGCCCCCAATCACAATAGGCTACTAGGCCCGAATCCAGTCCAAAGTGACCAGGATTCCAGGAGATCCTAACCATGATCCTTACCCTCTGTTCATGGCAGGGCAGGGGTGCCAGTTAACAGTGGGATATAATTTTATGTCTGGAGAAAAGATAGAAACCCAAATAGCACCTGGATGTTTTATTCCTATACTGTATACTACAAGAGGGAGAATTTGAGAACATTCCCTGGGTCAAAGGACTTGGAGGTCTTGGGAGAGGCAGTGTTGGGTTCTGAGCCCATCCCGCTTAGGAGCCAGGTCTGCCCACTACTTCCTAGCTATGAGTTAGGGCAAATCTTTGAACTTATCTTGCCTTGGTTTTTATTATCTTTTAAGAGGAGGATAATCGTCCCTATCAGTGCAGTTGTGAGGACTGAAAGAGTCATTTTATACAAAGCACGCAGAATCACCCCTGGCCCTTAAGTGCTGTATCAGTGTTTGCTGTTCTTATTAGCCTGATTCTCACCCGGGGCCAGGCAAAAGTAGGTTGCAAGCCTCAGGGGGGAGCCACGATGAATGTGAGATGAGCTTGCTTTTTACAATGGACCTGAGCCTTCGAAGGTAAAGAAACACAGAGCCAGAGAGAAAATAGCCCTTGCCTTAAATAAAGAAAAAAAGCAACAAAAATATTAAAGGAAATGTCTTCAGGACAAGTAGTTGGAGGAAAGTAAACAAGGGTTAGGGAGAGAGACAGAGAGAGGGATAGAGGCAGAGAAAGAGAGAGAGAGAGAGGGAGAGATGCTTTTATTTTCTCAAGATCTTCGGCAGGTAATCTTCGCCAGTTTCTTTTCTGGAATAGTCAAGGGATTTGAGCCCAAAGCTGAAATCAATGGCAGTGATGTATTGAAAGCTGATGAGAACACTGCCCAATTATTGCGCCTGCTTTCTATGATCCCAATTTGTTTTTCCTCCAATAAAGCAGTAGCACATCAAGAAAGTCAATTTGAAACCAAATTAAGTGCATATAGTTAATATTTTCTACTGTGATGGTTTAAAAAAAATTTAGATCCAAACCAAATTCTCTGAATGCAAAACTCTTATTTCTTTGGATTCAGAATCGCTTGCAGTTGCTTCTTTTGCTAGGACCATGTCAGTAGGAGGTCAGCTCAGACGTTTTTGGTCATGTCAGACAGCCCAGGTGCTCTGTCAACGAAGGCCTGGATTCCAGAGCAAAGGTGGTGTTTTGGGACCTGAGAGAGAATTGCTTTGGGGGTGTATTTAGGATGAGATGTGATAGGAGCATCCTTCATCATCCTCTTAGCAAAGTAAGTAGAATTAGTTGAAGCCTGGGGCCCTGTCCATGGGACCCTTTCAAAAACAGGCAGCATCACTTAGGATTTGGTGAAGGAAGTTGTGTTATTAATTTTTAAAATGGGTGGCTGGAGAGAGGCTGCTAATTAGAAGTCAGACAGATGAGAAGATGAAGTCTCAGAGATGAGATCATGCACCCCTGGGGTACCCAGAGAAGGGAGGTAACTTGTTTTCATTCACCCGTAATAATTACCTACTAGGTAAGATTCAGAGAGCAAGAACCCGAGGAAGACAGGAGGTGACTTTTGGGGGAAGTGCAATGGAACAAAAGCTCTCAAATCTGTCATTGGTGTGTGTGTATGTGTCGGGGGGAGGCAGGGCACAGAGGCCAGGTACTGAGAGCAGGAGAGCTGAAGGTCAAGTCAGCAGGGGCAAGCAGATCCTTCTAGGGAGCTACCACTTCCATCCCTGGGGTTATTATGTGTGGTGTAGAGAAGGGAACCTTTAGTCCCAAAGGGTCAGATGGCCCTGAAGAATAAAGAGCAGAGAATGACCTAGGAAAATCTGCACATTGAATGGTCTAGACTTAAAGAAGAATGTGGTGTGGATGGAGATTTCCAGAAGTATTCAGTTAAAAGGCCTCCCTTCTGGTTCAACAGAGACAAGGGGATACATTTCCTACCATTATGGTGAAAATTCAGAAGCAACATAGATGAGGATTCCACTGTCCCTAATTTTCTAAACCCATGGTTTCTGAGCCATGAAATGAAAAAACCAAAACGTTCCTCTGTGAATCCCAACTGTGCTACCATTTTTTATCTCAGTAAGTTTAACCCCCATGGATAGAATAGTTTAGAGTCAACACAGCTTCCCCTCCTAAACCCTTGTGTCTCTCTTTTGTTCTTCAGGCATTTAGTGTGATTGCCATGTTTAATGTAATGAAGTTTTCAATTGCAATCTTGCCTTTCTCGGTCAAAGCAATGGCCGAAGCCAATGTCTCTCTAAGGAGAATGAAGGTATAACTAACACTGGGTGAGTAGGGAAGAGAGATCTCATTTCTGGGTGGGAAAATTCTCAGATCTGGGGATGCTGCACCAATCCACTGGAGAGCTGGGTCCCCTGTTGGGTTGACATTGAGAGAAGGATATCCATTTAGAGTTAGAGCAATAAATAAGCATGGAGGAGGGATCCGTGTGAGTTTTATAGGTGTTCTGCCCTTGTGGGAAAAATAAAATAGAATCTCTGTCCATGGAGATGATGTTCCTGACCTTTACTCTTGATCCAAACAATAAATTTAAAATTGTTCTAGCAGTGGGTATGGGTTTGCTCTGTTGCTCTGAATCTTCCCCCCCTGTTTACCTAGTTTGAGCTGCGATGGGTGTGATGATGGAAGTGATAAAGAATAAAGTGACCTCCATTTAGTCACATTTTATTCACTCATCAAAGATTCACTATGTGTCTTCTATATACAAAGCATGTGGGAAGTTCAAATATAAGAGAGTCTTTACCTCAAGTGCCCCCATTCTGATCTAGGACCGGGTACACTAGTAATTTATGTACATGGTAAGGATATTAAGTGACATGCAAAAAGTATAGACAAAAGTGGTTTTGAAGTCCAGGTGAAGAATGGAGAAAAGGGGCATGCTAGTCAAGAAAATAGCACTTCAGATATTTAGGAATTAATCATATGGTCCTACTCACCCAAACCAGGCATCTGGAAATCATCATCAGCATCTTGGGTTCCCATACCTCTCTTCTCACTCTCCACATTCAAGAATTTAGAGCCCTGTTGAGTCACCTCCTGATCACTATATGCTCCCCATTTTGAGAGGCACCATTGTAAGAAATGTTATTGCTTTCTAAAGGCAACACCAGAATCACCACCACCACGTGTATATTATTACAGCTCTCAGAGAGCTGTTGAAATATTGGTTCCATAATGGATTCTTACATGCTTGAAATTCTAGAACACTTGTCCCCTCCAGGACTGACCTCAAGCCGTCCATCAATGGCTCCTTGGTTTTGTCTCTGTTGTTTCCCATCCCCTTCCTACTTTGAGCCCTGTGACTCAAGTACTCCTGAACTTCTTGTTGACGCCTTCCCCCCTCCCTAACAACAAACCGTGTTCTGCAGGCATCCTTATCTCTCCCATGTTGGGTCCTCCACGCACAAGTTCTCACCCTCCCTCCCGTTCCTCATCTCTGCCCGTGTAGCACCTGTACAGACTCAGATTGGTCGTCAACTACGTGGACCTCCAGATGGGGAGACAAGTGTCCCTTCTCTGGAAATTACAGTGCTTTGTCCTTGTCACATTTCACTGAAACCATCTATGCATGTTCCCATCTCCTCCCAGACAAGGACAAGAACCGGCCTCATTTTACATTTGCATTTCTGCTGTTTATCCCCTAGCCAGGCACATGGTAGGCACGTGGCAAACACTTGGTTGAGCAAGGCGGAGTGGGGATGTAAAAAGAGGACACAATAGAGACTTAAGCACATGACCTTGGTTTTACATACATTAGTGTCAAACAGAGAAGTTCCACAGCCAAAGGCAGGCAAAGGCGGATTATCTAACACATGAGTGTAAAATGTAGCTAGAATCAGCATTCTCCAGTGTAGGTGACCCACATGAGCCTCATGGTTAAAGAGGCATCTGTCCCAGAGAAAATGTAATAGTGGACTATTCTTCTCCCGGGGAAATAACTTCAGAATATCTTTCCTGGATTTCTTGGGTAGAATCACCAAGATTGTGATTTGGGGGTCATTAGAAGAAATATTGGGGAGATTCTTGCAAATGGATGACATCTGCCCATCTAATTTTGTCTCTTTACTCTTAGAAAATTCTCGTAGATAAAAGTCCCCCATCTTACATCACCCAACCGGAAGACCCAGATATTGTCTTGCTTTTAGCAAATGCCACCTTGACATGGGAGCAAGAAACCAGCAAGAAGAATAACTCAAAGAAAGCGCAGGACCAGAAAAGGCACTTTGTCAAGAAACAGAGGCAGGAGGTATACGCTGAGCACAGTCCATCGGCCCAGGGAGCTGCTGGCTCAGAGGAACAGAGTGACAGTCCCAAATCAATTCTGCATAACATAAGCTTTGTGGTGAGAAAGGTGGGTGTGTTAGCTTTGCATTTTATAATGAAACACCTCAGACAATTGACTTCTAAGTTGCTTTGGGCTCATAGATCTGGAGGTTTCCATCCAAGATTGGCAGCCCCTTGGCTTTGGGCCTTTGGTGAGGGAAGCTCATCCTGGCGGGAAGAGTGTGGAAGAGCAAATCACTTGCATCATGAGTAAGGAGACAAGAGAAAGAGAGATCAGGTCCCACATCCCTTTTGAGGGCATGCCTCTAATGACCTAAGACCCCTCCATAAGACCTCTTCTCCTAAAAGTCAACACCACCTCCCAATAACATCACCAAGCCTTTAACACATGGACCTTTGGGGCCCTTTTGATAACCAAACTGTAGTGAGTCTAAAAGTATGGCCTCCTTCCTCTTGTATGGCATAGCTATGGCCTTCTAAAATTCAGTTTGAGCTGGAAGAAGTTGCAGGATGTCTCTCACCAGATTCTTTGTTGCCTCCCCCACCCCCAACCCCAATTTAAAAACTAGGTGGGTAAACATTGGAGACATTCTCCTCAAACTTCACTTCTGGAAGATGACTTCATATTAGTACTGGTTTTCAATGCCTCCTTTGGAGCCAGATGCAATTTTGAATGGAAAATCCATTTCAGGTAGTTAGCCTCAAACTGACTAGCTTTTTTATTAGATTTTTTTTCTTAACATTGGAATATTAAGATAAATCATAATAACGGACAGGAGCACTTACTACTTACCAGGTACATAATTAACTCATTTAGCCACTCCAATAGCCTTACGGGGTAGGCACTATAATACCCCCACTTTATCATCGAGGGAACTCAGGTGTCTAGGAAGTTAAACAACTTGCCCAAGGTCAAATGGCAGAGGAGGACTTGATACACACAGTGCCAAACTCCAGAGTTTATACTCTGAACCACCATGAAATATTGCTCTTGTAAAAAGTAAAATGAGATCCACAAGCAACCCAGAACAAAGCCAGCCAAGTCAGTCAGACACTGTGGGTCCTCCCTTTCCTCAGGACTGAGATCAGGGTTTTTAGATGAAGCTATGAATTTAGGGAATTCTTGGCTTGCTCTTGCATCTCCTGCATGTATTTTCTTGCACTGGGAACCTGGCATTAGCATTCCCAAGGTGGAGGTGTTGATTTTGCTACAGAGGGCTCAGCATTAATCTTTTGCCTAGTATTTTAATCTCCCATCTTGTTGACTCTCTCTCTCTCTTTCACTATGCAAATACCATAGAAGGAGAGGTTCTTATTTATTATGCAATGTTAAGCTTAATAGCAGCGTGAAAATAGTACCTCTTGAGGCTGACAAGACTGTCTGCCACATATTTATTGAAAATGATATCTGATATTTGTGGACTGAGTGCAGTGGAGCTCGGGTCTCGGTTAAGTGCTATTGAATGCAGCCACTCTGCCTTCTCCTCTCTCTATCGTGGCCTCTCTGGTGCAGCCCCTGACTGCTCCAACCCTGCTTTCCCAGTTGCTTCAGAAAGGCCCTAGCAAACTGCCCCCATATAAAGAAACTGCCATTTAACTCTATCATTGCTTTACTCCAAATGCTCTTTCAGTATGTTGGTAATGTCTGGATCTGTACATCAAGAGCATGGCCAATATTTTGTAAAATAAGCAGGAGCTATAGTTGGGGGCCATACAGTGAACATGTGGGTTCAGAATATGCTTCTGGAGACTTATGGACCTTGGTTCCAGTACCAACCACTTGACTTTGAGTATATTGCCTGAGCTCCTGAAATCTCAGTCTTTTTATCTGATCCATGGATTTTATAATAGTACCTATTTCACAAGGTGGTTGTAAGAATAGACAGACTCATAAAAAAAATACTAAGCTCAAATTGTCAGCTGATGTCAGCACCTGCTGTTGCCTTATTTCCTTTAACAACAATCATGTCCAGCTGAAGTGCTGCTCTTAAATGTCCTAAATTTAGGCCATCTGTGCTTTCCCAATTCCATTAGAGTCTATCCTCCAGGATGAGGTCAGGGTGTGTTGTTCAGAATTATGTCCTTAGCCCTGAGCTCAGGGCCTGGCTCAGATGTTCCCAATAATGTTTGCTAAGTGAACACATAAAATAATCAGAAGCCTGGAGGATGCAGGCCTCATGGATTTTCTGCTGAATATAAGGATAGCTCTAGAGGGCTCTTATCTGGCCCTCCAAAATGGACAGGACTGAGGGAGAGCCAAGTACCCAGTGAGGCTGGATCCATACCTGTGATCTCTTTGTCCCAAGGTTTCCATGTTATCAAGTTCCTTGAAGTCCTTTTAGTGGAATTAAAAAGGAGAGCCTTCCTATACCTGCAGCTCTAATGAAACTGTGAGCTCTCCAAGGGCGGGGACCACATCTGTCCTGATCACTGTTTTATCTCCAACCTAGTATGATATCTGGAATTCAGTAAAGAGTTGTCAAAGGAATTATGATGACAGGTGGCAACCCTCAGGTGTTGAGTGTGGCAGGCAGGTGATGGGCCTTCTGGTCTAGCATGAGGTGGGAAAGCAGCCATATCTGGCCCCATGTTGGGCATCTTTGCTCTAGGGATGGCAGGGAACAGGGCTAAATGCAAATGTTCTAGAATGTTCCATGGGAAATATCGTAGTCTCTGCTTGAATGCACCCATAGGCATGTTGCTCCCTCAGAGTCTCTATCTGAAGACTCTGCCTATAGTAAGTAGCTCCCTGCAGAGGTCTGTGTGGCCTCCTCCCTTACTTCCTTTGGGTCTTATTTAAACATCAATGTACCAGATGCTATGCATGGTCCATATGTCTTGGGTCTTTAGTTGTGTTCTGGCCAGATCTACAGATCTGTAGCTCTCCACCCTACCCACTGAGCTCTAAGACCTTAAGAGCCCAGGGAGCAGCCCACAGACAATGACTGTTGGGGTGTTCGTATAAAACCATACTCAGTTTCCAGGAGTTTCCCTGCAGCATGGCGCTTCATTGGCTTCCTGTGAGAGCTGACTTAATATACCTTTTGGGGCCACCTTCCCTTTTCTATATCGCTCCCCTCTTCCCTCCTGTTGTTCTCCTGTACCTCCCAAATTTGTCGCTTTCACTCAAATCCTCGATTAAGTGGCTGATTCTGGGAGAACTCAAGACATCCTCCTTTCCAGGAAGGCTTTCCTGGCACACCTGCGCCCCCACACGCCCTGTCTCTTCCCCGCTTTTCACTTTTCCCTTCTATGGCTTCCTGTCCGTCTTCTCCAACTAAAACGAGCTCTGTGGGGACAGACACAGAACCGATCTGTTGAGCTCCTTGTTGTGTGTGTTGCTGCGGGTGCTCAGAACAACGCCCGGCACATAACGAGTGCTAAATAACAATTTGATGGTTGAATTCATAAATCTGCCACTGTAGAGTCATCCATGAGTCCAACATGTTGAAATAGTACAACTGTTCAGTATTTTAAAATTGAGTTGTTTTGGTGGAGGAATTCATTTAAAAATGACTTGAAAAGCACCCAGCTCGCCATACTTCAAAGGCTACTCCCAAACCCCTGGGCTGTAGAGACATTTAGCTTACATTAGATTTGCGTTCCTGGGACTTGGGCACAGGACAGTGCTCACGTCCAGGGCCTGTGTCTCTCACAAGGCTGTTTTACATCAGTGCCCGTACATGATTTCTAGACGCCCTCTGGGTGCTCTGCTATGCTGCACAAGGGAGAACACTTAATTAAGACTTACATTTCTGCATCTTCCCGGGCTGTGTGTGCTGAGTTTCTGATGAGAGTCTGCGGCAGTCACATCAGAGAGCCAGTCGTGACCCCTTGCCCTGTCCGAGCCTAGCCAGCATAGACTGGGAGGGATGGCTTTGGCCCATGACCCTCTGAGGACTTAGGAGAGTGACTGTGGCTTATCTCTATTTCTCTGGCAGGGGAAGGTCCTAGGGATATGCGGGAATGTCGGAAGTGGAAAGAGCTCCCTCATTGCAGCTCTCCTAGGACAGGTAAGCCGAGTGGTGGGTGCTGTGAAACAGGGCATCAGAATGGCAGTGAAATGCTTATCCTCCTGCGGAGTTTGGGGGCTTTCGGGTGGTGGAATCGTGGACTCAGTGCATGGGATTGGCTGCACTGGGCACTGTGCACATAGTTAATGATGCTTTCTGGGAGGTTGATGTACTTAGTAGCTCTGTGCCCCTCAGCTAAACAAGGGCTAAGCTTTGCACGCACTCTTGAGTTTGCTCCCTGAGGATGTGTGTTAAATGGTGCCTGCTTCCTTACCTAAAGCCCCATCTTGGTCAAAGGAAGCGATGGATCATTAAGCTCATGGTTTTCCCCAGGACCTGAGCTGCTCTGATTTAGAAAATCCAGCAAGGCAGCTTCATGGAAAACAAAGGAGTCTGGCATTCACGGTGACTTCAGATGTCCTTTTCTCTCGTTCATCTCCATGTCCCCAGCACCTGCCCCAGTGTCTGCCAAGAGCAGATGCTCAACCAGGCCTGCCTCCAGGAAGGAGAGGTTGAATGGAGGCTTACACTAAAGCAGCAACGTGCCTCCAACTTCTTTACAAATCTTGTGCAGGAAGAGGGAAGAAGCTGGGTCCTGTTCCTTCTCTCCTACCTCTAGCTGTGTGACTCCAGGGGAAAGGGTGAAGTCGTTTACTGCATCCGCAGGCCTCCGTGTTGTCATGGCTCCTAAGTCGCATCCTAAATGAATGAGAAATTTTCTGGGGAAAAATATTAAGTTCCTTCTTCTTTTCACTCCACTGTCCCTAAAGATAAGTTTGGGAGAAGTTTGTTTGTTTGTTTTCCAGCTGGGATTGCGTGCAACAGGAAGAGGCTGGGGTGTCTCTGAGGAAACAAAGATACTTGGCTCAGTGGAGCAGAATGGGGAGGGTCGTGTGTGTTTTATAAGCTCCAACATGAGGAACTTCTTTCAGTCTCTGTTGACTACTCTGTAGAAAGAGTGAAATCCCCTTTTCTGCCTGGAGGTGGAGGCCAGGGCTAAGTGGGTGAGCCCCTGAGGTCACCTGTGCTCTGGGATTCAGCATGCTTGCCTAGTGATGACCCTGGAGTTGGCAGGGATGTTGGAGGTGATCCAGCCCAATTCTCCCCATAAGAGCATGGATCCTCTTGACAGTGGAAGAGATGATCCAATCTGTGCTCAGGTGTCACCAGTGATGGGGAAACAATAGCTTCATATAAAGTTCCCTCTTTGGAGTGGTTTGATATATACTGAAACGAAACTTGCTTTCTTTTAACTTCTGTCTTTTGGTCTGCTCCTTTGGAACTTCTCAGAGAAAATAGAATCTATCCCCATGATACAGTGGGGAGATCAGGCCCCTCACCATGGGCACAGGGGAGGCAGGAAGCCCATGGGCTCCAGTCTGCTCACTGTTTAGCCTTGGTTAGGTGAATTAACCTTTCTGAGTCTTGTTTTTTCATCTATAAGATGGAGCTTAGTGAGGATGAAATGAGAAAATTCATGGAATAGTCGTAGGATAATTCCCAAAGCCAGTCATGGTGATAAAAATCTTTATATATACTTCACAAGTGCCTGAAATATACCTACACATTTTTCCATACTTTTTATTGGTACATTATAGCTGTATATAATGGTGGGCTTCATTGTTACATATTCGTACATGCACACAATGCAACAATATAATTTGGCTAACATCACTCCCCAGTATTTACCCCTTTCCTCTTCTCCCTCCCCGCCGGTCCCTTTTACTTACTCTACTCAGGTCTCTTTGATTTTCATGAGATTCCCCTGCCCCTAACTTTCTTTTCCTTTTTCCTCTCTAGTTTCCACATATGAGAAAAAACATAACCACCCTTAACTTTCTGAAGTTGGCTTATTTTGCTTAACACCATGTTCTCAAGTTCCATCCATTTTCCTGAAAATGACATGATTTCATTCTTCTTTATGGCTCAGTAAGACTCCACTGCCCACACATTTTTATCTTCTATCGTTATTACAGTTATTGTTAACATCATCGTCTCTCTTCTGAGTCTAATTCTATGTCTCTTGGACCATTCTTGAGATGAAATGGCACCATCCTTTAACAGCTTTGCCACCTTCCTTCCCTGCCCTCAAAACAGGGGAAAAAAACAACCCTGCTGCTGTCCCCTGTGCATCAGCCTGAGCACATGGCCTGTCTCAGACGTCCTCTTTCCCAGTGTCTTTGAACATTGCACCATCACTAATATCTACCATGACCTAACAGAAGCCGATCATGTGGGGTCATCTTAGATGGCCTTATGTACCCAAGGGTCACAAACAGGAGTTCATGCATTTTTTAATTCTGATTTGTTATATGCAACAGTGGAATGCATTACAATTCATATTACACAAATAGAGCACAATTTTTCATATCTCTGGTTGTATACAAAGTATATTCACACCATTCGTGTCTTTATACATGTACTTTGGATAATCATGTTCATCACATTCCACCATCATTTCTACCCCCAAGTCCCCTCCTTTCCCCTCCCACCCCTCTGCCCTATCCAGAGAGTTCGTCTATTCCTCCCATGCCCCCCTCCATACCCCACTATGAAACAGCCTGATGCTGGTTGTTTTAATGGATCATAATAGTAGCCATTATTTATCAGGTGGTTAGTATATGCCCAATACTGTTAAGACAGTTCATGAACTAGATTTATTTTTAAGATAAAATTTGTTTGTTGAGATATAATTTATATATGGTATAATTTGCCCTATTTAGTTATATGAATTTTGACAACACAAATATAAAAAATGGCAACAGTCAAGATACAGAATATGTTACCTTGTTCTCCTTTACTTCTTTTTTTTGAACAAATGGAGAAATTAATTTTAATATATTTTTATTTAACCCAATGGATTACCAACATAATTTGCAAAGAAAATAATTATTAGTAAGATATTTCATGTTCATTTTGTTTATCCTAGTAATTCTTTGGAATCTAATGTCTACTTGACACATAGCACACCTCAATTCAGACTAGACACATTTCAAATACTCAGTGGCCTCTTGTAACCAATGGCTGCCATATTGGCTCCTTTCTCCATCTTTCACCTTTTGGTGAGGCATATCATGCATGTTTTTTGATGAGATTGCTCAATGTTTGAAAAGTCCCAAATGTCTCATATGAAACTAGATTTTTCCATTCCTCTTGAAAAAGCAGAAACTCTGATAACACCTGGCCCACATTCTTGCATGGTGCCAACTGTGCCACTGAGCTGTAGCTACCTTCCTTAAGGTGAGGCACACTAGGGCCACTACCCACAGCAGTGCAGGCTGTGTCCTGCTCCCTGGGGACTTGGCTAAGGAGGGCCAAAGCCTGTCAGTGCACCTGGAAAAAAGGGAGCCTCTTGTGATCCGTTGGCTCAGGAGGTGTAGTTGTAGTTGGCACAGGGGTGCCGTGTGTGACATGGCCCTGCAGCCTGTGCTCTCCAGTTTGCAGTAGGGCTTGCCATTGCTTATTCCCTAATGTTCCCTCCTGGGCCCTTGCAGGTGTTTGACTTTGAGACTCTCCATCTGCAGAGCTGGGCTTCGCAGAGCACGGACAAGGCAAATTATCGACCTCTTGCACCTCCATAATCAATGCTCACAGAATAAGGGGGTGGCTGAGAGCAACGGGCTTTTGTAAAGGCCTCGAGGTTTGGCTCCTGAGGCTTTTCTGGTATTGTCACTGCAGATGCAGTTACAGAAAGGGATTGTGGCTGTCAACGGGACCTTGGCCTATGTTTCACAGCAAGCGTGGATCTTTCATGGAAATGTGAGAGAAAACATATTATTTGGAGAAAAGTACGATCACCAAAGGTAACATTAACTTTTAAAGTGCGAAGCTCTGTAGTATTTGGTACGCTCTGTTGCAGATGCTGATGCCATTGGTAATGATCGCTAAGTGGGTTTCTTTAATGAGTTCTGATGAAACATTCATAGGATCCACACAAGCACAGTTTTTTCCCTTCCTGACCCAAGAGTTCGGGAGAGGCACATTCTGCAGACCTGTGACTGCACACTGGAGGAGAGGATGCAATTGACACTTTGTTCCCAGGGCGGAGCACCATATGTTCTGTGGTTCTCTGAAACAGGGCATATGTTGTCTGACTGGAGAAAAATGAATCTGGCAATTTTGCTTTAGGCTGAGTAACCAAAAACTTCACTTGAAATCATGAGCAGCAGGCATGCAATTAATCAGCCTTGACATTGTTAATTGACATCCGTGTTATCAGGATATATTGTCTTTAGTGTCCTCCAAATGATCTAATGAAATAAAAGCAAAGTTTCAGTTATAATTATTTGATACACTTTAGGCCAGGTTCTTTGCTGAGTGTGGTGTTTTGCCATGTGTATTCTCTCATTTGTATCCCCTAACCATCTATTTAGAGGGATCCTGGCATTGCATCCCCATTTTACAGATGAAAAACTGAGAATTGAGTTGACTGGCCCAAGGTCAAAGTTATTAAATGGCAGACTTGAGTTTTGGATTTAGTCTTGAACCCCAGCATCATTTGTTGCAGTTGGAACTGCCTGACAGTTGGGTCACTTAGCAACCTTCTTAAGCAACACTGTGCTGAAATAAAGAGAGAGAGAGAGAGTTGGTTTTAGGAATCTGGCTAAGTTTGAACTTCCTCATTCTGTTGCTTGAACCCACACACTCTGTCCCTGCTGACTGGCATTGGCCAGCATGTTCTTTCTCAGCAAGGGGCCCATTACGCCACCTCCTCCTCCCTTGGCCCCTGCCATCCTGTTAACAGGAGGCTCAAGCATGACAGGAAGCCAATCAGCATGGGAGTCCTTGGCAGTGGCCAAATCATTCTGCTCGGGTCTCCTGGACCTGACCCCCTCTGTCTGTGCCGCTTCCTACCACCACCTGGAATGCTTCTCTTTCCACAGAAGCAGCCTGGAAGGAGGGTTCCTTTATTTATCAACAAGGAAATCAAAGCGTAGATAGTTACCAAATGCCTGCAACATGCAGGACTCCACAGGGGACTCAGAGATGGCCTGGATGAATCTTTGCCCATAAGGTGCTCAGATCTGGAAAGGGCTGTAAGAGATGCACAGAAATGTCAGTACCTCAGGGAGGATCATGCTGAGTGGCATGAGACCGTGTCAGGTTGTCCAAAGGCAGCAGGGATCACCAGAGGGGAGAGATCAGGCAAGAGAGGGTGGTACTTGATTAACCTTGAGGGATGAATCAAGTACTTCCATTCATTGATACTTCAGCAGAGGTCTGGCTCCTAGGTTAGAAACTGTGACTCTCAGGACCACAGGAAGCAGGAGGATAGGAGGGAATTTAAGATGGGGTGTGGTGAGGGGATGAGAATATGCTGAGCGGCCTGGCCTTGTGGTTGAAGATTGGCAAAGACATTACTTGATGGAGGATTTGCTGTGCACAAGACTTTGAGGCAATGGCTTTGCAGTGTTTTCCCTCCAGTGGAGAATGAGGGCCAGGGAGGTACAGTCACTTGTCCAGGGTCACCTCATGCAATTTAAACCCACAATATTCTTATTTCAAAGCCTCCAGCCATCACCACTGTGTACTCCAGACCTGAGGTTGGTGTATGAGTGTGATGCTCAGGATTGTGCCCAGATTCTCTTCTGGCTGTCAAGTGCTGCCTGGGGCCTGAGTGCCACCTGAAGGGCAGCATTTCAAGGCCTGCCCGCTTTCTCCCTTGCCACTGCACCTTTATTGGGAAGGTGTGCCTTGTGGAGTCTGAGAAGTGAGGCCTGCCTGTTGTTGTGCATGGCGGAAGCAGGGTCCTGATGATGATGATGTGATAATGATGATGCTAATGATGTCTGTCAATCACTCAGTCAATCAGCAATCAACCCTGGTGGAGGTAGGCAGCCTGTGCAGCGGGATACAAACCTAGGGTCCAGTTGTAAGGTCTGGCAGCCGCTTGGAAGGGGCCCAAACCTGACTGCCACCTGGCACATGGGCCATTTAGAGCAGAAACTAGTTCCCAAGGTGGCTGGCTGAGCATGGTTGAGGGGGACTGCATTTCTTTTACAGAAGGGCCGAATGGGGTTGAGGTGCACAGAAAACTGAGGAAGGAGATTGCAGGCTTCTTTCATGACACCAGCCTGGACATCCCACTAAGCTCTGACTTTTATAGATCACTCAGTGCCAGAACTCACAAGGGGTGGATTTCTCCCTGGGGCTGAGTGGTGCCATGCCCAGTGGGACAGCTCTAGTGCTGAGCCTCTTAACTTTGGTACCGTTTGCAGATGAGTTGCTTGTCCAGCCGCTTAGGGCCTCATAAATCAAACTCCACAAAGACTGAACTCCAAGACTTTAACAGAGGCTGATGCAAAATAAGGAGCAAAAGAAAGGCTGAGAGGCCCCAAAGCGAGAGTACTACTCCCATGTGGCCTCTCTCCCTTTCGGTGACATTCTCTGTGCCTTCTGGTTGTCCCAGGAGGACCCTATTGTCTCCAACCTGGTAGGAGTGATGGGTGGATGTGGCAGTTTTCTGGAGCAAAAGGGGCTCAGTAGATGCCAGGGTTGCCATTTGTAATCACCCAGCCCCATGCCATTAAGCTCCGCCCACACATCTCTCTTCCATTCACTGTCTTGCTTCAGCTGTTGTCTTCCCAGTGACTCCGCCCACACGGTTGCCCCCATTCTCTGATTCCCATGAGCAGTGTTAGCAGTTGGCACTCCTTCCAGGGGATTCATGTACTCTGGTGTCATCTTCCCAGTATGGTGGGAACCCTGCAAGGGGAGGAGCCATCGCTCAGTCAATTCTGTTCCAGGTCAGGGGAGGGGCCCCAGGAGCCAAGGGGATGCTGACCTGGGGAGGTCAAAGACAAGGCAACTGGCTGGGGAGCTGACCAGTGATGATCGATGGTGCCTTCAGAAGCAGCCAGAGGCAGGCAGCAGTGCTAGGGGTCTTTCTCATGTGCTGACTTCTGACTTCATGCCTACAGGTATCAGCACACGGTTCGTGTCTGTGGCCTCCTGAAGGACCTCCGCAGCCTCCCTTATGGAGACCTGACTGAGGTGAGCAGAGCTGGGAGCTAAACCCCAGCACAGCTGCCCAGCAACCCATTTTCCCAGCAAACCCCAGTCCTGTATCCAGACGCCCGTGAGGCAAGAAAGGTTGTCAGAAAATATAGGCAAAGTTCAGGTTCTGACCACCCAGAATTCTCTATCTGGGTCTGCACTTCGTGGACACCACAGTCCAAGCCCACTTATGTTTGGTTCATTGTGGTCACTTCCAGAGGCCACTCCCCATCTGCCTGGTCATCTTGGGAAAGGCTTCCTTACCTCAAGGACTAGCTCTGTTCTCCAAAGCAGGGGTCCAGGAGTCTTGCACACAGCAGAAATCTCAAGGGCTCCTTCTTGCCTCACTGGCTCTGCCCAGCCCAGAAGTGTAGGGGTCACCTCCAGACATTGCCCCTGGGGTGCTTGTCCAAAGAGCCTGGCTCCGTCTTGGGCTGATCTACCAATTCAAGTGACCTGGGAGTGACCATGCCATTCTCTTCTCTCCCTGGCTGACTTCTCGTGCACTCTGCACAATCTTTACCACTTTTCCCAGGAGCCCAGGTGGAGCTCAGAAAGCTGAGAAAAGATCAGCTCAGAACACACAGTCTCGTGGACTGGCAGTCAGTATGGCCCTCCATCTCCTGGGCCAGCACAGCCTTCCTGGCCCGGCAAGCAGCCGCTCTGGCCTCCTACCCTTCCAGGCTGTGCTCCTCTTTACCCCACCTGCCGGAGTGCCCACCCACTCTGAGCCTCTCAGTCTTTTCTCCTGCTCTTGTTACCCTGCTTTGAGTTCCAGCCTCAAAGCCACCTCCTTTTCTGCAGTTTCACAGCCCGAAGCAATTTTCCTCCAAGTACCCTGAATATGCTTCTCAGTTGGCACTTATTGAATTCTGCTGTGGTACCATGATTGTCTATATCCCTTTGCTCTCTAAAAACATAAGCTCCTGATAGATGGGGCACATATTATTATTTTGTCCAGTGTGTGTCCAGCTCTCAATGCCCAGTTTAACACCTGAACTGCTGAATGTGATGGGGGTTCACTTTGGGTTCAGATGGATGGAATCCCCTGAAGTTAGCAACTGAGGCTCTTCATTCTTTCAGTAAATATTTACTGAGCATCTACTCTATGCCCAGAGTGGTGCCAGGCCTTAGAAATGAGATAATGACCAGAGAGCATGCATCCTCTCTTTGTGGAGTCTAGATTTACCTATGGGGGGCGTGTGACTGCACCATAGAAAAGGAATAAAGGGCTCCCCTCCTGTTCACTGGTCTGTTCTCCCAGAGTTACCTGCTGAAACCTGGTGTTATTGGTGGGCTGTGCTTTGGAATGGGGGGGTGGTGAGGCAGGTGCCCATCACTCAGCATTGGAAAAAGCTGTTCCTGAGGTGCCACCACCCACTGGGCTTCCTGGGGCAGCAAGAGAAGCAAGAGGGTGGGGAGTTTGGGTGACAGGATGATCAGTCTGTGTGTCTTCCCCCTGAATCCTGAGACGCCTCAGGAAGCTCCCGTCCTTTGAGAACTGGGACCTGATGATGGGTGGTGCCATTGTCCCTGTCCACAGATTGGGGAGCGGGGTCTCAACCTCTCTGGGGGTCAGAGGCAGAGGATCAGCCTGGCCCGCGCTGTCTACTCAGACCGTCAGCTCTACCTGCTGGATGATCCCCTGTCGTCGGTGGACGCCCACGTGGGGAAGCATATCTTTGAGGAATGTATTAAGAAGACGCTCAGGGGGAAGACGGTCGTCCTGGTGACCCACCAACTGCAGGTGACTGGGACATGCAGGATCCATGAGGTCTTGGTGGGGGTGTAGCACCTGATGCTCAGTCTCCTGTATAACCTTTCTCATCCAAGGCTGTCCTCACCTGGACAGGGCATGGTGGGAGCAGGTGACACCAATGATTCCCCCAGACTTCCAGGCAGCCCAGCCTGGTGCTCTGTGCGTGTCCTCTATTGGCCCTAACTTTGGGTTCAGAAGAGCCAAGATCTTTCCTCCATCAGAGTGGATTCTGCGGGAACAATTGACTTTTACCTGTGGGTAGACATGAGGTTCCCCTGCTGAGCTCTGGGCCATTGGTGGGGAGCCAGGAGGAAATAGTTCATAGCCCACCCTTCCTCCAGCAAGCACTGGGCAGGCCTGAGGCCAGGGGCACCTTGGCTGGGGAAGACGGGGTGGTGGGCCCCCTGGATGACAGGCCCAGATGTTCCAGTCATCACGCCTCAGGGAAAGGGGCTTGAGGCCAGGACTTTGGGGTGAAGCTAAGGCTTTGGGGAAGTTTCTTCCTGCTCAGACTCTGTCTGCCTTTTGGGGAAGATGTGTCTTAGAGACATGAATCTTGGTGAAGAAAGTGACTTTTGTCATACTGAGTGAGCTGGAGAATTTGGCAGGGTAGGGACCTCAGACTGACTCAAGGGGTTGCCAAATGCCTGGACTCTTTTATCACAGGGAATCCAGGACTCTTTTCCATCTCGAGAAAATCCAGGTTTCCCCTTCCTCCTGCTGTCTCCCTCTCCCCTCTCTCCTGAGATGTGCAACACATATAGGTGTGCATGTGTGTGGGGGGATCTCCTGTAGGAGGAGATATCCCATGAGACTGACCTGCATCGGGAGGCTCACTGGGACAGGGGAGCAGAAGCCCTGTCTTCTCTCTCCTTTGGGGACCATGTTCAACAAGGGCCTGGTTTGAGGGTAGGAAGCAGGTCTCATTGACTTGCAAGGGTAAGTCAAGCTGGGGCAGGGAGAGAGAGAGGGTGGTAGCAAATGAGGTTATTATGGTCCAGGACACTGCAGCCAGTATTTTAGGATCCTCTGGCAGTGACCAAGAGGACGAACCTGAGTTTTTCAGAGACCTAGGAAACCAGCTTTCCCATCATTGTGACCTTGCCCCTGAGCTGACCTCAGCCCAGGGCTAGAATTCTGGTCCCAGAAAAAGCCCTAAACATTTAAATTTTGCATGCACAGACTGTCTGGGTTTCCTTGAAGGGGGCTGGAAGCCCTAAGCTGGGCTGCTGTGGATGAGAGCTCCAAGCCCCTCTCTGCCTGTGCAGGTCAGGGTGCAAAAGGTTGGATTTCTTCTGGAGCCCCATGTGGTGCCTGGGAATGGAGGTCTGGGCCAGCCAAGTTGCTAAATATGTAACCATAGCTCTGACCTGTGACTGGTCCCTGGAGACAACCTGCAGTGGGGAAGGTTGTCCTCCTGAGGATCCTGGGACCTGGTGGGGAAAGCCTGGCGAGTGGGAGTCAGAGCTGTCCTTCCAGTGGTCCTCTTGGAGGGGAAGCTATAACCTCAGCCCTGCTTTATCTTTGAAACTCAGGAACCAGCAAGGTGACAGCAGGCAAGCAATGGCCCCCTCCCCCTCATTCTACCCAGAGTCTGTTTACCTTTCCCCCAAGGTCATTTTAGCTCACTTTTTGTGTACTGAAAAATGCAGATGGCCACCAGGTGGCACCAGAACCCTTGTCTGATCCTCCCATCCATTGTCAGGGAGGAGGAGACTCAGAGCCCCAGAACTGGAGCCTTGGGGCTTTTCTGGAACATTTCTGTCTCTGCTGCTTTTACTCTGGATGCCTCTGAGAGGCTGGGCTGGGTGATTGCTCTTCTATTTACTTGAGGAAACAAATGAAATGAGGCCAGTGCAGCTGATACCTGACCCAGGGTCAGGTTTGTGATTCTGCAGAATAAAGCCGCTGGAATCTGTCTGGTCTGGCTGAAGCAAACTGGAGACCTGCTTTCCTTAGAGGGGAAGGACTTGGTCCTTGGGGGCTTTGCCAGGAGTTTTTGGAGGGCCAAGTGGGCCCTGGAACAGGCAGAAAAGGCTGTGGGGCTGTAACAGGCCCAGTGGTGCCTCAGTTTCCCCATCTAGAAAATCAGCTGGTAACAAAGCTGCCCGCCTTCTGGCAATATTGGGCGGTGGGAGGTTGGGAGATAAGAGACAGGCCAGGCTTTGAGAAGTGGGAAGATGCTGTGCAAAGGTGAGGGGTTGTCTTCTGAGAAGAGGCTCTGTCAGAAAGTGCCTCAACTGGACATTAAAAGCCGAGCTGTTCCTGTGTAGGCCCTATGAGGAAGTAGACCAGCATTGAGACAGTCCCAGGGAGGCAAAAAGGCCAGAGCCATGCAAGCCATGAGCTGCTATCATTTAACCTTTTGAGTGCAATCCTCTTCCCCACCCCTGTCAGGTGGACAATGAATACATGTAGCTACTTATTTCAGACTTTTTAATTTTATTCATTCTGCTGTTAATTTTGAGACAGGTCTCATAAGTTGCTGAGGCTGGCCTCAAACTAGCGATCCTCCTGCCTCAGACTCCGGAATCTCTGGGATTATAGGCATGCAGCACCATGTCCAGGTCTTTCAGACTTTTAATCAAGAGCATCCCAGGTTGATTTGACCTCGGGTGGACCCTGTTGCTAAGGCTGCTTTCGGTTGAGCCATCTTGAACCTCACAGCATCTTGTTTACAGAGCAGGAGGAGCTTCCTGCTCTCACATGGTTAATCCTGTGGAGAGAGCTCTGTCTTATTCCAAAATGAAGGGAAACCCCTGTTAGCAGAACAAGAGTGATATGGAAATAATAGAGAATTCAAATGAGAAAAACAGAAGTGCTTTGAGCAAATCAAGGGATACCCACATTAAATGTAGCTGTATTTTTATCATCTAGTTAAAGCCCGTGTAAACCCAGGCTTGGAGTGTGGCTTGAGCTATCGCACCATGGTCTGCTTCTCCTGGGCTCAGTGGGAATGGTGAGGGAGTCTTGTAGTGTTAAATATGAGGAGAGCCATTGCTGAGATATTTCTCCTCTCTACCAAATCATGGCTGCAATGACTGTCAATTTCATTTTCCAAATATCCACAATCAGATTTCTTAGCAGGGGCAGCTCAATTAGGAAGCAGAAGCAAAGGAAAATCCAATGTACTTCACTGTTTTGGGGCCAAAGCTGGCTTTTGAACTCATGAGATCTTTGGGGACTAGCTTAGTGGTTCTCAACTGGGGGCTCTCAAGGGACATCTGACAATGTTTGGCGATATCTCTACTTGTCAAAATTGGGGAACGAAATCTACTGGTATTTAACAAATAGAGACCAGAGAGGTTGCTAAATATCCCACGATGCATAGGACAGCCCCCTCAAGACAAATAATTATTTGGCCCCTAATGTCAATAATGTCAAGATTGATTGGGGCACTGCTGGGGGTGTAGGCTCTCCTCTCTTTTACTGGAGATCACTTTACTCTCTGTGCAGTTTTTGGAGTCTTGCGATGAAGTCATCTTGTTAGAAGATGGAGAGATTTGTGAAAAGGGAACCCACAAGGAGCTAATGGAGGAGAGAGGGCACTATGCAAAACTGATTCACAATCTCCGGGGGTTGCAATTCAAGGTAACTATGCATTTGGGCTGGAGAGGGTGGGAGCCGTCCCTGGTGATGTCTGGCCTTGGAGGAAGTTCTGCCATTTGGCTTTCAGAAGAAATTTCATTTTGTCTCCAGGACCCTGAACACATTTACAACGAAGCCATGGTGGAAGCCCTGCAGGAGAGCTCAGAGGAGATGGATGAAGATGCTGGTACAGTCAGAGCTCCAATCCCGCCTCTCTTCCCATCCTGGGCTCCAGAGTGGACACAGACCTCTCTTTCTTTCTCACTCTAGTTTTGACTCCAGGAGATGAGAAAGATGAAGGAAAGGAATCTGAAACCAATATAGAATTTGTAGAAACAAAAGGTATTTATTTACCATCCATGATCTTGTGTAACTACTCAAGTGTATGTTGGGCATTCTACCGTTTGAGTCTAGGTATTGTGAACGTCATTTGAGGTAGCTGGAATTGTGCTGCCGACTGGGAAATAAGCCGGGGGCTTCAAATTCTGGCTCTACACCATGACTAATTCTGTGATCTTGAGCAAGATCCTGAGAATATTGAAATCTTAGTTTCCTGACCCATAAAATGGAGTCATAATCATACCAATCTCATAGGTTCTTGCAAAGATTAAATGACAACCTGCACACAAAGTGATTAGCACAGTGCCTGACACAGAATGACCCTCAATAGTCATTATTATTATTCACCGGAGAGATCAAAACAATGCACAGGGATTAATTAGAGGGAAAAGCCAGCAAGAGCTGTTTCCCATCCTTTGTGAGGAACACAGAGAAAGGACTGTGAAGCTATGAAGGGATCAAGATGGGATATGGTTATCTGTTCTTTAAACAATTAAGGACTAAACATTCTATTATGTGCCAGATACTAAGCTACGCTGGGAGAGAAAGAACCAATGTGTGAGTTCTTGGGACCTCGTGGTCTGTGATCTGGTAGGAATCCTAGGCAAATGGAAAGCTGTGGGAAACACTGATTAGAAAAACAGGGAGTCGAGGTGGGAGTAACAAACAAACATAGGAGGTTTCACAGAGGGGGTGGCCTCCAAATTGGTTTCTCAAGGAAGTGTAGGAATCTGCTAGGGATACTTTGGTAAGAAGGGGTAGAGGGTGGAGGGTTTGAGGTTGAAGGCATGAGGAAATTCCAAGAAGCTGAGGAGGAAAGATGCACTGGGCAAAGTCCAGTTCTCCTTAGACTGTATTCTTGCATCCTGTCCTCCATTCTGTGTCCCTAGAGCATCCACCTGTGCCCTGCCTAGCACTGAATATTGATAGAACAGGGGTCCCAATTCTTCAAAGCACCCACAGCAAGATGGCTTTTCAAGTTAGAGATCTAATCTTCATTAATGTGTAGGTGTTTTTTTTTTTTTTTTAAGTAAGTGCTTTTCATCAAATTTAAAATGCCATCCATTTTTAAACCCACCATTATTTTATATACCACTTAGGAAAAACACTCTGTTCCAATTAAATGATATCATATGCTATTGAGGGGAAGGCACATCCAGATTTCAGAGATGTTAAAACATGAAGGAATAAAAAGTCTCTGAATCAATGGGTTTGGGTGCCATTGATGGTGCTTGTGACACAGGCACACATGTTTGGAAAGACAACTTATTTTTACTGCTCTGTAGCTTCTTAGGCAGAAGTGAAGTGCTCAGACATCTCTTCCATATTTTGGAGGAAAAACTCTAGGCTGCCCAGGATTAGGGGTCCTGTGGAGAGAATAATTCCTGCTCCTCCTTTTCTCCCACCCCCTCTCCACTGGAGAGGGCAGTGAAGTTGTGAAATATCCCCCGCCCCAGAGACCTAATCCTCCAGGATACACACCAGGTGCTCAGTGCTCTGAAAGGTACTGGGAGGGAAGAGGCCTAGGCATAGTTAAAGGTTCAGAGTGGTTTTTAAAGCCCAGCAAAAGCAAAAGAGGCACCAGCCACACTCCTGGCTGGGCTGGCAGGCTGCAGGGGATTCCACGTGTTCCTTTTGTGCGCCAGGGTGCCCATTCCTTGGGCTCTGCCCACACCCATCTCCCTCATTTTCTAGTCTAAGATATAATGCGTGAAAGTCAGCCTGACCATTTTCAAAGAAGCACACAGGTTCCCAGGCAGAGAATAATGGTGGTTCTATTCACAGAGCCGCCTTTGAGGTGTGAAAGAGTCCGTGTATAGGGTGCCCCCTCATCCAGCTCTATTTATCACTGTTTATAAAAGCCAAGGATGGTTTATAATTCTGCTTGGGAGTTGACATTTTCATGCTTCTGTGTGAAGGAGGGAGAAGAAATGTACAATCAGCGCTGGCTGCTGGGAGCTGCCTTGGCCATCATCTGTGTATCTGTAAAATGCTGTTTGCTGGAGAACTTTTCACCTTCCCCTTGGGGAGCGGAGAGAACTTGGGATGGCCAGGTGGAGGGAGTCAGAAATCCATGCAACAACTGACCTAGGAGGGCACGGGCACCCTTTAGAAGAGGCTGTGGGTGTCCTTGTCCCTTCAGTGCACACAGCCTGACTCCCAGCTGCCACCTCTGCATTCCTTTGCTTGGGGACTATCTCTGGTGGCCAGGAGACAAGCTGCAGAATTAACCTCCCCAAGAAGTAGCCCCTCCCCCAGTGGCCAAGAGGAATTGGTATAGGGAAATCTCAGATCCCTTTCATGTGAAAAAGCTCTGAGATGTATTTCGCCACTGGCTCTGAGATTTCTCTACAATGGGATTAAGCTCCAGGTGCCTGCAGGGATTGCCACATTTTTTATTGTGACCTTCCCTTCCCTTTCATTTTTTTCCCTTTAGCTCCCAAATAAACTGTAGCTACCCCTCAGCATCCTTCCGGGGATTAGTTCCAGGAGAATGCCCCAGATGCCAAAGCCTACGGTTGATCAGGACCCTTATGAAATGGAATAGTAATTGCATATAACCAACACACATGCTCCCTTACACCTTAAATCGTCTCTATCTCGGTGTATGCCCAACACAATATTAATGTTATGCAAACAGTCATTACACTGTATTATTGAGGGAGTGAGGGCAGGATAAAAAGTTTGCATAAGGTTAGTATAGTTGAAAATTTTCCCCCAGACATTTTCAATCTGAAGTTGGTTGACTCTGCAGATGCAGAGCCATGTGGGTACTGAGGGCCACCTGAACATGCATTCCTATCTATACTTGGGGGACTTCTGGAGAAACACCAATGTAGCTCAGCACACACTGAACTCCAGGAATGAGCACATAGTAGGTATTAAATAAGTGTTTCTCAAAAGACCTAATACCACCTACTTCACAGGGCTGTGATGAAAATCAAACAAAATAAAATGAGCTAAAGTATGGTAGAAATTTGAAAGCATCAGGCAAATGGAAGGATGGGTCATAGGTCCCTTTAGCAGAGGTGTGGTGTATGCAGGGGGTTGGGTCGGGACTGAGGGCCATGGCCTTGTGTTTTTCTCTGTAGTTCCTGTGCACCAGCTTGTCCAGACTGAATCCTCCCGTGAAGGAACTGTGACCTGGAAAACATATCACACATACATTAAGGCTTCTGGAGGTTCGGTATAAAACAATGGGTTTCTTGATTTAATTTGCATTTAAAAAATCTGTTCTTAAACTGTTGGGTTCACATTTTATGATTCCTTTAACAATTACTGTCTTTATGCTAGGGCTGTTTATCAATGCTTTTTATTTTTTCCCCCCTAAAAACTAAAGTCTGATAATGCTGCCTTTTAAATGGAATCATTTTTTATCTCCATTAAAGCTGCCAGACTCGGTTTTATTGGAGCTGAGTGGGCAGCAGCCATGAACCAGCGATGGTTCTTCCACACCTTGGCTCTCTAATCATTGAGTACAGACGCAATCACCTCATTACCTGTCATCTGCACCCAATTCCCGCCTCTGTGTGCAGAACATATCTGTAGTTTCATTTCTGGTTTCTCTCCAAGACTGCGTTTTTATTGGTTTCCTTTTAAAGAATACTAGGTTGCTTCTATTAAAGTGCACATCAGAGATTTTTCTAATAACAATTTGGACCCATTTTCCAACCAGATGGAATAGATGTCCTCATTGGGATTCAGGGGCCCAACCCCTAGACATCTTGAATCAGTCTAGAATGCAGTTCCCAGGCTTGGTACTTCCCAAATTCCAAGAGCCATGTGGGTACTGAGGATGATGAGCCTGCTCCTACCCTTCTCTCTCACCTCCTCTTGCAGGGTACTTTCTCTCTTTCTTTGCCATGTTCTTCTTCCTCCTGATGATTGGCAGCTCCGCCTTCAGCAACTGGTGGCTGGGTCTCTGGTTAGACAAGGGCTCAGAGGTGAGTTTCATTTGGCAATGCTGAGTCTGTATCTGGAGCAAAAAGTTTGCTGGAGGAAAATCTGAGTCCAGCAGCACACACTGAGCTCATTTATGTTCTTTTGCCCCTTTTTGTGAAATTGAAATTGGTTGCTTGCACCTCATGATTCATGTTCCCCCTTCAGTTTTTTAAGACAGGCAGGGCATCTAGTCAAATACAGCAAATGGGGTCAAGTGCATGCCGGAGAGGGAGGTTCTGCAGCTTCTGTTCTAAGTTTTCTCTGAGGAGGGGCAGTGGGGGGGCCAACGAAGCTTCTGGAGAGAAACTGACATCTTGTCATAGACACTGCTGGTGCCAGAAGGTTCTTCATGGCTCTGCTCTCCAACTTTGCCTCTGCAGGAAGGGGACATGACATGGAAAAGTCAGACTTAGTCTGCAAATACTACAGGGCCACCAGAAGCCTTTTTTCTGCCCCACCCCCAAGGCTTCTACCTTGGTCAGGGCCCCTCCAGGGAAGCACTAAGAAGTTTTATCTCCTTGGAGCTTGCTGGGAGCTCTCCCGGCTGATGGCCAGTGGTTTCAAAGCTTTCCTGACCCCCAGGGAATGCTCTGAAGGTGCCTGCCCATCCCCTGAGATTACATTTTGGTTGGTACAGTTCTGTTGCTATGACAACCAATGTGCGCAGACATGGGGAAGTTTGGGTAGGAGAGAGGCTGCTTGGTGCAGCTTCCAGAGGCCATTCCCAAGGGAAGAGGCCCATGGGTGACCTGCACTGTGCAGAAATAGAGAGTCATGTCTGGAACATATGTATTCTCCTAGAACATATGTATTCTCCCCAAGAAAGAGCCCTTTCCTTGGAGAGCCTCAGGCATAGGGTTGAAGTGAAGCCACCTCCTAGGCTGGGTGCCTTCCCAGGTGGCCATGGAGCCAGGCAGCAGTGGTGGCAGACCCTTGCATCTGCCCCAATCCCTCAATGCTGTGGGCTCAACCTAAGGCCCAGGAAAACCCCTCCTCCAAGTTGGGCCTTTTATCAGTTGACTCCCCAGGGCTGCTTTTGCCTTTATAGGCGTTCATCCGTCAGCCACCTCTGGTTTACATTTCCTCTATTAGTGTAATCAGCAGAATGGCATTTAGAAGAAAGATGTTTGTTTGCTCCCCAAAGGCACTCTTGACTTTTAGCACAGAGCCCAAAGAAAAATGAAACTGCCAGTTTCTCAGGAGGAGGAGGGAAAGATGGCCTCCCCCCTGGACATGCTGGTGAAATTGTCTTCTCCCTGGGCAACTTGGAGCTACAGTTTCTTCAAATCCTCCGAGAGCCCTCTGTGTTCGCTCTCCCCAACCAGGGAACCCCCAGGGTAGTGTACCTGCACCCTCACAGTTGGCCGTTGGGAAAAGAAAAGGGGAGAGACTGTAAGAAGCCCCTCTGAGTGCCCCTAAAAATCCCTGGGCAGCCCGGCCAGTTGGTCCTCATCTAGCCCTCATGGCATCCAGATTCCTTGTCGTTTCTAGATCTTGCTGGCTCAGCATCACTTTTGGTCCTCTGAGGCACAGGTAGCTTCTGGGATGGCTGACCTGTACCCGCCTAGCTCATCTGCCTTGTTTCCCCCCGACTGTCTGATGCTCATAAGTCAGGTGCCCCTTGGGGAGGAACCATTTTAAGCTCCTAGGTCCCAGAGGGAGCTGATTTGATTTTACCCACCAGACTCATTCTTCATGATTATGTGCCTCTTTTTAGTTTTCTTCTCTCTGGAAAAATTTCCCTTCTCTTAATAGTTTACTGATTCATGGTGCTTCTCTTGCTCTGCTTCAAAGATAACCTGTGGGTCCCACAGCAACAAGAGCACGTGTGAAATCGGCAAGATCCTGGCAGACATCGGGCAGCACATGTACCAGTGGGTATATGCAGCCAGCATGGTGTTCATGCTGACGTTTGGCATTATAAAAGGCTTGACCTTCACCAAGACCACACTGATGGCGTCCTCCTCGCTACACGACCAAGTGTTTGATAAGGTACAGTTACCAGGGGCTGCAGGCACATCCACTATTCACAGGGCTTATTGGGTCCCTCCTCTGTGCTGGGCACTGTGCTAGGGCCTGGGGGAGAACAGTTCTCATGGAGTTTGCAGACAGCTAGGATTCTCCCACATATCTAATTACCAGTCTTGAAGGTCAATTCCAGGGAACTGTAAGGGTGCATCATGGGCCCTTAGACGAGGTAGAGGTAGGGAGCAGAAATGTTCAGGCCAAGAGGGCGTCTCCTGCTCCTGCTAGCCCTGAGTATAGTAAGGACTTCTCACCCTCTCCACACTCCATTGCCATAGTGGGTGGCAGCCTTTGGTTGTGAGGGCTCTTACCAGAGTGTACAGGTGTGGGTCACACTTTGAGGGGACAGAGGCAAAATGGAACTTGTCTTCTAAATGCCCTAGGGAGGGAAAACGTCCCTTCTTCCTCCAAAGGCACAAGCCTCTCTACTCTCAGGCTGCATCCCAGATTTGCAGAGGCCTGACCTGCAGGCCACACACAGAGGCAGAATCTCCCCACACCCACACCTGATGTCCACAAAAAATGGGTAGCATCCATCCTCACCGCCTCAAGATCACCTGGCACACTGAGTTGTACCCTCAGGAAAAGGCCAGGCCCTGAGTTCACAATTCCAGCCTCAGCAGAGTGGCCAGGGTTTGCCACACACTCTCCCCAACCCAGTTTGAATCTCTGCTTTTATCCACAGATCTTAAAGAGCCCAATGAGCTTCTTTGACACGACTCCCACTGGCAGGCTAATGAATCGTTTTTCCAAAGACATGGATGAGCTGGATGTGAGGCTGCCATTTCACGCCGAGAACTTTCTGCAGCAGTTTTTTATGGTGGTGTTTATTCTCATGATATTGGCTGCCGTGTTTCCCGCTGTCCTTTTGGTCCTGGCTGTCCTTGCTATAATCTTCTTGATCCTTTTATGGTAGGTCTACACACCATTTAAAAAGGAGAAACACACACACACACAAACACACACACACACAGAGTTGATATGCATAACGGCTGGGTATCAGGTGATAGTGAGCCTTTACGGTCCCTCTGATGGCAGAGCACATTGATGTTTAGCACTTACTAAACACCAGGTGCTAAGTGCTTTGGATACATCTGGCATTTTAGCCTCAGAGCAACCCTGAGAGGTGGATATTACTGGGAGACTGTCACTGGTCCCAAGCCAAGAAACTAGTAACCATGGTTGCTGTCTGTCTGCTATGTTCTTAACCATTGGGCTCTGCCGTTACTGCTACTGGCAAGAGAGAGAGAGGAGGCCAATTCTTATGCTGTGAACTTTGAGAAATAACCTGCATCCTAATCATTGGCAGAGTTACAGAAAAGCCTGCTTTGCACTGGGGATTCCTGCCGAGGCTCTGCCTGCCCACCTGGAGGATGGCAGGAGGGTGGCAACGATCCCAGCCTCCCAGGGGATACAGCTGCACCTATTCCTGGGGTGGTCAGAGGCTCTTAGCAGCAGGTAGATGGTGGGCATTGAGTGAGGGGAAAAGGTTGAAAGTCAGAAAAAAAATGGCACCAGAGTCTCAACTTTGCCACAAAGTGGCTGGAGGACCTTGAAGAAGCCCGAGAAATGTTCCAAAGCTCAGTTTTCTTATCTCCAAACTGAATATATGCCTCTCCTGCTTCAGAGGGGGTTGCTGTGAGGATCAAATGACTAGATGATAAATTTGTGTAAATTAAAAATAAAGTGCAATTGAATGCAGACTAGAGATTTAGAGTGTAAGTTGACAAGGACCAGACATAGGCCACAAAAGAGGGAAGAGAAAAGAAGATGGATTCAAGAGTCATTTGTAAGGTAGACTCATTGGGGTTGCACGGCTGGTGGAATTTGGGGCATTAGGAAGATGGGAGAAGCCAAGGATGACCCCAGATGGGGGAAGTTATGTGCAAAGAGGAGATACAGGGGACATAGGAGGAGAGGTGGTTAGGGTAGTCACAATTATGTGTTTGGTTGTGGATTGTCGAAGTTTAATGACCAAATTCATAGATGGTGTCAGTGGATTATGGCACATGTGGGTAGAGAGGCCCTGGGGCTGGGGAGCTGGACTTGGCATCTGTATGGGAACTTGGTGTGGTGGGAAGTACCCTGGGAGTTGGGAGAGCCAGGCTCTCCCTAAAGTATCCCTTGTGACTCTGAGAAAGGACACCTGGCCACAATCTCCAACCTCAAGTGTTTATTGGGACAATCAAATAAAAAAAATATCTGCAAGTTCTTTACAAAGGAAAGGATATCATTACCTCCAGTGGATTCCGTGGACTTGGGTTCATTTTGGTAATCCCTGTTTTAGTCTGCTGTCCTATTCATAGTGTTGATTGACTTAGCATAAGGTTTTTCTCTGCCCTGCACCCATACTTTCTTGCTTTAAAGACAGGGCAGACCAGAGCTGGCCCTGACCGAATTAGCCAAATGTTTTTATCCAACTCACTTGAGTTCTGAGCTAATGAGGTTCCTCCCTCGCTCCCCTGGGTTAGTTTTATCTGAGAGTCTGGAGGCAGGATTAGACTCTTTCTCATAAGCAGCCAGCTAATGTGGAAGCCCAAGGCCATTGGTGTCCTGCTCACTCGGCTTCCTGGGGCTTCCAGGCAAAGGGAAGCATGCCGTGGGGGGTTGGTTTTAAAGTCAACTCCCAAGGCTATCCTGATGTTAGTTCAAAATGGTCTTTGAAAATGCCTTTAGAAGACCACACATTGGCATGTGACAACCAGGTTTCGCTCCAAGATAGAAGAGATCGCTTTTTTCTCTAGTTGAGCATCTAAAGTGGTTGGCTTATATTCAGGGGCTGAACCTTATGAAAAGTTCTGGTCTTTAAAGACTAGAATTATGTCTTATGCGGCACGACAAGAAGCACTTAGGTGTGAGAGCAAATGAAGGGACCGCATGCTCACCTTTTTCAGGTGTGTGTCTTTCACACAACCAGACAGGGCACTCTGACAGAAGAAGGGTAGACGGTGCATTCTCTTAACTTAGATGGCACCATCTCTGACTTAACTGTCATATTGAGTGCATGGTTGGAGCTTTGTGTGCGAGGGCGAGCCCATTGAGACCCCGCTCTGTGGCTCTCTTGGCCCCTCTTGATTTCCTCACAGTATTTTCCACCGAGGAGTCCAGGAGCTCAAGAAGGTGGAGAACATCAGCCGGTCACCCTGGTTTTCCCACATCACCTCCTCCATGCAGGGTCTGGGTGTCATCCATGCCTATGACAAAAAGGAAGACTGCATCAACAAGTGAGTCCTGGGCTGGACCCCTGCCCCAAGGTCTCCCTGCTTCCTGCCTGACCCCAAAAGAAAGTTGCAGGAACAAATGTCCTCTGTGGTTCTAAGAAGGGCAGTCTGGACTGCTGGGGTCTGACTGATGAGCTGGGAACTGGGCAGGGACACTCTCAGAGAACTGGCTCTATTCCCAGCATCTGGAGCCCCAAAAGATATGAATTAGGGGAACTCATTCAGGATGACCTCAGAATGCAACCTTGTGGGTTGTTTTTTTTTTTTTTTTTTTTTTTTCATTCGAAGGGCTAAAATGTGTTCAGTTCAGGAAAACAGGAAAGCAGAAACAAAGAAGAAAAAGTTGCTCATAGGCCCCACCCCCGACCCTGTTCACATTTTCATATACAGGTTGAATACCCCAAATCTGAAAATCTGAAATCTGCAATGGTCCAGAGCACAAAACTTTTTGATGTGTCTACATAAGTGGAAAATTCCACACTTGACCTCATGGAATGGGTCACAGTCATATAAACACAGTAAAAGTATTGTATGAAAATTATCCACAGGCTATGTGTACAAGGCATATATCAAACATAAATGAATTTAGTTTAGATTTGAGTCTCATTCCCAAGACAGCTCATTATGTCTATGTAAATATTCTAAAATCTGGGGAAAAAAACAACCTAATCTGAAACACTTCTGGTCTTAAAGATTTCAGATAGGAAGGAAATACAGGTTGAGTATTACTATCTTTTCTTTTATTCTAATCAATTAGGTTTAGGAGGCCAGTGGCACGTCTAACCATGGATCAGAAGATTCTATTCAAGATTTTCCTTTTTTTTTTTAACTTAAAATACTAATTTTATTAAACATGCCTCTAAATGCTAAACGATTTTTCCCAATTATTATTATTTTTTGTTTTACTTAGTTACACATAACATTACAATGTCCTTTTTTTAAAAAAAAGTATTTATTTTTTAGTTTTTTTAGGTGGACACAGTATCTTTATTTTATTTTTATGTGGTACTGAGGATAGAACCCAGTGCCTCATGCACACCAGGCAAGCGTGCTACCACTTGAGCATATCCCCAACCCTTCAAGATTTTTTTCTTAAATATTTATAATCATTTTATTGCCTTTTTTAAACTTACATATTTTAAATCCCATTTTTCATGTTATTACATGTTCTTTGTAAAAATATTTTTTAAAGGCCACATTTATTTTAATTTTGTGGATAGATCAGTTTGCTCCTTGTTAAAACTTGGGGACTAGATTAGTAAATTTCTCTGGAGTCTTCCAGCTCCAAACTTCAAAATACCATAGAAAAATGTATGAATCACAGTAGGCTCTCCACATTATGACCACTGAGCCACACCCCCAGCCCTATTTTGTATTTTATTTAGAGACAGGGTTTTGCTGAGTTGCTTAGAACCTCGTGGTTGCTGAGGCTGGCTTTGAATTTGCTATCCTCCTGCCTCAGCCTCCCTAGCTGCTGGGATTACAGGCATGCATCACCACACCCAGCTCTGACTTGAGATCTTAACAATATATATTTATTCCTCAAGTACCAATTTAACAAGGTTCCGTGGGGCAGGAGAAGGGGATTCTGTTCCACATTTAGGCACATAATCTCTTTCTATCTAAGGCTTTTCTGTTCCACAGGCCTTAGGAAGAGACGGGGAGAGAGGAGGGTGGTGGACCCCATAGAAGGTGTTTTTATGGCTCAACCCTGGTGAGGATCCTCCACATTTCTGTACATTCATTGACCTGATCTCTGTCCCATGGGCTCACCTCACTGCACAGGATGCCAGGAATGCAGTCCAGCTATGGCCAAAGGAAGAAATGAAAATGAACTTAGATGAATCTCAAGCAACTTCTGTAACATAGACTTTTTTTTTTCTTTCCTACCTTTTCCTTCCTTAAAAAGCTAACACACCCTTTTGATGCTTGGGTCTAACTCTTTCTCCCTCTCACTGTCTCTCCATCTGGCTGCCCAGGATCTCAATAGACTGGACTTGACGGTTTGTCCTGGGTTCAGCCGGCAGCTGGTCCTGTGACTAATTTGACCTGATGTCAAGGTTTGACATCATTTGCCGAGTCCTGCCTCACAGGTAGACCCTTTCCATGTCCTGATCATGAGAAAAGTTTGTAGAGCCGCGCATCTCTTCACCCTTGACAAACAAAACAGACTCAAGCTTGGTCTTCCCACAGGTTCTCCTTCAAGATTTCTCAGAGACTCCCTTCGGGAGCTGAGCCCTACTAGACGGATGGGGTCTTCCGCATTCTCCCCATCTTTCTTTTTAGAGGGCTGAGGGCTTCTGATGGGCATTGCATTTGTCACAGAGAAATAGAAACACTGTGGTGTTTGGAGGAATATCTTGGTTAAGGTTTAGAGGAAAATAGTTAGAATGGAGGCAGAAAGAGTCCACGAAGGCTGGTCAGAGTTGCTTCCAGGTAGAATCCCCAAGGGGACTATAAGAACAGGGTGGACTGGCATGGCCTCGAGACATTCATGGCAATAGAGGAACTAAACTCCATAGGACTTTAAACTTTGAAACATCTTCATTTCTCTCCCCGATAATTTCTACCGATTGTTCTGATGAAGCCCGCTTTTCAGTAGGTCACGGAACTCTCGATGGCCCAGAAATCTATGTCTCTAATAGTTACTTCAGTCTACGTAAAAATTCAGTGGTACAGAAACTCAAGTCATGGTTCTCTTTCCCCCCAAGACTTGGCATGGCAAGGCTGTGCTGTGTGTGTGTGTGTGTGTATGTGTGTGTGTGTGATGGGGGGCCTGGGGGAGACAGATTTGCAGTTAGAGAGCACCCAGTCTTTCCTTTTTCTTTTAAACTCACTCTCCCTTTTCTCTGAGCCTGGTCCTCTAATGCTGGTGCAGGGGAATTGGGAGGGGATCAGAAAATAGACATTCCTAGGGGACTGCCCGCCTCTGGGCCCTTCTCTGCGGCTCAGCCCTGCTGACCCAGCTTACTGGGCAGATGCGGCCAAGGCAGGGTGGGGTCCCAACAGGACCAAATCCCAAGCAGCTCTGCCGGGATCGCCACATCAGGTTTGCTGGGTCCACTGGCGAGCTGCTTGACAGCATTCCCACTGGCTCCCCCTTTGCCTCCTGCTGGAAGGAACGCTGCATCAAGCCTGCCACTCACACGCCGTCTTCCTGCCGCCCCCTCCACTCCAGGAACTGCAGGAATGGGCAGGATGCACCCTGCTTTCATCTGGGGAATGAGGAACACCAGGGGTGGGTCTGGCCCCTGTGCTCTGCTGGGTCACCTCTCTGTTACTCTGCCTGGTGCTCTTTCTCTCTCAGTGAGCCCTTTGGCTCGGTGGACATGGGCAGGGGTACGAGATGTCAGCTTCCTGTCCTTGAAGAGACCCCCCCCCCCAGCTTTCTAAGCAATGATTTTGAATCTTGTCTGTCTGAAGTGGGGAGGGGAGCCAGGCCGACACCCTCCCTGCCTCCTTCACCATCACAGACACTGATTCTCCTCAAAGGTGGCCTCCTCCACGACACCTCCCTCCCCACACCCCTTATGTAGATCACCCCACATGAGTTCTCAGTAGCTTTTGTTCTCAGTTGTGGGTTCCAATCGCCAGCTCTGGGGAGAGACAGAAAGAGCCCACTTGGCACCACCGGCAACCACCACATGGGATTTCTCAAAAATGTGCAAATCAAAGATGTCTGTGGTGGCAGAGAGAAGGTGGACAGAGGCTCAGTTTTCCCGTGTGAGAACGGGCTTCTCTTTGAGTAAGGAGCCCCTGGCTTCATTCCTCCAGTTGCCCTGATCCTTCGTCTGTGTGACCTAAGCATAACCCGACCTCTTGTTTTGTCTGATTTTCTTAATTTTAGGTTTAAGATGCTAAACGATGAAAACTCCAGCCACCTTCTGTATTTTAACTGTGCTCTCAGGTGGTTTGCTTTAAGAATGGATATCCTCATGAACATCGTCACCTTGGTTGTGGCCTTGTTGGTGACCCTGAGTTTCTCCTCAATCAGTCCTTCGTCCAAAGGCTTGTCGCTGTCTTACATCATCCAGGTAACATATCAGGGAGGGTGCTTTTGGTTGGACACAAAAGAAAGCTCAAATGGGCTTAACACAGTGAAGAGAGTTTAGTAGCTCGCATCATTAAAATGTTGGGAAGTTGTGTGGGCTTCAGGCACAGTTGGATCACGGCTCTTGTCTTTGTCCTTCTGTGATATCTTCCCTCATAGTCATGCAATGGTGATCAACATCCTCTCCGGTCTATGGCTGGAGATATTTCCTGTCCTAACCACTGGACAAATCCTGAGCTTTACTCTTATTGGATTAATTTAGGTATCCAAGAACTAATTAGTGGCTCAATGGGATTGAGATGATTGATTTAGGCCACCACGAAGTTGTATAGCTACTCTTCAGTGGGGGCTGTGAAATAAATACTGGAGGGGCCATGGCAGTGTCTATGACTGGCTTATCTTCTTGGATGCTTATTTTCTTTTGAGTAACAACAATAGTAGGTGAACACATGGTATTTGCTTTGCTTTATATAAATTCATTTACCTCCCATGATGATACTACTGTAAGCCCCATATTAAAGATGAGGAAACTGAGACCCAGAAAGACTTGCTAAGATCCCACACATGTCATGTCTAAAAGCCAGGATTTGAAGCCTACCCACCTAGGTCTGATGCTTCTTGAACTTGTCCCTTGATATATGGTTCCCATTTTCCTCTTTGGAAACATTTCCAATGTAGTCCTTACCAGTGGTACTTGAAATTCCAGGACAATGTTTCAAAATATGGGTCATTTAAAAATATTCTGTTCGATGCTGTGGCTTCTTTTACTTTAAAGTCAAATCTCCCTTCAATTCAGAGAAATTTCTCCTTCATTTTGACAATTTCTTTCCTTTCTCTGTTTTCTTCCTGTGACTCATGTATATTGGTTGCATATTAGATTTCCTGCATCAATTTCTGTTTCTTTTATCTCAAAATTTCTGTTCTTGCTTTTTGTTTTTTTTCTGAGAATAAATCTGTTTTTATTCCTTTGAATTTTAAGATTGACAATCATATATTCATATGTTTAATTTTCACAAGCTCTGATTCTTTCTGTTTTTAAGAAAATAATTTTTTATCTATTCTCTCTATTTTTTTTAATTTGTTTTAATTAGTTACACATGACGGTACAATGATCTTGACATATCTTACATTTGAATCAGAAGGGATATAATTTCTCATTTTTCTGAGTGTACAGGTTGCAGAATTACATTGGTCATACCCACAGCAATAATAATGTCTATTTTATTCTGCTGTCCTTCCATTCCCCCCTTCCCCTCCCCTCCCCCTCCAAGAAAATAATTTTTTAAATCAATGAAGCGTTTTAAATTTCTCTGAGGACATTTATATTATTAGAGCCCCCCCCCCCCACCGCCCTTAGACTCTTTCCTCTTCTTTGACTTATATATATCTGTTTGTTCCTGGGTCACTTTTTTTCTTTTTCTTTCTTTTTTTTTTTGTTGTTGTTTATCCAGTTCTTGCTCTTTCATGCCATTAGATTTGCTCAGCTGTCTCCTGTTCTGTTTCCATTTAAGCATGGGAGAATGGGTGGGTTGGGTTTTCAGGGCTTCTTTGGCACTTGTGAATTTCTTCCTAGGTCTCTCTTCATAGGAAGCTTCCTGACTGTGGGTGGGCTGGGTGCAGCACTGCAGGAAAGCACGCAGAGAGCTGGCCGTTAGACACCCACATGCTAGAATTAAAAGGGAATTTTAATCTAGGTACGATTCCTGGAGCCCCAGGTAGTCAGTTCAGTTTCTTTAGAGGGGAAATTGTGTGTATATACATGTGTTCATAACCTGTGCCTAGGGATACAGTGTATCACTACTTCTGGTTGGAAGAGGGAAGTGAATAAATGGGTCCAATAGGAGTCTCTGTAGACAGACTGTGAATTTGACAACCTCTTTGTGGGCTCCTCCTCACACCTGGAGGCTCTCCAGGTTCTGCTAGACAGAAGGCTCTTTAAATCCCTTTAGCCCATTCTGCTTCCATTTTATCAAAAGGTTCTCATCCTCTTTCCAACTTGCAGAAATTTGTAACTCTCTCATTCAATTTCATCTCTTTCCAATCCCCTTGCTGTTAAGGGTCTATTCTTTTTTGGAGAAATTTTTCTGATATCATTCTAAGTGTTATTTGGGAAAGAGGAGGAACAAAAATATATCTTCTATACTCTTAAGATAAGGAAAATAATGAATTTTTCCTTGGGTAGCCAATTTCCCTCATGGATGGATGCTTTCATTTGTTGCTGCCTAGTAAAAAAAAAATCAAACAGATGATGTTGAACGGTTTCCCTTAATTGGTCCAAGTAAAACAGCTTGCCCCATCTAAGGTCATGCTTTTGGGCAATATCATTGGCTCTCGGTAAAATTGTTTCCAAACGTTCCTGTAGGGGTCAGAGAAGAATTTGCACACATTGAGGTTTATGGGATGGCTTCTCCAGCTGGCTCTGGGGCTTTTCCAGCATTAGACCCCTTTGGAGAACACAGAAACGAAATGACAGAGCTTCACTTGAGAACAGAGGACGGATGAGAAATTGGCAGGAAACACCACAGAGCAAGAAAGCCAATGTAAAGTAACGTCCCCTCCCATGGTGGAGGAGAAGAGCCACCCACTGAGGCCAGTTCTGTGCTGATGTGGACATTCTAAACCTGGGTGGGCTGCCCAAGCCCTTGGGAGATCATACTTCTCCTGTCCTTAATGAAATGTGCCTCTGTCAAGGAAAAGGATCAGTTGGTTCATTTGCCAGCTCTCCCCTGAGCAGCTGCTGTGAGCCAGGAACTCTACTGGTTGTTGTGGATTTAGCAGCAAACAATCTGACCGTCCTGCCCTCATGGGGCTGACATTCTAGTGCAGAGCTGGAATAAATATGGTGGTGAGTAAATAACCAATAAGGGTTCAGGAAGTGCAGTGAAGATAACAAAGTGGGGTACAGCGATGGGGGAAGAGGGAGCAACATTACAACCAAAAGCCTGAGGAGGCCTCTGCTGGGGGGTGACTTCCGAGCTGAGACCAGAACAAAAAAGAACAAGCCACAGGAGACTGGGAGGAAGGGTGCAGCAGGCAGAGGAGCCGGGAAAGGCCTGGGGGCCTGAGCTTGGTGTGTTTGAGAGTCTGAAAAAGGCTGAGTGGCCTAAGCAAAGTGGTAAGAGTTGGCAGGGGTAGAATGTGTGGCTTTGTAAGTCAGGGAAGGGGTGTTACCTGTATTCTAATATGCATTTGGGAGAGATAATGCTTTTTCTTTTTTTTGGTACTGGGGATTGAGCCCCCGGGGTGCTTAACAACAGAGTCATATCCCCAGCCCGTTTTGTATTTTATTTAGAGGCAGGGTCTCGCAGAGTTGCTTAGGGCCTTGCTAGATTGCCGAGGCTGGCATTGAACCCGTGATCCTCCTGCCTCAGCCTCCCACTCCACTGGGATTATTGGGTGCCAGCATGCCCGGCAGATAATGCTTTTCCTGTGGGGCTGTCTGTGCACCTGAGGATGTTCAGCAGCCTCCCTGGCCTCTACCCATTAGATGCCAATATGTTCCCCCCAGGTTGGAACAACCAAAAATGTCTCTAGACATTGCCAAATGTCCCCTGGGGGCATAATCACCCAGGTTGAGAGCCATCGCTCTAAGAGAAATGGGAGGCCCTGGCCTGTGTTGAGCAGGGAGGTAGGTGCAACGGAGGCCTGTGAGGGTCTGCAGCCACTGCTCTTCCCACTGCATTCACCTGCTTGGGCTCCATGGCTTTCTTCTGTGAGGGTCGCTTGCTGCTTTCCAGAGCTTTCTCATCTGAGGTTTGCCTGGTGGACATCTCCTCATAAAGACCTCAGCTCACCTAGTCCTCCCTTCCCACTGTAGGCTAGTTCCCCAACTTTAGGCTTAGCCAGTCACCCAAAGCTTCCTATTTTATCAATACCCTGTTCTTATGGTTCCTGAAATTTCCACCTGCCAGTCCATTAGAATGTAAGCCCACGAGTGCAGGGTCTTGTCTATCACGTTCAACCTGGGAAAACCAGCCCCCTGACCAGTACTGGGCCCATCACTATTGCTTAATAAATGTGTGTCATCTATGTGTGTCATGAGAGAAGACTGGTCCTGCCTCTAACTCTTTCCTGCTAGGCTAAGTCCAGGGGCACAGCTGGAGATGTAAGGGATGGGGTTCTCACAGCCTCAGCAGTGACTGAAGGGAGTTAGTGGATACATTAACCCTCAGAATCCACATGTTCCACATCACAGATTCAACCACCTGCAGAATGAAAATATTCAGGAAAAAAAAAATTACTGTGTCGCTACTGAACATGTAAACTAGTTTTCTTGACACTATTCCCTAAATACAGTGTGACAGCCCTTTACATAATGTTTACATTGTGTTAGATATTAGAGGTAATCTAGAGGTGACTTAGACTCTTTGGGGGAGGTACATAGGTAAGATGCAAATATGATGCCATTTCATGTAAAGATCTTGAGCCTCTTTGGATTTCCGTATCTGCCAAGGGTGATGGTGGTGGTGCCCTGGAATCAGCCCCTCAAGGATACTGAGGGATGACTCCTTGCCCTGGCATGGAACAACTCTGTGGTGTGGCCCCTATGGTGTCCCAGTGCAACCTAATCCCAGTTGCCTGCTGCCCTGACCTCTCATGAACACACACCTGGGATTGGCTGCCTTCCCAGTCTTCCTCTGTCACCCATCCCCTCCGTACTTTCTGGGTTCACTGCCTACACCCTGTGTGTGCTAAGGCTGCTGCAACAAATTACCCCGAGCTTGGTGACTTAAAAAAAGAGAAACTTATTCTCTCACGCTTTGGAAGGTCAGATGTCCACAAGCAAGGTGTTGGCAAGGCTGTGATCCCTCTGAGGCTCCAGGGGAGGCTGTTTCTGGTCTGGCCAGGCTGCTGGTGGCTGCTGGCATTCTTTGACTTACAACTGCCTCACTCTAACTCCGGCCTTTGCCTGCCTATCCCCTTTTCTGCTCTGTGACTTATCCCGTCTCTTGTAAAGATACCCGTCACTAGCTTTAGGGTCCATCCAGGTAATCCAGGATGTTCTCAAGATCCTAATTATATCTGCAAAGGACCTGTTTCCAATGAGGTAACTTTCACAGGTTCCAGGAATTTGGATATGGACATATCTTAGGCAGGTGGGGGAGGGGGCATCCTTCATCCTAAAACACTATTAGCCCTAAATCTCAGGGTAGCCTTCGGGGATATCCTGGCCTCAAGTGGGTCATCTTATCAAGCCATCCCTCTGCCCTACATGATTTTTTTATTTTAATACATGATCGTCTCATGTGTAAAGCGGGCAGATGGGCTAGACGGTTCAGTGGTCTCCGGTGGTGGCTGAGCTTTCAATTCCTCCTTGGCATTGGGCGGAGAGTGGGGAGGGGGCCTTGATGGAGAGCCCATCCAGGTGCTGCGAGAAGCGATACCCAGCAGTTCTGCCCCCAGGGAGCATTCCCACTGGACGGCAGGTCCCCATTGCTCAGACAGAAAGGCGGGTGATAAAGTGGTGCCGTGGTGGTGGGATGATTCCCGCCATCTGGAGTGCCAGGGAAAATGTAAACACCATTTGTTTCCAGACACAGAGGAAGTGTTAAAAGGCAAAAGAACCCGACAGGAATATATCTCCACTTTGGGGTGCCTGGCTGGGAATGCAGGCCTCCTGTGCATCTGGCCCTGAGTGAGAAAGGGGGTGGTGATCCTCAAGGGCAGCCCTGAAAGGTGGGAGAGCAGAACCCAGAGGAGGAAAGGCCTCTAACGGCGACTACTTGCTCCTTTGCAATAGCTAAGCGGATTGCTCCAAGTGTGCGTGCGGACAGGAACAGAGACCCAGGCCAAGTTCACCTCCATGGAGCTGCTAAGGGAGTACATTATGGTAAGAAACCAGTGTGTGAATGAGAAGGGACAGGAGTAGGCGGGTATTTAATCTTTTTTTTTTTTGATGTGAAAGGGATCTTTTTAAAAAGTCAAATCTGACCAGTCACCCCTCTTCTTTAAACCTCTATTTATAATACAAACCGAAGTCCTTGGTGTTGAATGTGAGGCTTTTTCTATAAAATAAAAAATTCTTTATAGGTGGTTTATATACTCAGGAAAGACAATTCAGTGGCTCATTTTGGTTTCTAAAAATTAATATTTGATTAAAGTTGTAAATTGAAAAATAAAAACAGCTTCACTTCTCTTTGAGAGTTTTTCTGTTCAATTCACAGCTGCTCTTACTGGGCAGCTGTACCAACCCCTGGGAGGAGAGAGACTGGCTGTATAACACTCCCTGCTCCAGAAATATCTGGAGTCAAATTGGTAGGAAAGTTGGTTTTATTCAAAGCCAACTTCTTTTTTTGTTTTTTTGGTGTTTTTTTTTTTTTGGCACTGAGGATTGACCTCAGGGATACTTTACTACTGAGCCATATCCCCAGCCCTTTTTATTTTATTTTATTTTTTTATTGAGACAGAGTCTTACTAAGTTGCTTAGAGCCTCATTTCATTGCTGAGGCTGGCCTGGAACTTGCAATCCTCCTGCCTCAGCCTCCAGAGATGCTGGAATTGCAGGTGTGGGCTAATGTACTTAGCACAAAGTCAGCTTTAAAGGAAGGCAAGAGAAACTTAACTGCTTCAAAGATTCTACCTCGGAAATTCCTGAAAATTAGCAGAACTTTCAGGAGAAGAGGCAGGGAGACAAAGGCCATTTCCACTCCCATCTTCTTCGGCCCGTAGGGGGTTGGAGTCCCCCTCCCCCAACCCCCACTCAGCACGAAGAAGCCATTACCAATTTCAGATGGAGGACCCTGTTTTAGTGCCGTTATTCTTTTGAAAAGAAGTCTAAGCGATCCTAGCAATCTCTTTTTAAGGGCCTTTGAACAGTGTTGGTCCCACTTACAAACTTAATTAAACACTTAAAACATTTTAAACTGCATTTTAAAATTTAATACATTCAATTTCCTTTTAAGTACCTCAATAATCTGATTTAACAAACAAGCCTTCCTGAGTTTGTATAAATCTAATAAATTAAACTTGTAAATATGGTGAGTTTTAGGTTCTCGTGACAGTTCCGAGGCCGTGTATAAACAGAAAGCTTTTAACTTAAAATTGTGTTTAAATCAATTATTCAATTTTATATTTTGAATTAGAATCACAAAGCCGAATTCTATACATATTATAAATACTTGAACACAAAGTATGCAGATTTCTTAAACTAAATATATGGTTACAGTATTGCTCCCTCCCCCTTCTCTCTCTTTCTCTCCTTTCTGAAGGATTGAACCCAGGGACATTGCAACACTGAGCCACACCCCCATCCCTTTTTATTTTACTTTCTTGTTGTTGTTGAGATCAGATCTCATTTTTGTTAAGTTGCTGAGGTTGACCTTGAACTTGGGATCCTCCTGCCTTAGCCTTCTGAATAACTGGAGTTACAGGTGTGTGCCACCAAGCCCAGCTATTCTTCTCTTAAATATTTTTATTCTTAATTCTACATCTTCCAAGGCTTAAAAATAGTAAGAAAGCAATTATTTCTTCAGCTAATTGAAATTTTTCTGGGCTGGTCAGTCACCCTGATAGGGCATATGGGATCCCTAATTCTAGTTGTTAATAGGGAACTTTAAAACTTAAAAGGAGGGGTTGGTCTTATAATGGTCATATAATCTTAAACTGATCTCCTTCGTTAGACTTTGCATTTCTTCGACTCTCAGGAAGGAAACTTACATGCCTTTTCCATTTGACTCTAAAGACCACTGAACTGGACATCCTGCATTCTTGTCTTTTCACTTCTAGTACCCTGATAGCTCTGGTAGATACTGAAATTGTATCTGATTGAATTCTGCAAATCTCAAGTCTCAGCCTGGATTTGCCACAGCTTCAAGGTCACACTGCTGACATTGCCCAGGTCCACAGGGCCCAGTGTGAGCTGTCCCTGCTTGTTCCCCTGTGTCACGCTCCCCTTGTTCCTTAAGCAGTACAGCCCCATGACTTTCTATTCCTCAAAGTACCCAAGTTGGTTCTGGCCCCCTCTGTCTAGAAGGCCCTGAACTGGAATCCTCTTGTAGCTGAAATCTTCTCAGCATTTCTTGGTCTCAGCTCCAATGTCACATAGACTTTTTCTTCAGCCCTCAAATACTCCTACTTCCCTCTCCTCTGCCCACCCCACAAGTCCATAGGCTGTTCCAATGCTCTATTTTATTGTCTGCATCTCTAATTGCTTTTCTTGTTCATTATCTGACGTCCCCACTGGAACATGAGCTTTTTTGAGACCAGGGTTCTTATGGGTCAACTTCACCACCACGAACACCAGAACCTAGAGTTAGAGGAAGGAATGAGTTAAACGAATGGGGAAATGAATAGTTATTAACCTGTCGTTGGTTATTCTGCTTTTCAGACCTGTGTTCCCGAAAGCACTCATCCCCTCAAAGGAGGGGCCTGTCCCAAGGACTGGCCCAGTCACGGGGAGATAACCTTCAGAGACTATCAGATGAGATACAGAGACAACACTCCCCTTGTTCTCAACGGACTGAACCTAAACATAGAAAGTGGGCAGACAGTTGGGATCGTTGGAAGAACAGGTTCTGGTGAGGACAAGCCCTGCTTTTGTTTCTTTCAGGCTGTTTTCCTTGAATCTGCCTTGAATGTGTTAGGCCACACCAGAGAGAGAAGGGTATGTGTGTTGGATCGGCTGTAATTTCCCCTCACATCTATTTACTGGTAAATTAGGACTTCAGGTTAAATGGTTGTGTGAGTTGGAAGCAACCACACATCCGTTTTTATATTAATTAAATGAGATTCATTCTGGTGAAATGAGGCTCAGAGGATGACTCGTGTGCTAAAGGCCCCTGCGAGGACGGGCAGGTTAACTGTGACCAGGCTTCCGCCCCCCCCCCTCACCAAGTGAGGAATTTCTGCCCGCACAGTCATCCACACAGAGTCATTTTCGTTGCATTAAAAATTCCTTTAATTAAATGCCGGGGTATGATGGAAGCACAAACGAATGTTGGATTTGTTGTTGTGGCTTTTACTGTTCCCAGGAAAGTCGTCACTGGGAATGGCCTTGTTCCGTCTGGTGGAGCCAGCGGGCGGCACGATCCTCATCGATGAGGTGGATATCTGTACCATCAGTTTGGAAGACCTCCGAACCAAGCTGACCGTGATCCCCCAGGATCCTGTCCTGTTTGTAGGTACAGTAAGGTAGCTGTTTTTGATCATCCTGCATTCCTATTTTTGGATAGTGAAACCAGACCCACAGTCCTCAGGGCTTGACTGGCCTGGGGCTGTCCTGTCTCAGGGAGGCAGCATCTCCATGGGCTGTTGGTACCTGTTTTTTTTTTTTTTTTTTGAGTAAAGCCTTCGAAGGAAATGGGGAAGAGAGCCATGAGCTTTGCATTTCAGAAACTACATTATTAATAAGCAAGATGCTTTGATATGTAGGGTGAGCAGATATCCCGGTTGGCCCTGGACAAACTTATTTTATGCCTGTATCCCGGCATTTCATCGGCTTAGTAATGGCCACTTTCAAAGATACCCCAGAGTGCATAATGGAATAGATGGATGGTAGCCTTACATGTGAAGCCATCTCTTGGAAGTGCATTAATCTGTTCCTACTAAAGAGCAAGCAGAAGCTGTTCAAGTAAAAGAACAGCAGGATTGCAATTTCCACGGGCCCAGGATCTGAGGTCAAAGCATGAGAAGGAAACCGCAGCTCTCAGTTGGTCCCAGTGAGAGGGACATTCCCTCAAATGGAGCACCGAATGAGGCCTATAGCGTGGCTTGTAGGAGAAATACATCTTGAAACACGAGACTTACATCCTGCCTATGAGATGCTCAACCCTGTGCAAGGTCCTGGGAGCTGCAGAGGTACTTCTGGCCTCTGAAGGCTGAGCAAATTTGGAATGCCAGCTTGAGTTACTGGCTTTATCTCTCTGTTTGCCAAGAATTTATGGAAGGTCAAACCTACTTTGCTGCCCAGTGACATGCAGAGGCCAAGTGTTGTGCCTTCCTCTCTGCAGGGCTTCGCATTTCCGTCTGCCTCAGTGGTCTCTGAGTCATTGCAGAGTTGTGGGTGTTTGGTGTCATGGCCAGGGCTGAGCACGGTTCTTGGAGCTGCAGGCTCCACACCTGCCCCCTCCTGTTCTTCCCTACCTGTCCCACAAAGAAACCATTACTTTGTCTTTTCCAGCTTCTAGAGGCCACCTGCATTCCTTGGCCCACGGCTCCTTCCAGCATCCCACTCCTTCCCCATGTTCTTGTCTTTGGAAGGACCCCCCAACCCCCATTCTCTCGCCCTAGGAAATCCAGCTCCCTCTCTTCTCCTTTGTTGCAGGTACAACTTGGATCCCTTTGAGAGTCACACCGATGAGATGCTCTGGCAGGTTCTGGAGAGAACATTCATGAAAGACACAGTAGGTTTCTGGGACTGTTCAGGATGAGTCCATTCCCAGTCTCAGTCCCCCCAGATACCTGGTCCAGGTTTAAATTTGATGAGCACTTGGAACAGCACTAGGCCAGGTTTATTCTGTGGATGCCACATATGTCAGTAGAATACAATCCTTATTTGCTCTTTTTCTTTTTTAAATAAAAAGCAGCCATAGGCACTTTTATTATGGTTCTGCAATGATCCAGTTAAGTGTCCTACAAGCATCGACCTCACTCAGTCCTTGCAACAGCTCTCTGAGGTTGGTGCTCTTACCCCTCAATTTAGGGATGCAGAAATTAAAGCTCAAGGAAGAGACATGTCCAGGTCAGTGAGTAGCAGAATAGAGACATGAACCCAAGTCCAGCTGATTTTAGAAGGGGAGTTGTGCCTTATTATGAGGCCAGTGGCCTCATTTATTTATCAGGACAGATAAGCCACAGGAAGATAAGGGGGTATGGCCTGTCCTGGGAATGACAAATACGGCTGGTTTGAGGAGACTGAGTCATCTGTGATCAGGGAGCCTCCCCGTCAGAGCTGCAGTCTCAGGTGGGGTCAGCAGGTGAGTATCCTGCCTGTGAAGCCACATGGTGCCAGCATGAGCATCTCTCAAAGTCACTCTGGCTTTTTGCACTGAATAAATCAGCCCTTGCCCATGACCCTGTCAGCCCCAAATGTTCCTGTCCCACAGTAGCCACCCTAAAAGCCATTTCTCTTTGTATGTGTGTTCTCTGGAACCTTCTGTGCATCATTTGTACTCTTTTGGTGAGTTGTCTACGGGGTTCTATGAGTCACGCTGTGATTTAAAATTATTAATGTCCGCCTCCTCCCTGGTCTTTCCCTGGTGCCTGTTTGCAATATTGAAATGATTGTTGTTTTGCACTTTCTTTTCTACAGTAAAATAAAGCAAGCTGATAAATGCAAGAGAAGGGGGCAATCAATACAGACGATTCAGGACAATTTTATAGATCATCAGCATAAATGTGGCATTTTCTATGTTTTATAGATAATGAAACTCCCGGAAAAATTACAAGCAGAAGTCACAGAAAATGGGGAAAACTTCTCAGTAGGGGAACGTCAGCTGCTTTGTATGGCCCGAGCCCTTCTTCGTAATTCAAAAGTAAGGAAACAGCACGGAAAATGGATTGGTCAAATTTTGGATATTTCCTGCAGTGCAGCTCAATCCAGGAGACGGGGCCCGGCGTTTGTCTTTCAGCAAAGACAGAGCAATTGAGCCATTTAAAAACCGATCACTTTTTCTTAAGACAAAGTTGTGAGGGGTAAAAATTGAAAAATAACAGCCATTTTCAGCAGTAGCATCTTCCTCCCCTGGGCTGCCCCACCAGGAGGTCTTGCTTAGGTATTCTCTCTGTTCCCCTAAGTGGTTTGAGTTTGAAAAATCTGTCTCTCAACTTTTTCCCTTTGTCCCCGAACAATTCTGAGTCCTCAGAAACAGTACCCAGGACACTCAAGAAGGCCAACAGAATGCTAGCATTCACAATTTGTAAAACGCATTCCCATTTTTTTTTTTTTAAGTGACTTAGCTACTTGCTTTAAGTGACTTGCTTACTGATTTGGAGAATGCCATTGTTTAGGAAATCCCACTCTGATTCCTCATCAAGGGTGGGACACACGTGTGTATTCTGTAGATGTGCTGGTGGCAGGGGAAAGGCAGCCAGGACTGCTTGGTGCCTCCTATGGCAGTGCTCATGCTAAGTGCTTCTGTGTCTTTACATTTCTGTCTCATAATAAAGCTAACTCCCCTTCCCATGAGAGAATGGAACCATGGAGAAGTAACTAGACCAAGGTCCAGAAGAGGTGGGAGTTGAATTTAAGCTCTCTAATTTGTAAAATCAAATCAGTGCTGTGGTAAGCAGAGTAATGCTCCCTCTACAAAAGGAAAAAAAAAAAAAAAGAAGTATGTGCATGCCATGATACCCCAGACATGTAAAATATGTTCACTTACATGGCAGAAAAAACTTTGAAGACAGGCTTAAGTTCAGGATCTTAAGATGGAGAGATTTTCCTGTATCTCATTGGGCCTAGTCTATTCACAAGTCTTTATAAGAAGCAAGAAGGAGAGTCAAAGAGAGAAGGAGGTGTGATTCCAGGAAGGGACCATGGGCTAAAGAATGCAGGTGGCCTCTAGAATCTGGATAGGAGTCTGCTAGAGGAATGCAGCCCTGATTACATCTTGATTTGGGGGATTGTTGGCTTCTAAAACTATAAGATGATATATTTATTGTCATTTTAAGCCCTGAAGTTTGTGGTCATTTGCTATAGCAGCAGTAGCAAATGTATGTAAGTGTTGTTTTTATACCCCGTGCTGGTTTGCTGAAGGTCTCTTCAAGGTTCCTTTTTTAAAAAAAAATTTATTCTGATTTGTTATATTTGACGGCAGAATGCATTACAATTCATATTACACATAGAGAGCACAATTTTTCATATCTCTGGGTGCACACAATGTAGAGTCACATGGTTTATGTCTTCATACATGTACTTAGGGTAATGTTGTCCATCTCATTCTACCATCTTTCCTATCCCCACACCCCTTCCTTCCCCTCCCACTTTTGCCCTATCTAGAGTTCATCTACTCCTCCCATGCTCCCCTTCTCAAACCCTACTATGAATCAGCCTCCTTATATCAGAGAAAACATTCAACATTTGTTTTTTTGGGATTAGCCAACTTCACTTAGCATTATATTCTCCAACTCCATCCATTTACCTGCAAATGCCATGATTTTATTCTATTTTAATGCTGAATAATATTCCATTGTGTATATATACCACATTTTCTTTATCCATTCATCTACTGAAGGGCATCTAGGTTGGCTGCACAGTTTAGCTATTGTGAATTGTGCTGCTATAAACATTGATGTGGCTGTGTCCCTGTAGTATGCTGTTTTTAAGTCCTTTGGGTATAAACAGAGGAGAGGGATAGCTGGGTCAAATGGTGGTTCCATTCCCATACTGCTTTCCATATTGGCTGCACCAATTTGCTGTCCCACCAGCAATGTATGAGTGTGACTTTTCGCCCACATCCTCACCAACACTTAAGGTTGTTTGTATTCATAATAGCTGCTAGATATGTTGAACATTTTTTCATATATTTGTTGATTGATTATATATCCTCTTCTGAGAAGTGTCTGCTCATTTTCTTGGCCCATTTATTGAATGGGTTATTTTGGTGTTTAGCTTTTTGAGTTCTCTGTATACCCTAGAGATTAATGTTCTATCTGATGTACAAGTGGTAAAAATTTGCTCCCAAGATGTAGGCTCTCTATTCACTCCCTGTTTATTTTGCTAAGAAGCTTTTTAGTTTGAATCCCATATGCAACAAAATGAAATTAACCCCTGTCTCTCACCATGCACAAAACTCAACGCAAAGTGGATCAAGGACCTAGGAATTAAACCAGAGACCCTGCGTCTAATAGAAGAAAAAGTAGGCCCTAATCTCCATCATGTGGGATTAGGCCCCAATTCCTTAATAAGACTCCTATAGCGCAAGAATTAAAATCAAGAATTAATAAATGGGATGAATTCAAGGTTTCTTTCTACATATTTGTAACATTAGAATACACCATTAAAAAAAGGAGGCTGGTGAACATACAGTCTTGTTCCTCCAGCAAGCCTCTCTAAGGAAGGTGAAGTGGGTGTGATTTGACTGTTCTTTCTCTTTTCTTTTGTAATTTTTTTAAAAAATGGGTGCTTTTCTCCCTCTTTTTAATAAATAGAGCTGAGACTGTAAATTTCCCCCTTGGCACAGCTTTGGCTTAGCATGATTTTTACAGTGTTTCTTCCTTGACAGATCATTCTCCTGGATGAAGCCACCGCCTCTATGGACTCCAAGACAGACACCCTCGTTCAGAGTACCATCAAAGATGCCTTCAAAGGCTGCACGGTGTTGACCATCGCCCACCGCCTCAACACCGTTCTCAACTGCGACCGTGTCCTGGTCATGGAAAATGGGAAGGTGCAGAAAGCTGTGGTTGGCTTCACCTCCCTAAAGCCTTCAGTAGTTTGGGCATTATGGTGGGTGATTTTTTTTTTTTTAAATTTCATTTCTTCTTCTCTTTTAGGTGATTGAATTTGACAAACCAGAAATCCTTGCTGAGAAGCCCAATTCTGCATTTGCAATGCTACTGGCGTCAGAAGTCCGACTGTAAAAATCCCTGGGGCTGATCTGAGTGCAGGAGGAGGGTGTGTGAGATAAGTAGGATGAGACTGCAGGAGCCAGAGCTATCAGCTCAGCTGGGTGCCCTGGCCACAGCCCCTCCCACCCTTGGAGTACTGGGTCCATCTGGGCCTGAGGTTGAGTCCTCTTTCCTACCCATCCCATGAAACTTCACTTCAGCTGGAAGGCTTGGGGTTGGTTCTGGGTGGTGGACAGAGGCAGACGGGAGCTAATGGATTAAAAAGCTTCCCCTCACCTCCTAGAACCCCAAGGGTCCCTCATGTGTCTTCATCAATATCATCCGAGTACCTGAGAATGTAAACATTGCAACTTTCTGTTGAAAATCAGTCAAAGCAAACAGAATGGGAAAATGCCTAGGCTTGGAGCTTACAAGGTTTCTTACCTTATTATCAGAAGGGAAAAGAGTAGAGTTCTCTTCCTGTTTAACTTCTATTCACTTCTATCTTGACTGTGTGATAAGCAGTAACTACACAGATCTGTAGCATGAGTGATTATAGTGTTTGGTAAAAAAAAAAATTATTTTGAAATTCATATTGTATGTTCCAATTGATCTGTTAAAATAACCAGGAAAACAAAAATGTTAGAGTTTCTCTACAAATGACATTTTTATATCTTCTTTATTGGTCATTAAAATGCCATAGGAAATTAAACTACCCTGAAATATTGACTTGCAATTATTTTATTGAAGATATTCCAACTTCCACACTGTTTCTTCTCATAGATCTTCATTGTCTTCTCCCTTGACTCCGTAATACTCCTACACAATCCTTCACCAAATGAAAGGTTTTCTTTCCAACCTCAAGGTTTGCTGTGATGGATGCAGAAAAGATGCATTCCCAGTAACCCAGGAGAGAGTTCTGTTAATTCCATGGTGACATTTGGGGAAAAAAAGTATAAAGTCTATTGAACTTTATGTAATATTTGTTGAGGGGCACCCCCCCAGTTCTGGATAGTTCCATGCCGCACCCTTCATTCTGTTCCCCTTCTGAGTCTTCATAAGTGTTCTCTAGTCAGGGTTCTGTAGAGGAACAGAATTCACAGGAAGTATAATTATAAAAAGGGAATTTATTAGATTGGCTTACGTGACCAGAAGCTGGATAGTCCACAACCACCGTCTGTAGCCTGGAGAGCTGGGGGAACTAGTAGCTAGGCCGTCCAAGAGGCTGAAGCCCTAGAACAAGAGGGATCAATAGTGCTACCCTAGTCCAACACCTAAGCCTTCTGGAGAATCACTGGCAGAGTCTGTTTCGTCAAGAGGGAAGAAGCAAGTTTCCGATATCCTCAGATGACCTCAGCAGCAATCAAGAATCCCTTCAAGAAGAGTGGAGTTGCATTTGCTGTTGCTTCCTGGTTCTTCCAATTTTTATTCCATCCAAGCCACCATCCTACTGGATGGTGCTGCCCAGACTTAGGGAGGGTCTCCATTTCAGTTGGCTATCGCACACTTCAATCATTCCTAGACACACCCTCATTGACACGCCCATAAGCCTCTCAATCATCTGCAACTCTTAATCCAATCAAGTGGAAAATTGAAATTGACCATTATAGTCTCATACTTCCCCCATCTTTCCAAATGTGGAGGAAGGCAGTACCTGACACATGAGCATTCAAGAAACGCTTGTGGCAACACAAATGACAACACTTGATGAGCTCTCTCAAACACAAGCAGAGCCTGGTGGGTTCCCCTTCCAGGTACATTTGCATGTTAAGGCTTAATGCAGAAATGCTGAGATTTCTAGTAGATAAGAGCCAGGATGGTAAGGGGGATTTAGGGGCTTATGTCCAACAGATCTTTCTCCAGTTTACCTCTGGCCAGGCCCTGAGCAGGTGTCTGCCAAACCAGAGAGGCCAGCACTCCTGGGCCCAGGCAGAGCTCCCAGTCTGGTGAGTGTGTTAAAACTCCAGCTCAGGCAGTTCAGCATGGAGGGTGTGCTCTCAGGAAGGATGTGGCTGAAAAGGTCATGAGTAAGGGGGTTCCTTTTGTGGGCATCTCCATGCCAAGCGTGGACTCCCTGTAAAGTGGCACAGTGTATTTTTACACCATCAGCACTTCCCCCCATGATGTGTGACCCTGATCTGAGGTCATCAAACCCACATCCCCAGGGCAGGCTGAGTGCAGCCAGCACCTTCTTGGATGTCCGGTGACCCACATGATATGTCTACTAGACCTGTGGGTCCCTGTCAATCATGGGAATCCATACCAATTGTGTGGTGTGGGGGAGGATGCTTGATTTTGTACCAACCTGGCACCATCCAGGCAATCAGCCCCTGATTTCAAGGTGTATCCGTGAGGACAAAGGTAAGCTGCAATGATCCCTGTTGCTCATTCAGAAGCCTTGAGGGATGAATCACCTCCTGCGGCTCCTTTCCTGCCCACTCTTTTTGGCTGGTACTGGCAAGAAAGAATACTGACATCGATCCCGACATCTGCTGAGCCTTTGCAGTATGCCAGACACCGTGATAAGCATTTTTTTCATGAATCATTTCACTGAATCCTTACCTCACCCCATGAGATGGAAGCTAAGGTTCATTGAGGTTAGGAGCTTAGCTACAGGCGTGCAGGAAGGAAGGCACAGACAGAGGGTTTGAACCCATCCACTGGGACTCCAGGGGCCCTGCTCCTGACCCCTCCACAATAGAGCCTCTCCTGCCCTTTCCCCTAGACCTGTCACAGGGATGGTGATGGCTGTCAGCATCACACATGGGGGACAGTGACTTTTGGAGAGGGGGCTGTTTGCATGTAGACCATGAAATAGTTTTAGTGAACCCCCACCCTGACTCCAACCACGGCTTGTCACTGCAGAGTCAGCCAGGGAGAGAGGATGTCAATAATATTAACCAACATTTACCCAGGGCTCCTCAACAAACAGGCGCTCCTCACTCAATCCCTGCCATATCCCCTGCGGTCCTTACCTACTATGGTCGGAATGTTGCTGTTCCTCACATGTTGAAACCCAGCATCAGAGCAATAGTGTTGAGAGATGGCTTCTTTGGGAGTGACTTGGGCCGTGAGTACAGAGCTTCATAAGAGAAGATCAAGGGAGCTGTCTTCCATCTCCACCATGGGAGGACACATCCAAGGCACCATGTGTAAAGCAGAGCCCTCAATGGATGCCACCTTCCAGCTTCCAGAACTAAGAGCAATACATTTTTGTTTTCATAAATTACCTAATGGAGGGTGTTTGTTATAGAAGCTCAAGTGGACTAAGCCGTACCAGTGTTATCTTCATACTACTGACGAGGAAACTGAGAAATAACATGTCAAGCTCACCTTGAAAGCCTGTGCTGTTAAATCCCATGTAAAAATCGCTGGAATTCTTGAGATTCTCCAGGTGAGAAAGAGCAGCATTCAGGGTCAGAAAGCCTATGTTTTGGTCAGAATGGGCCCAGCTCCATCGCAGTAACAAATGAACCCAGATCTCAGGGGCCTATCACAAGTCAGCGATGGCTACACTTCCTATCCTCTTCAGCTATGGTTCAGGCTTAACATCAGTCTCTGGCCATCATCACTCTTGTGGGAGAGGGCAGACAGGCATGGCAATCAGAAGTGACACATGCTAGCCAGGCATGGTGGTGCACACCTGTATTCCCAGAGACTCAGGAGGCTGAGGCAGGAGGTTCACAAGTTCCAGGCTAGTCTGGGCAACTTAGCAAGACCTGTCTCAAAAAAAAAAAAAAAAAGGAGGGGGATGTAGTTCAGTGATAGAGCTACCTGGGTTCAATCCCCAGTACTGAATTTAAAAAGGAGGAGACACATGTCACTTTGACCCACATTTCATGGGCAAAATAAGTCACATGGTCACTTCTGAGTTCAAGAGCATGTCAATGTGTTTGTGGCAGGGGAGTCGTATATATATGTCACCTGCAGGGAGGAACACGACACCCAAGAGCCACACTTCATCCTGCAGGAAATTGTATGATCCTTCTCTTTGGAAGGACAGCAAATAGTCTGAACAGTATTACAACCTACCAAAACCTGGGCTTGGGTCTTGGATCTGCCACTTGAGTGACTATGTGATCTGGGAACAGCAGCTTGCCTTCTCTGAGCTTGTCTTGTCATCTGTAAATCTTGAGGTTTAGCCTGAGTACTAAAGTCATTTCAGTCGTAAATTTCATTTAGGAGAAACAAAAAGGAGGTAGAAGAACAATTTATAGAGCATTAATAGTGATATTTAGATGTTCGGAGGAATTACAGTGCCCCCTCAATGTAATTATTTTCTTAAATGTTAAATTTGTTAAGTTGAACAAAGTTTAGCCAAGTTCTGGGTCTTCCCTTACCATCTGCTTTGAGGATCAGGAATTAAGAAATTCTTTGAAAATTTCTTCTCATTTATTTTGCTGTGCTCTGACTTCCTCTGCCTTTGGGGTGATCCTGAGCTCAGTGTCATGAATTAGAACCTCTTCAATATTCTTTATCTGCTGCCAACAGAGAATGGAGGAAGCCACTGGCATTGTTGTTATAAATTAGTAACCAATGGCCTGTGACATGGTTCACAGTCATTGGATCCTGGTTTGAGGGTAGCTGGTACGGAGCAAGGGTAAGCAAATGACAGCCCACGGGCCAAATCCAGGCAGCCACCTGTTTTTATAAAGTTTTATTGGAACGCAACCATGCTTGCTGACTCATTATCTATGACAGCTTCCACATTCCAAAGACAGAGTTAAGTGATTGTGACCAAATGTACAACCTCAAAGCCAAAAATGTTTGCTGTCCTAATCCTTTACAGAATGAGTATATCAACTCCTAGTTTCTGCCTTGGCACGTGATAGGAGTCACGTGGGAGGAGAGTCTGCTGGCTCACGGTCATGGCTTCTGCCGAATAGCTTTGTTCTGTGGACTCTGAAGCTATGGCAGCCATCTTGTGCTACGGAGGAAGGGGAAAGATGGGTGAAACAAGTTCTTCCTTATGACACTGAGTGGCTGAGTTGCCAAACCCAAGTCATCCTACCTCTTGCCTTGAGATGTTTCGAGAGGAAATGTTTCCCTTAATGTTTGAGCCAGCTTAACTTGGGCTTGCTGCTACTTGCAGCATCCTGCAAAGATGCTGACCTTGACCTGAGCTTCCTCAGAGCTATGATCCCCCAGGAGTTAAGTCATATTCCTCCAATTTAGATGGGGTCCAAACAATCATTAGTTCACATCCATTTCTCCTCATTCCATTTATGAATATTTTCCTTCATTTTACTTCCCTACAGCCCCAGATCAGAAGGACTCTAAATTCACACATTTTATTCTTGCTATTTAAGTGAACAAGTCTGAAATCAGCCTGGAATTGTTGGTAAAAACTGTTCTTTGCTAAGAAGCTGGAATGACTTTGGCCTGAATGGAATGATTTAAAATGAATTGAAAAAATGCAGGAGGTCAGTTTGGGGTCAGATGGATGATCAAAGAAATCACTTTTTCTTTGGGCCATGTATAGAAGGTCACCTCTGGGTGAGGCTAAATCGAGCACTAAAATCTTCAAATAAATGCTGATTTCCATGGAGAGGTCCTGCCTGACTTCATGATGTGCATGCTCGTGGCTCCTGCTGAAAAGTCGTTGCTCTGGTGGAACCAGCATTAAACGGCCAGACCAACCCAGTTTCTTCCAGTTTAGCATAAAGCACAGCTCAGCCAGGCTGATCTTTACCTTCAGCTCCAAGAGCATCTGGAGCTCTGGGCCTCCTTTACCTTGAAAGAAATACACCCAAAGGAACCTAAGTTTGAATTGTGGCAATTGTTTTGCATTTAAAAAAAATCTATATTATGGTAAAATATATATGACTTGAAATTTATCATTTTAAGTGTGCAGTTTAATAGCTTTAACTACCTCGGCAGTGTCATGCACCACCACCATTATCCATCTCCAGAACTTTTTCATCTTCTCAGACTGAAACTCTCTACTCGTTAAACTCCCCATCCCTCTCGGCAAACTCCTGGTGCTGTGGTTTAAATGTCCTCACCAAAACTCATGATGAAATGTTATCCCCATGGTGAGGAGGGACCGATGGGACTTGTAAGAGGTCCTAGGTCAGGAGAACTCTGTCCTCATGAATGGATCAGTTCATTCATGGATTAGTAGATTAATGGGTTCTCTCAGAGTGAGTCTGTTAGAAAAGTCAGTTTGATTCTGCCTCTTGTGGGTGTCCCTCTTACTATGTGGTACCCTGCATTGCCCAGGGTCAGTGTGGAGTCCTTGCCAGCAAGAATCCCCTTACTAGCTGCCACCCCTTGACTTTGGACCTCCTGGCCTATAGAACTGTGAGCTGAGTAAACCTCCATCCTTTATAAACTTCTTAGTCTCTAGTATCTTGTTATAGCTAGTTCGGTCTCAATGAACTTGAGTACTCTAGGTGCCTCATATAAGTGGAATCATATAATATTTGTCTTTTTGTGTCTGGCTTATTTCAGTTAGCATAACATCTTCAAGGTTCACCCATGTGGCAGCACATATTAGAATTTCACTTCTTTCTAAGACCTTCCTAATAAGTGTGAAGTGTTTCTCATTGTGATTTTGATTTGCATTTCCCTAACGACAAGTGGCATTGCATATCTCTCTGTGTGCTTATTGGTCTTGCACTTCTTTTAGAGAGAAATTTAATATAGCATTCTTGAAGGGACGTTCTCACTATGTCAATATGGGCAGGAACTTAGAGATTCTGTTAGCCATGGGCTTAGCACCTGGCAGACATCATATTGTTAAGTCTTTAAAACAACTCTTGAGGTAGTAATGATCCTTCCTGTTTACTCAGGGAGATTGTGCACCTTCTCAAATTTACCCAGATCCTATGTAGAAGAAACTGAATTCTTACCCCAGAGCTGACTATCTTAGTCCAGTCTCTTCACATTACAGATCAGAAACTAAGGCTTAGAAAGCCTAAAACTTGTCCAACTTCATTCAAAGAGTGATGGGGGGAAGATTAGGATACAGAATTCCAATTTAGTGTTGTGCCCACAATGTTCCTTTGTATCAGACTGTTCTACCCAAGGCCTAACCATAAAGGAAATAAAAATAATAACTCTTTCACCCTAGGCAACCTGTGCGGTTATTGGAGAAATTACCTGAAAGTGTCAAAAAGCATGCAGTAAAATGCCAGAGGATGGAGTGTAAGATTGGGGTTGAGCTCCTTCATTCATTCTTCCATCTCTTTGTTCATTCACTCATTCAGTATTTAACTTGACCATTGACCCTTTTGATTCTTCCTTCTACTTAGAAAGGGAGGGAATGGGGCCAAGGGTGGAGCTCAGTCATGGAGAGTTTTCCCTACATGCCTGAGGCCCTGGGTTTGATTCCTAGGAGCTATAATAAGGGTTGGCGGGGAGAGGAATGAGTGAAAGTTGGAAGAAATGAGAAGCCTTCTGGAAGCAACCAACATTCTTGTAGGACAAGTGGGAGCCAGAAGGTGATGAGTGTTGGGAATGGTGCTCCTGGATCCTAGCTGGGGAAAGCATCTGAACAAGACCAGAAGGGAAAATGAACCAGGTTGAGGGAGTCAGGCAGGGACTGCCTAACTGGGGCTGAGGACTATTTGGAAAATTTTCAGGTACTTTGCTTTCTGGATCTCCAAACACAGTTGGTGACCACTGATGGCTTGGATACAATTGGTGATGAGAGAACAGTTTGTTGTGGACATAATTAGGGTAGGCGCTTGGGAGGAACCCATTAGCAACAAAGGGAGTCTGGCCAAGGAAAAGCCCAGACAATCCCCCTGCAGTAGAGCCAACTAAGCTCCAGGGGAGAGAACTGGGGTCAGTTAGTTCCACCATATCACACCTCCCAGGACAGGAAGTGTATCCTGAGTGCAAACACTGACAGTGACATGCAGGGGTCCTGCTTGCCCATCCCTAATGGTACATGCTGCCCCTGTGAGCAGGAAGCTCTTTCCTGGGCTTGCAATGGAAAAGACAGGAGAGCCAAGTCCCCTCTGGCACATCTATTTAAACTGTTTGCCTCTTTAGTTCTGCAATTGGTACATCAAAGATCATCTGCATAGCAGGATCATTTAGGAAATGGTGAGGCCACTCTGTGCAGAGAGCACATTTGGCTTGGCAACCAAATGGGTTCTTTGGTAAGTGGTCATAATGGCACTGCAGCCCTCATCAAATTCCTCGGTTTTCTCTGACATGGGGATTTTAGAGCCAAGTGTCCTCATTCTAAGCAAAGGCAATACGTTCATCTGGACTGATGAACTGCAGAGCTGGGAAGCGGGACATAAAGAAGAAACCATGGGCTTCGGGTTTCTAATAAACCCTGCCAACCATTCTCTGCCCAATCCCTCTATTGATGGCTGGTGTGTTTCAGTGTACTTCTGCTGCCCATGGTCACCACTTTAATTCTTCTCAGGCCTCCTGAAGCCAGAGTCCCTCATACACAATGGATGGCAGCCATGCCTAGAAGTTTACATTCTTCCAGGGGAGCGCTGAGCAGATAGGCTCAGCTCCCTGAAGTATGATTGACACTTTCAGTTCCTCTGTGGGTTCAGGCTGAAGTTAGCCTTTGCAGGGCTTTGTTGAAATTGTCCTTTTTCTCTTCTTTGTCCTGTTTCTCTCTGGTGCTTCCAGATCTTCCCTGAGAGCACTTCCTTGATTCATCACAAGCCTATAAATCTTCATCTCAGGGTTTGTTTCTGGGAAATCTGACCCATCATAGGGATATCAAAGAAATATGTACACCAACTCAAACCCATCATTTCCAAGTCTGCAGCAACTCTTTGTGGACCACCTCTCAACTATTCTTGGTCTAGAACCTGGGACGTTCAGGTGAGGCTGACTCCACTAATGCCCCCATAGTGGGCTGGGGATCTAGACCATGTCAATCAGGGTGTCACATCTCTGTGGTGCTTCAAGAGGTTTGGGCTGGACAAATGACCCAAAGTGGGCCAATAAGAGTCAAAACCAAGACTTGAGATACCATAACCCAATCAGTCCCAAGTTTTCAACTCTGCAAACATAATCATTATTTCAAAGTTATTATAAGTGGTGTATCTGTTGTTCAATTTAAGTTTTAATAGGTGTTCCATATCTGGGATGGTGGGACAAGATGGATTCAAGGGGAATGCATTCTTCTTGAATGGTAGATAATTCAGACTCCTAAGTTTCAAGCTTCCAGATGTTATTTTTACTATCACAAGAAGAGAGATTGCCCAAGAATGAAGCCAACACAGAAGAAGCAGAGTTAACTAAAGATAGATATCACAGTATGCTCTGGGTACTCCCTCATTTCCTTCCTGACAGTATAGTCCTTATTGGTGGATGTATTAGTCAGCTTTCCACCATAATAACAAAATGCCAGAGACAATTTAGGAAGAGAAAAGGTTCATTTTGGATCACAGTTTTGGAGGTTCCAGTTCATGACTGGTTGGCCCTGTTGCTTTGGGCCTGTGGTAAGGCAGCATCTCATGGAGGGAGTACATGACAGAGCAAAATTCCTTGCAGGAATTTGGTCAGGAAACGAAGAGAGGAAGAAGAAAACAGGGTCCCACAATCCCTTTCGAGGGCATGTCCTGAGTGACCTAAGGAGTTCCCACTAGTCCCCTACCCCAAAGTCCCACCACATCCCAGTAGGATCACCCCGAGGGCAAAGGCTTTAAAACATGTGCCTTTGTGGGACATTCAAGGTCCATACATATAACAGTGGACTTGCTGTTGATGGTATGCCCCAGGATGCTGTCTTCTGGTGACCCCCAGAGTTTCCTAAACCCCAAGGTACCAATATGTCCCACTGAGCCAGAGCCATGCTGAATTAGAGTGAAGGACCCTCTAGTCCCATACCCTGGGGCCAGGCTGGGAACTAAATGCTATTTCAGACCCAGGTCTCCTCTGAGCAAAACTGCCTCCTGTCAATCAGTCCCTGAGTCATACCTTGGGCACAGGGGGTCCCCCTGCTACATTGCCCCATTAAAACTTAAATAATGAAACAGTTATTTGTTGCTTGACATCATCAAGACACTATTTTAAGAGTTTTGCTTGGATTACCTCATTTAATTCTCCTAACAGCTCCAAGAATATGGGCTGCTGTTATCTGCTTTTTGCTGATGGAGACACTGAGTACTGTTGTGTGAATTAGGTTTTTAAAATTAATAAGTTGAAACTTAATCCCAAATGCCCTTATCTTATATTAACAGGTAGGGCCTTCAGGAGAGGACTATGTCATGAGGACAGAGCCCTCATTTATGGGATTAATACCCTTATAAAGGAGGCCTGAAGGAGTTTGTTTTCTCTTTCTGTCATGTGAAGATACATAGGAAGCCCATCTAAGGGGACTTTGCCCTTGGCAGATGCCAGATCTTCTGGCATCCTGATCTTGGACTTCCCAGCCTCCAGAACTGTGAGAAATACATTTCTGTTGTTTATAAATTACCTAGATTTTATGATAGCAGCCTGAGCAGATGAAGGCCCTGAGATAAAGGCAGGTTGGGTAACTTGCATTTTAAAAGTACCATTAAATATTTTCCATTGCTTTAACATCTTTGATCTCCTTTGATTATCACAATAATTTTTTTGAATTAATTTATAATTTAAAAAAATTCAAAGCATAAAATGTTGAAAGAAATCGTCCATGGACGAACCATGATTCTCAAGTCAATGTTCATTCAGAGGAACACAGAAGCTCAGAGTCGGAGGAAATCGAAACCATGCAGTTACAACTGCTTGTTTAGCTAGAGGAGAGACAGAGCCTTGAAGAAGAGACAGGTTTGCCTAAAAGTGAGTTGAGCAAGTCAAAGTCTGGGGTTTTCATTTTCTCAGTTCTTTTAGTCAGACATGTTTCTTGAACAATGTATGATCCTCCCTCCCTCCCTCTCTGTCTACCTCTCTATCTATCTGTCACACACACATACACACACACACACACACACACACACACACACACACTACTCACCTCCTCCCTCACCACCCTAAAATGGTCTTCCTCTAAATTCATAGGAAACAGAGGATCCACACTAACCCCAGTTCCTCTGATAAGCTAGACAGTTTTGGGGTTCAAACCAAAATGGCTAGGAATCTTCCAAGTTTCCCTGAAATTTTAAGGGAAGAAAAGTCAATGAGAGAGCCAAATACATGATCAAGAAGCCAACATTCCCAAGGAGTGATGGGGCTCCTCTGTCCCACAGGGCTGCCTGGAGGACTCTTTTCTATTTCTACTCCTGATAGATTTGGAGGATCTTCGAGAGCAAAGCCAGAGGAGGATTAGAGTTGAGCGCTTGATCCACAAGGACAGGCAGCTGAGCTGTCCAGCCAGCAGGTCCAGCAGGCCATCACTGGCACAGAAAAGACACGGTGACTGCTTGGAGAGAGAGCGCAGACAAGGTGAGCTCGTAGGAGAAGGTCAGAAGGAGAAACCCATGGAAATCAAGACTCTCCGCTGCTCTGGAGGAATAATAAGATCAGCAGAGGTGATGCAAATTCCAGCCACTAAGGCAACCCCTCCCCTCTCCCTTCTGAAAAGCTAACACGTGGGGATTGAGGCGCATCTCCTGAGTCAGTCTGAAGCACAAGTCAAATTAATGAAGGCAATAGCATTGAAATGCATTGTATTAATAGACGCAAGCAGAAAATAAGTTAAAATGACTTTCACAAATGAGTCCAAGCTAGGATCATAAAGAAGATGCATTGAATAATAGGTGCAGGGGTGGTAGGGGGAGGAGGTATTGGGGAGGGTGCGAAGAAGACATTGAGAAATGATTACCCAAAGTTATTTATTTGAAGCCCAGGCGACAGCAACCCCAGAGATGAACTATCTGATTAAACTGAAACATGAAAACATGGCAGTAATTCAAGGGACTGGCACCGGAGAGAAGAATGAAACCAAAGGAAAATTTGAAAATCAAGAAAGTAAAGAGTGTGCATGCCGCTACCTAATGGTATTCTGCAGCCCTGTGCAAAGTGGAGTCACCAGGGTGAGGGTTCCACTGGGGAAAGTCAGTGATGGATGCAGTGTCAGAGAAGCACCATCCGGTCAGCTTCTGGCACCTGTAATACAGATGGAAGTTTGACAGTGACAGTGACTCTAGAGGAAGAAAGCCAGGACCAGTCAGCCTGCTCTCAAAGCATTTGCAAGGAAAAATGGATGTAACATGAGTCTTTTCTATGGCTCCAGGCTTCAGAGTTTCCCATGAATCAATCGGAGCCTGAGCAATGGAATCTCAGGCCAGATACTGTGGTTTGGTGGCTTTGCCACAGTTGTACCAGAAAAGGCAGGGGAAATGATATTCCTATAGTAGCAGGTAGTGGTCTCACCAAACACTCCATCTCCTCTCCCCACCATTCCCAGCCCCCTTGCCATTAGGGAAGGGATTTTTGCAAGTACCTTATAATCTTGGTTAACAGGTTAAAGTGGAAGTGACACACTGGCAGGGCTGATGCATGGGAAGGTCAGCATAAAACCCTCTAGATGTCTCTTCCCCTGCTTTAGCCACAGGGGGCATTTCAAATGGTAGAACCCCCATCATCCTGAGCTCCTGAGTAGGTATATAGAGAAGAATCCCCTTCCTCTCCTTATTCCTACCACTAGCTGACCTGAATAGAACAGGTGATATGAGTGAAAAATAAATCTATGATGTGTCGAGATATTATTATAGCAGTGTGTTCCTACATATTCTGTCTAAAAACTCCACCTAACACTTACCAGTTACTATATAAGTTGATACCTGCAAAATAATTATGGCATCAGCAAGCTCTTTCAAGATTTGACTATTTAAATTCAGTGATAATTTATTGAAAAGGTAATAAGTTCCAGGGATTATACTAACCCAGGACTATTGAGATGAATAAGATTCAGAACTTTTCCATCCAACTGGGAGGCAAGTTCATGGGTACATAATAATGATACATAGCGTGAGAAGTTTTACTGTATTGGGATCAAACATTCTATGGGGAAGCCAAGGAGCTTAATTCCAGAAGTTTAAGGGGTAGGAAGAGGGTCAGGAAGACTGTACAGAGGCAGCATTCTTTGAGCTGGGTTTTGGAGGATGTGTACAGATAAATGTATTGAGTAAAGAAGGTTTGATGTACATTTAAGTCAGAAGATAGAGGAAGATCTAAACATCTTCCTCTTGTTTCTCCTCTGAGCCTACTTACCTCCTATATATACTTTAAAATCATCACAGGCATCTGGGTGCAGTGACACACACTTGTAATCCCAATGACTCTGGAGGATGAGGCAGGAGGATTGCAAGTTGGAGGCTAGAATCAGCAATTTAGAGAGGCCCTAGGCAATTTAGTGAGACCCTGTCTAAAATTTAAAAAAAGAAACCCTAAAGAGAGAAATAGAAGAAGATCTTAGAAGATGGAAAAATATACCCTGTTCATGGATAGGCAGAACTAACATCATCAAAATGGCGATATTACCAAAAGTTCTCTATAGGTTTAATGCAATGCCAATCAAAATCCCAATGGCATTTCTTGTAGAAACAGAGAAAGCAATCATGAAATTCATATGGAAAAATAAAAGACCCAGAATAGCAAAAACAATGCTAAGCAGGAAGTGTGAATCAGGCGGTATAGCGATACCAGACTTCAAACTATACTACAGAGCAATAGTAACAAAAACAGCATGGTACTGGTACCAAAACAGGCGGGTGGACCAATGGTACAGAATAGAGGACACAGAAACCAATCCACAAAACTACAACTATCTTATATTTGATAAAGGGGCTAAAAGCATGCAATGGAGGAAGGATAGCATCTTCAACAAATGGTGCTGGGAAAACTGGAAATCCATATGCAACAAAATGAAACTGAATCCCTTTCTCTCGCCATGCACAAAAGTGAATTCAAAATGGATCAAGGAGCTTGATATCAAATCAGAGACGCGCCGTCTGATAGAAGAAAAAGTTGGCTACGATCTACAGTCGGTGGGGTCGGGCTCCAAATTCCTCAATAGGACACCCATAGCACAAAAGTTAATAACTAGAATCAACAAATGGGACTTACTCAAACTAAAAAGTTTTTTCTCAGCAAAAGAAACAATAAGAGAGGTAAATAGGGAGCCTACACCCTGGGAACAAATCTTTACTCCTCACACTTCAGATAGAGCCCTAATATCCAGAGTATACAAAGAACTCAAAAAATTAGACAATAAGAAAACAAACAACCCAATCAACAAATGGGCCAAGGACCTGAACAGACACTTCTCAGAGGAGGACATACAGTCAATCAACAAGTACATGAAAAAATGCTCAACATCTCTAGCTGTCAGAGAAATGCAAATCAAAACCACCCTAAGATACCATCTCACTCCAGTAAGATTGGCAGCCATTAGGAAGTCAAACAACAACAAGTGCTGGCGAGGATGTGGGGAAAAGGGTACACTTGTACATTGCTGGTGGGACTGCAGATTGGTGCAGCCAATTTGGAAAGTAGTATGGAGATTTCTTGGAAAGCTGGGAATGGAGCCACCATTTGACCCAGCTATTCCCCTTCTTGGTCTATTCCCTAAAGACCTAAAAAGAGCATGCTACAGGGACACTGCTACATCGATGTTCATAGCAGCACAGTTCACAATAGCAAGACTGTGGAACCAACCTAGATGCCCTTCAATAGACGAATGGATAAAAAAAATGTGGCATTTATACACAATGGAGTATTACTCTGCATTAAAAAATGACAAAATCATAGAATTTACAGGGAAATGGATGGCATTAGAGCAGATTATGCTAAGTGAAGCTAGCCAATCCCTAAAAAACAAATGCCAAATGTCTTCTTTGATATAAGGAGAGTAACTAAGAACAGTGTAGGGACGAAGAACAGGAGAAGAAGATTAACATTTAACAGGGATGAGAGGTGGGAGGGAAAGGGAGAGAGAAGGGAAATTGCATGGTAATGGAAGGAGACCCTCAGGGTTATACAGTGGAGGAGGTAGAGAGAGAGGAGGGGAGGGGAGGGGAGAGGTGGGGAGGGGGGAGGGTGGAGGATGGGAAAGGCAGTGGAGCACAACAGACACTAGTATGGCAATTTGTAAATCAATGGATGTGTAACTGATGTGATTCTGCAATCTGTGTATGGGGTGAAGGTGGGAGTTCATAACCCACTTGAATCAAAGTGTGGAATATGATATGTCAAGAAATTTGTAATGTTTTGAACAACCCACAATAAAAAATAAAAAAAATAAATAAAAAATAAAAAAATAAAATTTAAAAAAAGAAAGAAAGAAAAGAAACAAAAAAAGGGATGGGGACGTAGCTCATTGGTAAAGTGCTTCCTGGGTTCAATGCCCACTCCCCATTCCCCTAATCCTCAACCCCTCACCCCAGCCAAAATCATCTCAGGCTTTTCCTGGAAGCCTTTCCCACCTCTGTGTCCCCTCTTCCAATGCCCAGGGTGGTGCATGCAAACCCCAAATCTCTACCTCTGCAACACCCAGCCCTCTGACCTAGCAATATTTTGTCATTCTGCCCGGGTTTCTCTGTCTTCCCCATTGTGTTGGAACCTCTTCATGGAAGAGGCTGTCACTGTATTCCCAGTGCCCAGTAGAGGTCTTGGTCCACGGTGAAAAAAGTAAATAAAAACTGGAAAAATGAGAAATTCAACCCAAAACAACAAGATTTCATCACAGGCTTAAGGAATTTTGTTTGTTTGTTTGTTTCAGCTTTTAGAAGTAATGAGGAGGAAAGTAATGGAGAAGGAGGGTTGCACAAAGTAGACATCCAGGGGCAAAGAGAAAGTGCAGCCCAGCTGAGGAAAAAATCAGCTGAGCCAGGAGAAGACCGACCTTTACAAGTACAAGGAGGAACAGCCATTCAGTGAGGGAAGGTCATGGAGGCCCATGAGCTATTGACTTTGTTAAATCATTAGTGGATTGGCTGTTGACCAGAATATAGCATCTTTCTTCCTTATGATTTCTAATTTATCCAAGAGCCTCTCTGGCTTTCTGGAATTTCTGTTAACACATTTTAGTGTTTCAATGGTAAATTCCAAGTGTCAAGAGTTCTTATTGACACTTCCCCCAGGCTGAGACCTAAAGCTGATCCTGTGTCTAGCAATCAACAAATACTTGATGAGCTCTTATTATGGACTAGATGTAGTGCTGCGAGTAGGGGGGTCTCTGTGATAGACAGCACACGGAGGAGGGCCCATCTGCCAGGGGAGACAGACAGACTACACTGTCTGATGGCCCCCAGGAGGGGAGGAAGGGTGCAGAGCACACTCAGCTAACTCCAAGCATCAAGGAGACGGGGACTGGAGTCGGGTGGTGCTGGTGAATTAGCATAGGGGAGAAGAGATCTTAAGGACAGCAAGGATCAATAACAATGGAAGTCAAGCTCAAGTCCAAAGAGCAAGTGCAGGGCTAGAAATTAGAGAACTGTCAAAAAGTCAGAAGTCAGAAAAGCCTGAGCAGAGTTGACAGTGAGAAATACAGTCCAGTCAGGAGGAGAGAGATGACCTAAGACTGCTGTGAACTAGGCGGGGAGTCCCAGTGTCCAGTTGAATTGGCTGCTGCCATACTTTTTGTGGGTGGGTGGATTTGTCTAAAGGCTCAGAATCTGGGTGTACGTCTGTTTAACTTTTTAGGCCATGATCCACAAAACCCAGACCCAAGGTGGGTTTGAGGTCAAGAGAGTCCAGTCCAGCAATCAAGAGTAATTACAAAAGCAAGCACTCCTGAACTTGGTGGATATTTTTCAAACACAAGGAGGGCCCACGTAGATATCAGCCAGGCTTAGCACATTCCTGTTTTCTTTCTCATCCATTTTGCTCAGTTACTGCCGTAGCTCTGAACTTATTTTTCCCCCGGCAAATGCTCTGAAAAACTTATCTTCCCAGCTCTGCTCTCCAGGCCTTTTGTATTTCTCTTCCTTTCTCCAGATTCTGAATCTCAAGAGCTGGTTTGCCAAGCAGAGACCCTCTCAGAAGGTCGGGGGAAGCCCCAGAAAGGATGTTCTTTAGTGGGACGGAAATCAGGAAAGACTGGAAACTTCTACCTTTTAAACATTTTATCCCATCCCATGTGGAACAGGTCACCAAATGCCAAACATGACAAAAACATGAGTGCTGTTCAGACATCATGTCCTACTCAGGAAGAGCACAGAGCTGTCCTGGGACAGCACTAGGGGGGTGTTGTTCCATGGGCAAGATCAAGTCTCCCAGTCCACGCAGCTGCCCCGTGTCTCTATGATTATCAGACTCCAAGTGTAGGTTAGACCCAGGGTTTCACAGTTGATTTCCTCCTCACTGATTCAACAGCTTCAACCAACCTTATTAAAAACCTCAGCTTTGATGGCAGGACACACGCTAGATTTTCCTCCTACAGAATGATCCTATTTTGGAACCTCACAGGCGCCGCGTTGCTTGAATACTTTCCAGGTTTGGAATCAATCCTGCTCGAGCCAGGTTGTCGAGAAAAAGGTCCTCAGCTATCTTCCATTCATCTCAGATGCTAAATTTCCTGACATAATGGCCCAATCCTGAGGTGACTCTGCCTCTGATTCACAGCTTGAGGAGATTGGCACCATTTCCTTACAGGCAGAAGCAGAGCAGAAGGGTAGTGCCCTCACAGGCAGCTAAAGGACATTTTTTTTTTTGTATGTATGAAGTATGAATCCACTAGAAATTAGTCCAATTCCCATGCCACACTTGAAATATGAGAACTAGAATTCAAAGCAGGCCCAGAACAGCAGATGAACCCGTTAAACGCCTATCAGTCACTTCCCAGCAGACTGGGTCTTTGAGAGGATGCTCCCCTGGGGAAGTCCCAACTCTGGGTATTTCTAGGTCCCTGGTCGATACCGTTCCTTCCTTGCACCCTGGTTATGCATCTCATCCTTGACTTCTTCCCTCTCAAGAACTCTGCAACAGGCTTGCGTCCCACCCAGGTATTAGGGAGTTCTCTGGATCCCTAGCCCATCAAGATGGACTGTGAGAAAAGGCTCCTCAGTCAAACACAGTTGGGAAGGGCCTCGGTCTCCATTCTTGGAGACTTACAACTCAAGTTGGCTGTGTCAGAGTTTAAGTTCCCCAAGAGCATTTACTGAGATAAAAATTCCTGAGTCCCTGGAAGGTGTGGGAAATGAGAGAGGGAAGGGGAATCAGTCAAGAAAGGATTTCTTCTGTGGTCAGTTATCACTGCGAACTGAAGGTTAGTCTCACTGGGAAATCCTGGCAGCACAATGACCTCAAGACATGGACCACCCAAAGGGTAGTGGAAGGGGGCTGGGGTAGTTCACATCAGCTCCTGCCCTTCTTTGGTTGAGAACTGCTCCAGAGAAATGTTAATTTCCAGATGCTTCTTGCTTACCAAGGTGGGTCGGGGGCACGGGGAGCAAAGTGGGCTGCACAGGCCAGACAAAGCCCTTGGGAAAGAAATGCAGATGCTGATGGTGGGAATGGGGACACTGTGCAGTGAAGTGCCACCCACCCCTGGCAGACAGTCTCCTGGACAACCCACAACCCTTCCCATGAGTGTGTGTGGGAGTATGTGTAGGGGGCCTCCCTCTGCCCCTGGCAACCAGAAATCCTGGGCTGGTAGTGTGAGGTGTCGGGGGCTGACCTTGACTTCTACAGACTTGTCCTGTCCTGAGGAGGGCAGATGCCCGATCCCTCCCCAGTCCCTCCCCAATAAATATTTCATTATGGGAGAGAAGAAGCAGTTGCTAGGCTCCCAGACAGCCTCTCCCTGCCGTCAGGCAATATGGATGGACACTGACCACAGCTGTCAAAGTTTATGAACCCAGCATTTTCAAAACATATTTGACCACAGGACTTTTTTTCTCTTTTTCCAAAGAATGCCAATTTATATACTGTGACAAATGTTGGAGAAGTCTGGTTCAAATACTTAGCAGGCAGACACATAAACCAAAAGCTGAATGTGATGGATATGTTCTAAGAACTGGGAATTTTTAGCTGGGAGGAAAGAAGATTAAGAAGTCATGAGAGAGGAAGGAAAGTCTATGAAGTGTTATCAGGCAGGGGAGCAGTCTGTCTTGGCCTTGACCTTGGAAACCAGTGGACAGACCTGGTAAAAGTTAGAAGATGGTAATAATCCGGACAATGTGCCAAAGTCTGGCTGGGCACAATTCACCAGCCACTTGTCAAGCAGAAACAAACTTTATTTTTAGAACACACAAGCTGCACCAGGGGAGGTCTTCAGGCATTCCCTCAGGGCCCAACTGCCACCATCTGCTTCCTGCGAGCATCTCAACCCCCACTCCTCCGGATCTTGAGGCTGATTGGCTGGGTCTCATGGGCGGAGCCAAAAGAGTCCCCCAATGAGCAGCTCCTTGTCTGAAAGGGCAGGGAAACAGCCCAATGAGCATCACCACAGAGGAACCAATCAACTGGCAGCTGGAAGTTTGCTGGGGCTGCAGTGAGCCAATCAGCTGGAAGTTTGCTGGGGCCCTTTGGGCTGTGGCTCTCAACAACAGTGGACTTTCCAGCTTTTAGGCATTTTAGCAGCTTAAGGACTTCTCCAGGTAAGTGGGAGGACATTCCAGTTCTAAGAGTGATCCTTCCTCCAGATGTGGGAGGGCAGGAAAGGAGGGGAAGCCAGGGTACTTCTTCCCTAATCTCTCTGTTTTCTTGGCGTGGCTACCACTAGTTATGTCTCTTGACTCCCCACAGGAAGACTCTGCCATGATTAGCTTCTGATAAGCACCTTAGAGTCTGGACTTTGGACAAAAGATGGAACACTTACTACAATTCACCAACTAAATATTTTATTTGCTCATCAGCAGAACTTGGTCCACAACTATGCATTTGTTCATTGGCTGAGGGGAGCTCTACCCTTTCCACAGAATTGGGGTAGGAGGAGGGGAAGGGGAAATAGGCACCCACAGGTCCCAAAGTCTTCACCTGGTGTGGCAAAGACCATTCTCTACCATCATGGTAAAGTCCCACAAGAGACTCATCCTGCGCTGAGCTCCCCAGCCCTGCCCCCAGCCTCCAGATTGCTAAGGAGGGAGGCAACTCTCCAGGCTTTTAATTCAAAATGTTGTGTTTTTTCTCTTGATAAGAAATAATAGTTGTCTTTTGTTCAAAAAGTCAGAAAAATGGATTAGCCCCTGCAGATTTGGTTTATATTAATCTTCCAAAGATGTGTTGAGAATGTGAAGAAAGCAAAACAAAATCCAGATAAATAATCAAAAGAAATCAGGCACTTGCCAGAAAAATAATTTTTTTTTTTTTCAAAAGCAAGCAAATCAAATTCCCTGAATCCCAGCAGCATTTCCCTCCTGCTCTATCCCAGCAGAATGGCTGGACAGTCAGCGTGGTTTTCAGAACCTTCTAATTCAGGTTACACAGTGCCTTCTGACATTTAGCAAGTGAGAGTGCCCTTCTGCATTTTAATTCTTCCAATGAGACAATGATTGTCTTGGCTCCGGGGGAGACGGGTGTATTTCAAGAAGTGGGAAAGAAGCTCTGCTTGTCAATTACTTGTCTTCCTCTCAGATTCATTTTCATTCCCTGCATTCTCTGTTTCACTCATTGTCGCAGGAAACTACATTTCCCAGCCTCCCTTGCTCCTTGGGTGAGCTAAGAGGAGGAGAATATTTCTTCCCATCTCCCTGTATTTCTTCCCATCTCCCTGAGTTTACTATGTCAGTGGCTGTGGCTGTGTCTCCTCCATGGCTTCTGCTTCCACTGGAAAGCCCCTTCTTGCATGGTCCTGGATTCTTCCCAGTTTTCACTCCGACCTGGATTGTGTGGAACCATCTCTTCCTAACTTCCCTCCAGTGAGGTGACTTCCTGCTGTAGCTAATTTCTGGCCCACCTCACTGATCTCTGCCTGGCTTCTTGGCTCTTCAGGTCTTGTCATCACACATTCCCCATATTAAGCTGCTTCAGTTTGGAAAATCTGGATTAGTTTCTGCTTTTCTGACTGGATGCTGATTAATGTACTGGTCTGTCTTGTGACACAGGCATGAAAAAAAAAAAATCCCCATTACCCTCAATGAAATGCGATTTCCCCCAAAATAAGTGTGTGAAACAGAAGCCAGGCTGTGTGAAACAAGGATTTGGGACAACCTCATGACCACACAAGAGTCACAGAAGACCTTCAATGCCATAGTTCCCCAAATTTCCCCCTGCACAGGGCTGGGATTATGGCTCAGTGGTAGAGCACTTGCCTCACATGTGTGAGGCCCTGGGTTCAATCCTCAGCACCACATAAAAATAAATAAGCTAAACGAAGGTATTGTGTCCATCTACAACTAGGAAAAAAAATTAAAAATAAATCCCCTCTGCACTAATCTAGAAAGTTCTAGGATTGTTACTATTACTTAGTATTATTATCCTATTTTACAAATATAGAAACCAAAGTTTGGAGGTGAAACTTTCCCAAGGCACAGCTTAAGCTCAGGCCGTCTAACTCCAGGGCATCTACTTCTGGCCATTATACTATTTTGATCCCCTGACATGGTCTCCACGTGGTTCCCAAAATAAGAACTGACCAAGCCCCTCTATTCCAGCTCTGTTTGGACCTGCCCTGGTTTCTTCTGGCTTTAAATAGAAATTGGGCTAAATAAGAAGAAAAGCACACTCAATTTTTGCATCTCAAATCTCATTTGACTTCGAACCAAATAAGTCCTAAATCAGATCTGCTATAAAATGATAGAAACAGCCTCCAGTTTGTGAATGGTTAGACTGTAATTACGGGCCCCCCTTTCTAGATGAAGATGCACTCTCCAATCCTCCCACCGGCTTCCCATCTGTATGTACTCAAGGCCTTTTCGAGATGCTGAGTGAGGGTAGGTTGGGGCCTGCCCAAGGAACAGAGCAAAGCTCATCATCACACCTCGAAGGAACAGGGCCACAACTTTAGCCTCAGTAGTCAGTGTCTCCAAACAACTGGTGACAACCATTGACCTAAACTCTCTTTCTTCCAAGAATGTTTCAGGCCACAGACTAAAAAGGACTGTGTCCCTACCTATTCCCTGTGAGCTAGACCTCATTAAGAAAAGAACCTCGTTGTGTCCGAATTTCCTCCAAATGACAAATTAACTAAGCTTTTTATAAACGGTGGCCTTGGGGATGAGGAGGAACTGGGTTATTCCCAGTGCATCTGCTCTTCTGATGCAGGAAGTCTGTGGTCTTGCAAAGAGTCTGTATGAGGGACTGCAAAGGCGCCAGGTACCTATTATGGAAGAAAAGAATCTGCAAAGATTCATCTGGAGTTGACCTTATTTCTTGCTGGGGAACTTCTGCCTGGTGCTGAGATGAGCAATGTACAAAGGAATTTATTTCAGGTTTTTATCATCAGCAGCATCGTCATCATCAATATTAATTGTTTTTGGTCCCGAAGGCTATTTTTTATCTGATGGGTTAGACACTTTCTTATGGTGGCCATGTAGATTTGGAGCAATTAATATAAAATTTGGATCCACATCTGGACTCAAGTCAATCAGCCAAACATCCATCAACCCTCCTCTGGGTTTCTGTGATGTGCTAACCCACTGATTCTCAAGCCTGGCTGCACATTGGAATCATATAAAACATAACAGGGTTTGGGCCTCACATCGGATCAATTAAATCCAAATCTCTGGTTGTGGAACCTATATTTTTAAAAATATTTCCTCTGGAGATTGTAATGTGCAGCCACAGTTGAGAAGAGCTATAATATAAACTGTACTAGGAACTATGGAGATTTAAGAAATCTTATCTTACTTCCTCATTAGGGAAATAAGATGTGATTAAATAACTAAATATAAGTGTGTGTGTGTGTGTGTGTGTGTCTGTGTATGTGTGTATATATAAAATAATTGGTGAAGACAATTCAAGACAACAATTCAAATAAGACAATAATGCCTTAGAGAGAAAGAGAGAGAGAGAGAGAGAGAGAGAGAGAGAGAGAGAGAGAGATAGATAGATCAGAAATGGGGAGTTGAGGGTAGGTGAGAATATTAAGAGTATTAGGAAGAATAGGAAATGAGGAGGAACTTAGAGGGGGGGCAGAGAGCAGTTGAATCGTTCCAGGTAGAACCATTTTCAGTGGTTTTAGAGATGAACATTAAACGTGTTTTGTTTTGGAAGTAGCAGATAGACCAAGAATGTATTAAGTAGTGCATCAGTAAGTGAGAAGATAAAAAAAAAGATATGTTAAAAAAAAAGCTGGATATGTAAATTTTCTTGACTGTAATGACAGTTTCAGTATATCAAAACATTATGTTCTACATCTTAAATTTTTTTAAAAAGTAGGTTGGGCCACCTGCAAATGACCTTGATTGCTACCCAAAATGCTTGACTTCTATTTTTGTAGGAAGAGCTATTGATTTTTGATTTCCGGGCAGAAAAGTGACAAGATGCTGAGGTTTTAAATTTTTGTTCATTGGGGGATTTTCGATGTATGAAATGTAGTGCGGATTGGAGGAAGGGAAGGAACTGGGAAAAGAAAGGAGGTGAGAACGTGTATCAGCTCAAACAACATGGTTAAGCACAAAAGATGTTCTGGATGCCACGAGGATGTCTTTCCCCTGGGATGGCTTCATTCTCAAGCAATGGGAGTGGCCCTGATACCCCCAACACTTCAATCTACCACCTTGAAAATCGCAGCAGAATTGAGGACATATTCTTTCCAACAGGCCAAATCCCTTCCTCCTACCATATTTTTTGTATAAAAAATTATTGGCACACAGCCATGTCCACTTGTTTATGTATTGTCTATGGCTGCTTCTGAGTTACAGCCAGAGCTGTGGTTTCTACAGAGACCATATGGCCTGCAAAGCCTAAAATATTTACTATCTGGGCCTTTACAGAAAAAAAGTTTGCCAACCCTAGCACAATGAGCTGTGTCCACAAGAGCAAAGCCTTTAGTTAGAGTCACTGTAATATTTCCAGGCCTGGAAGAATGCCTGGTTGATGGTAGGCACCCAATAAATATTTTTTGGAATGAATATTTTTGGAATAAATAATAAAGGGGAATTATGTGATTTAAAGACCAGATGTAAGTATTTGAACCATTGAGAGCATCAACACTTAGAGGGAATTGGCTTGAGGGAAGAGGCCATGTCTCAGGAACTCAGTGACAGTGGCGGAGAAGGAGGTCCAAGGCCAGGAAGTTCAAGAAGAGGTTTATAGGTCTTGCTGTTGGGAGAACACTGGTGCACTTCCCAAGAGCCATTTCAGGAAATGTGGCCTGCAGAAGGACAAAGACATGGTAACAACTACCATGTGCTACATTTTGGGGCTTGGGCAAAGCAAAAGCTCAGCAAAGGTATAATGGGAAAGGATGCCATCTTAAAATGCCTGGGTCTTTTGGGACCTTGGCTTGGAAGTTGACCCCTGAGTTCCCAGCCTGTTTGTTCTGATATCCATCCTTCAAATGAGGAAAAGCGTGCCACACACATTCCAAGTTCACATATTGTTTAAAGGACCTGCTGATCCTTTATTGACTCACTCACATTCCACCACCACCACTCCCAGACCCAGAGCTCCAGGCTTTCCCCGTGGGCTTATCATCTTCTGAGGCTTTGATAATAAACTCCAGGGGAATTGCTCTGTATGTTCTATGAGAGTTTAAAGCAAAAAGTGTAGGGCTGACTTTCTTTCTTTCTTTCTTTCTTCCTCTCTTTCTCTTCTGGGAGCTTAAATCAAAGTTCTCTTCTGCTAAGGTTATCAGAGTATATTAATTGATGCCAAAATTGACCAGCTCAGTTTCAGTTGTGTTTGAATCAATTCAAACCTTTGCAGAGCCAGCTAATGGCAGGATCAAGAGTTACAGTTCCATTCCTGGGTCAATTCCCTTCCAGAGGAATTATTTCCATGCTGGTTTTCTCCACATGAGTCTGAAGTGAGATAAGGTGCTAGGGTTTGAATGTCCCCACCAAAACTGTTGAAGCTTAATCCCTGCTGTGCATATTAAGAGGTGGGACCAGTGGGACTTTAAACAGGCGATTGAATCATGAGGGATAGCTTCATGAATGGGAATCCCATTTGTGGATTAGGGAATTAGTGGGTCTTTTATTAAAGCCAGTTTGGCTCTGTCTCTTGTATGCATTCCTCTTGCCACGTGACACCCTATATTACCTCAGAACTCTGAAAAGAGTCCTCACAAGCAAGAAGGCCCTCATCAGATACAGCCTCCTAACCCTGTACTTTCCTGTTGCCAGAACTGTAAATAATAAACTTCTTTTCTTTAGAAAGCACCTAGCCTCAGGTATTCTGTCATAGCAATGGAAAACAGACTAAGACAGGTTGGTGAGGGAAGCATCTATCACAGTCTCAATGCTCAGAAGATATTCAAAGATTTATTTTCCCTCTCTTCCCAGACTATGAGGAGGCTGGTGCCTCCGACCATCCTTTGATTCTATGCTGGGGGATTGTGAGAGAGCTGACTATTTAGATTTTCTTTGAGGGAATGCAATCGTGGCATAAATTCATTACCTGAGCTTAGGTATAGGGAGATTCTCTAAGGATGTGGTTTCATTTAGGTTTTCTTTAAGAAAAGTTGCTCAAGCTGTCATATAAATGAGGAGTGTGAGGTTTTGTTAATTCATTCCTTGGAAAGAGAGAAGCCATTCTGCTGCTTAATAAAGGGCTTTCTTGAGGACGCTGTCATGTTTCTCTCACCTTGGCTGGTGGTGACCACCTGTGAGGTGGTGGAGATAGAAGCAGAGGTGTGAGCCCTGGGTGAGTGAGGCCACTCCTCACTCTCTGACGGATGATTCTTCTGGATAAAGATCAAGTCAGAAATGGGCTCTAGTGGCATGGGGCACACTGGACCAGTAGACCTGGGGACTGGCTGAGAATAGCCTTCTCCCTGTGAGCCTTCTGGTCTGCACCCCAGGGGCTCATTGACCCCGTGTCTCCCCAACCCCCATTAGTGTCGAGGGTTTTGGAGGTGGAACGGATTGAGGCTCCTATTAACCTCTGAAGACATATTTAGAATCTAAACCCTGAAGCCTTCCTCCTGGGATCCTGCTGCAGTCGTGCCTGTTCAGCTTGCTTCCACTAGGGGCTGCTGTGGTCAGGGAGTGGCCCCAAGAGCCGAGCTGTTTACCAAGAGGGAAAAAGAAAAAGACAAAGAGAGATTATTTCAGTTCATGACTAATTTCGTGATTTCAGAAGATTTGGCTGGTGTGCTTGGCCCCTGCCCTCATTTTGCAAGTATGTGACTCCTTTCTTATACAGTGGCCCTGCCAAGATGGCTTCATCAGAAGGTCCCTTATGTTTGACCCTCAGGCCTTTTGTTGACAGGTGCAGGCTGCTGTGGCTGATAGGAACTGGGCTCTATGCTTCATGTCCAACACAGTACTTAGGGAGAAATAGCTCTTCCTTCTGGGCAACTCTTCTGAGGTTTCAGATGAGAATTGAATCTCAATGACGAGTCCGGAGTTACAGACACAGAAGAGGACAAACTAGACGGGGGAGGCAAGGTGTCATCAGCACACTCCCCGGATTCTGTAAATCTCCATCAGGCTAGGACTAAGAAAAGGAACTACTGGTGCTTTGATTGAATCCTAGTCAGAATTTATTGAGCACCTACTATGTGCAGAGTCCCTTACATCAATTAAACAGGATCTACATAAGCTTTGTTTGGAAGAACTGGGTTAGAAATTTGGTGGAGGGGTAGAGGAAGAGTTGGGAGACTTTTGAAAGCGGGAGTCACAGGAGCTAAGAGAATAAGAAAAGCTTGTAGATTACAGCTATTTAATTTACCAGTAAATAGAAACTGGATGAGGGAAAGAGTGAATTAAAGGGCGGGATGCAATCCTTTCTTTATTTCCTGTGGCTAGAAAACATGAAAGCTGGAGAAATGAATCCCTGCTGAAGTGTGATTTCCTCCATGTTGCTAAAAGGTCACGGTGGCATTGTTATTCTTTATTATTTTTGTCATTCTTATCTTGGATATTTTTTTGCTAGTATGAACAATTGACCACAAGGGACATGCATCATCGCTTATCAATTTAGCCCTTTTCAATCTGAAACAAGGCAAAACAACAACAAAAACTATTCCTTGATGATGGAAAATAGACCTGAAATCAGTGGCATTAATAATTAGGCTTCATGCCATAGTGTTTTGGCCTGGGCAGTGTGGCACTCTTGCGATTTGGCTCCAGGAGAGGATCTATAATTTTTGTGAGGACAGAATCCAGGCAGGACTTCTGCACTTGCTGTCTGTAGCTCTCTCCTGGGAACAGACAATGCTAGAGGAAAACAAAGCAAAATCAAAACAACCCAGAGTCATCATAACTCGATCTCCCTGTGCCACTTCGATCTGGGCAAGCTTGGCCCCCAGGATTTCTGGACACAGAGGCAAAGTGGGACCTGTGAGTTGAAGGATATAGGACAGACTGGAAAATGCTCACTGGTCTCTAATGCCTATGTCCATTAGGAAACTTCTTTCTCTCTTTTGACCCTTCCTCTAATGGCAGGTGAATGAGCATTTAGGAAAAATATATAGAATGAGCACATAGTAGGTGCTCAAAAAATGCAATTCCCTCCTTCTCCTTCTCCTTCTCCTCTCTCCCTAACCACAGCTGTCAATTCAGTGATCTCTGGAGAGAAAGAACTGGCTTTCTACCTTACAACTGTTGCCCCTTGGTTAGGAAAGATAGTGTGCTCAGTTTATGTGGCTGGAGGACAATTTTCTTGGGCTTTTCAGGGTCAGGTGGGGGAACAGCATCAGAATGAATGTGGAAAATCTAGACAGAAAGCTGATCACCAGAGAAACAAACCTAATAGAGAAGCTATGGGAGTACAAAGACCTCATTTTACTGAGAGTAGCTCTGGGTGTTTTGTGGATTCTGCCTGAGTAATGTATTTCCTGCTTGTAAAGCATTTGACAGGTTTAAGATGCATCAAACTGAGCAGATTTGTTGTGAAATGCAGTACACATATGCTGAGTATTTTAGTAGACTCATAGGCACCAGGCATGCTTTTTCTTCTGGTGTGAGAATACAGAGACACATGACTCCCCTTCCTTCCATCACAGTTCCCAGCAGAGATCTCTGGATTTACATAAATATAAAAATAAATGTGTATGCCTGGAAATCAGAGCCTACCAGATTTCTCAATGTTGACTTTTTTTTTTTTAATGGGAGGCTCAGCATTCATGAGTCTTTGATGGAAGTGACCCAAAATGATTATTGATGTTTACCTCTTGAATGATTTTCATGTACATCCTCCCTGCCCAAAGGGTGGTCCCCAAACATTAGGATCAGCATCACTTGGAAGCCCATTGACAGGGCAGAATATCAGCTCCACCCTAAACATGGTTCAGTGGTTTGAAGGTGTCCCCTGCAAAGCATGTGTTGGAAACCCAATCCCCAATGCACCAGTGCTGGGAGCTGGGTCCTGGGGGGAGGTGTTTAGGCCAGGAGAACACCACCTTCATGGATGGATTAATGCTGATGTAAGAGCTTGAGGTTGGGAGATTGACTTCTTGCTCTCTCTTGCCCATATGATGCCTTCTTAGAAGAGGCCCTCTCCAGATGTTCCCCGAGTCTCAAACTTCTTAGAACTATAAGAAATACATTTCTTTTATTTAAATAAATAACCCTATCCGTGGCATTCTGCTGTAGCAACACAAAAATGGACCAAGACGTCTAATGAATCAGAATCTGCTTTTTATCCAGACTCCCAGGAGATTCAAGAGCACACTGAAATATGAGAAGCGCTCTTCTCCTTCAGCTCTGACAGATGCCACCCACCTTCCCCAGAGACAGCCAGCTTTCTGAAACTTTCCTACTTATTAGCTATTATTGAGCTTTCTGGAGCAGCCTGTAATAAACTAGCCCTCTCTTCTCTAAGTAAGACAATTAATTCACTCACACAACAAATATTTGTGGCGTGCCTGCTCTGAGCTAAGTTTTGGTGGGCAAGGAAAGACATATGGGAAGAGAGCGGCTCTGTGTCCCATCGCTGTCCCTTCTCCAGGATTCCAACAAATCCATCCGGTTCTCAAATGACACAGCTCCCAGATCTCTCCATCATTCTTCCTCAGCTCATCCAAGTTGTCAAAGTAATTCTTTCAATATTAACTCATCCGGAAAGTATTTATTGACTCTCTCTTAAAATCTGGCACTTAAACAAGACCATCTATTTCTAATGTAGCCTGAAAAATGAAGAGTTTAGGAGGAGTTTTTACTTCTGTGGTCTTCACAGATTTGTCCTGAGGTCTCCAGTGTAAGTCCGTCTCTATCTCTAACCAGCTGTGTGTCATGGTGAGTGAGTAGGTTATTTTACTTCTCTGGACATCTTCAGCATAGGATAAGGCCATCAGCATACATTACCAAGATGCCTTAGGTTCTGTATTTTATTCCCGGTGTCATGAAGGAGAAGAAAAAGAGACGTTACCACATCACAGCAGTGGTCCCTCTCACTCACTTTCCCACCTTAGTTAATGAGCGCCCAGTGTCGGGTTCACCCAGCAGTGACCACAGCAAACTCAGCATCTGCTGTGTATCTTCTGTTGCTGTGGCCTTACCCATTTTGTCTTTCTCATCTCTTGTTTTGCAAGCAGCCTTTTTAAAAAGGAGGGAATGAATAGAGTCAAATAAAAACTTTTTTCCCACCACATCTACTCTTGCATTTATCACCACAGCAACGAACAACTCTCCTTCTCCACAGACAACTCTTCTTTTCTCACACAGCAAGAGGAAAAAGAGGAGAGAATCAGAAAACCCACAGCCTTGGGGAGGCTTCCTTGCCTTGCCCCATGGGGGCGGGGCAGTCTGACTGGACAGGAGGACAGAGACTGCGAGGAAGTGGGCTCCCAGGTGTGGTTTACAGAGGCTGAGAGCCAGGCCACTCCAGTGAGGACGCTGGAAAAAAGCTTTGGCATAAATTGGCAAAGTCATGTTTATGGGCAGCTCCGGGCGTGGATGAGGCTCCTGTGCAGAGTCCGAGGGTGAAGGCTGCAGCTTTGATTCCCAGATGTTTCCCAATCAGGTTCTTTTAAGCATTGCTTTGCCACAAGCAGCAGACATAATTAAAGGGTAGCCTTTCTGCAGGATGCCTGCCTCTCTGTGGGTGCAGGGAATATTTTGGAGGGGGAAGTGACACCTTCAACAAACTTTATGAGAGACAGGCTCTCTGGAATATTCTTACACAAAGCTTCTGTCTTTTCCCTGAGGCAACCCCAGCTTAATGCAACTTTTAGACCCAGAGTCTCCCTAGGGACAGGAACGACTCTGCTTGGCTCCTGCTTGGTCTGTTCCTACTACTGTCACAAAATACCACAGACTGGGTGATTTATAAACAATAGAGATTTATTTCTCAGAGTTCTGGAAGTGGACAAATCCAAGATCAAGGTCCTGGAAGATTCAGGTTCCTATACCCTTCAGGGGGGATGAAAGCTGTGTTCTCACAGGGCAAAAGGGACTGAAGGGTTGGGCAGCTCTCTGGAAGGTATTAATTTCATTCAAAAAGATGGACCTCTCTCATCCTAATCATCTTCTAAAGGCCCCATCTCTTAATGCCGTCACCTTGGAGTTTAAGTTCTAACATGAATTTTGGAGGGACGTATATATTCACGCCTTAGCGTGAGTAGCCACCAATCAATCACCCCAGACATCCAGGAGCTTTTCACTGTGATTTGATCATGAGTGCTAAGCATCTGCTGAATTCAAGATCTGCTCACCTATAACTGCATGATCCAAGAAGGATCTATTCCGCCCTTCTCTTTTACTAATTCTTTGGATGTCCATTTAGGTCCTCTCTGACTAAGTATGAGACTGGAGTTTTACAAAGATGACAAATTCTGCCAACCGCTTTGCATCAGGGTTCTGGACTGCATATAACTTTGCTATAAAAAGCAACTGCTTTTTATACAAATGGAGATTTATTTTTAAAAAAGACATAACAGGCAGGACCTGTTACATCAGGTATGGATGCCATGGCTACTTTCACCCCCACCATTGCCATGATGAATGGCCTCCAACCACTGACATCTTTGCTTTCAGTACTTTATTAAGATTCAAAGTCTAGGGAAAGAGTGCTCTTCTCCAGGCCACCTGGCATGTTTGGATCCCTTAGTCTCAGAAGTAAGAGGTGATCATCTGAAATTATTTTGTACCAAGACTACCCCCAGTAGGGAGGGGCAGGAGGTAATTCACCAGTAAGAAAGTGTCAGGCTATTGTGAAGGGCAGAGGTGCCAGGTAGAAGAGATGATGGTGTCCGTTACATGGATGGCCCCAGCCACCGTCTTGCCAAAGGCAAGCAAAAGAAAAGTAAGTTGTTGTCTAAACTTTCTGAGTTTTATCGTCTTTGTCTTTTTTTTCCCCCTTATTTCATTTGTCTGTTGACAATACCAGAGGCAGCATCACATAGAAAGTCCCCCTGGATTAACATGTGCCTCCAGCCTGCCATTTCCCAGCTTGGTGTCCTCTTCCATGAAATGAGCCTCGTTCTGTCAGCCCGGCAGGGTGGCTGTGAGGACTGAATGAGGAAACGGGTATGAGTGTTCTTGAAGAGCAGAGCACGTCTCGTAATTGAGAGATATTAAGCTTGCTCTGAATGGGCCAGCTGTGCTGATCATCAGCTTTTCATTTCCTCCCAGCCTCACCGTCCCCTTCTCATTTGCTCTTGCTCTGATTTGTTTATTTAGTTAGTTGTACCCTGTTTTATTCCTCAGAGGGTTTGGCTTTCAGGTGGCAGAGTTTTCTCCCCAGTTTCCTGGCAGGCTGATTTTGGCTCACATCCTGGCCTCTGTCATTTCATGGGGGCCCTTTGTCCTCTTCCTTTGATTTCCAAGTGCAGCTGATCCAAAAGCAGGGACAGGTGCAGGTTGACTCTCTGCTGGGCAGCCTTTCCTCAATACCCACAAAGAACCAGGGGACATTTTCCTCCTGCAGAGGCCCCTTCCTCTCCCCCCGCACCCTCTCCTCTTCCTCCTCTTCCTAGTTCTCCTCCATCTGTCTGTATTTGGACCGCTGTAGCCCGGCAGGCTGAGATACTGTCAGCATCTCTCCTCATTTCTCAGGGTCTGGGCGTAACATCCTTTCCTAACCTATTAGATGCCAACAAGATGTCATTCAGCTGTAGTGGTACAAAAAGAGACTCTCAACAGGAAAGCATTCTGAGAAAATAGCGCCCCCCATCCTCTGCTGGGTCCCCTTGAAGAAAAAAACCCAACAACAAAATAAAACTGAGCAAGAGAGAATTCAAAATAAAGAATGAAGGGTAGAGAAGACATGGGAAAGTGTAGTTTTTCCACAGAAAAGTGAGCACTGGAGTCACTTAAATATAAACCAGAATTAAATAAATTGGAAATTACAATTATGGAATAGCTTGTCCAAGTCACAAACCTTGGAAATGAAAACAACAACAAAAACACTAACAAAAATAGGAGGAGGGAATATTTAGATAGCTAAAAACAAAGACTTCAACTTTTTTTATTTCTAAAAATTTATTGTTTTTTTTTAATACCTTTAGTTTGTTTATTTATCTGTGGTGCTGAGGATCAAACCCAGTGCCTCACACATGCTAGGCAAGCGCTCTACCACTGAGCTACAGCCCCAGCCCAAGACTTCAACTTTTAAAATTTAATTGTCATCATTATTTTGAACTAATAGGGCCCTCTGAAAAATTAATACCTCTGGTGGTACAGAAACTTTTACTTGAAATTTATAAATTCTTTCAGTTTAAAGTCAATCTTCCCCATTTAATTCAAGTAAAATTAAATTTATTTAATTATTATTAAAATAGCATATATAGCATCATTCACTTTATAGACATGTATTTTAATGGATTTATCTGGCCTCTCATCTGTATGTATTCAAAAGAGAGATGTTTGGAATTATATTTTTGTAATTTTCAAAATATTCACATTATTTTAATGATATCTATTTTGGGGGGTTAAGTTTAGGGTAATTCTTTTACTTTCTTTATAGATTTGGCATCACTTTAATTCTTTATGGTAAACTCAGACTAATTATAAATTAGAAATTTATAATCATTACTCTCAAAAACAGCAGCCTAAAGAACTCCAGGGGCAGAGGTTGGAGCTCAGTGGTAGAGCAATCGCCTGGCACATGTAAGGCCCTGGGTTCGATCCTCAGCACCACATAAAAATAAATCAGTAAAGTAAAGGTATTGTGTCAACTACAACTAAAAAATGTTTATATATATATATAAAAGAACAGTGTCTCCAGCACGGGCAGGATGGTGCACACCTGTAATCCCAGCAGCTCAAGGGCTGAGGCAGGAAGTTCAAAGCCAACCTCAGAAATTGAGTGAGACCCTGTCTCTAAATAAAATATGAAAGGGGCTGGGGATGTGGCTCAGTGGTTAAGCACCCCAGGGCTCAATCCCGGTACAAAACAAAACAGAAGATTCTGTTAATTGGATTCTCAGTTAATTGGGAAAATATGCTATAGGAATGAATAATTTAACATGGATTCTTAGGGGTAACAGACACTATTATTCATATTTATATAGATTCTCTCTTTTTCTATGTGTGTGTGTGTGTGTGTGTGTGTGTGTGTATCCTGCTGATTTAATTCAGAACAAGTTTTTAATTTTTTATTATACAGGAAAATGGCCACTGTGACATTTCCATATGTGTCTACATCATGAATTGATTGTATCAATCCGCCTTTCTTGTACATTTACCCCAACTCCCAAACCCTTCCCAGTCCCCAGCGAGCCCTCTTCTACTTTCAGGTTGACTTTTTATTGATTAGCTTTCTTCTTTAGTTTTCACATGGGCCTGGCAACATGGTTCAGGGGCAGAGCACTTGCCCAGTTTCCACAAGAGAGGCATCATGGGATATTTGTCTCTTTGGTGTCTGGCTTATTTTGCTTTATATTATGTCCTCCAGTTCCATTCACTTTGCTGAAAATGACACGATTTCCCTTTTCCTTATGGCTAAATAATAATCCATTTTTTACATGCACACACGCACACACGCATGCACACACAATATTTTCTTTATCCATTCATCAGTTGGGGAGTACCTTGCATGATTCCACATCTCAGCTGTCATGAAAAGTGCTTCAGTGAACATGGGCATGCAGGTATCTCTTTTGTTCTGATTTTATTTCCTTTGGATGTTTATATTTATCCATGAATGGCATGGCTGGGTCATATGGTAGTTCTGTTTTACGTGTTTTTTTTAATATTTATTATTTTTAATTTTCGGCAGACACAACATCTTTTTTTGTATGTGGTGCTGAGGATCGAACCCGGGCCCCACGCATGCCAGGCGAGCGCTACCGCTTGAGCCACATCCCCAGCCCCTGTTTTACGTTTTTGAGGAAGCTCCATACTGTCTCCCATAGTGACTATGTACATTTCCACCAACAGTGTGTAAATTTTCCTCCCCCAAAATATATATATATATATATATATATATATATATATATATATATATATATATATATATATTATATTAAATATATTAATAATAGCCATCTTTTCTTTTTGTACCAAGAATTGAACCTAGAGGCATTTAACCACTGAGCCACACCCCCAGCCCTCTTTCTGTATTTAGAGAACATGGTCTTGGTGAGTTGCTCAGAGCCTTGCTAAGTTGCTGAGGCTGGCTTTGAACTTGCGATACTCCTGCCTCATTCTCCCATGCCACTGTGATTATAAGTGTGTGCCACCATGCCTGACCCTTATAATAGCCATTTTAACTATGAAGTAGTACCTCATTTTTGTTTTGATTTTCATTACCCAGATAGCTAATGATATTGAACATTTTTTAATAGATGTATTGGCTATTTGTATGTTTTGTTTTGAGAAGTATCTATTCATATTGTTTGCCCATTTTTATTGGATTATATTGTTGTAAACTTTTTTGCATCCTTAATTCTTTTTGGATATTAACCCTCTATCAGATGAAAAGCTGGCAATGTTATTCTCCCATTCTATAAGTTTCTTCAGATTGTTTCTTTGCATTGCAGAAGCTTTTTAGTTTGATAGAATCCCATTTGTGAATTTTTGCTTTTTGTTTCTTGGGTTTGGGGAGTCCAAAAATCTTTGCCTATACCAATCTCTTACAGCGTTTCCCCTTCCATTAGTTTCAGAGTTTCAGTCTTAAATTAAGGTCTTTGATCCATTGTTGAGTTGATTTCTGTACAAGGCAAAAGGTTGGGGTCTAGTTTTAATCTTCTACATGTGAATACATAGTTTTCCCAGGACCATTTTTTAAAGAGACTGTCTTTTCTCCAATGTATGTTTTTAGAAACTTGGCTGAGAATCAATTGGTTGTAGATGCACAAATTTATATATAGGTTCTCTATTCTTGTTCCTTTAGTCTTTGCAGATGCATTGTATGTGTTTATGTATTCGATGCATTTGAGATAGAATCTTGCTATGTTGCCCAGGCTGGGCTTGAACTTCTGCCTCAGCCTCCTGAATCAGACACATATTTTTTTAAGCTTAAAGATTTCCAATTTGGAAACTTCTCCACATATTGTTGTTGGGCTATGTTTTAGTTGAGGTATGACATCCAAGCTTTCTTAACCCATGTTGGGGTGCAAAGCTGGTGATAAGATTTGGAATAGGGGATACAGAATGAACTTTCCGTGTTAAAGGCAAATTAATTTATTATGATCAATACTGTCAGCAAAGCAAAAAGAGAACACACAATGAATAAATGATGTAAAGGAAGGGCTGAAGGAAAGACTGCTGTCAGAGCTAGAGCAAGTTTAACACTGTGACTTAGGGCCCTGTTTATAATGCCTCGACCACTGCCAGTTTGGGCTTGATATAGTGACAGCCCCAAGCTTTAAGACTCTCTCTTGTTCAAGTTATTGTTCCCTGGGTGGCAATTTTTACCCTCTCAATTCAGGGACAGTGAGCTAAGAGGAAGTGAGTTGTGGGAGAAAGGCTAGGCCTTTGAAAATCAGAGCGGTATTATGCTACTTTCCTGAATCCCCAGTCCCCACTAAGGAAAAACAGTGGGGACAATTGATAATGCAGGACCCACCATCAACATGGGTAGTTTAAAATTTTAATTGATCCAGGCAAATTGCATTTCTCCAAATCTATGCCAAATTCATTCTGACCTGAGCCCAGACGCTGCTAACACTAAAGCCCTAATATTTAGCCAGGGACTTTAAATTTATGCCAAAAAGCAAGGAACAAATGACCCATGTGCCCTGTCCATTTCTACTGAATCCATGGGAGATCAGATTGCTTGCTATAAAAACTCAGCGAAAATATACATTTGCATTTACCCATGGAAAAATGCATGACTGTGTTTTGTGTATATTTTAATATAAATTGTATCACACTATATATGTGTACACAAGCACATATAAAAAGTCTAAAAATATGACTTCCTAACATTGATAACCTTAGGGAGAAAGGAGGGGGCCAAGGTTATTGGAGAACAAAGGGACTTTGACAAGGGGACATCTGTAATGTTCTCATCTCTTTATCTTCCTTTTGTTCTTCTTTTTGACAGAACAGTCACACTTTACCTTCATGACTAGAAATGACTTTGAAGGATTTAGGAACAATGCTCTCCAGAAAAAAAATCTAATAGAGCTCAGTGACCCACTTAATAATTGCCTCATCAAATTGCTTCTTCAGATGTTTTGAAAACAGTTTTTCACTTAGTAGCTATTTTGTGAAGCAGCTGATTTCTATATGGTTCCTGGGATGAATGAAAACACCAAAGATGGGTGGTCTTTGGTCTGATGTTTTCACCTGAAAAAAATATTACTTGTAGCTAGGAAGAACAAGGGACATGTCTGTGAGTGGCACATAGTAACCACTCAACAAAATGTTAAATGAATGAAATGGATGATGGGCAGGTGGGTGGATGGATGGATGAGAGATGAATGGACCCATTGGTGGGTAGATGGGTGGTGAATGGATAAATGGGTGAATCTGATATAACAGACAATCAGTTGTTAGATTAAGGATGACTTTAATCCCAGGTTATATAAATTTTGAATACAAATGAAAATTCAAACACATTCTCACTTCCTTTTGGCCAACAGCTAGATTTGATAGAGACAGTGTTTCTTGCCTTTAAAAAAAATCATCAGAATGAGAGGTTAGTCTAATACTAAATGGAAGCTGAGAGTTTGTAGGGGTGCAACTAGGGAACAATGAACTGTTTTCTTCTCTCTCTCTCTCAAAGAAATAAAAGGAAAACATACAAATAAGCAGTGAAATCATTTAGAAATGTAGCGGGGTAATTACACAAGTCACAGGGAGAACAATGGTGCCCAGAGGGGCAGCAAAGCAGTCAGGAAAACCGAGTCTACTACATAAATATGGGTTGTTGTTCTGAAAGAGGCAGTGGAAGGAGACAGATGGTCACTGGCAGCCAAGTTTGCAGCCACAACAAATACGATAATGGGACCAATAATCCTGTAAAAAGAAGCAAGAGGCTCATCTCCTGGTCAGCAGGTGAAATCAGAATAGAAGGAGCCAGTTTGGCTTGACAAGAGTGACGTCTTTTCCTAAATGATCACCTACTTCCTTCAATTTCCACTTCCCAGCTCAGGGTTACTGCCCTCTCCTCCCAACAGTGGCTCTTTATATATATATATATATATTTTGTAGCTTCAGGTGGGGAGAAAAATAAAGATGGAATGAGGAGCATGAAATGTTCATCCTGGTTTCCACTACCCACCGACCCCATCCCAGCCCCTCAGGTGCAGGGGGGAAACAAAAACCTCTTTTCTCTGTGTTCTAGAAGGTTTTCAGCAGGCATCTTGCCAGAAAACACCTCTGGATTTTTTCAATAGAGAATTTTTGAGGCCACAGTTTGAAAAGTTTGGTGTCGTGGGTGTGATGGCCCCAGGGCTTCTGGCTTTCCAGGAGTTGCTGAGCGTCCTTACAAAAGGAACCGCTGGAAATGAGTGGAAACCAGAGGGAAGGGGGGCTGCCTGTTCCTACAACCACCTGAAGAGGGCAGACTGAGCCTCTGGGTGGAAAGGAGGAGGAAAGAAATGAAGTGGCCCCACCCCACTCAGAGGCTGGCGGTGATTGACTTTGAAAGTGCCATATACGCGTCTCTGCTTAAAACACATTCTGTCAAACTTGTTTTTCTGCGCCTTGAAAAATTCTGTCAAATGCCATAAGCCATGCTGTCAGGAAAACTGTTTTTAACTGCCGGATCCTTGGCTTTGGCTTTTTCTTCTTTAGAGCATTAGCCCTCTTCTTTGGCTTTTGGCCAGGTAGGATGGAGGAATGGGATGCTCTAGTTTGTCATCACAATGATTGAATGTGCCATTTTGGTGACACACTCAGTAAGCCTTGGGCCTCAGACTTATGTGCCTGCAGGGGCCAGGCAGGTTACACAAATGAACAAAGCAGGTCTCAGGGGACTCCACAGAGGTGGATTGTCCTTGTCCCACCTGAGTGGGGAACCTGGTCCTCAGCTCCTGAAGACTGCTGACTAGTGTTGCCAGATCTGCGGATCTGTTCATCTGCTTCAAAAACAACAACTATCTCGCCCTTTATAAAGTTTCCTGAGTTTTATTTCTTTTGGGTCTTTGTTCAACTTGCAGTAATCATCCTTGTGGTAAAGCTGTGTTATCCTCCATGTTTTAGGGAACTCTTTCTTTCTTTCTTTTTAAATTCCATGCCGTTGATTTTTGGGGGGAACCAGAGACTACATTAGCTCACTCTCCACATTAACTTATCCAAAGATTGGCACTTAATTCAGGCAGAGCCAATCCTAGAATCCCCCTCTTCTGTCCACAGTGATTGGTCAGGGGCTGGGCATGTGACCCTTGTTGACCAATCAGCATGCTTTACAATTCTTTTTTTTTTTTTTAATTAGTGCTTGGGAGCAAGAGCATTCTTTTTCATTGGAGCTGCAAGGATGACAACAGCTAAAGAATAATTGGTAAACTCAACACTAGCCCTACAGAAGAAGCCGGTCCGAGGCCACTGTGGACACACTCAGGAGATCACAGAGTCCTGAGGGGGCCAAATTCCCAGCCTCAGCCATCTCAGAGAATAGGCCCCTTCCTGGTGTCTTCAAGGACTTGTCTGTGAGGAAAGAAACTCCTTTTTTTTTGCCTAAGGATTTTGAATTGAGCTTCTATCACTTGTAACACAGGAAACCCTGACAGATAACTGGATTCTGACTGCTTGGGTTCAGACTGCACCTGGCGCCTGCTAACTGTGATATCTTGAGGGAAGCCCATTAACCTCTTTGCCGTAGTTTCCTCAACTGAACAACAGGAACGATCATAGGACCTCTCTCATAGGGATATTGTGAAGATTAAAAGGGTCCATATGTGTAACACAAACAGGACACAAGTGTTGTCATCCGAGTGTGGGCAAGTGACAAAACATGATTAAATTCCTCAGAGAGAGGGTCCAATATGACTGAAGGGCCACTTTTGCCAAAAGACAATTTGAAACCCAAAAGATGATTTCTCTCCTCTCAGATTCTCACCTTACCCAGAAGCATGGCAATTTTTCTGTGAAAGAAAAGAGGTTTCTCTTTTTTTTTCTTCCCCGGAAAGAAAGGAAAAAAAAAAGAGAGAGAGAGAACTTTATGCAATCAAATTCATGTTACATCAAGAAATTAGAAGACAAACTAGACAGGAGTTCTAGAACAAGGCAGAATTCATTAATATTCTGAGAGGGCTGGAAAGTCGAAGAGATAGTGGAGTCATTATAAGACATTAAAACACCCACCACAAAGAGAAGTTACTAATGGGTGAGTGTAGGTATAATTTAATGCTTGCATTTATGAGAAAATCCAGGAAATGACAGGTCTGTAATTTTGACTTCAGTTAAGAAGAGGTAATGGAAGTGCCGTTCAGGCTTAGAGCAGCACAATGCTGTGAAAGTTATTATTTAATTAGGGACTGTAAGCACAGATTCAAACGAGGGAAGAGCTCTCATTTTGCATTCAGGAGGTTCACGGGCACAGCAAAGAAACAAAGAGGCAGCACAGAAGTGAGCACTACCAACTTCTCCAAGAGAGCCTAGGTGAAACCCAGCTCAGACTGAAAATCCGGGTCCTTGAGTCCAAGGAAACCTTTCCTACAACCTGCCTTTAACACTGGGGGCTTGCTGCCAGTCTTATTTTCTAAACTAGGAAGGTGGAGAACACAGCTGAGCATGTTTTAGGGACTGACCTGAAAGGGGAAGGAATTAAACGAATGTCAAAAGGGATTGCAGGTTTGAGATCATTGGGTGGAGGCTTCAGAGTCAGGGTGTGGTGTTTCCCCTGATGGTGATTGCTACCCTGAAACAATTCCACAACTATGAGGGAGGTAGGCCATGTAGGTATGACTTTATGCCTCCTGGCTTCCCCCCAACTACCTCCATAATACTACATTTCACTGTGAGTTATACTAGCATTAACAAACTGTCATGGAAGTTTTTGGTATTATAGTCCCTTAGGAATTTCATGACAAATTCATGATGCCCAGGATGCCTTCTAAATTAAAATGATAAGGGAAAGCAGATAGAATACCCCAGAAACTAAGGGCTATGTCTGATCACCATTTTTTCTGGGATGGACTTAGAGAGTCAATCAGAGTCTGACTGGGGGACATCATGGGGAATGTGATCCATGGGTGAGTCCCGTTGGTGCCTGACAACCTGGTCTGATAGCAGACTTCAAAGCCTTGTGTCCCAAAGTATTTCTAGGTGTCCCTTGAGGACATCAATCTTAATTCAGACCACAGAGTGTCTCTTTTGTAGTGCTTCTATCTTTGCATAATCGTCAATTTAATACTCAGGTTATCCCTGCAGGATGTGGTCAAGTGCAGACACGCAGAATTATCTGTACCAGATGACACGGATTCCTGTCCCAACCCCAGCCCTGATTCTGATGATCTTGGCAACTCCCTTTTCACTCTCTAAGCCATATTCCTTACTTAAGAGAAGTGAAGGGTGGTAAGCCTGCAATGTCTCTTTTAGCATTAAAGTTCTACAAAATAATTCTTTTCTGCAGGAGAAAGAGAAACTATACAGTGTGAATTAGATGGAAATGTGTTTGGGGGAAGGCAGATTTAATAATGAATGAAATGTGGACTGAGAAGGCCACACAGTGAAACCAAGTCCAGGTTGGTGGGAAGCCAGGCAGGATGAGTAGAATGAGGTCCTGGGGAAGTTGGAGGCAGAGAAAGAAAGTGAGGAGCTCTGAGAAGACAGGAGAAATGAAGCAAACAGGGATTCTATACCAAGCTGGCTTATTTTTCTAATCAAGGTTTTTTTGGTTTTGTTTTTGCTGTTTTTTAGTACTGGGGATTGAACCCAGGGGCACTTTACCACTGAGCTACATTCCCAGGCCTTTTAATATTTTATTTTGAGACAGGTTCTTGCTAAGTTGCTGAGGCTGGCCTCACCTTGTGATTCTCTTGCCTCAGCCTCCTGAGTTGCTGGGATTCATCTCCCTCCAGCATTCTGGACAGGACCAGCTTCTCTCAGAACTCTCAGTGTCTCCTCACATCCTGGAGCATAAACTCTAAAATCCACACTGAGTTTCCAATCTTTCCAGACGTCTCTCTAACCTGCCTTTGGCAAAGGCTGAGTATGTTATTCTTTCTCTACTGTTCCTGAAACTTCTCCCATTATCCATTCTTCCTGGAAAATCCTTCATCTTCCTTTCTGTTGAGGAAAATATCCTTATTTATCGAGATCTATGATACCATCTCTGACTCTAGAATTATTTTATCCATCAAGTCCTGCAGAGTTTTCAGGAGACTGTTGACGATGTCGGTAGACGAGATAGACCCAATCGGCTCCCAAAAAGGAAAAGTACAAAGTCAAAATAATATTTTTTTTAAAAAATTCATTCAAATATTTTGAACAACAAAATGTTCTATTTAATACTGGAACTTGGAAATTTTAATATGACTGATGTGTCTTGGGGTGGGGTCTTCAAAGGGAAGAATGTCTATGGCCTACCTGTCTCCCAGGAGAAGACCTTGCTGAGAGCCATAGTTAGAGGGCTCTCTCTCCTTGCTTCTCTAAAACAGAGAAGCTATTTCTATCACACCACTAATTTCACTCTACTCTGTGTCAAATTATCTACTGTTGCCTCCTAGACTGTAAGCTTTGTGGGGGCTGGGCTGCCATTCTGGTCAGGGGTCCTGATTAGCATAGGGGCATAGAAGAACAGCCATGTTTTTCAAATCAGATTCCAGGTTTCTGTGTTGTAATAATTCAGATGATCTGATTATATCAAAGCAGTATTACCTTTGCACCAGGAAATAGATGGGGGACCTGAGTCCTGTGCCTACCTCAGTCAATTATTTTAGCCACCTGGCAATTGCAGGCTCTCAGTCTGGGAAAACTCCTGTCTCTCGCCTTTTGTAGCTCCTCCTCCTCCTCTTCATACCTAGCAGTGTCTTGCAAAGTGCAAAGCTTTAACATGTATTTGTTGAGTAAACAAATCATTACAGGGTTTGGAGCTTGATGTCCCTACAATTCATTGTCATAATCAGACCTTGAGATGTGCAAAGGAAACTTTAGCCATTTACTAATGACACTATTTTCTCTCTCCAGCTGGCTGAGGGAAGGAACCTAATAACAAGCTATGTGGAGTATAATTGGATCATTTTACTGAAAATGATCACAGCAGTAGCAAATTATATCTGTATGATGGATCTTCAGCATTACCCATTTTTTTAGTCAAATTCGTAGGCAAATTATTGTCTTAACTCCAAAACGATGTATCCAAAGATTTGTTAATGTGAGAGTCAGATGTAATGGAAATCTGTAATGAAACATAAACTGAAAGCAAGATGAATGTGGACCGTCTAGGGCTTCCCATTTTTTCTCTTTTATCAAACAAAATGAATCTTCACTTGTAAATTGATAAAAAGAAAAAACCTTTGCAAGACAAGAAATTCAGCTGAAAGGAATACAGAGAAGCCTAAGCATGGTTGATTAGAGATTTAGAAGCCACTGTTTCTGAACTAACATTTTGAACTTGCTTCTGAGATCCAAGCTACAAAGGTCAGGTTTGAGATACATGTTCAAAAATATGCCACTCCACAGCCTCAGATGTGGAATTTAAGGTGATATTTTCAGCAAAATGGCTAGTTTTTGTCAACATAGATGAGCATCTCAACTGTCCAGCCAGACTGCAAGCCACCACCAGCGGAGGGCAGGGGTCTGTCTCCCCCTATGACTTCACTTCCTGCCATAGCACCTTGTGCATAAATTGCACAGGAATATTTATGATGACCTAGTTAGTAAGCACACTTATTTGCCCTTCAATGCAGCAAATTTTCATGCAACCCTCTTTCTAAGGGTTGCGACTTCGAACATCTGGACGGGCCACAGAATAGTGAGGAGATATATAAGGAGAGACTTTGTCATTAATAATTCACATAGGGAGAAAATTATAATTGGAGAAAACTCAATCTCGATGGCATTGAGTAAGTTTCTATAGAGATGCAGTGGAAAGGCTGATCATGAGAAATGGGCTGATGCCTCAAATCAAGTGTAGTTGTTCTGTTCCAGAGTTAGGATATGACCTGTGGAATACTCAAATCAAGGAAATAGTGAACTTGACTGTATTAGATAACTGCTCTATCATTATTTTACAAATCAACAGTATGCCCAGTAATTATCTTTTAAGCATGAAGTGTGCTTTTAGTTCTTGACAACATAGTCACTGAAACCAATAGTCATTGATGTTTAGACCAATGAAGGGACATGGACATATTTTTAAAAAAATGTCCTCCCACCTGCATCCAGCAGTCTCCAGGGGAGGAGGGAACTTCCCCACCAGGGTCCTGCGGTTCTTCTGTTATAGTTCAATGTTCTTTTAAAAATCTTGTATTAGTGATTGTTGTTAGAAGGTAATGTGGTCATTTATTCTCCAATCTGTTCCTTTGGTTTTATTTCCTATTTCCCACATCAGCCCCCATCAAGGGTCATTTCGGGAACCTCAGTCAGTCGCCAACCTTCCAGGTCTCCTTCATTCAAAAATGTGTGCCTTGGACTGGGCTGTGGCTCACTGGTAGAGTACTTGCCTTGCACATGTGAGCACTAGGTTCAGTCCTCAGCATCACATAAAATAAACAAAGGTGTTGTATTTATCTACAACTTAAAAAAAAAAAGCGCTCTTTACCCAACTGTGCTTTGCTTATGGGGTGGACAGGATCCCTGCTTTGTCCTCTGAGAGCTCAAGACCTCCCTGGGGAAAAAAGCTCTAGCAGGAGATATTCCTTTAATAAGCAGGTATTTGTTGAGCAGCTATTACATGCCAGCTCAATGCCTGATTCTGGAGATTCTGTGGCAAATGAAACAGAGGCTCATGGAGACATTTAGTCTAGAGCGGAGCTGGCTAAGAGAAATAGGAGGTGAGTCACGTATGTAATTTGAAGTTTGATAAGGAGTAAAAGCAAACAGGTGAATTGCCATCTATCCTAGCTGGAAGCCTAATTCTGGGGTCACAAAAATCTGACTCTTCCAATAACTTAAGAAAATGACAAATAAAGCACACAAACTCACATAAGAACCTTTTCAAAATCTGTGACGGCTCTCTGACCTTAAGGGTCAGTGGAAAGAGAGAAAGCCACTAGAATTCTTTATTCTTGTATAGGGAATACACAAGGGGAGGTTCCATGGAACATTCTATCTCCAAAAGGGCAAAAGGGTAGGATTACAAAGGGGCAGGTGAGTGTAGCTCAACTCCAGCAGGTGACGCCTACACCTGGAGCCACGCCATGTTATCCTAGCTGGGGTAACACCCAAGTTACTGCAGAACGCAATAATTGTTCAGGATGCCAGGGCATCAGGACTTAAAGGAGTGTTCATCCAGGGCCACTCCCCCACAAAATTAGTTTTAATAATCTCTTTTATTTAACCCAATATATCCAAAATATTATCATTTCACCGCATGACCAAGATTTTCACATTAATGTTTTTTTCACAACTCTTTGAATGTGTACTTCGTATGTACTTTGCACTCATCACATCTCTTGATTCAGACTGGCCACATTTCAAGTGTTTAGCAGCTACACATGGCCAGTGGCTACTTACCTTGGACAGTGGAGATCTAGAGAAATAAGTGATAGTGGGAGTAAGGGACCCACACCTGTGCAGAGGTGAGCAGGGAGGCCGGGTGAGCCGGGCTTCAGGGCTGGGAGTCAAGAGATGGCATAATCATCAGCAGGTGGAACATCACTGATGGGCCAGGTGTCAGCTCAGCCAGGTTGATGGGGTCGTTGGTATGGGAAGAGGTGTTGGAGTGGCTGCCTTGGAGAATCCCAACTCTAGAATGCCACAAATCATCTCAACCACAAGAAGCATTCTGAAAGGACAAAAAGAGCTGTAGGTTCAGAAGTGTGGCCTCTGACTACTGATTCATTTTTTTTATTTATGCAAAAATATTTATTGAACATCTACTATGTGCCAGGAACTGTGAATGTAGGTGGTAGTGATGAATAAGATGTTTAAGGTCGCTTCCCCGTAGAAACTGCACTATACTCAGGGAGCAGGGAATAAACAAGCCATAAATAAACAATTTCTGATAATAGATGTATGATGGGTGGGGAAGAAGCAGGATGAGGTGATAGGCTGATTGTGGGGTGGAACACAGAGTTCAGGTTGTATGGTGGGCCAGGCATTTTCCATCTGCCCCTGTCCACCACTCCCCCTGTCTCTCTGCCCTGCAGAGCACCCTGGGAGGCTGAACTCAGTGTAGCGCAGATTATAGAGAAATAAAGAGACACAATGACTGAATGCCACGTGGTAGCCTGGATTGGATCATGGAATAGAGTAAAAAATCCAAATAAAGTCTGGAATTCAGTTAATAGCATTGGATCCATGTTCGTTTCTCAGTTTTGATCATTGTGTTGTGCTTATGTAAGATGCAATGTTAGGAAGGTTGGATGGAAGTTATGTGGGAACTCCATCTTTGCAACTCATAAGGCTAAAATTATTTTAAAATCAAAAAAGTTAAAAAAAAAAAGTATGGTCCATGATGAAAATACATGCAACAGCAAGAAATTTACATTTAGCCACATCCACAAGAGAATAATACCAAACCACAGGAAAATTTTAATAGCATCATTTCTACACTGCGGGGTATTTTTTGTTTAAAATCCAACTGTACTAGCAAGGCTGCTTTGGTGCAGACATTGTTAAGCACCTCCTCAGAGCTCTCCTTCCTACCAAGACGCCCCTGGACACAAGGCAGGAGGATGAATCCACCCACCTATGCCTCCTGCTCTCTATATCACCCAGTGAGCTAAGGAGCTCAGGTTTTGCCTCTTGAGCCTCAGTGGTTCCATCTGTAAAATGGGGGTTGGGCTGTGGAATCTCTAAGGCTCTTTGGGTTTAGATGTTCAGCTCTGAATGCAGATACACTGGATGATAATCATAACCCAAAGGCACTGGGGACCCAGCACAAACAGCGAGAACGTTTCTTCTACTTCTTGCCTTGGTGAGAGGCAATACTTACAACAACTATAGGACAGGTGACATCAACTAAACTCTTGCTGTGTGCTGGGCACTAGGCTAAGCACTTTCCTTGTATTAACTTACTGAATCCTCACCATGACTATCATTTGCATCATCCCCATTTTATAGTTGAGAGAGCTGAGGCACAAGAAGGTGAAGGGGACTGCTTGCAGTTCCATCATGACCTCCCTATTAATATACAAGGAGCGAGGGTTGTCCTGTGCCTGGAAGGAGCAGGGACGAGGGGCCTGGACAAGATGATGGAGATGGTGAAGGTTTCCCTCTCAGATCTGGGAGGTGAGCTAGAAGCCCACAAAGTGGGCCCCATGCCTGCCCCCTGGTGTTTTCCTCCTTTGTACCCAGGACCTAGAGGGCGCTTCATGCTCAGGCTGGACCTGGATCTGGCTCAGGAGCCCTTGGAGGAAGGAGCACTGTAGCAACTTCTCCAGAATCCCTTGCAGCTGCCGCCTCCCAGGGACTGAGGAGGCTATCCGTCTCCCACACGGATTCCCTCCTACCTCCTGGTGTCTCCTCCCCGCCCGGCTCTTTATGGATGGTGTGTGCTGGAGCGCGCACACGATTCATTTATTTTGTTTCCTCTATTGGTTTTACAAAAATTACAAAGTGATAAATGCTCATTATAAAAATAATTCAGAGTAGCACAGAAATGTATGATGGAAGAAGTGAAAGCCTCCCTACTCCTGCCCCTGTATCTCTATTCCCTTCTCCATATCCCACTTTCTGGGGTAGTCACAGCAAGTAGGCATTTTCTGAGAATGTGGCACCAAGAAAAAAAAATTTTTTTTTTTTACATCAAATATAGGCTCCACAAGAACAAGGACTGTGTCTGTGTGGCCCACGGTTATAATCCCAGGAGTGGGTCTGACCTATAGTGAGTTGGCCAGTTGTGCTTTGAATGTTAACTGACTGGTGAATGAATGGTTTGCTTTGCAAATCCTCCCTCTCTCCCTCCCTCCCTTCCTTCCTTCCTTCCTTCCTTCCTTCCTTCCTTCCTTCCTTCCTTCCTTCTTTCCCATGAAACAAAATGGCTGTATCATGGACATTACTTCATATCAGAGATACAGACCTACTTCAATCTTTATTAGGGCTGCCAAGCATTCCATAATTCAGATATACAAATTGGACTGGCTCCTTATTAAAAAACCCTTGGGTATTTTTGCAGTATTTCAGTTACAAACATGGTGCAATGTACCCTCTTGCACATGTATTTTAATGCGCCCAAGTGAGTTAGGAAGATTCTCTGTAGGGGAGCTTCTGAGTAGGAAGGTACAATGGAACTTAAATTTGATGATGTTAAGGGACCTCTTAGGAGCTGGGCAAGGGTCTGCAGGGCTTTGAGACCACAGCCTCTTTCTGAGAGGGTTAGTCCAGCATCTCTCTGTGCAGGCTTGTGTTGGGGCTCACATGGAGAGCCAGTTTCTCCTTTAGGAATCCACCTGATGACCAGCAGGGGGCTTTGGAGCCAGACAAGTGTTTTTCTACCTGGATATTTAGGACTCTTTCTAGTAACCTTTACTCCAAGTACTTGTGGTTTTCCAAATATCTTCACTTGCATTAGCTTCTTTGGATCTTACAAATCCTTGATATTCAGGCTGAAAAGCTAATCGTATCCCCATTTTACAGAAGAGGCCAATGACAGCCCAAGGTCACCCACTTGTCACATTTGTCCCTTTTCAGCAGGAGAAAAAGTAATTATGCTCAGTAACTGGTAGGAATATCATCAGAATCAGATAGTGTAGTTTGTGTGTGAAAATATCTATAGTGTATTTAAGAGGTAACTTGTCTTAGAACAAAAAGAAAGTAAAACCCGCGTGGTCTTAAACATATAATAAGTTCCATGGGTCCCCAAACAGCTCCTCAGAAGAGACTGCACAGTTGGAGAAGAGATTTCAGCAAATGGAAACAAGGCTGCAGAAATCCCCATAAAACATGTTTTGGAGCCTTCTCAGCTTGAGACGCGGGACAACTAAAATATTATCTCATATAAAGAGACCAACGTGGATTTGAAAATTGGTTGCCTTTGTTAAGATTGGTTTTTCATTCTGTTAAATTGGTTCATTTAATTATCCTGGTTAGAGGGCTTGAGAGCATCAGCAGCAATAACACCTAAACACTGAGGGGACACTATGTTTTACTGAGATCTCTTTGGGGAACCCCTCCCTCATTCTTCATCCAAAAGTCAACCCTAGGATTTTGCAGGAGCAAACAGCCCACTCAGGACTGCTGAGCTGGAAGTTAGTAATTCTGGAGCCACTGGCCACCCTCTGAAGCCCTGATAATGATAATTTCGAAAAAATTGGAATTTTTTCAAAGGGCACAGTGAAGCTATTAGTCATGACTTACAGAGATGTCCTAGAGCTGAGTCTAACTGCACCTTTGGCAGAGCCTATGTCGTGGAAAGTAGGCTGCACCCACGGAAAGACAAAGCCCCTGAATCTAGCTGTTCCTGAAACCAAACTCTTTGGAATTTCCAGCTAAGAGAGTTAATAAATTTCTTTTTATCTTCATCATGAAAGGATTCCTCATTAAGATGTTGTATTACAAAATGTTAAACATAAGTAGAATAATAATTGACTTGCTGGTAATTTTTAAATGGAAGTATAATTTATATACACAATATTTACAGATCTTAGGGGTACAATTCATTAATGTTTGATGTACACCCCTGTCAAGACAGAAGGATTCCATCACCCCAGGAAGATCCTGTGCGCACCTTCCTGTTCAATCTCTCCTCATCTCCCACCTCACAAGCAACCACTGTTGATTAGTATTGCCTGTTCCAGAACTTTCTATCAGTGAACTCATATATACAATATGTTCTTATTTGTGTCAAACTTGTTTCACTCAGCATGTTCTGAAGTTGACCCACATGCTTGTAAGTATATCTAACATTTTTTAATATTCCCGATGATGCAGGCACCACATTTGGGTTACATTCTTCAGATCTTTGTTAAATTCCCAGGGAATGTTGTTAATATCTCCATTTTGCAGATAGAAAAACTAAGGCTTAAATAGGTTAAGTAACTTGCTTAGAATCGCATTACTAGTGAGTCTGTCACAGTTGGAGTTCAGGTGTCTGATTCTAGAGACTGAGGCCCAATAAACCAGGGGCTCTGTCTCCTGTTCTGGGCAGGTCAGACACTGAGGGAGGTAATAGGTCATTAACCACCTCACTCACAACATGCTTGGCCCCCAACTTCTCCTTCTTGTTCTGTTTTTCATTTCCTTGCATCTGAGCTGAAATCTCATCTTCTATTCCACTCTGGAGGGAGTCACCTTTGCTGGTGCCCCAGAAGAACCAGCTTAGGGGAGGGAGAACAGAGGGCACAGGGGGCTGTGACTGCCCACAGCCTGGTGAGTTACGGCTCCATCTTCCCTCTGAGTGATGACTGTGTGAAAAACCTGACTCATAAATATAGTTACATTTCTGGGCCTGTCTACAGAAAGAAAGATTATCTACAGCTGTAAAAAGGGTAAGGTGAAGTTTAAAAAAAAAAAACTGCCACCCAGATAACCCGAATTATACAAAAGCCTTTTCCATCTAACTTGACACCTGATTCAAAATGGAATTTTTTCGAAGGGCGCAGTGAAGCTATTAGTCATGACTTACAGAGACGCCCTAGAGCTGAGTCTAACTGCACCTTTGGCAGAGCCTATCAGATGCAGTTGACAGCAGCCCACAGGTCACAGGGTAGCCAGCATTACTCAGCAGTAATGAAGGATGGAACAACAGCAGCCGTTTAGAAGGCAAAACCCCTGCTTCTGGTATCCAGGGCTCCTTCTTCACCCTCTCCACCTACATCAGCCTAAACTCCTGGAGATTAGCACCAGGAGAAGACCCTTAGGGATCTCCAGGAAAGGGGAGGTAGAGGGAAACAACAGACAACTGTGGTCAAATGAAATCAAGGGGGTGACAGGGTAGGACAATAGCTCCTTTTTATGGCCTTGAAGGACATAGAATATTTCCTAGCTGTGTGATCACAAGCAAGTTGCTTAATCTCTCTGTGGCCACTGTTGCTTTGGCTGTAAAATGGGCACAATGATGGCACCTATCAAGTTGTGAGGAATAACTGATTCAATAAATTACATAGCACCCTTTCTGATAATAAGTACTCAACGCACGTTTACTGTTTTGCTTTGACTTTTATTGCTGTCATTGGGACCGTGGGAGGAACATTTCAGTGTGGGAGCCTGTCGATGCCGATTCTCATCTCGACGCCACTACTAACTTGCTCTGTATTCTTGAGCAACTCATTTCCTCTTTCTGGGTCTCAATTTTTCCCTGTCTGCAAAGCCCAAGTGCCCTTCCAGCTTGAGTACTTACTCCCTATACTTCTTGGAAGGAGAGCTTTCAAGAAAGACCTTCCAGCTCTCCTCCCTGCTCCGACTCACTTGTCCTCAACACCTGAGGCTGGGTGAAGATGTCAGCAACCCCCGCACACCAAAAATGAGAATCTGGGGCAGCTTGGAGCCTGGTCAGAGGACCCCCTTCTCCAAAATAGAAAGGCATTTGTTGTCTGCCTCCCTGAAGACGATGCTCTAAGTCAGACTGTCCAAATCCTTGCTCAGGCACTGACTGAGTGCTTGACCTTGGTTGCTTAACCTCCAGGAGCCCCAGATTCCTCTTCTGCAAAGTGGGGGTAATAGTAACCACTAGCCCAGACAGTGATGAGAAGAGCAAGTGTGATTTTCAATTAAAGAATTTTGTACCATGCCTGGCTCAAAATAAGTGGTTAGTCATGTTAATATTATTAAGATGATAATCTCCACGATGATTCTTTTTCTTTCCAATCCTGAGTCTCAGGCACAAGCAGCACACGGTCTGGGAAAGCAGCTTCTTCCTTCACTGCTCCGGGGAGCCGTCTGGTTTAGCTGCGTTCCTCGTGAGCACACGAACACACACACATTCATACGTGCATTCACACGCACTCTCAACATTCACGCCCCCTTTCCCAGACTGTTTGGATCCAAGAAGCACCTGAACCGAGGCAAGGAGCTGGTGTCTGGCTTCTGGTTGGAACACAGTGAATTGCAGGCCACGCTGGGCGATTGCTGCAGGTTCTCCAGCAATTTCAGCTGCTCAGTAAACACAGCCTCTGAGTCAGGAGTGGGTAAACTGTGAGTTCAGACCTGTGTTTAAGATCATCCTTGGACGGGAGTTGGCAGTCAGAGAACCAAGCATGTAATTTTCGATTAGTGCATCACAAGCCTCCAGGTTTGCTTAGGCCACAGCAGTCACGCCTGGAATTTGTTTTGCAACTGGCTATAGTTTGAAAGCAAACAGGCCCTGGGCTTTATGCAAGGAAGGGAAATACGGGAGGATTTCTGAGGCCACCCACCTCTCTCTCCCTTTCCCTCTTTCTCGTTCATTCTGTTTTTCTTTTACACACACACACACACACACACACACACACACATAACCATATGGTGGGAATAATATCCCCTTCCTTGCTGTACACTGGGATTCCTCGCCCCATGTAGGCTTCCTTTCTTCTTCTTCCAGGGCACATTCTCCTCTTTCTTTGGGCCTGTTTTTATTTCCACCTCTGCTTTATCTGGCCTTCAATCCTCAAATGATCACACCTGGGTGCACATGCCATTTCTATCAAAATTGCAGCAGTAATCATGAAGATAATTACCTGCAGTGGTCATGTCTATTTGCCAAGCATGAGCTGAGTTCCTTACCTGACATTATTTCACTGACTGTTCAAAGCAGTCCTTGGAGATTGGGTTCTACAAACTTTATTCCTGCCTTGAAAATAAGGAAAAAATCAGGATTAAGGAACTGAAGGAACTTAGTTAAACTTTTTACAGCAGTGGCTTGGAATGTGGGAGCTGAAAACATGCTAAACTGACTCCAGAATCCAATTCTTAACCCCTGCGCTTCAGTGTCTTAAGGGATCACCTGTAATTTTTGACAATACTTTTGATCTTGGCTTCCAACTCATGAAATCATTTTAGTGTGTGTGAGCACCCTTAAAAACAGCCTATGCTAGACTACCATAGGGAATGTCAAAGAGCCTCATCCATGCTAAGGACAAGTATTATTTTAGGACAGTTTTCTTTCAGTTTGACATATATGGGTTTACAACATAAAGTGTATTTTCCAAGTTTAATCATAATCAAAATCAGTTTGAAGGCCTCTAGTCTGTGAGATCCCTCCGGGGAAACAGACTGAATGTTCAAAGTTGAAATTCTGCCCATCTTCTTCCTTGCCTCCCCTAATTATAATAATACTAATGGCAATGGTGTCTCATGGCTATGAGGGAGGTGAATCTGCTTATCACATCATAAAGCGTTGGGTATGAATAAGTTCCAGGTTGATTTTAACTTTTGCTGAGTAGGTTTGTTAACATATTCGTGGGAGGGCAGAGAGGGAAGCTGGGTGTTCGGGGACCACCAACACAGCTCAGGGGGAGATTCCCATCTTTCTGTCCTGTGGGTGCTGCTGCCTGCCAGGCCCCAGGGTATCATTTCTTCCAATTAAAATCTCAATGCCCAGAGGTTAACTGCTTAGGTGATAGAGATGGAAATGCTTTCAATCCTTGAGAGGATTTAGTCCTGTCAGCCTTTCCAAGACAAGGGAGGTCTAGCCTTGACCTCAATTCATCCCTCTCACGAGCTGGCTCTCAGCTTCCCAGGAGAGTTGGGATAAGTCTGCTGGCACAGACCCTTAGGATGTTGCACATCTGTACATTCATAGGTCAAAGAAGCTTTGGGACTATGAGACAATCTGTGGGACCGTACCACCAGTGCTAAGAATAGTGACAAACCTCTGAGGTTGCATAGGCCCTTTCTTCTAAAAAAATTCAAGGTAAAAATTGCTTCAGATGTTGGGCTCATTTCTTCCAAGGTCATGGTGGAAGGTACGGTTCTCCCTGCCAGGTCTTGATATTGGGGTGGGGTGAAATAATTGGAAAGCTCTGGCCCTGATTACCTGCAGAAAAGTTAGGGTTGAATTTACCTTCTCCTTGATTTCCTAAACCTTCTCATCTGATTTCTTACTTCCCAGCCCTGTTTTCATAACCACCTCCCCAAAGAGCCTTGTCAGACACTTTTTTCTCATTGCTTTCACGCTCCTTCTTCCCATGAAATGTTAAGAGCTCAGATACATCGTCTGTCTATTCAAGTACTATAGGTATCTGTGTTTTATACATAAAAAGAGTAGTGTTTTTTGCACTACCTCTACCAGGCCAAATTTTGCCCCCATGGTGGTGACTTTATCCTGCTTGAGAATGCATGCTCCAGAGACAGAAAGGGAACTGAGAGCGCCCAGTCTCAGACTTTCCAGCCTGCCAGGCCCCAGTGTATCATTTCTTCCAATTAAAATCTCAATGTTCAGAGGTTAACTGCTTAGGTGATAGGAATGCAAATGCTTGCAATCCTTGTGAGGATTTAGAACCATCATAGCACCTCCCTGGAAGGCAAGGTGGCTTATTGCAAGGGCATATTGCAAGTAAAGGGCTTAGCACACTCTTTGGCACAAATTAAGCCCTTGTGAGGACCATTGCATCATTATTTATGAGAATCACAGTAGTTAATGTTTGTTGGGGGTTACTGTATGATGGGATTTAGAGCTTTTCATAAATTCAGTGACTTAATTCTCATAATGACCCTGTGAGTTAGGGACTATCTTTGTCATCATTTTACCAGAAAAGAAAAATCAAGGCATGTCCAAGTTGACTTAACCAAAGTGGCACAGCCATTTAGTGACCAAGCCAGAATTTGAATCCAGAGAGTTGTTCTCCTGAGTTATTACCCTTGACCATGATGTTATGTGTATTACTCACATAATACAATGTTAGTATGAATTCTAGAATTAATACTTCAACCTTTTCAACAATGGCAAATGGCTAAAACTATGGCTTCAAATGAGTTCTAGCCTCTGTGAGCAATTGTTAGGATTTTGAAATGAACAAATTCTTCCATCCCAGGCACAGTTGCCCAAACAACCGACAAGTGTCATTATTGAGGGTGAAATTTTTTGAGTTCTCACTTCCCAGCCTGAGTAAATTACTAAGGCCTCTGCAACAACCATTCCTCCTCTTTGGAATCAAGATGGCATGGAGCGTGGGATGCTGCTGTGGAGATGTGTGTTGCTATGGCAGCGGCTCATGCCTCTTTCCCACCCTCTCCGAGGTGCTCTGACACAGGCAGAGGTTTCTATGGTAACAAGGATAGTGGAGGGTCCATGAAGAAAGGACTTGTGTGTGTTCTGACATGGGAAGAATTAAAAATGAATTCAGGGCATTTGGAGGGCTACCCTACCATATGTCAAAGAGAATAATCCCAGCAAGTGGAGTATCCACCAACCCAGACTTTCTTAGCTCCCTTAAAAGTTCACCTTTTGTCTATATATATATATATATATATATATATATATATATATATAGGCTATTTAAGACTTCAGAAAATAAGATGAAGAGGTGGAAATCATAGCTGAGGGTGAATTGTCGGGTGCATAATTCAATTACTATGCAGGCAACAGACCTACAAATAACTTTAAACATGGTTCCAGATCTCTCAGAGAAGTGACAAAGGATGAAGGGATTGATGCTCTGTCCTGTTTGAAGCTGCTTAATGCCCAATCCAGGAAAACCATTTCCACTGACTGACAGCTCTGCCCTGCAGGCTACTGTGCCCTCAAAGCCCTCAACTTTTCTGCTGCCAGGAAGGCTGGGATGCTCCCCTTGGCTCCCCCACAGGTCCATGGCTGGTGACACCCAGAAATCTAAGTTCACATATCAACATTCACTTTGTCCTCTGCGTGCTTTAAAGGCAACAGGAAATGTGGAAAGAAAGCCCCATTTCTGTCAGCCCACTGTTTTAAGAGCAGGCTTAGTGGAATGACCTAGGCAGGGGTCACTGTGTTCCATCTCTTCCTGGGTCCACCCATGGGACAAGAGATGGAATGTAATAGCTACTGCTTATTAAGAATTCACTATTTGTTAGACACAGTTCTAGGCAATTAGCTTATATTGATTCCCAACACCCTGAGGAGATAATACTGTAGTGTCCCCATTTTACAGGTGAGGAAACAGGCATAGAGAGCTTTAGCAACTTACTCAAAGCCTCCCACGGAGCTAGGATTCAAACCACACATCAGGATCCTGAACCTCGGCTGGATCCAGAAGAAGTCAAATGAGTATATGCACAGAAAGCTGGGAAGAAAGGGAAGTCACAGCCAGAAGTGGGAACAGTATTAAGGTCCTTTCAGTGACAAAAACCGAACTCAGGCAGTCAGAAGGAACAAAAGGAATGTGGGGGCTCATGATACAGAGATGCCCACGGGCACATTTAATGTAAGTGGGTCCAGATCCTCAGTCCCTCAGCTCAGGTCAGCCCGGGCCCCTCCCTTTGCTTCATCCTTGCAATCTACACAGGTGGTAGCAAAGGTGTCTCTGGCAGCTTCCGAGTGGCATTCTGCCAAGCTTAACTCCAGGAGAACAAGAAGACCCAGCTCCCTAGCTCCTCATCATTCCAGGCCAGTCTCAAAGTGGACAATGTTGGCATGTTTGGTTCTATTTGGGTCACATACCAACTTCATACCAACCATCTTGTTGATGCTTTATCCCATCCGCCAAACCTGGGTCATGTGCCCAACTTAGCTTCCTTAGGGGGACACTGAGCATCAATTGGGGGCATCTCCAAGTGAAAATCAGAATGTCATGAGCAGAAGAAAAGGGCATGGGTGCCGGGCAAGGCAGAACCAGCAGCCATGCTTAACTCTTGCTTTCTGGTATATACAGGGAAATGGGGGTGACTAGACACTGTTAAACGAACCCTGCATCGATTGCTGCTTTCCCTTGGAATCCTTAGCTTTCTAAGACACAGATATGAGCCAGTCTGTCTTCCCTAGGAGGAGAGAGTCCAGACAGCGAGAGCTGTCCCACACTGGTCTCTCCCAGGCACTTCCCCCTTCTGCACTTGCTGAGACACCACCCTCATCTCTTGGTCCCTGCTCTCTCCCCCACCTGCACTGGCAGCCCCTCATTACGCTCACCCACCTCTTTTCACATTCACCTCACTCAGGCTCTTCCATTAGAGATGCCTCAAATCTTTCATCTTCCTTTTGCTGCCTGACCTTCTTCTGGCATTTTCCCATTGTCATTAAAAACCAAAGCCCTGCTTCTCCACTGACTTCTATGCTTTCTTTGTGGTCTCGGTCCAGGCACATGGGAGCCCAGCAGTTTTGCTTGATGGGTCTCTGAGCATTTTGAAGCATGTGTTTTAGAGAACTGAGTTTCGGGGGAGATTAAACATCTCTCTGGGTTTTACAGCTGAGAGAACACAGTAGCAGAGCAGCCTTTAATGCCAAGTTTGTCTCTTTGCTCTCAGTCCACACTTTATTGAGCCTTTGTTTCTTTGAACTTCCACACAATCTAATGGATACTTTGCTGTCAGGACCTGTCTCCCCCTCTGATCCCTAGGGTCCTCAGGTAATGGGAATCAAGACACATTTGTTTGGTTGGAAGAATTATTGAAGGTTTTATTGTCCACAGGATCCTTCACTTAATGCAAATCAGAATGTTCAGAAATGATGTTGACTCTGAAAGGCCACAGGACAGGAGGGGATTTCTATGGTCTCAATATGTCCTCCTACGAAATTCAGACACTGGAGCCCTTGATGTGCTGGTATTTAGAGCTGGGATCTGTGAAAGTTAGGTTTAAATGAGATCACGGGGATAGTGCCCTCATTGTGGGATTAGTTCGTCTTATAAGCAGAGGAAGACACAAGAACTCTTCCTTTTCATGAGCATACACTGAAGAAAGGATGTGTGAGCACACAGCAAGAAGGCGCCATCTAGGAACCAGGAATGGAGCCTCTACCAGACACGGATGTGCCAGCAGCTTATCTTGGATCCCTCAGCCTCGAGAACTGTGAGAAATGAATATCTGTTGTTTAAGTCACCCGGTCCATGGTGTTTTATTGTGGTGGCCCTAACAGACTCAGACAGTTAATGAAAGAGACTTACCTTCCTTCTTTGTTCAGAGAGCTCAGGTGAGCCACGACCAAATCTCTTGGAGACTGATGCCAAACGTTGAAACCTTCAATTCTTTTTTTTTATTTGTATTTTTAAATTTTTATTTGTTCTTTTAAAATATACACAACAGCAGAGTATATTTTGACATATTATACATATATGTAGCATAACTTATTCTAACTAGAATCCCATTCTTGTGGTTGTACACGATGTGGAGTTTTACTGGTGGTATCTTCTTATAGGAACATACTCTCTTTCCAAGCTTTTAATTCTTGATTCCATGTACCAGATAAGGAGAATCATAAAAATTTTGCTTTTCTCATATAAGGTCATCATTAGAGCTGTTGAATAGACATTTTTCATTCTCCAGGTACAAATGTAGGGTTGCACTTCACCATCCCATTGGAGTTAGGTGTGCATGGTGAGACTTTAGCCAATTAAATGTGTATGATCTCTTTCAGGTGGAAGCTCTAAGAGCTGGTGTGTGATTGATTGTATCCTCTCTTCCTCTTTTTCTCACAAGTGCCAGCATTAAGATGACAGCTGTTCCATCAGCCTGGGTCTTGGAGTGAAGAGAGATGAAGCAGATCTTACTCCCTCACACATACCCTGCTTCTGATCTGCTTTGTACCATGAATGTGATGGAAAGTTATGTCATTATAAACCAGTGTGATTTGTAGTTGTTTATTTTTGTAGCATTACCCAGCCAATCCTAAATGATGGTCAAGTGGATCAAAGCCTGAAGGGAAATTTGCCCAATAGACGTTTCTCAACTCCATCAGCCTAGAAGATTCACCACCTCTTCAGATGACTCCACCCTTATCTTTTAGGCCCAGGGACTTTCTTTGACCAGAGCATGTTCAGAAGCCCCTCTCAAACACATCATACCTTCATCCTCCATCGAACTTGTCAAAATCTGACATAATCTTGCTTAATTTCTTCCTCATCAGAATAAAATCTCTCTGGAGGCAAAGGTTGTGCACTATTGTATCATTAGGACTCAGGCTTCTGCCTGGTATCTGGGACTTCAATAAAGTTGGTTGAATGGATAAATAGGAAAGGCAGTCAGAAAGAAAACCTTTATGTATGTATGTGTCCATTCAGAGCCATTTGGTGGAAGATGATTCTAGAAACGAATGGGAGGTTGGCAAAATTTGGAACTTCTCCCTTTTTCAAACTCATTTTTTAGTACTATTTTGATATCAGACTCCATTAGAGTTCGAATGCTATATCTCACTAGGAGTTCATTGCCACAGTTCCTCCCCTCTGAAAAATCTGTCCTGACCTCCAGTGGGCTTATTATTTGGATAACCACAAATCTCTGCCAGAGCTTGCACACTACTTTGTTCTGAGTCATGTGTTTATGACCCTTGGACAACCAGATCCTAGAGGAAAGAGACTGACTGCACTTTCAGGGGCTCTCACTTTAAAGGTGCTGGTTGAAGGAGTGAGCTGTCTCCTGTTGTCTGTAATCATTTCCCCTGTGTGAGTTTGGTCACTCCAGAAAAATTAGAGGAAGAAGGCTTGGGGACAGTAGTTTGTTTTCTCCTTTTCCTGTGCCAAGCATGTAGTAAATGTTTGATGAATATTGATTGATTTCCTTTTCCTTAGTCAGCACTCCCCATGATCTGCTTTTCTCATTGCATATGGAGGAAAGGAACTTGAAGTTGGTCGTCAACTTACTGTAAACTCCATGAGCAGGGTCTCAGGGCTTCTTAGAGGAAAAAGTGCATTACAAGTGTAGATTACCACATATTGATAATACAGTGGCCTTATTCTCAAAATTTCTAAGTCCTGCATTACAACACTCTGTCTGAATAAAGATTTTGTGTTAAGTTCAAGTGTGCAAAGTCATTTTGGAGTTAAAGTTCAGATGCCCAATAAACATTAGCCAAATGAGTAAAGGAATAAACGGCAAAATTAAATTTTTCCATCTCCTCTGCAAATGACATCAAGAAAATCAATTACACCCAGGATGGAATCTCTTAATTTTCTAAAACTCTTCTGGAACATCAAAATATTCTTCAAACAGAATCTGAAACAAACGGATTCTCTCCCTTGGTTTGAGATCTTGCTGTGAAGCTCTTATTAGAAATTCTCATAAGATTCCAGAAAGATCTTGGTCACTTCTGTCATGCACATAAATGGCACTCAGCACATGGGTGACCGGGGGTCGGTTACCATCTTCCCATTAATATCTTCCTCACAAGTAGCTCTGTGCTCTACACAGTGCAGACTTGTGCTTCAGGAGGCTTTCTTGTTGATATAATCCCTGCTCTCACTAAACCACTGGGGGAGAGAAACATGCAAATAAAGTACAGTGGATATCAAAGAGGAAATGATTAACTGCCTGGTTACAGTCAAACATGGATTTGAAAGGGATGTTTAAACTGAATTTTGCATGAAGAACAGGGGAGCATATTTCGGTTAATTGAGATATGGCTGCGAGAACAGGGGTGTGGAACAGCATAGTACTTATGGGGGAATAGCATATGGTTCAGCGTTACTGGGGAACAGGGTATTTCCATGCTACCTTCAATCTGCTTTTCTTATAGTTTTTTCAGCATGAAGCACCAAACACATTTGCACATACTAAAAATTGTGCACACGCACACTTGATAGCATTGACCTAAAATATACATGATGCATTTCTAATGTTCCATGAAGTCTGTTTGAAAGGCTTTGGACTTACTTACAAATGTGCACACATGGGACCAATCTTGATGCTTATGTTTGGCACCTCCATTCTGCCTGTGAAACTACAGGAAGTACACCTGGATCTTGGTTCAAAGAAATACTGGGAAAATACCTTGGCAAATAAAGCATTTATATAATTCTCTAAATAATCCTTTTTGTTGGTGTTAAATTGAACAACCATTTTTTCTGTCTTTTGTTATACTGAATGGTGTAGTAGCAGTGGTAGCTACCAATCCTGGACCTTTCTGGCTACCTAAAAGCCAGACAAGAGCTGGCTCCATTACCCCTTCTTGGAACTAGTTAGTGGTGGCAAAAACCCATATAGCTTGTGTTTAACCTGACCAAAATGAATGAATGATTTGGGGTCATTTTGGATGATAGCTTTATGGTTTTTCATATAAAAACAACCCCTAAAAACATTAGAATTGTCAAGGATAGTGATATGGTTCTATGTCACTTCAGCATCAAAATTTCAGGTTCAGAACCCCTCTTTTTCACTTTGTCCTGATGGGCTAGCTCCATGCACACTTGTGCCACCCCAGCAACACCAAGAGATATAACATGGGGAGAGGCAGTGAGACCCCCACCCACAAAGTAGGGAGCCCTCTTGTTTGATGGGCATGGTGCTCTTGCTGCTGTCCTGTTACTTTGGTCACAGGTGACAATGTCTGCCTTGTTTAAATCCAAGGCAGTTACCTTTGTTTTCAGAAAACCATGAGCAGAAAAGCAAACTGGCATGTTCTGGAGAAAAGAAAGCCAAATACCGAGACTTAAACTTAGTGTCAGCCCAAGGACAGAGATAGTGCCATGGCACCCGCCCTGAGCAACTTAGTGAGGCCCTGTCTTAAAATAAGGAAAATAAATAAATAAAAAATATAAAAAGGGCTGGGGACATAACTCAGGGGTTAAGTACCCTTGGGTTCAATCCTGATAGCAGGAAAAAAAAAAGTAGGTTGTAACTGCATTACAGATTTCTTTCCTTGAAAAGCAACCAAGTAGAGTTTGCTATCTAGTGACTCAACCATTATAATCTGCTACTCCCTGAAAAAGAGAGGGATCTGAGGACTGAGATAGAAGGTTAGGAGAAGTTCCATAACTCAAAGGGAGCCAGGGACTATACCAGGGTGATCAGAGGTGGTTGATACCAATGAGACTTAGGAGCTCAGGTGACTATTTCATAATGTTTCATAAGGTGTCTATTTCATAATTTTGTCCATGTCCATCTCAGAGGCATTTGTAAGGAGCCGTTCTAAACCTTAAACAACTTCTGCTGGAGCTATTGACCATCTTGAAAAGGTGAATCACATTTCCCCAGGGCTAGTGATAGATGAACTCCCGTGAATGTAGTGTCTTTTGACAAGGAACAGGGGACAAGCAAGGGCAGGTTGGGGCTCGGCCAGGCCACCCCCAGCACTGGGAGTGTGAGCAGAGTTGGCATCGGCAGGCCAACTGGTTCCAGCAGAGAGTGCTGGCAGTTTTATCAGAGCATCCGGATTGGAATGCTCAGAGGTGAACTGTTTTAATTTTTTTTTTTCTGTGCTGTATAGTCTCATGAATCTCACCTTCCCTCAAAGTCCAGCAGCCGGCATTGGAGTGATGGTGATTTATTTCAATTCTGTTTTTATTAATAGCTTCTCATATTTGGTCAAATCAAATCATTTTTTGCTGCTGCCCAGAATGTTAATATGAAGCAAAAGCAGAGAAGCTGGCTTGTCAGGGGCAGAGACACATATGCGTATATCTTAAAGTCAAAGGACTTTATAGAATTTACACTTTGCACTTTAAAACGTCATCTGCATTTAGCTCTGGAAAAGAAATGTGTTTCTGTGAGCTGCTCTACTGCTCCCCCCACCCCGCCACCCCACTGCTTCTTCCACATCTCTTAAAACTCAAACTCACCTTTTTCACAATATTTTATTAAAATCTTTTTCTATTCACCTCTTTTGGGGGGATTTTCCATCTCTACAAGTCAATTCCCTTTAAATAAGTCTCGAAGATTTGTATATTTTTAAATAGCATATTTGGAAAAGAAAGGGATTTGTCAGTTTATTGATAAGACTATTATACACACAAATACTCACAAAATATTGGGGGGTCTGGAAGACAAAGCTCTGCATTTGGTATTGCTAGGTCTTTTCAACACAATCGGCAACTCGAGTTTTCTTTATTGAAATCCTGCCTTTGTTGATTGTGTTGCTTCTGGCTCAGCCCTTGGAAAGGGCTCACCAAAGCAGGAGACAGATGTACTGCGGTATCTCCCTTATCACCCCCAGTCAGCCAGTGTGTTCAGGAGGCTGCAGTTGGAAGGGGATGTGTTGCATGGATCAGGACCAGATTGTGTCCATTAGAAGGCACTCCCCCCGATTGCAGCTACACAAAAGGATTTTTTAAATTGAGCTGTGATCAAAGCCTCTTTCTCTTGCTCTTAATGGGACCCAAGTCCAGACTGAAGGCCTCCCTCCCTCACATGTACATCTGCTTAGGCAACTATTCATTATCTCTGCTGGTGGAGGCCGGCAGCAGAGCCGAGGTCCCCACATCATTTATACCTGACTTTGGAAGGAAGTGAATGAGTTTGGTTTTGATAGAGCCAATTTATTTTCTGGATTACTCACCATTGCTTAGCCTAATAGACTCCATGTTATTAAAATGAGGCCACACAGGCAGGGATGACCAACAAAGGGACCTACATGGGCAGGGAAGAGTCAGACTGGTGATAGAAAAGTTTCAAGCTCAGACACACAGCTGATGTGAAGAAAATAATTGACAGTGAACCCATAGCAAGTGGGGGAGATGTGTTTTTATTTTGTTCTTCTCAGAACACGCTTTTTTTAAAAAAATGTGGTAAAATGCACATAATATAAAATTTTCCATCTGAACCATTTTTAAGTGTATCATTCTGTAGCGCTAAGCACATCCACATTGCTATGCAACAAATCTCCAGAACTCTTCATCTTGAAACACTGAAACTCGGTGCCTATTAAACAACCCCTCACTCTCCTTCCCCGGCTCCTGGCAACTATTTTTCTACTCTCTGTCTTCTCAGAGCATTTTATTCATGTATTTTATTAATTTGTGTTGCAGTGCTGGGTATCAAACCCAGGGCTTTGCACTTCTGAACAAACACTCTACCCCTGAGCTGCTTCCTTAGTCCCTAAGGACTATTTTAAGTGCCTGTGCTATTTAGGGATCTTTCATAAGTAACAGAAGTCCTGGGAGTTGTTAATAAAGGGAATCCAAGGGAGGCTAAGCAGTCAACCATAAAAAAAGCAGGAATAGGCCTCCTTGAGGAAGCCAGGCTTCAAATGCCATCAAGCTCCTGCCTATCCTGTAACCTTGTTTCTTTCTAACATCAACTCCATCTCCCCCTTGGCAGAGGGGCTTCCTCTGCAGAGAACATGGAGATCAGCAGCTCCATATTAGCTTTATCCCCCAGAGAGACATTGAATTGACAAGCTCTTTGGCTCTAATATAAATTCCTCAGGAAAGGACTTATTGAGTCCAGGGGATCAGAGGCCCATACTTGGACCAATTAGCCATGATCAGAATGGTGAGGTTATAGTTGTTGGCCTAGCTTAAGTCAGGTGCCAATCAACTATGGCTAGGGGAGGAGGGACATGTAAGATCATGGCTTCCATGGAAACCATATGGGTAAAGGGAGAAGCTGAAGGAGTTCCCAGCAAAAAAGGTCAGTGGTGCTGGTCAGATGTTACAGAAGATATTATGTCCTTCCTCTTCCTCCATCACCTGACCACATATCTCAAAGCCACCTATGCACTGCTTTGCTCCCACCCTATCATGTGACATCCTTCTCCAGGAGATGCCCCTTCTCTGGATATTGGAGACAATGAGGTCATCATCTGCATGGGGCTTGGCACATGTGCACGCTGCTCTCTCTCCCTCTGTCTCTCCAGCAAAAGATCATCTGTTAGGATTTTAAAGTGTGATTTTTCTCTAATGGTATTCTTGTGTTTTACAAAAGAGACAAAAGATCAAAAATTTTTAAAGGCTCTTGACCCCAAATTCACAGCTCACGGTGGAATTCAAGGCATCTGGTCACCTAATCTCCTTTCTCTGAGCCCGCCCAGCAGCGCTTCTCAGTTGGAGCAGACATGGAGTCGTTGGCAAGAAGACAGAGGGAGGTTTTCTCCTCATTCTTGTTATTATCCTAATTCCCTTGTTTTGTGACATTTAACTAGGCGGGCTCCATCTGCGTTTTTATATCGGTCAGATTATCCTTCCCTTTAAAGAATTGTCTCAGCATTTGGGCTGAGCAGATTTACAGGCAGGCAAACACTTCATCTCCCCAGCATATTAGCTGAAAAGTAAAATCCAACTGTGTTCTGGGAGTCCTCCATTCTAGGCTGGCTAGGGCTGTAAATCAGTTGCATCCGTGTCCCCATAGGGATCCCCAGAGAAACATTGTGTTCACCTGCCTCTCAAGGTAAATCAAAGGCCTACCATGGTGTCTACATGAGAGCCTATGTAAAGGAGCACCAGGCTGGGTCAATCCCTCGTGCATTTTAAAGACTATTAGCCTCAACTGTGTTTCCAAGGTCTGCTTTCAAGGTCTGCTGCTCAGTCTGAGGCTGTGAAGCGCCATGCACAACTCTGAATGCATAGAATAGTTTTTAAAAAGCACTTACACTGCATATCTGTCCACAAGTATTGCCCCAGGCTTTCCTGCCTAAATAGGAAGAATCGTAGCATCTAGTGTCAAGGAATATTTAATGAGTTAGGGTTGGTAATAGCCAGAATGAATGAAAAATCATTTATTGAGCACTTACCATGTACTCATAGTGCCAAAGAATGTGCTCAGAGAAGCACAAGATGTGATCTGCGCCTCGAAGAGGCTCACGGTGTACCATAGTGGAGTGGTTAGCAGAGAAAAGATTTATCTTGGCTCACAGATACAGAAGTTTCCGGGTATAGGTGCCTGGCTCCATTGCTCTGGGCCTGAGGAGCAGCAGAACATTTCGGCAGAAGGGAATGATGGAAGAAAACTGATCAGCTGATGGCAGCCAGAAAGTAGATAGAGAGAGAGAGAGAGTAAGGGCTGGGGACAAGAACAGACTTCCAGGGCCCACTCCCAGTGTCCTACTTCCTCAAGCTAGGCCCACCTCCCAATAGTCCATTCAGCTCAATGGATTAACCCACTGATGAGGTCAGAGCCCTCATGGTTCAATCACTTTTCAGAAACCTTGCCTCTGAACAGTGTTCATTGGGGACCAAGCTGCCTTCAACACATGAGTTTTAGGGGTATACTTCATATCTAAACCATGACACAGACTAATCTGGGGATCTTAAACTTGCACTGCTACTATTAGGAAAGAGCCTTGCCCTTTCTGTTTGACCTTTAGTAGGTAATATTGTGGTCTAGAGTGTCTGGTGACATGCTTCCCCATTTTACAGTTGATGGAGCTAAAGTACAGAGAAGTAATTTATCTAAGGTTACAGAGTTAGCTGGAGGAAGAGCTGGCATTCAAATCCAAATAGCCTGGTTCCAGAATCCATGCTCTGCTAGCACGCCTCCCAAATAATCCAGACACCTCTCATTATCTTCCAATAAGATGCTCTTTACCTCCTCCTAGCTCTTGATTCCAGGAAAAGGCCCCTTTCCAGACAGTCTCCCAATTGCTTCTAGGAGCAATTATCTCTGGCTTTGGTGCATACCTGGATTAATAGGGCTGATCTCTGGGTAAAGAACCCAAGCACCACAAAAATAGCAAACAGCCATTAGAGTGTATAAAAGGATTCTTAACCTTCTTGGGTTTATATACATGTAAGAGTCATATATGTCAAGGTTATTGTGACTGCAAATGACAGAAATCAATTCAAATGAGGGGAAATTATTGGGTCCTATAACTGTGCTAAAAGCAAAGATGTTCTCCAACTTCATTCTACATGATGTACAACCAGAAGAATGAGAAATTATACTCCATTATATATGATGTATCAAAGTGCATTCTACTTTCATGTATAACTAATTAAGACAAATAAGAATAATAAAAATTTTTAAAAAAACAACGATGTAACTTTAATAGGCTCATGGGTAACTGGAACCAGGGACAAAGCCTTTCATTTCTGTATTGTTCTCTGCCTCCTTCCTTATGTAGGTTTCATTATCTCTGACCCCTGGTAAGTAACATGGCTGAAATTAGGTCTCACTTGACTTGAGAAGACCCGTCTTTACTCCTGCTCCAACTCAAAATATCCTAGAGAGAGATTGTAATTGCTACAGATTGTGGGCATATGTAATGCCTATATACTCTATCATATATAATGGAGTATAATTTCTCCTTCTTCTGATTGTACATGATGTAGAATGGAGTTGGAGAACAGCTTTGCTTTAAACACAGTTACAGGACCCAATATTTTCCCCTCATTGTCTGCTTCTATGACTACCCTTGTGGCCATAGAAGCAGAAAACTGAGATCAGCAATATTTACAGAGGAGGAAGGTGATGTCCTCAGAAGAAGGCAGTATTTGGGGCAAACACAGCAAAGATGACTCAATAGAGACCCAAGAGAAGACCCTGGACCTACAGACTAGAACTGCATCTAAATGTTGGAGAACTGAGGATCTTATGTCAATAATTCAAAACAACACTGGCCTCAGGCTCAATTATCTGAATAGTTCATGGGAAATGTTTTGACCCAGGTAACCTGGAATGTTGCCTCCAATCTTTCTTTCTTTGGCTAGGAATTAGTAATATAGCCCGTATTCCCATTCCCTACCAAGGAGAAAATTACTTTAGAAAATAAAAATAAGATATGAATTTCCTACTGGGAAACATAGAGCTCTGTGAGCCTGAGGTTTCTTCTGTTTCTAAATTTTAAAAAAGAAATAAACATTAGATCAAATTGGTCTAGTTTAGGCTTCCTATATCTAATATTAATTGTACAAAACAGAAAATGCTCAAGTGGGCTTTCTAAAGGTATCCCCAACTCCAATTAAGCTCCTTTCAATCTGTCCTCTGCATAGATGCCAGGCTAATTTGCTTAAAACACTACTTCATTATGATTCTCCATAAATTCCTAGTGCTCAAAACTACACATAATGGGGCTCTCCCTAAGCCATTCTCATCTCCAACTACTCCAGCTGGTGTTGCCTCCTCAACCCTTCAAAGCCTTATGCTTATTCTCACCTCTGGCATCCTCATCTCCTCCTTTTAATTCACCCCAGCCAAACCTCCTCCACTACTTAAAATTCAGTTAGATGCTCACCTTTGGAGAGGGCTACCATGCCCCATAGAATGTGCTAGTCCTTTACCTTTGGCTCTCCAGTTCATTGCCATCTTTCTTCTGTTCTGTTCTATCTACAGGGAGCCAACCCCTGCAAACTTCATTTCCCAATCTTTCTTGTGAGCTGGCTTCCAGGTAAGTTTATCCAACAGGAGACAAGAGGCCAGAGAACATCTCTGAGGAGTGGAACCTGTGGTAGTAACTAGTTTCCTCCATGGTCATCTCAGTAGCCCTGTTTGGCTTCTCAGGTCCTCTGATACCTCTGTACCTTTGTGATGAGCACTTCCCCTGCCATATTAAATTCCCTTTATTTAGCTGCCTGTATGGATTCATTTTTTCCTATGTGGCCCTATCTGAATATGGGACCATCTCTCTAATTGCTTTCTTCTCTGACTTCCTGTAATAGACAATGCATGTATTCATTTTTTTTTTCAATAATATTTCTTAACTTCAAGAGAAAGGATTACAGGGGCTGGGATTGTAGCTCAGTGATAGAGTGCTTGCCCAGCATGCCTGAAGCATGGGGCTCAATCCTCAGCACCACATAAAAATAAATAAATAATATTAAAGTAAAAGCTAATGTATGAATTTCCAAGATCATTGTAATGTCATGTGTAGTTAATAAAAAAATAAATAAAAATAAATTTAAAAAAGTAAAAGCTAAGATGGCATTATGTTTAAAAAAAAGGTACAATCTGTATTATTTCAAGTAATATAAAATAATGAGTAATAAAAAGAGAGTTTCCTTCTCATTCTAGATGCATAGTCCTCTGTTTAAACTAGAATTAATATATTGTTTATCCTCCTGGATATTTATATGCATGTCTGTTTGTATGTTCTGAGCAATGGGAGCATACTAATCACACAGTTCTGCAGTTTCCTAGTTTCTTTTAATAACATATTTTGAAGCGCTATCCTTAAGGGTATATTATAGATCTACTTCAGCCTTTTTATCAGCTTCCTAGAAATTCCTTGTATGGAGAACTGGTTTATTTAACTGTTCCCTATTGGTGAATATTTATGTTGCTCCGTATTTTTTGCCATTATAAACTATTCATGTACGTTGACTTTGTGTATAATAACAAGCTCAGTACACTCTTAAAGGAATTGTTAAGGCAAAAGGTGTGTACATTTATATATATATGACATGGTCAAATTGTCTCTCAAAGAAGTTGTACTATTTCATATTCCCACAACCTTTACAAAAATGTCTTCTTAAAAGTTTTATATTTACTAATCCAGTAGGTGAAAAATGCTGCCTCATCTCCAATTACTCAAATGGGATATCTTTTGAGTTTTTCAAAGCTTTTGTTTACTTTAATAAATATTTATTCGCTATATATTATTGTTGTCATTACTAATAAGCACTCCCAATTTTTCAGACTCTATGTACCAAACCCTGTGCTATGAGTTTTACATATGTCTTCTCCAAATTCAGCATGTCTACAGGAAGATCTTGTTCTTGCTTTATATAGGGAGAAAATAGAAGCTAAGAGAGACCCAAATTCAGGGATTTGTTCAAGACCTCATAGTTGGGAGGTGAAGGAGCTGGAACCCTAACATAGAAGAGTTTCTGATCTTTCCACCATGCTATGTAATTCACTGAATTACAATTGACCTGGGAATGTTAATCTATTTTCAATATGGCTGTCAACCTTTTCAACATCTTTAAGTAGGACAATGTCTTATACTGTTTGGTAAATGAATAAAGTGCCAAATACTCAATTAAAATCTCTTAATCCAATAGAATATTTGTTGTTAGATACTACTTACCCACAAGAGTGTTTCAGGAATTATTGAAATACTTTATAAATCACTACTTTTCTTCCTGTGACTGCAACTAAAATATGTTGGTTGAATAGATGCATAAATGACTTTTTGGCTGTGTTTTAAGCAGCTTTTCTGTTCTGAAGATGACCAATGAACTAGAAGATTGAAGATGTACATATCCCATGAAGTCACAGTTATCTCATTCTGGATTCTCCAAATTCCATCATTTATGGAAATTCTTGGATTTTGCCTAATAAATCAGGCAGAACTCACATGCAGGGCTAAAGGAGGCAGTGATATCACACGGGTGGGAACCATGGTCCCTCCAGTCCAAAACTCAGGGGTACCCAGACTGACTCTGGAAAAATATTTGCACCTCTGCTATGAGAGTGGGGTGACCCCATCAGGAACCCTTGCATCCCATGTGAGTCAGCAAGAAGCTCCTCATCCATAGATCTACTTAAGTTAGACAATATATTGTCAGCCTCAGCCTCTGCTCAAGAATAAGAATGTCATAAATTTACCACCTGTATGTTTACTACAAGTCTTTATTGAGTCTTTTCCTGAAAGACTGGGTCCAGTTCAGGTTTCTTAAGTCTATTTCTGAAGTGTCTTAACTCTAAAAAATATTTTAAAATTTTATTTTCCTATGAACTATTAACCTTATACCATCAGTCAGCCAATGCTTACCATTGAGCCCCTGAACAAACTTCTACACTGCAGCAAATGTGAAGAAAACCATAAACAGGTCTGATAAGTGCTAGGAGGAAGATAAAAGAGAGAAATGGGATAGAGTGACTTGTGGACCTGTTTTAGGCAGGTGATGAAATAAAGCTTCTTTATAAAGGAAGTAGCAATTATATTGAAGTGCGAATATCCAGTTGGAATACGGAAGAACCTGAACAAGAAACTCTAAAGATCTAAAGGTTTAGAGCTCCACTGTCTGAAGTGGTAGCCTCTTAATAACAAAATTAAGTTAATTAAATTAAAATTTTAAGTCGGATTTAAAATCCAGTTGCTTAGTTGTCACATTCACTTTTTAGGTGCTCCCTAGCCTCAGGTGGCTAGTGACCGCTGTGTTGGATCAGCAAAGACGTACAGCATTTCCATCATCCCAGAAAGTTCTGTTGGGCAGCACTGAAGGAGCAAAGTTCAGGCAGAAGAAAAGATGAAAGCAAAGACTAAGGTGGGAATTATTTTGGCGCTGTACTGAATGAAAAGAACTGCAGTGGAATGAAGAAGGGAGAAGAGGTTAGTGTTAAGAAGCAGGTGAAGCATGCTCCTGGTGGTTGGGGAAAAAAATCTAGGTTTTTAAACCTGGAAATCTATTGAGGCAGTTTTAAGCAGGAGGTACAAATTCTGATTGTACTTAAGAAAGATCTTTCTGAATGTTTGGTGTTTGGTTTGGTTTGGTTTGGTTTAGTTTATAGTACTGGAGATTGGGCCAAGGGGTGCTCTACCACTGAACTGAACTATATCCTGCACCCCACCTCCCAGCCCTTTTGATTTTGGTCTCCTTAAATTGCACAGTCTGTCCTTGAACTTGCAATCTCCTGACTCAGCCTCCTGAGTAGCTGAGATGACTGGCATGTTTCATATGCCTGGTTGTTAATGGTTAATTTGAATTGTCGACTGGATTGGATTAAGAGAACTTGATGATTAAGAGGTTTATGGGTGTGTCAGTGAGGGTGGGTCTAGGAATGATTGGCCTATGGGATAGCTAACTGAAATGGAGACCCTCCCTAAGCATGGGCAGCACCCACCAGTGGGCTGATGGCTTGGATGTAATAAAAGTTGTAAGAACAAGGAAGTAGCTGTGAATGCAAGATCAATTTTTCTTGAAGGGGTTCTTGATTGCTGCTGTGATCCTCTGAGGAGATCGGACTCTCCATTCTTCACTCTTACAAAGCAGACTCTGTCAGTGATTATCCAGAAGCCTTCAGTCTCAGACTAGGGCAGCTGATCCCTCTTGTTTGGGGGCTTCAGCCTCTTGGACTGCATAGCTGCTGGTTCTTTCAGCTCTCCAGCCTGCAGACAGCCACTGCGGACTATCCAGCTTCTGGTTGTATAAGCCAACCTAATAAGTCCCCTTCTTATAATTATACTTCCTATTGATTCTGTTCCTCTAGAGAACCCTGACTAATACACCTGGCTATTTCTGAAGGTTTTGAGATAAAGAGTTCACATACCATTAATCCCAAAGAAGTTTTTTATGTCTCTTTGAACAACAAAAATTTTTATTTTAAAGATTTTTTTTTCTCAAAGTGAGTTTTTTTTTTTTTTTTTTTTTTGAGGTTATTGTTGGGGGGGGGGGCGGATTGTAATTTCACTGACATATCTCTTTACTACACTATGGTTTGAAACTGTGACCTAAAAAGCTTATAGTTTTAATAATTAATAAGGCTTTTATTGTTTGTTGGTACCAAGTAAAGGACCAATTTTTAAAAAAAATGGTTTGAAAGCATAGGAAGAAAAAAAGAGGAGGGTATGTGCTCTCTATTAATAGGATACCAAATATATGGCAAGACTGTTAATTTTAATCATGTTATTCATTCCATTCATACCCTTTTTTTTCATTTATTTATTTATTTATTTATATCAAGGATTGAACTCAGGGGCACATCCCCAGCCTTAATTTTTGTTTTTTTATTTACAGACAGGGTCTCACTGAGTTGCTTAGCACCTCACCATGAGAAACCAGCTCTACCTCAAGCAAAGCCTGTCCAAGGAAGGGGATGTGACCCTTGTCCTTGGAAAGACCTACAGAGCATGCCTAGGCACATATCCACCCTGCTGAGTTGTTTATTTACAAATAACAGAAGAGATCTGCAGGAGCCAGGTGTCCCTGACTCAGTCAGGCTAGGTGAGGACCCATAGCAACCCCCTAGCAACCACCAATCAGCATGAGACAAGGAAAATACCTTGGATGCCAGATAACCCCCGAGTAGTTTATGGTGGTTGATAACATGTTGGGAAACCATGTAGTTCTGTTATGCTCGAATTCAGGACCCCCCAAAAGACCACCAGAGACCAAGAAGGATGTACGCAGCAAAGAGGCATTTATTGCGAGCTAGCTCACTCCTCTGCATGCACACAGCAACTGGTGACATTGAGAGACCCCGAGCCCAGGGTTTGCAGCAGTTTTATACACTCTTTGGGGAAGGCAGGGACTTCACATACATCATAGCATCTCTTAGCAAATCATCACACACCGCGGGAAAATCATAAAACAATTCTAAAACATGATTAGCACATTTACTGGTGGGAACAAGTTGGGTAAGGGTGATTGGCTAGTACAAGAGGGGGATTCATTTGAACGAGGGGTGTACGTGCTGAACCACATGGTCTCCCAACGTGTTATCAACCACCATAAACTACTGAGAGGGTCATCTGGCATCCCAGGTATTTCCCTGTCTCGTGCTGATTGGTGGTTTCTACGGGGTTGCTATGGATCCCCACCTAGCCTGACCGAGTCAGGGACACCTGGCTTAGCATATCTCTCCGGTTATTTGTAGATAAACAACTCAGCAGGGTGGGTATGTGCCTAGGAGTGCTCTGTGGGTCTTTCCAAGGACAAGGGTCACGCCCCCTTCCTTGGAGAGGCCTTGCTCTGAGGTAAAGGCTGGTTTTTCAGTTCAGCACGTACACCCTCGTGGCTTAAACCAATCAGTTCAAACGAATCCCCCTCTTGTACTAACCAATCACCCTTACTCAACTTGTTCCCGCCAGTGAATGTGCCAATCATGTTTTAGAGTTATTTTTTTATTTTCCCACAGTGTGTGATGATTTGCTAAGAGATGCTATGATGTATGTGAAGTCCCTGCCTTCCCCAAAGAGTATATAAAACTGCTGCAAACCCTGGGCTCGGGGCCTCTCAGAGTCACCAGTTGCTGTGTGCATGCGGGGGACCGAGCTAGCTCGCAATAAACACCTTTTTGCTGCTTACATTGATCTTGGTCTCTGGTGGTCTTTTGGGGGTCCCGAATTCGAGCCTAACAACCATTGCTGAGGTTGGCTTTGAGGCTGGCTTTGAACTCATAATCCTCCTGTCTCAGCCTCCTTGGCAGCTGGGATTACAGGTGTGTGCCACCATGCCCAGACCATTTATGTCTTTTTAATGTTTTATTTGATCTGTTAAAGTCTGATGGGACTATGTCAAAGTCACATACCAATACTGATATGGTTCTCTTAAAAAATTTTCTTTTTATTTCTAAGCATTTTTGTATACATATTCTCCTGCTTAGTTATTTGTTGTATAGGGATTCATAATTCTAATTTTCTTCTTTGTCTACTATATTTTTTGCTAATGAAAAATTCTATTGCTAAAAAAAGCTATTTATCTACTCACAACTCTTCCGACATCAAATGTGTGGGTTTTTCCCACACCCAGCAATCCTCCAGTTCTCTTCAGGTACCCAAAGAGTGTCCTATAATTTAACTCAATTCTGTTCCTAACCACCTGGAGTTGGAACAGTCCCCACAGGATAAGGTCTCAGTCCTACAAGACTGCCCCCATTCAGACATTCAGATCCAGGCATTAAACCTGAACCTCCTGAAGTTCTGATCAACCAGATGCAAATCAAGAGTTCCAATAACACCCTTCTCCGGTTTAAAAATGTGCCAGAATGATTCACAGAATTCAGAAGTCACTACTTACCTTTGCTTATTTAGTATACAGGAGACAACTAAGAAATAGTAGGGCAAGCTATGAGGGAGGTGGGGTGTGGAGTTCCCATGTCCTGTCTGGGCACACCACTGTCCTAGCACCTCCTTGTGCTCACCAGTTCAGCAGTGCACCAAATTTAATTGTTCAAGTTTTTATAGAGCTTAATCCCAAACATCACTAACTCCTTTCTAGAAGTCCAACAGGCCATTCCAAGACTATCTAGGAGCCCCACCCTAAACCATTTCCTTAACATAGACTGAGGTGTGAGCTATAGGAACTCCCTATGAGTAACAAAAGACACTCTTGCCACTCCAAAGATTTTAGGAGTTTTGTGCCAGGAGTAGAGAGCAAAGACCAAAGGTATTTCTTATTCTACCTCATTCCTTCCAGTGCTTTCTGCCTATTACATTCTCTGTTATGACTGCATATTCATAGCATGGGCTACTATATTTGTTTAATCTTTCCTCTATGGATAGATATTTCAATCATTTCCCCTTTTTGCCATCATTAACGATGTTCTTTATCCTAAACCTCTTTAGGCATATTACTTTCAATTCTGCTCTGTTGATGAAGATGAAGAGAAAACATAAACCAATTTGTCTGATGATATTATGTTTCTATTAGTCAGGATCCTAAGGGATATGTGCAATGCTTTTTAAAAATCAAACTTTTTTTCCCCCTTGTTAATTCACCTCTATAGTGCCTGACACTTAGGAATCAATTTTACTACCATATCATCAAAACTAAAAGCAACAACATAAATTATGTTAGAAATTTAATACTAGAGATAAATGTACAGAATGATTCACCAGATAACTCAGGGCAGAATCAGAACAGAAGAAATCTTGAGGCAAATATAAAGACAACTTTGACATTTAATCCAACAGCATAAAATTGTATGAGATCAAAGGGACTTTGAAATTACAGTTCCATATGGCTGCTATTAGAAAAATCACCAGGGACTGTTATTGAGTTTGTTGAACACTACTTATAATAAAAAATTATAATGACCCAAGGACAGAGGAAAAATTATTGATTGCAAAGGTAGACACTCCATTGCTATAATTCAAATGGAATGACTGGCACATTTGTCACCCTGTGGAGAATGCCATGTCCAGGCTTTTCCCATCGAATTATTAAGGGGGATTGGAGATTATTTGATAAAAAGCTGACAGGGAAGTACTTGGAGCAAAATAAGTGTCAGTGACACTCAGGGAAGCAGGTGTTGATGAATAAAACATGGCGGGAGTGGAGTACAATGAGGTGTGGAGATGATTTGGACATGCAGGGTGTGTGGATTGATTTGAGTGACACAGCCCATTCTGGGTGAAGAAAACTGAAACAATTGTAGGCTTCAAAAAGGAGACTTCCTGCCAGGGAATCTATCAATGAGATTTTTATTTTTGAAATATGACATTTCTTTTATAGTGATTCTGTCTTTTGAGATTCAACTCAGGTCAATGAAAAATTCAAGATGAGCATAGAAGTGGAGAAAGTCTCTGGCTCTGGAGAAAGTATCCATCACCTTTTTATTCTCGGATAAAATTCTATTAGACTCTCCCTTTGCCTCAGAAATTTCCATGGGTCTCTATGCTCAGGAACTGCCATGCCTATCACACACCATTAGGTGAAGGAAGCAGTTCCCCCCCAAAAAAACTAACAGAAAACATAAATTCCAACCAAATTGTCTAATGTCCAATGACTTTGATGGAAAGAAATTTCTCTGATTTGGTGAAATCCATCTCGTTTTCTCATTTATGAATGTAAATTGCCTCTTTTTCTTACATAATTGAGTTAGTGTTATGGTTTGGTTTTGAGATGTCCCCCAAAAGGTCACGGTGAGACAATGCAAGAAAGTTTAGGGGTGAAATGATTGGGTTCTGAGAGCCTTAACCCAATCAATGAATTTATCCCCTGGTAGGGATTAACTGAGTTGTAACTGAAGGCAAATAGGGTGTGGCTGAAGTAGGTGGGTCCTTGGGGACATGCCTTTGGGGATTATATTTTGTCCTGCTGAAGAGAACTCTCTCTCTCTCTCTCTCTCTCTCTCTCTCTCTCTCTCTCTGCTGGTGTGATATCAGGAACTGCTTTCCTCCACCACACTCTTCTACAATGATATTCAGCCTCACCTTGAGTTTCAAGGAATGGAGTCCACCTCTATGGACTGGGACCTCTAAAACTGTGAGCCTCAAAATAAACTTTTCCTCCTCTAATTGTTCTGGTCTTTTGGTCACAGCAGCAAAAAAGCTGAGTAAGACAGCTAGCAATCATTTATTTCCAAGGGCTAGGTGGTGGAGATACACATTTAAATTGGGGATTACCCACAGAGTATGGACCATTCCAATCCTCAGGTAGTTCCATCATCTTTTCCAGCTAAGGCTCCCAGGTATAAAGGATGAGTGAACTGAATAGATTAAAGGATTTTGTGGATTTTATACTCCATAGTACTAAGAGGATCCTCATTACATAAATAACCATTTCCTTCTGAACTCAACTTCTGGCTACTCTCAATGTTGAAAAATCTTGAGCTATTTTTGTAAAAAAGCCTCAGATTTATTCCCAAAGGTACAGTTATTTAGTTCTTTTCAGCAACGTCAACACTGTTGGATTTCCAAACAGAAATAGTAAAAACGATGTGAACAGTAACCCACTTTCTCATACATATTACATCACATGATCCTTACAATACTCTTTTTATCCCAAGTGTATAGATGAAGGAAGCTAGGTTTTAAGAGTAAATAATATGTCCGAGATTATACCGCCAGGTGCAGAAACCAGAGTTTGAACCCAATTGAACTGTGAAGCGTGGTATTTCCATGAGACCTCACCACTTATAAAAGAAGGTGGACCGGGGCTGCAATAGCAATTACTAAGTTTTATTGAGGAGTTTCTAATATGTCAGAATCTGCTAAGAGTTCAATGCATCAATTTCTTACCAAAAACTTGTTAGGAAAGAAGTATCATTGGTTCCATTTTGCAGGGGAGAAAACACACTTGGAGAGCCAGAACTCTGAACTGAGGATCAAAACAGGCAAGTCCAGTTATTGCTGGAGTATAGGACAAAGGCCTTAGAGGTCCCCAAGGACTAGGTACTTCCACCCACATGAAGCTGTCAATCAAAGAGACAGAAGTGAGGGAAGGAAAGGAACTTTAATCAGTAGAAGACTGAGAAGACAAGGGGCCCAGTGTCCTCAGATCTGTCTTTGAAACCAACATGAGCTTCAGATTTAAATAGGGAAAGGAACATAACTAGTGGATGAGAAGTATGCATGGGTCAGCAGTCTTGGTCAAACTGTGGTCTGGTTAATCATTATTTCAGGATTAGTCAGGCAGGGCTATGTCAGTAATAAGAAAGTTGTTGCCTGGAGGGAGTTTTGACTCTTGGCACAAGATATTTATCCTTCAGAACTGTTGTTCCTGGAATCCATGGTGACCACACGAAAAAATGACTCAGAACAAAGGAAATATATATGAAATAGGGGCAGAGGTGACAAGCTTTTATTCTGCTTTCAGTTACCCATCCAGCGTCTGCAAGTGAAGAATCAGGGCTTTTTGCAAAAGCAGCCTCTAAGTCCTTGTTACATGGTCACTGAACCATGGAGTCATGCTGCCTCCCTCCCAGTAAAACAGCTGATTTTTATTGAGGAGTTTCTAATATGTCAGAATCTGCTAAGAGTTCAATGCATCAATTTCTTACCAAAAACTTGTTTGGAAAGAAGTATCATTGCAATGCATTACAGTGCAAGAAAGTTCAGAGGAGAAATTATTGGGTTGGGGGAGGAAGTCAGTAGTTTAACCTGCTCTCCAAAACACCACAAGGCACAGTATTTTACATTAAATTCTTCCCCAAGGGAAACTGATCTTACTCTCATAGACAGTTTCCTAAAGTGATGGTATGTTGGCACTGGTTCTGAGAACATAAGCCTCACTGGTGCTGAGAACACAAGGCTGATATGTCTGCCTTAGACCACAGCCCTGTGGATACAACACAATCCAGTTCACCATTCCTCAAGGTGAAAACACCACAGTGGAGTTGAGAGTTTCTAGAGAACTATAGAAACAGAAAACCAAATGATTAAAGGTTATTGAAAAAGCCTGGTGCATAACAGACCTATGTGGTTGGGAACAAGGAGAGTGGAGAAGAGACATGACCGAGCTGGATGATGAAAATTGCCTTGGTGACCAAATCCTGTTATAAGATGTATGGAATTCTCCAAGGCCTTTGAAAGAAAGTCTTATTCTCTAGTCTTGCCCTTTTTAAGACACGAGTCATCTAGCTTTATATTCTGCAAACCTCTTTGCCACGCCCTCTGTTCCCTGGTCATTCCCAGCTTCGTATATGGATAACTCTGGTATTTGGCTCCAGTGGACTGTTATGGTTTGGGTCTGAGGTTTCATGTGTGAGACAATGCAAGAAGGTTCAGAGGAGAAATGTTTGGGTTGTGAGAGTCTTAACCCAACCAGTGAATTAATCCCAATAGGTATTAACTGATTGGTAACTGAAGTGGTAGGGTGTGGCGGGAGGAGGTGGGAATTGGGGATGTGGCTTTGGAGTATATATTTGTATCTGGCAAGTGGAGACCTCTCTCTCTCTCTCTGCTTCCTGATCAACATGTGAGCTGCTTCCCTGTGCCATACTCTTCCGCCATGATGTCCTGCCTCACCTCGAGCCTCAAGAAATGGAGCTACATTGAAACCTCTAAAACCATGAGCCCTTAAATAAGCTTTTCCTCCTCTACAGTTGTTCTGGTCGGGTCTTTTAGTCACAGCAGCATAAAAGCTGACTAAAACATGGACCATCCTTTCCCATGGCTCACCCCATCAAATCAGTGGGTTGAATGAAGAGCTCTCTGTCTGCCCATGAAATTCTACCTTTTAAGTAGTTCAGTCAGCAATCCTCCACCCCACCACACCAATTCTTCAACCTCATGGAGATCCCTGGCCACTGACCCCTATCTTCTTTGTCCCTCTCCATCAGTCTCCTCTTTTCACTTCTCTCCCTATGTTTGACAGATTCTTAGAGTTATAACTAGCACCAATGCTTCCCTTCTCTTCTGTCCTACAGAAGCAACTCTCCTGACTTGAGTCCCAGATGAATTTGACATCTACTCCTTCTGTTATATTTTGGATCTAAAAATGTCCCCCAAAAGAGCTCATGTGTTAGGCAATTTAGGAATTTCAGAGATGAAAAGATAGGACTATGATAGCAGTAGCTTTATCAAGAAATTACTCCATTTGATGGATTAATAACTTTAATGGATTACAGAGTAGTAACTATAGCAGATGGGGCATAGCTGGGGGAAATTGGTCACTGGAGAGATGACCTTGGACTATATCTTGTCCCTGGCTCCTTTCTCTCTCCCCTCCTCCTCCCATTCCACCCCCCACTTCCTCTCCCATGCCCTTCTGTCATGATGTTCTTCCTCACCTCAAGCCCAGTGCTATGGAGTTGGCTGACCATAGGCTGAAACGATGAGTCCAAAATAAACTTTTCCTTCTCTAAATTGTCCTTGTCAGATATTTTGGTAAAAGGGACAAAAAGTTGACTAACACACTCTTCCTGGCTGCATGTGGACTGCTGAGTACCACTACAGAAAATTACATAGGTGGGTCCTGTTGTCCCTCAGAAAACGCTACTCCAAAGTATGGCACTTTGGCATGCTAAGTGCCAAACGAAAGAAGCAGCCTCCAGGTCTCTCTGACCTACCCCAACTCTTCATCTTCCCAAAGCACACAGAAGAGCTTTCTCTGAAGGAATGCAATTATTGATTCTCATGGATCCCCTTCCTGGAACCAGAGAAGATTAACTGGCAGAAAAAGAGATTGAAAATCAAATATCACACCCAGAGTCCAGGAAAAGTTTATCTGAGGTTATTGTCTGCTCTTCAGCCCTGTTTGTCTCCCCTGAAAGTCAATTACTCTTCCTCTAAAATTGTCTACATCCCCTTCTTCTCTCTTCCCTATGAAGAGGGTGCTTAAGCTTCTCTCCATGTGGCCCCTCTTTGAGTATCATACATTGTGTGACAAACTTGTGCTTGCATGTTAATACATTTGTATTCCTTTTCTCCTGTTAATCTGCCTATTGTCTGTTTGTTTCAACAGACTCTATTTTTTTCCACTTTTTTTTTATTGGTGCATTATAGTTGTACGTAATGGTGGGATTTGTTGTTACACATCTGCACATACACAAAATATAATAATATATTTTGGCCAGTGTTCTTCCCTGGAATTTCCCCCTTTCCCTCTTCTCCTCCCTCTCTCTGGTCCCTCTCCACTACTCCACTGATCACCTTTCAATTTTCATGACCCCCCCCCCCCCGGCCATCTTTATTTTCCTTTTTCCTCTCTAGGTTCCTCTTTAGAGAAAACAAATGACCCTTGACCTTTGAGTTTGGCTTATTTCGCTTTATGTTATGTTCTCAAGCTCCATTAATTCTCCTGCAAATGACATAATTTCATTTTTCTTTATGGCTGAATAAAACTCCATGGTGTATATATAACACATTTCTTTATCCGTTCATCTGTTGATGGACGTGTAGGCTGGTCCCATGGCTATTGTGGATTGTGCTGCTACAGGCATGGGTATGCATGTATCACTATTGAATGATGACTTTAATTCTTTAGGACAAATACTGAGGATTGTATAGCTGGGTCATGTGGTGGTTCCATTCCTAAGCAGATCCAGTTTTAGAACCTGCAGAGGGGAGAGAGGACATTCCCTTGATGCCACTAGAAACTCAAGGTCATCCACCTCAACTCTTCAGGAAACCTACTGTTTTCTCAATAAGTTCACATTCCTAGTATTTTTGCACCTTTCTCATGTTTTTAAGTCTCATATTCTTTTGCCTCCTCACTTATCGCTTATCCTTGAAACCAGATACACAAAAGCTTCTTTTCTAGTACTACAGCATCTTCTCTTACCCGCTTCCATCTCTGTTTCAGGTAGGGACTTCTCTGGAAGATTGTGCTTGACTCATAAAAGCTGCCTCACCCAGAGATGCCAAGGAGGTTATGCACCCAACCCCACTTTCAAGAGAGTCACCAGTGGCTAATGACTGTCTAATGCAGGGAAATGGAAATCAGCCCTCTTTCTTCAATAACAGACAAACTTTGTGGAAGCAATTCACACTCCAGAACTCTCTAAGGAATCAGGTCAAAACTCGCTCTCAGAAACCACAACATCCTGCTTTCCCATACTCTTATACTTTTCCGGAGAACATTCCTTCATCTATCATTTGCACAAAAATCTCCAAATTGGGCTCTGCTTGGCTTACCTTTTTTTCCCCTCCTTCCCTCCTATTGGAATGGAGTGACCTCTGCTTGTACTCACCAATGCCTCCTCCTGTGCTCGGCAGCTTATGCTGTTCTGTCTTCTCTTGCACAATTAACGATCGTTTTTATTTTTATTGGATCCTTCCCATCAGGATTGAAATATGCTCAAGTTTCTCCTATCTTAAAAACAAACTTCCTTTAACCCATTTTGCTTACTAGCTATGACCCCCACCCCACCCCACACTCATCTTCTCTTCTACAACTAAACTTTAACATTAAATTGTTGGAGTTTTTAAATAATTTTTTTTCATGATTACATGTTTCTCTTATTTGCAGAATATAAAGAGTTCACATCATGAGATGAGAAATTTTGGAAGGGCTCAAGATATGGCCAGAAAGGAGCCCTTTAAGGAAGAGCCTGCCACTCTTGCTGTTATTTTGAGTTTTTCTGGCATACGAGCTGGTGCATACTGCCCCATGGTGCTGTTTACATGTACCACCTCCATTTCCTCACCTCCTACTCCTTTCCCAACCCACTCCAATCTGGTCTCTTCCCCTGCCACTTCCCCTCTGACCTCCATGTTGCTAAATCTAATGGACACCTTTCAGTTTTTGCATTCTCACTTGATTTCTCTCCTTCATGCCTTGGCACTTTCTCTTTTCCTGGTTTCTCTATCTTTGTATTTCTCTTGCCTTTCTAGAAGTTCCTTTTTGGCTTTCTTCTCAATTCCTCTTTCTTTAAATATCCATTAAATGTTGGTATCATTCTGAGGTCTGCCTGGACTCTAATGGTTCTCACTCTGCACGCACCCTAAACACTCTTATGCATTTTCCAATCCTTTAATCAGTCTCTGTACAACGGATTCCCAAATATCCAGCCCAGGCCTTTCCTCTGAACTCCAGATTCATATTCATCAGTCTTTGCCACATCTTCATATACATACTTCAAATATATCTTAAACAGAATGTGGCTAGAATTAAATGCATGATATTTCTACCCAAACTGCTCCCAAACTGCTCCCACTTCAGTCTTGAGAGTCGTAAGGAATGGCACCACCACCCACATAATTTCTCAAGTCAATAATTTATGAGTCAGGTGCTATTCCTTTCCAACCTTGCATTCAATCCATCACCAAGTCCCACTAATCCGTTTTCTTAAATATTCCTTTCTACTTGTTCCCCCATGACAGTTTGTTAGTCGAGGCCATCATTATTTTCTGTCTCAAGTATTTCAACAATCTCTATATCAACTGGGGGCTAGTTGTAGGAAACAGAGATCATTTTAAGTCTTTTAAGTGTGAAGAGATTTAATACAGGAAAGAAGGAGCTTGCACCATCCTGGAAGGACTGAAAAGCTCTGTGGACTAAGCTTCCCCTAATAACATCCAGAACAAAGCCACAGAATAGGCCCCAGCAATGAAATGGATACCCTACCAGGACAATGCTTTTAAAAGCGCAAAATCGATCATAAAATTCTTTTAAAACTCACTGGTGGTTTCCAATTGCTTTAAAAATACAATCCAAATTCCTCATCACAACCTACAGGTAGTGTTTATCATGTGCTTAGGATATGCCCACTCACAGTGCTAAGTGATTTTTGTGGGTTATCTCACTAATTACTCAAAATAAGCCTAAGAGTCAGGTATGTTATATAGTCTTTCAGATGGGCCCACTGTAATTTAGGGAGGTTGAATAACTTGCCCAAAGGCACCCACTTAGGAAGCATGACAATCAGAATTCCTGGCTCCCTAGTCTAGGCATTTAGCACTCTTTACCATTGTTTCTGCAAGATAGACACTGATGATGTCTCAGCCTCATTTCTTTCCACAGTTGCTCTCATTCCCTGTGCTCCTCCCATCCTGGCTACCCTCATGCCCTAGAAGATGTGCTCTCTCTTGCCTCCAAACGTTTTTTTGTTGTTTCCTTCTCTTCCTCCTCATTTTTCCTAGCTCATGTCTATTTAACATTTGGGGCTACTCAAGCAAATACCACTCCCTCTGAGAAAGCCTCTCCTTGAACCCTCAGTGCAAGCAGAGTCTCCTGAGGATCCCCTCTAGGGTGCTCCTTCTCCACATCACTGAAGCACTTCACACACACAAAATATACACAACATTATCTAATCAATCACCTAATGTTTGTCTTTCCTAGAAAACTGCATCATGACAGCAATTGTGCCTGTGTACTCTCTCCTAGGGACCTAGAACTTTGCCGGCCACAAAGTGGGCCCTCAATAAATATTTAGCAAGTGAACTCAGTATTAAGGGGGAAAGTAATCTTTAAAGCATTATCTGAAATAAGAGTGACAAAAATATAAAAATAACTCAGCAAAAAGTGAGGGTAAGTTCCCATAGGAAAAAAAGAAAAGAGGGGTGTAGGCAGATGGGTTTGTCGGAGGAAATAGGAATAAGGAATATTTGCAGGACTTCATCAACCTCCTGAGTTTATTTAGTTGCACAACACAGGGAAAACTGAAAGGGGACTATGATATAACTAGATTCCCATGCATAGCCCTGGTTCTCACCTTCTGCCCATCTTGAAACAATGCTCAGGAATTCCAAATACCTGAGAATTAGATCTGAATCCACAGTGATATACTACCAGGAGGTCAGAAGTTTACATTTCACACTATGAGAAATATTTCACAAATATTCCTCTTATATATCCTTTCTCTCTTTCTCCAAAATCCTGTCCTGATGCCAATCAGTGGTTCCTTTTGTTCTTTCAGAGTGGCCCTTCGCCAGCCTCAGCATCCCCAGCCATGTCACACATGACCTATTGGCCCATCAAAGGATACCTGGGTTCTGTGTGTCCCTCTCTTCCTTTATTTAGGTAGGGCAGTGAGGCTCACTTCTTCAGGGAGTATCCTCACACTCAGTCTTTGCTCAATAATGAAGTCTCCTCCTAGGGACCCACTTCTCCTAGAAGGCTGGGTAGATTGAGAATATAATTGGGACATAAACCAGCGTCACTTTTGTCATTGATAATCTTTTATTTCTAGTATCATCGTGATGTTATGGTTTGGATATGAGGTATCCCCCCAAAACTTCTGGGTTAATGCAGAAATATTCAGAGATGAAATAATTAGATTATGAGAGTTATAACCTAATCAGCCCATGTTCGTTTGAGTAGACTAACTGGATGGTAACTGTAGGCAGGTGGGGGGTGGCTGGAGAAAATAGGTCATTGGGGTAGTTCCCTGGAAGGATTCACCTTCCCTGCAGCTCCTTCCCTCATCTATCTCTCTGCTTCCTGGCTGCCATGAGCAGAGCAGCACTCCTGGGTCATGCCCTTCTGCCATGATATTCTGCCTCACCTGGGGCACTGAACCGTGGAGTCCGCCAACCATGGCTGAACCTCTCAAACTGTGAGCCAAATAAACTTTTCCTCCCCTAAGTTGTTCTTGTCAGGTATTTTGGTCACAATGATGAAAATCTGACTAACACAAATGAACTCCCACATAAAGGGATGTGGGAATGTGTACCATAACTGAGGTCTGAGGCCATATCTTGTTTGTAGAATGCCTGCCTGGCAGGTGCTAGGCCCTGGGTTCCATCCCTAGCATCACTTATTATTATTATCACTTATTTTTTAAAAAAAGCTTGAGTGACTCAGATTCTTGTGTGATGTAGAAAGGACACTGCCCCCTTTGCTCTTAATACTGAGTCATGAGACTCAGTGCTCTAAGAAATAGAGTAAGAGCCTTCCAAAGAGAAAATATAAGATGAAATGCCCCTCTGATCATGATAAAATGTGGGAAGGAGTCAGGAGAAAATGTCCAACATGTGTCCCCATGTTCTCCCTCATTGAATGAAAACTTTGCTGGAGTTGACAGCTAATTGGGAGCCAATATCATAGTGGGGCTGGAACTGAAAGGTAGCATACTTCAGTGGGCGTAACCTGGGGGGAAACTACATCAGCATGGCCGCATCCACTGCAGCAACCCAGGTCGATGATGCAGCATTTCAGAGTGAAGGGTTAGAAGGACACCCTGTGGCGTATTCCTGGCTTTCTCGGTACTATACATGGACAGCAGGGGACCCAGAAATTTCCATATGTTCCTGTGGAAAAGAATAGGTACAAAGAGGATCATTGGTGTATCAGAAGCCTGGGTCTGGAAGAGGGGGCCATCAAGTGGGACTTCAATGACGAAAGGCAATGACAGTGGTACCTATGCAAACACTATTTCAGCCATCAGACCAGCTCTACCACTCAACAGCAAGCACTGGAAGAGGACAACACGTCAAAGTGTCATGACCTCCATGCGAGAAAGACTTAAGGTTTTCCCCATACCAAGAAGTCAGGCAGGAGGAGGAGAAAAGAAGCAAAGGCTTTGAATTGACCAAATATTTACCCAATATAGATTGTCCTAAGCTAAAAGAGATTCTTTAAATGACTATAGTTGGAAAGACCACTATTTTGCAAGTTGGTCTCTCCAGCCAGAGAGTATGAGCTCAACTCAGCAGAGAAGACTGCAGAGCTCTGGGGGTCTAGCAGCCCAGAGTAGCTGGGGTTGCTCAAAGAGACCTAGTCCTCAGGACCAGTGCCTAAGTCACTGTGATAAATCTGAGTGTCTGCATTGTCTCAACAAGGGTTCCAAGGAAGGACATGATTGAACTCACCTCCTGACTCTACCTGAATAATCTGGTTACTAACAAACAGCAGGCCTCTTCAAATCCTCCAGGATAATTGCTGCTGGAGCTGGAAGGCTGCTAAAAACATGATCAACCGCATGATTGTTTTTAACAGTGATTCCCTTCACATCCCAGCAGGTGGGAAGAGAAGCAGTCAGCGGCTGGTTCACATGGAGAACACAGCCAGCCAAAGACACCCAGCAGGATGGACAAGTGTTTGAGAAGGCCCTGGGGTTGCAGCCTGTCTATCCACAAAGGAGAAAATGACATTGAGCGAGGAAAGCCAAGACAGAGTGAGGAACCCAGCTACAGGCTTGGTTTTAATGTCCTTGCCGGGATCTCTTGGTGGGGTCTTTAAGAAATGGTGGGTGATGGTAGGTGAGAGAGTGGGTACAGTTAGGAAGGGCTGAGTTGGTGGAAAGACTAGCCTGCCAGGAGCAGCATCTTTGGAAGTGCCACTTCAGCTGTTTAAATGCTATGGTTGGTTGTACAAATGATTGTTATCTTGAGGCCTAAATTCTGCTGATTCAATTGCTCTTATTTGGATTTTCGAATTATTCCTGACAAGATAATAAGTCTCTTTCAAAACATTAAATCGGATAAATCTCCCGGCTGGAGGTCTCGAGTTCGATTTAATTTTCTGCAGATTTTCTAAGGATCTAATGAGAAATCAAAATGAAAGAGCTTAATTGGAATTCCTCTAATTCTCCAATATGAGGGCCTGTGTTACAGAGTGTGAACGTGGACACACAGCAGGATATTTCCTTTCTCTCTCTCCCTCTCTCTTGCTCTCTCCCTCCCAGTTTAGCTAAGTCCCACTCCTGACCTTTAGACTGTCTTGCTAAACTTCACAGTCTATAAAAGGCTGAGCATTAATTATAGAGCTTGATTTTTGCTTGTTTCTGTGGCCAATTTTAATGCACTCCCCAGTTTTCTTTAGCACTATTTAAGGCTGTATGTTACGTTTTCAGCTGAGCTACATGGACATAGCAAATCAGATGGGAATTTTCAAAGCTGCTGTTCTGCAGAATTTGGAGGGCAAAGGATTGAACTTGTAAAGTCCCCCCAGAAAATTGTCCACCAAGATTGACTCCTTCAATTCTCAGGAGCTTCCCCAGAAGAGTGCATTGGGCATCATTACTATACATACTAGTTAACATCTACTACTCTTTATTGAGCATTTACTTTGTTCTAAGCACTTTGCTAAGCCTTTGATATGCACGTTTCATTTAATCCATCTCCACACAGCATCCCAGTTGGGTAGATGCTGATTTCCCCCCACTGTAGAGATGAGCAAGTAGTCTCAGGGAGATGTAATTTATTTGAAGCCATACACTTAGTAAATGGTGCCTGCATTGTGGGAGGGAGAAATCATTTGGCTCTTGACCTGTGTGCCTCCCAAACTCTTATCGCCACTAGAATAGTTAACTAAACAACAAAAAAATCACATTTAATGAGGCTCCAGGAGAGCTTGATATACCTTGAGACAACAGCACCGTCTTCATCAAACACCCACTACACACACATCCATAGACACTAACTCTTCAATTGCTTTCAGGACTTTTTCAGAGATGGGCAATGAGGCAGAAGGAAGGGAGAATGCTTTTATTTCCTGGAAAATGGGGCACAATTTTCTCACCAAAGAAGCTGCTGTCACCAGTTCTGGGAGAGAGATTGACATGACAGTAACTAGCTTCATGCTCCCAGTATTACGAGAGAAGACAGAGGAGTGACCTTAGCAGTTCTTGGCAAAGATCTCACCTCATTAGAGATGATATAGGTCACTTCAATGGTCCTGGGACAAATGGAGAGAGACTGCCTCTCTAGAGAATCAGGTCGCAGGCAAGTTACACCTACTCCAGGGCTTTATTTTCTCCTCTGCTTGTTACCAGGGATGCCAGTTTCACCTCCCAGAAAACAGATGCTTCTGTCACCTGATACTAGTGGCCATCCCAGATTAATGGAACCGAGAGGACAAATACCAGCCAGCCACTGCTTTAAATGGTCATTTCAAGTAGGAGCTAGCTCTTGCCCTGTTAACTTCCTGACTTTTATCACTGGTCATGATGACACTGCAAAAGAGAAGCTCTGGCCAGAACTGTCTTCTAGACTGGGTTTGCTCACAAAATTTCACTATAAATCTCTGCCCCTTGCTTTTAAATCCACAGGCAAAGAGAGCAAGGAACTTCAATTTAGGAGACAGTGGCTTGTTGGTAAATGGGTAACGAACCTGAGAGCTCAGTGTCAGGCATCTGGAGCTGTAAGATCTGCAGCTCTTTCCTTTTTCAGTCCCACACCCTGATTTTTGTCCTCCACTGGCACAGAAGGAAAGTGAGATGCAAATAAGTTAAAGGGAAGCTCCTTTAGCAGTTCAACTGGGGTGGGTCCCTGGAATTTAAACTCCACAGGGAGAGAAGAGTTTTTTTTCTAGTTTCAAGTGTCTACCCAAGGAGCAACCAGAGAAGAAATAATTCAGAATATCAGCACAGCAGGCAGGGAAGACACTCAGAGGGACACTGACCTTCATGCCTGTGCTACGATGCTCTGGGTTGGGGCTTGATAGCTCTGGGATTCAGGTCATGTTTGGGTCAAACTCCTTATGAGTCATTTATTTACATCTCATAATTTCCAAAAGACACAAGGTAGCTTCCAACAACAATAACAACAACAACATCAAAAAATAAAACAAATACATATATAAAAACAAAAAACCAATAGAACAAAACAATGACAACAGCAATGTATGATAAACTAATGAAAACAAGGCTTCCCTGATAATAAAGAGGCATTGAAGGGGGGCAAAACAGAAAATATTATAGTAGAAACCTTGGCTCCAATAAGTGGAAAACATTTCTTTGAGTTTCTGACATTCAAGGAGAAAAAGAAACTCTGGCAGATGCATGCTCTACAACTTCTAATATTAAAAGCATAGCCAATTTGTTACAACACAGGAACACATAGCTTTACTCTGTTCTATGGCTATCCTCTGCCCTCGTGCCCCGAGCAGAGGTCAGACAAAATGAGGTCTTAAAAGATTTGTTGGGTAAACCCACCTGCCTTAAACAAAACTTAATGTAGCCAAAATATACCCTCTCTCAAACTGTGGATTCTCTGGTCATTTCTCTCATGGGGATGATAGAACACGTGATAAGCCCTCAGTAGGCTGAGGGTAGATATTAATTAATTTCATCAAAATATCCCCTGCAGGGGCAGAGAAACAGTTGTAGCAATAGCTGAAGTTCCCCCACTTCTGAGAAAGGAGTAAGGAGAGGTTAGTTATTATTTTCAAAGGTCTGGTTACAAGGGGATGTGATGGTGTTCTAGAAAACACTGAGATAGTAGTCAGAATCCCTGGATTCTTGTTCTAGCCAGACATCTAACCTGTGTAATGTTGGACAAGTTTCTTCCCCTCTCTGATCAGCACCTTCTCCCTCTGTACCATGTGAACTCTAAAGATTAGAGTGACCTAGGGGAGCTTTCAAACTTGCACATGTGTGGCCTCCTCCACAGACAGGCCAGAGGGGGAGCCCAGGCCTCAGTCTTGTTACCTTAGAAGATTCTCAAGTGCAGCCAGGATTGAGATCCCAGGATGGGGTCGTCTCTAAAAGACCTCTACAAAACCAGGCTTCCATGGAGACATTCTTATTCTAAGGGGTACCTCAGTTAATGATTCTCCTAGGCCTGGAGCCCTTTCTTACAGAGTTGGCTAGGTTAAAAAAAACAAACCAGGAAGCTTCTTATAAATCATGCAGAACAAGCAGCCTGCTTATGCAGCTGCAAGACAAAAATACCTCAGTGCACACGTCTTTTTTCCCCCCCTTCCTGTTGATGATAAACAGCACCCTCTAATGCAGGGCACGAGCCCATCATCTATGACCTCACTCTCCCTCTCTGGCTGCCTCTCTTCCCACGTGGGCTCCCTCACGTCACTCCATGCTATAAGTCCTTCCCCAGTAGACACAGAACAGAAACCTAGAGCAGCTTGAGTTAAACCTCAAGGATTAGCTGACAACATGGATTAAAAACACTAAATAGTTACTTCCAGTTGCATTTTGAGTAAACATTAATTTAGCATCTATGTGGCAGAGGCTGAGTTAGGCTTACTGTACCATTTTAAATATTCTATTGGTATTTTTAGAAAGGAGGGGATACTCCCTCCCCTTCTCTCTGTGCATCACCACAAGCAAGCAACAAACAAGGAACAGACTTAGGAGGAGACTAGGTCCAATATTTCAGGGGGGCTTCTCAAATGGCCCTCAGGAATAACATCTTCCTAGGGACTTGGTTGAGGATGGAGTCCTCGAGATGGTCCTCTCCAGGAACTTGGGCTGCCAATCGCATCTGCAGGTACCCAGAGCCCACTTTGCTACAGCTGTAGCTGACCAGTAGGCTTGCATTCCAATCCTTCACCCACATTTCTCAAATAATTTAGTCAAATTCAACCCTAACCTTTCATTCATAGGTCAAAGACTTTTGCATTAGTACTTTGCATTTGTTGTAACATTTGAAATTACATAAGTGATATCAATATCCAGACCCTCCTGCCTACTATGCTACTATGCCTACTCTCTCTCTTCCCTAAACACTAACACTCTAGAAAATGGGAAAGTGCTATTAAAAAACACTTCTAATAAGAATTCACTAACATAGAATAAACACTAAATTATTGAGAGGCTTGTGGTTTCCAGTATAGAATATAAACATATCACACGTTGATAATTGAAAAACAGTATAACCAACAAAAATTGGGAGGTAAGAGGAGAAAGGAGACAAAATCAAAAGCAGGATAATACATAGTGGAATAGGGAGAGGGAGCATGGGAGGAATAAATGAACTCTAGATAGGGCAGAGGGGTTAAAGGGTAAGGAAAAGGCATGGGGTTATTAATGATGGTTGAATGTGATGATCATTACTATCCAAAGTACAGGTATGAAGATACGAACTGGTGTTGTATACAAAATGTGTATACTTAGTATACAACGAGAGATATGAAAAATTGTGCTCTATATGTGTAATAAGAATTGCAACGCATTTCACTGTCATATATAAATAAATTTTTAAAAATCAGGATAATAGACTCATCTACCCTGAGAAGAGTCAAAAGACACTTCTAAAATTGAGATAGAATTAACAGCAGAGTTAAGTCAATCCTGAAAGATTTTCTAATAGAGTTTCTTGACTTTTTGAGAATTATGAATACATGTAGTTTTAAAAATGTTAAATAGGAGTTCAGAAATTCCTTCAGTTTTTTAAATCAGTTCTTTCCCTTCTGTTGGATTCATGCAAAATTAAATGTAAATATTTTCACTTTAAAAAAAATGCATATAATATAATGCCATCCTCAAAGGAGTATTTTTCTCTTTTGCTCCATGTTTATTCATTCAGAGATGTCTGGGAATGTGTTTACTGAGTATCAAATACTAGCTGTTTCTAGACAGTGAGAATTTCATTTGTAGTTTCAGTATCTGTGCTTTTCTGTCTTGTTTGCATTTTTCACCATGAGCATGTACTATATTTATATATTAAAAATTTAAGTCAAGGACTAGAAGTGGTTTCAAGATGAACTCAGAAATTATTATATATGTGTGTGTGTGCATGAATATTTTTCTTTTCTGGAGAGTGTGTCATATTTTCCTCCAGATTATCAGAAATGTTTACAACTCCATCCTGTGGCTTTTCGTTTCTCTCACCTTCCGTTCTTAACCTTTTGGATAATAACGTAGCTGTCAACCAAGTGTCAGGTCTTGACCACGAGTTTTGTTGTATAACTGTGCGGTCCTCACACAGCCTCTTTTGTACATTATGGAGAAGCGAGGAGGGCCACACAGCAGAAGTAGATCTAGTAATCTGAATCCAGCTCGCTTGGGTCCAGAGTTCACATTTGGTCTACTGCATTCTTCTATCTCAACCAGCGGGTCACTGGAAGTGGTTTATCAGCCATTGAGAACCCACAATGTGCTGGCCATGGTTCAGGTCCTAGGGTCCCGGCCATGAGGATGTGAGAAAACCCTTGCTTTCCCTGAGTTGATATTTTAGAAACAGGCTTGACACAGTTTCACATTTTGTTTTGTTTTGTTTTGTTTTTTCTTCATTGCCCCTAGCCTCGCCTGATGCTGTTGGGCAAAACGAAATATTAAATTTTTCTTTACCTCACCCCCATTTTCCCTTTCATATTCCTTCTCTCCAGTTCTGATGCTCCTAATTTGTCACCATGGTCTTCAATTTGCTCTCCATTGTTTAAACAGCTGTTCTACCTGCTCTGTTTCTATCCCCAAAGATTAGACATCAATAATACTTGGCACATTATTTTGATGCTGTCATTGATTATAGAATATCTGGAGCATGTTGGGCATGGTGTCAAGTGTGAGGGGATATATATATATATATATATATATATATATATATATATATATAGACACAAGCTCTTTTTTCTCTCTGTGGGGGCCTGTATTTACAATTTATAATTTATAGGGATTTGTTAAGTAAGCATAGAAGACTCTAAGACCCAAAAAATGCATCTCCAATGGTGGATTTTCAGGTACTTTAAAAGACATGTTCTATTGGAATCACTTATAAACTATCCAGGGGCTTGCTATAAATGCATATTCCCAAGCTCTATCTTCAGATATTCTATAGTTCCCAAGTGGTGGCCACGAGTCTGCATATTCAGTAAGTTTCTCAGGGTCTGTGGACAATTTTTGAAAAGCATTGGTGTATTGTGAGAATTTATTGAACACCTATTTATGATAGGAATCTCCATGTCAAGGTTGCATTCATGATGATTCTGTCAAAGCACTGTTATACCCTATTGTGATTGCCAGTCTATCACCAGACAGGGGGACTCACTCCTATCCATCTTTGTAGCCCAACTTTCTGGCATACAGAAACTTGGGTTAAAAGGCATTTAGTAAATGTGCATCAAAGACAGAAAAATTAGCCCAACTCTACATTAGCCTCATATAAATGCATGTGTCCATGCACACACACACACACACACACACACACACTCACACTATACACACACATCATCATCATCATCATCATCATCATCATCACCCCTCTGTACTCACATGGGGAAGGCTGATCCAGCTCTGCCCCATGATAGGGAGCTCACGATGAATACTTGCTTGGGTAATATGATAAGAAAGAAGACTTTCTACAGCATAACTGACTTGGCAGCTGGATAAAAGTATATTGCAAGGAGAAAATTAAACTCCTGTTGCATTCCCATATCCATCAAGCAAAGAGTGAAATAAAGTAAGGAATGAATGAAACCTATAACAATGAAATTGAGCATCTTGGTGAAGGTCATAGAGCAAGTTGCTCAAATCTGGGACTAAAATTATAATGTTCTGGTGCTCTGATCAAACCTAAAAAAAATCCGAAAAAACTTTGATCTTATGCCACTATAGTAAAAGTATAATGATATATTAGTAAAAACCTAATATATTGTATTATAGAACTAGAATTTCTAATTTGCGTACCAATGGATTATCTCATGATCATGCCACTGTGGGAATCTCAGGACTGAATCAGTACCTCTGCATTAAAACAGAAAAATCTTGTTTGGGAGTTAAAGAAAATAATGTCCAGTGATGATATGTGTAAATTAAAAAATGGAAGAATAGAAAAGAGAGATGAAGAGTAAAAAGCAAGAAGAGAAAGAGAGAATAGAAGAAGAGAAGGAGAAGGAACAAGAGGAAAGGCAAAGAAGGAGGGGGAAAGAGAAGCAAGAATGGGTGACTCCTGAAGCCACACAGAGCTTCTTATTGGAAGTCAACTGCATTGTATGCACAAGGGGTCACTTTATGATATTCCAACTCATAAGCAACAGGCTTCCACTAGTCCAAGGAACATCAAGATCAGATTTTTACCACATTTTCCTTATTCTAATTTACAATTATTGACATTGGTAAGACATAGAGTAACAATGAACCATTTTCATGGATTGTCCTATGCTTTTGAGAGCTCATGATATGTTGATAGCCTATATCTCTCCATTCCAGAAAGCAGCCTAGAAGCACTATTTGTTTTTCTTCAGTTTGCGGCCCTGATAATAGAAGAGATAAGGTAATTATTATGTTTAAACTGAGGTGATCCATTTGTGAGTATGCCAGAATTTGTCTTAATTGAACAAAATAAGGTTGCCACTATTGTGAACCCAGAGCATCTCTACAAGTGTTCCAAGTGTTTAAAACGTGTTGCTCTGTAATTTATGTATTTGGGGGAAATTTTTAAACATCATCTGAATCAATCTTCAAGTTAGAAAACAAAGTCACTTTATCTTTTGAAAGGACCTCAGTTTCTTCATCTGTAAAATGACAGTACTGAACAAGTCAAAGTACATGTTTCTATTCTAGTTCCAACATATCATAAGTCAAGAAGAATATCTAGGAGGAGCAGACTCTCTGGTGTCAGGTCACATGCATCAAGTAAGAAAGGAGAAAAATGACTCTCTTCTTTCCTTCAAGTTATCAACTTACAAATGCTGACCTTAACTACAAGTGTTTAAAGGAAATGCAGTCTACTTGCAAAGATGTATCTAAAAGTATAGACATTCCATTTCTTTCAGAATGGTGAAGGGTTAATTATAGGCAATGATGAATACCTTTTATTTCCATGACTTTATCTCACCTCTAACCAAACCGCCATCCTCAATGAAAGTGTCACAAGGATAGTAAAGTTTCCCAAGCTAAAAAAAAAAAAAAAAAAAAAAAAAAAGAGGGCAGGTTTTCTCAGACTTCCGCAAATGCTAATTACTCATAATGACAAGTCATTACCCAAATCCATTTCTGGAAAGTCATAAGGACTCCAGAGGTCAAAGCAGAAATGTCATCTCAGGATTCAGCAGGAGACTCTTTCAAATTAACCCTCAGCATGCTCATATTTGCTACTCTCTTTTTTCCAGGAAGAGAAAAACAAATATAGAGGAAGGTTCAACCCCTTGGAGAAAGGAAACCAATTGGAGATTCAAGGTATGCACATGGGTTGGTGAGGGAGTGATTGAGTTCCAGTTGAGGGCTCATAATAAGGAAGCCCTGCAGCATAACCTAAATTCCATGACATAACTGTGGCCTTCTGGGGAGAGGGAGTTGGGCAGGGGGGACAGGACTCTCACACAAACAGAAATGCAGCTATCCAGAATTTGGAGATGGGAATTTGGGAACATCAGAGCAACATCTCTCTTGGAGAGAGATGGGAAGAGGTGAAGAGGTTTGGCTGCTGATAGCAATGGATCTTATAAACAAAGGTTTATAATCTGGTTCCATGCAGATTCCTATTCGTAAATTCACTTTTAGTTTCATTTATGTTTTCAATCATGCACTCAGTTGACAAATATTCTTTGAGTATCAATCTTTTGACAATCATTGTTCCAGGTTCTAAGAACACAGTGGTGAATGAAATAGTACTCGACCTCATTGAATTTCCAAAAGGAAAACAAACAGTAACTAAATAATCATGCAAATAAGAAAATATAATTAAATGACACACTTTATTAAATACGCCAAAGAGAATGAACAAGGAAAGAAGATACGAAGTGAATATAAATTGAATAGACAATTTGATCGAGTCAAGAAAAAGGATGTGGATAGAAGGCAGAGTCATCCAGGTAGGTGGGGGATAAGTAGCAGTCCAGGCAAAGGTTCTGAGATAGACCTTTGGAAAAGAGGCAAGGTAAAGAAAGAACTAAAAGGAACTGGGAAGAAAAGGCAGTGCGGTTGGGACCCTGGGCAAGTGCAAAGAGTAAAGGAAGCAGAGCTTGGAGGGGTGGGTGGACATCTCTGGATTACCAAGTCCAGTTAGGAACAGAAGAGAGAACAGAAGATAGGAGGCTGCACCCTTCCAAGTAGAGTGGGTCAAGACTGGCACAGAGAAGCAGATCCCTAGAGTTTCAGAGGTTGTCTGAGGATGGTAAATACCTGAATAAGTTATGGAGAGCTTTATCAATGAGGTTTGAACCCCCACCCCCAGTCCACTGGGAGGCCACTGAAGTACTTCAGATGGAGAGCGATAGGATCTGACTGTTTTTAGAGAACACACTGGGGATAAGTGGTAGAAATAAAAGAACAAAAACTACACATAATAACATGGGGTATCTTAGAGAGATAACAAATTTAAAAAGCAACCCTGAAGATTACATACTGTGAGATACCATCTTTATAAGACTAAAGAACAAGCAAAACTAGGCAGTGCATTCTTTGGGGGATATAGATGATAGGAAAAAAATATTTTTAAAAAGGGAAATATAAACATGACATTTTAGGATAATGGTTTTCTGTGGAACGAGAAAAGGGGATCAGGGTGGGGAACAGGGAGTTAACAGGTTGTGTTTCCTTAAGTTAAATGTTGGATGGTGGGTTTCTGAGTGTTCACTTTATAAATATAAATATTATTCTACACATATACATATGTATGTATGATCATATGTATCAAATATTTTATTTAAGAGAAAAATGGTCATTCTGGCTACTGTATAGAGAATGGATTATTTTGGTGAGACAAGTTAGGGGCTGCTTAGTCTCCCAGTGAGAGAAAACCAACTTTCCATTGTACATATTCCAGGAGGCTGGAGATGGAGCCCATAGTCCACCTGCAGTCATACCTGCCTAACACCTGGCACCACTCTGCATATGTAGTCAATGATCAATACAATTTTATTCAATAAAATCATGCATTTGCAGGTAGAAAGAGCCACTAGATACATTAAAAGCCAAGACATAGGCTCATAATGGTTGTTGAACTACCAGCTCCATGGCACATTCATTATCTGTCCCACCACACCCCTCCCCCTGATTCTAGAAGACCCATCCTCACATCCTATAGGAGGAAAGTAACATCAAGGCAAAGTTTGACTGGAATAGGAACGCTGCAAGTTGTCTGATTCTTTCACTCTAATGACTCTTAAACACTAAACATAACAAAATTATCCTTTAAAATCTGTAGTCTTAATAGTTTATAACATATCTATATATGGATACCTAAACATACATGCCTAAATACATTTATTATTTATTTTGCCTACATATCCTCTACATGATTATCTAATTCTATATGCTTATCTCCAATAACTCCATCAGCTCTTTAAGGGAAGTATTTAAGTGCTCACACTCTCTCTCTCTCTCTCTGCCATCTATAAAGTGTTGAGGTGAGCATATTGAGGTGCTAACCCCTCACTGTATAGAACATCAGAATTGCTCCATATCTGTAGAAGCTGGGAAGGCCTCTTCTCAACTGCTCTAGGCTGTATGCTCTGTTAAAGAGAAGGACTTCCCCATAGACGAGGGGACTGTTAGACAAAGCCATTCAAGACAATTCCTACATTATAAATTCTGACAGCAGACACATAGTGGTTGATTAGTGAATTTTTCTCTCATTCAGAGGCAGCAACTGCTAAGACATCTGGCCTCTTCTTATAGTGGTCCTGGATTCCTGCCACAATCTTATTTATTATCATCTGGGATATAGTCTGCCAATAAGAATATCAGAAATTTATTGCTGAGTGGAGGAGCTAAGATACAAGTTTTATTTTATTTTATTTTTTTTTCTTTTTTTTTTTTTTAAGATACAAGTTTTAGTCCTATGTCCAGAAACAAAAACAAAATAATCAGGATGTGAAATGCTGAGTGGATAGATGTAAGGAGGAAGCGAGATCACCAGCTTGAGACCTCAGCTTGGTTACCAAATCCAGATGGGAGCCTGTTAGAAGAATAACAGGAAGAGTTGGGGAACTGTTAGGAAATACCACATTCCAAAGTTGACATGCTGAAACAGAATAAGATTGACAGACTTGCCCTTAAATCAATTCTTTTTTTTAAACTTTATTTATTTTTATTTGTTCATTTTAGTTATATATGACAGTAGAGTATATTTTGACATATTTATGCAAACATGAAGTACCTCTTATTCTAACTAGGATACCAGTCTTTTGATGGTACATGATGTGGAGATTCACTGTGGTGTATTCATACATGAACATAGGGAAGTTAAGTCAGATTCATTCCACTGTCTTTCCTATTCCTGTCCCCTCTCCCTTCCCTTTATTCCCCTTTGTCTAATCTACTGAATTTCTCTTCTCCCCTCCCCCTTGTTCTGTGTTAGCATCCACATATCAGAGAGGACATTCAAACCTTTGTGTTTTTTTTAGGGGGGGGATTAGCTTATTTCACTTAGCATGGTCTCCAGTTCCATCCATTTACTGGAAAATGCCATATTTCATTCTTCTTTGTGGCTGAGTAATATTCCATTGTGTATACATGCCACATTTTCTGTATCCATTTATCTGTTGAAGGGCATTTAGTTTGGTTCCATAGTTTAGCTACTGAGAATTGTGCTGCTATAAACATGATGTGGCTGTGTCACTGTAGTGTGCTGATTTTCAGACCTTTGGGTATAAACCAAGGAGTGGGATGACTGAGTCAAATGGTGGGTCCATTCCTAATTTTCTAAAGAATCTCCATACTGCTTTCCAGAGTGGTTGCACCAATTTGCAGTCTCTGGCAATGTATGAATGTATCCTTTTCCCCACATCTTTGCCAACATTTATTTGTACTTGTATTCTTGATGATTGCCATTCTGACTGGAGTGAGATAGAATCTCAATGTAGTTTTAATCTGCATTTCTCTAATGGCTAGAGATGTTGAACATTCTTTCATACATTTGTTGACCATTCGTATTTCTTCTTCTGTGAAGTGCCTGGTTCAGTTCCTTTGCCCAATTATTGATTGTGTTATTTGGTTTATTTTATGTATTTATTTTTTAGTTCTTTATATATGATGTCGATTAATGCTCTATCTGGTTTCTTGGGATTAGCTTATTTCACTTAGCATGATAGTCTCCAGTTCCATCCATTTACCGGAATGGATGGCAAAGATTTTCTTCCATTCTGTAGGCTCTCTCTTGCACTTTTGATGCAATTCCTATTAAAATTCTAATGATGTTCTTTGTAGAAATAGAAAAAGCAGTCATAGAGCTGGGATTGTGGCTCCGTGATGAAGTGTTTGCCTTGCAGATGTGAGGCACTGGGTTCAATCCTCGGCGCCTCATAAAAATAGATAAATAAAACAATGGTGTTTTGTCCATCTACAACTAAAAAACATTTTTTAAAAGAAAAAAAACAACTATGAAATTCATTTGGAAAAATAAGAGGACCACAATAGGCAAAGGAATCCTTATGAGAAAACTAAAACAGGAAGCATCACAATACTAGACTTTAAATTATACAACAGAGCTATAACAAAAATAGCATGATACTGTCCCAAAACAGACATGAAGATCAATGTAACAGAACAGAAGACACAGAGACAAACCCACATAAATACAGTAATCTCATACAAGACAAAGGTATATATTGGAGAAAAGATAGCCTTTTCAACAAGTAGTGCTGAGAAAACTGGAAATATATATGTAGAAGAATTAAATTTAACCTCTATCTCTCACCCTGAACAAAACTCAACACAAAGTGGATCAAGGACATAGACACTAGACCAGGAACTCTGTGCCTACTAGCAGAAAACATAGGCCCAACTCTCCAACATCTTGGCTCGGGAACCAACTTCTTCAACAAGACTCCTAAAGTGCAAGATGTAAAATCGAGAATTAATAAATGAGACAGTATCAAACTAAAAAACTTCTTCACAGCAAAAGAAATACTCAAAAGAGCAAAGAGAGAGCCTTAAGTCAATTCTTAAGGGGCAGGAGTCTTCTTGAAGACCTTAAACACCTCTGGATTTGTTGTGTTTGTTGTGGTTGTGTGTGTGTGTGTGTGTGTGTGTGTGTGTATGGTTTTGTTGTTGTTTCCAAAATAAAAATTTGCTAGAGCATCTCCTAAGCTTTACATGCCAGGTACCACCTTTACATGTGGAGTCTCATTTAATCTGCACCATATGTTCATGGCCTACCATTATTTCCCCATTTTGCAAATGAGGAGAGTGAGACTTCAGGTGAAATTATTTACCCAAGGTCACATAATTATTGGGAGAAAGGATTGGCAGAGATGGAGACAAGTTGAGCTGGATTTAAATGACAGTCTCTAATAGGTAAACTTCCCAGAATGTATCCCTGAGCTTAGCAGATAAGCCTGTACCAACCCTAAAGTTAAGAATGACTCTAAAACCTTTAGAGAGGTTTGGCTACTCCGCTGAATATAGGCTGCCTACCTCTGTTCCCACCAACGTAACTGGTAAATAGAATGATGTATGAATTTCTTTTGTTCTGTGGCTATAAAAGTTTATGTAAATTCTTTCACAGTGGAACTTTCTTTCAGGATAATTTTGAATGGTCACTTATATTTGGTTCAGAGTAAACTATTTTCTTATTTCCTTTAAAAAATAAATCTAAAAAAATAAAAAATAAATCTAGACAGTCTCACCCTCAAGCTATCATCTTAGGCAACAGTTGATAACTACTTTCTGGTGAAGCTTTGTCTTCAGGTCCCTTAAAGTTGTGGACAATGTTCATATAAAAAAGTTAAAAAATGAGTTTATGCTCATTTGACTTTGACAACTGAACATTTTTTAGATAACTGGAGAGAGCCCAGGATTAGAACTACTGCTTTGGGCATGGACAGACCCAGAGGTGGGCATGTCAAGGTTCCTCCTCCCTGAGTCCTCTTTGGAGGATTCAACGTCTCTGCTATAACCCTGCCCCCACCACTCTCAGGCCCTGGAGCTTGAAAGAGGACATCAGTGGCAGGCCTCGAAGACAGGGGAGGACAAGTCGAAGCATGATAACTCTGATTATAAAAACCCAAGGCCCCATAAAAATTCTATTTCTAAAGATTTATATTCTCCTTAAATCCATGAGGAGTTGAGGTAGCTAAAAAAAAAAATCTACTTGTAAAGCAAATAGGATTATTGGATTGTGAAATTGAGAGCCATAAAATTTAGAACAATTTTATATAAAACTTCAACTTTTTTTTTTTTTTTGTATTTCAAAGTAAAAGAGTCAGACAGCATCAAGTCAATTTGAATCTCAAAGGAAAAGTGGAACAAGGGTTTCTCTTGGCTGAGCAACTGAAAACCCACCCTGAGTAGGGGGTGACTTAGGTGAGACACCTGCTCTGGGGCAGAAGGTTGAACTTGTCCCTGATTCTTGCTGTCTAAGGGTGAAGAGTAAACCAGCCGTCGTCTCCTATTTCCTAAATCGCTCAATGTCTGAGGAAGCCTCCTCTTTGTTTCTCCTGTGAAAAGCCTCTTTTAATTTCTGTGCCTCCTTGGGCCTCTTCACCACATGGCTCCCCAACTTCACACTTCATAAGGCCTCGTCAAGTATGACCTTTTTATGTTGTTCCTTCATATTCAATTTCCTCTTCCATTTGAAGAGTGAGGTTTTTGTTGTTGTTGTTGTTGTTGTTTTGGTACAAGGGCAATTCTGAGGCTTCTCTTGTTTTCCCTGGTCCTAAGTAAGTGGTAGCTTAGTGCAGTGATTATGATTTGAGTTTGAATCCTGAACCTGTGTGATACTGAATAGGTTACTTATCCTTTTCTTCTTCTGTAAAATAAGGATTAAATGGGCACAAAGCCCTTAACTCGGTACCTAGAACACACAGGTATTTATCACACAGGAGCATTATTCATTATTATCTCGTATTGATTGGGAGAAATGACTTTGGGCCTGACACACAGCTGGGGCACTCTAATGGATGATACCCCCACCCAGCCTCTCTGGGTCTGTACATACCATTCCTCCCTTTTCAAAACGAGAAACTGAATCTTTCTTGCAACCACCCCCACCCCCACCACTACAGCTCCTCTCCATCTGATTTGAGTGTGTATTACCATCTCATCACGATGCCACTTAGACCAGGCCTTCTGAATGCGGAGCCGCAGAAGGGGCTGGGCGCAGGCTGGGGCAGGGGACTGCCCCATTAACATTCAATCCATAATAGAGACCATTTATCTTGGCAGCAAAATACCCCAGCCTGTAATGATGGGAGGAAATGGGGGTGGGTTACCAGAGCAACAGAAAGACTTGAGCTGCACGGTTTCTATGGCAACAGAGAGCAGGCACGAGAGCACTCTCCTTGTTCAAAAGATGGTTAGGCTCACCAGCAGCACCCGTGACTCATCAGGTGGATGGCGATGCAGAGGGCAAATTGGTGAAAGGGGTCCTCTCAGAATTTAGGACAGAATGCAGCCCGCGAAAGACCCAGGAACTCTTCAAGCTGACACCCAGATTCTCTGTTAGGAATCAGGGTTCCCTCTTTGGCTAAATAATTCCTCCCTTTTCCCTCAATTTTTATTTTATTTTAAAAAAGTCAATGATTGTTTATACTAAAAACATTAGTCCCCACCGAGAGGACACCTCCTCCCTCCCCTGATGTCTGGAGGCAACAACCACTTTTAGCAACTTTAGCTGTATGCCCTGTATTTACTTCCATATTTTAAGTATTTTCATATAAAACACAATTTCCTATTAAAGTAAGAGGATAAAGCTCTCTCACACACCACCTCCCTTAAATTCAGCCTCCTAATATGATGGTATCACAATTTCTGAATAAATCCATATATATGGATTATGTTCTAACATTAAGGGCAGGCAAATATTGGCTGGCTGCTGAGGCAATTATGGAACTTCAAAGAAATGATTTTGCTTGGGCAGGGGGTTGGAGTCCTCCCCATTTGAGAGGCAGACTTTCTTTTTGTTAATATTTTATTTTTGATTAACATGAATTAATTGTACCTAGTAATGGGGTACAGTGTGATATTCTAATACAAGCTGACAGTGTGCCCTGATCAAATCCAGCCTCCCTTTATTTACCCCTCACTTTCCACCCCTACCATCACTACTGTATATTCAAGTCGACGACTCTTTTATGTTTTCACCCATGAGAAAGGACATACAATCCTTGTCTTTCTGTGGCTGGCTTATTTTACTCAACATAATGCCCTTCAGTTTCATCCTTTTTGCTGGAGATGACAGGATTCTTCTTCACTGCAGAATAATATTCTATTGTGTGTATACACCACATTTTCTTTATCCATTCATCTATTGATTGGCACCTAGGCTGATTTCATCTCTTAGCTATTGGGAAGTGCTACAATCAACCAGGGCATGCAGGTATCTCTTTGGTATTCTGATTTTATTTCCTTTGGCTATATACCCAGATGTGAGATTATTGGATTATATGGTATATCTATTTTTAGTTGCTTGAGGATCCTCCATACTGCTCTGCATAATGACTAGACTAATTTAAATTGTGTATGAGAGTTCCTTTTTCTCCATATCCTCACCAACAATTGTATTTATGATAATAACCATTCCATGGGATGAGATGACACCGCAATATAGTTGTTTTGTGTGTGTGTGTGTGTGTGTGTGTGTGGTGTATTTACCAGGGATTGAACCCAGGGATGCATAACCACTGAGAAACATCCCAGCCCACTTGTATATTTTATTTAGAGACATAGTCTCACCAAGTTGCTTAGGACCTCACTAAGTTGCTGAGGCTGGCTTTGAACTCATGATCTCCTGCCTCAACCACCCCAGCCACTGGGATTATAGGCATGCACCACCACGCCCCGGCTCACTATAGTTTTAATTTGCATTTCCCAGATGACTAATGATATGATAATGATTTTTTTCATAGATTTGTTGGCCATTCATATTTCTCCTTTTGAGAGTGTATATTCTTTTTAAAATTGGATTACTTTTTTGTTGTTGTTGTTTTTAAGGTTTTTGCATTCCTTAAATATTCTGGATATTAATCCTTTGTCAGTTGGCAAATGTTTTCTCCCATTCTGTAGAGTGTCTCCTCACTCTGTAGATCATTTCCTTCACAGCATTGTAGTTTGATACAATCCCACTTATCAATTTTTGCTTTTGTTTCCTGTGCTTTGGGGGTCATATCCAAAAAAGTCATTACCTATACTAATGTCTTGATGTATTTTCTGCTAGTCCTTTCATAGTTTCTGTTGTTACATTCAGGTCTTTCATCCATTTTGAGGTTGGATTTTTGTACAGGATGGGAGATAGGAGCCAAGTTTCAATGTTCTGCACATGCATGTCCAGTTTTCCCAGCACCATTTATTGAAGAGTCTGTTCCTTCTCCAATGTGAGTTTTGGGTGTCTCTGTCAGCAGTCAGACTTCCACCATCTCCTGGGTCCTGTTCTGGCACACCTGCCTTCCTCTGGGCTTGACGTCCCCGTCTCTGGAATCTGTTCAATTTCTCTAGAGAATTGTCTCCAGCTTTGCAGCAACAGCACTGGAGACTGGAGGACTCTGCCTGTGTCTTACACAGGCTTCCACTTGATGCCCTTGTTTCCTGCCTGCTGCCTCTTGCTCCCCTTCAGCAGTAGCTGAAGCCTTGGATCCTGGGCCTCTCTTCAGACCCTGGGGCTCCACCTTTCTTCCCACTGCCCTCTGCTGAACAATGAAGTTCTGAATCCCAGATGTCTTTTTTTTTTTTTTTTGGTATCGGGGATTGAACACAGGGGCACTTAACCACTGAGCCACATCCCCAGCCCTTTTTTGCATTTTATTTAAAGACAGGGTCTCGCTGAGCTGCTTAGGCCCTCGCTAAGTTGCTGATTTTACTGGCTTTGAACTCACAATCCACCCGCTTCAGACTCCCAAGCTGCTGGAATTATAGGTGCACCTTGGCTATGGATGTCTTCTGGTGCTGTCCAAAATGGAGTTGTATGACTGGCTCTTACGCCCTTGTTACTTTGAAGTGATTTTAATTCACAAGGGCAAACACACCTTTTGCCTTCCTCAATCTGGACATTTTCTTGAAGACCTTGGTTGCCTGAGAGGTAGCCTCCTCCAGGATGATTTTGCAAAGCGGCTAAATTATATAAAATACCTGAATTTTTTTAAAATTACAGTACCTTTATTTTAAATGTACAACCACCTAAACCTATCCAGAGAATAATTTGATTTGAAAAAAATATATATTTTTAAGGTTTTTTTTTTTCTTAAAAAAAATTTCTCTCTGGTACATTAGAGTCAAAGCGAGGTGACTTTTACCTTTTGATTGAGCTCACTTTTGAGACTATCCTAGCAAAATAATTCAAGACAAGCATTAAATGAGATTGATCATTGTTATATCAAGTATAATTGTGAAAAATGAAAATTAATCTAAACGTCCAATGAGAAGCAAACTGTGATATGTGAATGCAGTGGAATAATCTGTGAAACAGGGAAAGCATGCCATCGTACCAAGCGAAAGAAACTGGATGCAAAGTTGGCTTTATGCTCTGGTATTTAATACAAGTGCATTAACTATCCATTATGATCATTGCATTGCAAATCTTCAACTGTAAAAGTGGGAGAATTTGGATATGATTACATCTGTCTTGTTAAAGACAATATAATAAAGACAACCCCTCAGAATTGTCATGAGAATTAAAGAACATCCTTTAAAGACTTAGCTCATGCCTAACATATAGTCACTGTGCAATCAATGTTAGCTACTATTCCTGCTATTGTTTTTATGCACTACACAGGTATATGTATAAAAGATATGGAATTATGTGTCTTATATTCCCATTTTTCTTTTTCCAGTATTTTTTTCAAAAAATAATAATCGACACACACACAAGAATCTCTGCAACAATGAAGCAACATTTATATTATAACCGAATTTTTGTAAGCTTTGAGGACCTCTGACTCTTGATGTAGAGCAGTGATACCAGAAACATTAGCATCATCCACAAAGTTGTTAGAAATGTGAATTCTTGGGCCCCAGCCCAGACCCTCTGGATCAGAAACTGGTATAAGGACCAACAATCTGTGTTTTGAACAAGCCTCCAGTGGGTTCTGGAACATGTTGAATGGTTTTTATCTTTAGGTGTACTTTAGATTCATTTTAGGAGATTAAAATTAATGAAACCTGCTCCCACCCAGATTAATTAAATCAAATTCCTGGGTTGGTGCTCCAGGGTTGGTCATTGTAGAAGACTAAGGTACCCTCATGCACAACCTAGACTGAGAACCACAGATTTAGAGATATCAATCTACAAAGGCCAAGTTAGATGGGAGGGCTGGTAGTCTTATGGGCAGTCTTTTTAATTTTATTCCACCATCTTTGGTTTCTATAAGATGCTCTTGGGCCTATTCTTTTTTTTAAATTTTATTTTTTAGTTTTTTAGGAGGACACAATACATTTTATTTTTATGTGGTGCTGAGAATCGAACCCAATGCCTCACGCATGCTAGGCAAACACGCTACCACTTGAGCCACATAACCAGGCCATTGGGCCTATTCTTAATGGATTTTAAAGCCAAGGAGGAAGAGGAACAATTGATAAGCCTCTTCAGAGCCCCCAGACATGAGTGGACATATCTTGGAGATTAGAAAAAAAAAGAAATTTCTCATTTCTAGAGAGAAAAACAGGAACAGTTTAATATGGTAATATAAACCAGTATGTCATGATTCTCCCTACATTTGAGAAAACTCCCTCTTTGTAAAGTGAGGTCTGGATACATTGGTTCCAAGGAAAACCTGGTGTTTTCATACCAGCCAGACTGGAGACAGACTCAAATCCCCTGTCTTCTATTTATGCCTCCCTTTCCCTTTGAGATTCAATGTCCCATCAAAAATCCAAAGAAGTCCCTATAAGAATAAGTTTCAGGTCTCAGCAGATTTGCTGGGTTTCATTTTAGTGATTTTCTGACAAATTTCTACCAGAAAATGTCACAGAGATAAACACCCCTGGTTTATTTTATTCTCCCTTCTCTCCCATTTCCTCACTGTTTGCTTTTATCCCACTGAATGTTACATATTTTTATAATCCCTCTCAAATCCTGTTATAGAATTCGTTTGGGTAAAATAAATAAGAAGCTATAAAAGCCAATCAGTTATATTCTACATTTGCTGTTTTTTTATTGAATCCTTCATTTATTCAATCAGTAAGCATTTATTCCTTTCATTTTAAGAAATTTCTATTGAGAATCTCTAAGTGCACTGTGAAAGCTACAAAAGAACATGAACTATAATGCCTTTCCTTAAGAAATTTATTTACCATTGTTAGTAGATAAAAGAGAAACATCAGAAACAAATGAAAAAAAAAAACAGTATGTGATAAATTACTGAGCTAACTACAATCAGCTGTGAGGGGGAACTAAGATGTATCCAGTGCTTACTACAAACCAGGCAGCAGGCTAGATGTTTTCTATACATTATCCCACGTGTTCCTGGCCCAGCCCTCTGAGTGGGTGAAAAGGGCAGTCCAGACTCAGGGCTCAGAGCCTGGGCATTGTGCTTGACCTCTCTGTGCCTTCAGGGAAAGATGTGGATAATCACAAGTCAGGAGAAGCAAGTTCACGTGGAACTCATATTTCAATATTCACTTTATCTTAATATCTGAATATTGACTGGCACATAGAAGCCATTTATCATTGTGGGATGACATTTACTTCCATTTTAAAGGTAAGAAAACTGAGTTTGAGAGAGATTGTTATCACGTTATCCTGGCACAGCCACACACCAAAACCTCTGTGCTTTCTTCTCTTTGCTTGTAAAATCGAGTGCTAAAATAGCAAGGGTACCAAATGATTTGCTATTTTGTTTGCATTATACAAATTCTTACCAAACTGGAGATTGAACTCTACAAGCTCAGTTTTATTTACTTCTTGATTTTTAATTAAGGTTGTATTATAAGAAATATCAAATTCCTCCTTGGCTAACACACCTACTCACACTTGCCATGGTATGAATTCTAAGCTCCCATAGGGTCCACTCACTGGGCCTCCTGTGTCATTCCCCTCCAGCCCAAGGCAGACTCCCTCTCTTCCTGCCTCTCTATCACCAAAATCTGCCTCTTTCTCCTGTTCTTCCACTTCCCTGGTCTTACACCTTCCCATATACCTGGGTCCTTTTCCCTGGAACCCTACCTCCCTCCTACCCCTCCTTTCCACCTCTCAGAGGCCACATAGCCTCTCTGAGGACCTGGCACTGTGTGTAGCTCCTCACCTGTGTTATCTCATTGAGTTCCCAAAACCATCCTCATTTTATGATCCTTGCTTTCCAGATGAAGAAACTTGGGCTCATGGGAGCTTAAGAAATGTGTGAGATACCCCACATCTAGAAACTGGAAGAGCTGACTCTGAACCACGCCTGTGGGTCAGAGTCCTCCCAATAGACTCAAGAGTTCCTTGTATTCAGTGACCACAAGAATGGAATCGTGCAGAGCTCCACATTCAGCTACTAAGAGAGAAATCCTTCTGACAGAATTCTGTGCCCTGATGGAACTTTCCTGCCCATTGCAAACCCAGTTTATACAATCAAAGAAACCCCATTAAGGAGAGACTGCCATTGTGGCTTCTACGAAGACACTGATTAATAAGGAACCAAACTTTCTGAGTGAGCTATCCCTTTCCTCTCTATGTCAATCCAGAATCTAAAGTTCCATAGAAGCTAGTCTGATCTAAATCTTAAAAGGCTTGAGTGTCTTTCAGACTTCCATTTATTATTAATTTTTTTAATTTAAAATCTTCTTTGAGCTGGGTGCAGTTACACACCCATAATCCCAGCAGCTCAGGAGGCTGAGGCAGGAGGATCACTGGTTGAAAGCCATCCTCAACAACATCGAGGTGCTTAGCAACTCAGTGAGACCCTGTCTCTAAATAAAATACAAAATAAGGCTGGGGATGTGGCTCAGTGGTCGAGTGCCCCTGAGTTCAATTTCCTGGTATCAAAAAAAAATCTTCATGGAGCACCTTTGATGTGTATGGTCACTGTGCTAGGTGCTGCAACAAAGTGATGAATGAAAAGAGAGGGGGTCCCCACCCTCATGGCATGGAGTTAGGTAATCAAAGGTCCCCCATATCCATTATGAGCGCTGTGGTCAAGTAGCACGTGACACTCTGACAGCGCTCACATGTGGACTTGATCCTTCCGGGAGGTGAGGGAAAGCCTTCCTTGAGCAAAGATCTGAACAAGCAGGAACATTATCTAACATAAGGGAAAGGGTGGAGAAGGAAGAACCCAAAAACACAGGCAGAGGGAAGGCAAGGTGGGAGGCGTGGTTGGAAAGGCAGGCGGGGCCAAACCATGAATGACCTTGTGCACATGTTAAGGGTTTGAGTTTATCTTAAAACCAACTGGAAAACTCCAAATGTTTGGGGGCAGAAGGGAAATAATAAGATTTATATTTCAGAAAGCTTATAACATGGGAAACAAATTGGACTCATGGACAAAGCTGATCAATTGTCTCAGCCAGAAAGATGATGTGGGCCACGGTGCCGATGATAAAACTCAAACTAGTGGACCAATCTGAGATATTCAGGAGATAAAACTGCAGTGATCAATGATGGAGCAGATAGGAGTCGGTGAGAGGAAGACCTGTCAAGGGAAACTTCATTTGTGGAGATGAGAATCCTGAAAGAGAAAAACTTCTGGGGGAAAATTGGGGGGTTCAGATTTTAATACGCTAAGTTTGAGAAGCCTTTGGCAAATTCTCAGGGAGATGTCAGGAAGGCAGTTGGGAATATGAATTTGAAATTCAGGGGACAGGTTTGGGCTCTTCTAAGTAGAGGTTTGTGAGTCATCTGCTTCTAGAAGATAACCAAAAGCAGGGCACAGAGGAAATTTCTGAGAGTAACGAATGTGAACAAAATAGGAACTAAGACTAAGTCTTGAGATCCCTTAATATTTCATGGCCAAAAATAACCTATGTAAAAACAGATTAATGGTCAGAGTGGCAAAAAAAAGAAAATCAGGACAAGGCAGGGGATATTTCAAGGATGGTTTCACAGCATGGAGTTCTCTGGAATCTCAACCTGAGCTTTGCAGTGGAGTGAAGCCAAGAGCAATAGAAATTGCATCTGTTGTCATCAGTGAATTTTATGGGCACGAATGCCAGAAACCCAATGTTGCAGCCCCTTCCAAACACTAATAACCTTGGTCTTGATATCTGGGTTCAAGCCAAGCTGCTTGAGAGGAAATCCACTCATATCTGTCCAACTAGCATTGCAATCCAGCAGAAGGGAAAAGGACAGAAGAATGTGAATTTGTTGATAATCTTTGATCGAAGGGTCAAGGCAAGAAAGGGAGTAATTATCTGCAGCTGAAATCAAATCTCTCTTTCAACCAAAGGCTGTGAATTCCCAGGTGGATGCAATGTGCACCTAATGAAGAGTCCATCTGTTACAAGATGAATTGTGGCAAAGCTCTGAGAGCATCACAGCAGCCTATGACAAGACCACTTTGTCCTTTCAAGCATGTTATAAAGACTTGGGAAAAGCTTCATTTTGCACCTGACATTAAAGCACCATTAAAGGATTCTGAATACGCTCTCAAAGCCATGCAATTCCGAGGATGGCAGGAGTCATGAACTCATCCCATTACTTTTAGAGGGAGAGAAAACATAAAGAAAAGAACAAAGTTCTGTTTAAAGAACAGAAAAGCCCAGGAATGAAAGAGGAGGAATGTAACTGCCTGTGGAATCGCAGCTTAAAAATAGCACACAGTGGGCCTGGCGTCCTGTGAGGTCGCCCCAGCTGTGAGGGCATCTGTGCTCAAACATGTTGTCATGTGGGTATGAGGCTTGAGCCCCTCTTTCCCAAACTCTGGGTGCAGGCAATTACTACCATGCTGGGGTGGGCGGGGAGGGGGGCTTTCTGTCAGTCATGCTTCCTTTCTAGTTTGTTCTGAAGTTCCACAGTTCACACCCAATTCACACAATAATTGGACCTAACACTGCTTCTTGCCTTTGGGTAGTTAATAAGCTTATCTTCCATGATGGAGCAAGGATAGAGGTTCCATAGTGGCGGTGGAGAGGGGTGCGGAGGGAAGGGAGGAATATCTGTTGCTGCGCCATCTTGAGTAATGATACAATGGCCGCCATCTATTAAGGGTCTATTGTTGGCCAGAGACTACAAAGAACTGTAGGTATGTTATCTCTATTCCTCCCAAGAACCCTGAAAATTAGGTATACAGTTTACTTCCATGTTACAAATAAGGAAATTGAGTCTATTTAATAAAGATTAAAATTGTCCATGGTCACCCAACCAGTAGGTGATGCAGCCAGCTACGTCCAGCTTCAAAACCCATCCTCCTTGGACCCTAGACTCATTTCTGGTCATGGATGCAGATAATAGGGAAAGGTATTGGAAAGTAAACCCAGTGGAAGTGACATCCATTGTTGTCTTCTCATTCACATCTATTGTCCCTTTTAGTGTCCCACCCTAGGATCAATTGTGCTGGAAAGGAAATCTAGGTGCCTTTCTACTGTGAAAGTTAGGGAAGCTCCCGCTACCAGATTTCTCCTCCATTTACCATAGACATAGGGGACAGAGGATTGGTTTCTGGCATAATCTCAGGCAACAACAGTCTTTCTCCTGAGTTACTGACTTCTATTGAGGAATATGAACAGAAGTAACCATAGAGCTCATCCAATCCAGCTGCAGAATCTAGGAGACTTCAGGGCATTTCCTGCTTATTCCAAGCCCTATTCCTCAATCATTTCAATTCCAACAAGTGTTCTGCTATTTGCAACGGTTTCTGTTGTTTAGAATTAAAGAACCCTAACTGAAAAGCTTAGTATGTGAGAGAGTTCCAATATTTTATAAAATAAGGGAAAATTTGGGAAACTTCTTCAAAGACCATATTCAGTGACCTTGATGGGAGGGTGGACCAATAGTTTTGGTGGAAATGGCACCGGACTGGTTCTAAAAATTGCCTTTGACTGACTTGGAATCTTCTGTTTTTAGCAAAATGGATACTTCATTTTGTAACCTAGTCATAATTCCTGGAAAAGTCCAAGCCACATGGACTTTTCCATGGGAAAAAAAAGTCTAGTCAGCATCCCCAACTGAGCTCTCAGCTGCCAATTAGCACCAAGTGCCCAATCAGGAGTGCACCATCTTGGATGTCCAGCAGAATGAACCCTTCAGATGATTGTGCATCCAGAGAGATCCTAAGTGAGAATCTCCCATTCTGCCTGCAGAAATGTGAGGAATAATAAATTGTTGTTTTTAGCTAGTAAGTTTTGAGATGGTATGTTTTGAAGTAATACATGCCTGACACAGGCTGCCTGGAATTATGGTTGCTGGATGGAAGGAAAAATATTCTTATAATTTTGATAGATATTGCCAAATTCTGTTCCCTGGGCGATATACCAATTCACATTTCCTGCAAGGGTAGATGATAATAAATATGAGATTCTGTAGCCAAGCTCCTCGTATTTTTCATAGCTATAAGAAATCAAGAGCAGTCATTTATCAACTCCTAGCATTCATGATTTTAAAACTGTGGTCAAGAATAAAAGAATGGAAAAAAAGAAATTTGAAAAGAAGGACAGGTTGTTTAGAATTTCTTTTAACTTCTTCAAATATATTTTTATCCCATTAATCAATATATTGTGAAACTTCTTGGTGGTCAATTGGACTAATATTGGTGATAAAGGTAACTAAGCAATGGCTTCTAATTAAATTTAATTAGTGCAACAAATATTTAAGAGGTAATACTCTGTGCAAAACACTGAGGGTCACAGAGATGCCTAGACAGGAAGAAGCAGAATTGACAGTGTTTCCTGAATAACTCAGGCCTGCTTCCTCTTTTCTGCAAAATCAGAGAAACCCAACATTGTCTCAGCACCTTATTCCGAAAACTGGGCCATCTTATGTATTGGAATCTTTATCGCCATTGTCTATTTGAGGAATCATCTCCCTTTCTTTTAGCTTTATTTCCTACCTCCTTTACAACACGACTCTGCCAGAAGTACAGTCCTGCAGTTCCTTCTCATCTCAGAAGTCTCCCAGGAGGGTTTCACTATCATAGGACATGTGACTTCCAGACGTTGAGTTTCCTACATCTCTGAAAGAAAGCTGGAAATTGAAGAAGTTGGGGCAAGGAAGAGGGTGGTATCAGGAAGAAGAAGACGGGAAATGACGAGAAAAGAGATGGTCCCCGCATCAGGAAGTACATGGCTCCTTCACTTAACACCAGTTGAAAAGTCTTTCTTGTACTTAGAGAATGTTGCAGGACCTGGACAATGACACTCTGTCCTTGACCACCTCACTGTTGGTGTCCAAGTTCTTGGTCTTCCTTTAACAAGAACCCCATTAGGTCAGTATCATGGACTGAGTACTTGAGTGGCCTTCCTTCCATCAACTTCCAGCACCTGATGGTGCTTGGAGTTGGAATATTTGGGGGGAAATTAAGGTTAGATATGGTTATGAGGATGTGGCCCTCATGATGGGATTAGTGGCCTAGGAAGAAGAGGATTTCTGTCTCTGTTTCTGTCTCTCTTTCCCCCTTCCTTCCCTTCATTCACACACTGATGAAAGTCCATGTGAGGAGAAACCAAGAAAGACAGCCAGCCTCCAAGCCAGGAAGAGCTCTCAGCCGAACCCCATCATACTGACGCCCTGATCTCAGACTTCCAGCCTCCAGAACTAGGAGAAAATAAATTTCTGTTGTTTAAGCCACCTGGTCTACTATATTTTGTTATGAAGTCCCCAGGCTGACTAAGTTTATCAATAATCCCCCCTGATGGGGTGTGTCAAGACACCCTGTTAGTAACTTTCTGTCTGCTGAGCCTGTTGCCCTTGGCCACAAATCCTTGCCTGTCCTTGCTGTGTTCTGAGTTGAACTCAACTTTTCTCCTCTATTACAATATCCCAATTTCTATAGCCTTTAAAAAAATCATTTTTAATTATTTTAACAGGTATTACAATTTTTTTGTCTTTTGTAAGTGCACATTAAGACTATGGAAAATTATTTGTCTCCTTACATTTGGCAAAGTGTCGTCTATCCTTAAATTCCAGTGTTACATTGTGGTTGTTTTTACACAATTATTTCCTCTGAGCTCCTGGAAAGAAGTCTTTGGCTCCAAGTCTTTGTGTCCCCAGCACCAGGCACAGTCCTGTCACACAAAAGAGAAAGTTCATTCCAAGACTAGGAAATGTTTTTTAAAAAAGAGTTGGGGATGCAGTTCGGTAGCTAAGCAACCCTGGGTTCAACCAGCGGTACCAACAAACAAAACTATTCAACTTAAAGGCTTCACTATAGAATGGAGTCCTTAGGTTTAAGCACAAACCTTTCTGGGCTGAGAAAGTTGGGAGGGCTCCATAGAGGTTGGAGAGTGCTTAGGAAAGCAGAAAACAATGAGGGGGACCCTGCTGAATTGGGAGCAGCATTAAAAAAATGGGACACAGTGAAATAGCAAGGAGTCAAAGTTTCATCGAGCATCATTTGGTGTCTAGAAACAGCAACCCATTCAAAATGAGAGCAGTTTACTGTAAATAAATCATAACTCAATTAATAAGTGGGTTTATTCTAAACCGATCTGATATCCAAGTTAAGGAAACTTGGTTGGCTGTTATGAATAAAGCAAGGATTGGAACGCTAGAGAGATCCGCAACAGATGCCATCCATCTTCACTGCTGTCTCCATGCCCAGCTTCTCTCAGACCACCTTCATGGGTTCAAGTGGTCCAGTATGGATGCCCCCGAGGCACCCCTGCAGGCCCCCAAGTCCACAAGACCTTGCACTTTACCTCTATAAATAACCGGTATCTCTGTAAAATGCTGCAGGTCCTTTCTGCCTCCATCAGCTGGGCTTGTGAGAAGGGGGATTTCTTTTTTTTTTTTCCTCCTTTTTTTTTTTTAATTTTTGGTTGTTCAAAACATTACAAATTTCTTGACATATCATATTCCACACTTTGATTCAAGTGGGTTATGAACTCCCACCTTCACCCCATACACAGATTGCAGAATCACATCAGTTACACATCCATTGATTTACATATTGCCATACTAGTGTCTGTTGTGCTCCGCTGCCTTTCCCATCCTCCACCCTCCCCCCTCCCCACCTCTCCCCTCCCCTCCCCTCCTCTCTCTCTACCCCCTCCACTGTATAACCCTGAGGGTCTCCTTCCATTTCCATGCAATTTCCGAGAAGGGGGATTTCTAAGACTATGGGAATCTACTCCCAAGGTAGTGGAGGAGTTATTTTCAGAGACCTGTGCTAGATAGAGAGAAACTCCACGTGTGTGTGTCAACTGCAGGACATATTAAGGAGACAAGAATGAAGGGATTATTTTGAGAATAAGTGAGGATGGACTCAGGTCATTGAAGGCTCAGGAAGGCAATGCACAGGATCTTTTAGGCAAGAGAGTCTGTGCTATAGAAATGAATTCATACTGGGCTCCAGGTTCCCTATGGATGCATCCTGCACCTCTACTAGAAATGTGTTCCTAAGGATGAGGCCCAGAGAGAGCAATGCAGGGCTCAGCTGCAAAACCCTTTTCTATGCAAAGAAATGCTGTTGTGAGTGGTTTAATGACCTGCCTCCTCTCATTAGAGGCTGCCTTTCCTCTCCACCCAGAGGAGCAGAGACCTCCACATCACCTGACTGCAGTGGCAGGTACATATTGAGATTTCTGGGCCTCCAGATGGGACTGCACCGATTGGCCCTAATTGCCATTTTGAGAAGTGGAAAAGACCTGTCCACTTCTCAGACCTCCCTGGCCCCACTGGGAGGTGCAGTGTCTTGCGTGTACCCTGGCTGCCTCTCCTGGAGATGGAGCATTCAAACAGCACCAGAAGGGCATGAGTGTGCTGAAGGGGAGCTGGCAGGGTGAGCGTTTAGCTATCATGCCATCTTGGGGAACCATTGCATAGGTTACAACTCTGGCGGTAATTAACAGAGGCTCACTAGAGCGGACATTGGCAAAAAGGAGAAATACCAAGAAGAATAAAGAAGTGTCTTAAGTTATCCACTGGGGAAGGAGCTTAGGGGCTTCTCCCTCTGCTCCTTATCTCTGAGTCTATCGGTATCCCTATTTCATTGTTTCTTCACTCAACAGAAACAGCCAACTCCACTTCCTTGGCCCTAAGGTAGCGTGGCAGTTGTTAACAGATACAGGGTTAACATGGCCTCTATTCAACAGAGCAGCCTGGTGGAGCCTGCCATTTCTTAGTTCCCATCTGTGTCTAATAGGAAGTCACTGACTGGTCCAGCTAGTATTGGCCATAGTGAACCAACCATCACTTGGCCTTTGGGGTGTGGCCATGCTATATAAACATGACCCTATCGCTTTGAGAAAGAAGCTGGTGTTGGGGTAGTAGGTGGGGAGGGCATAGTTATCAGAGACGGAGTAATCACACAGTGAACTTGGAGACAGCCCTGAGGTTGTTCCCTATGAACTCCTATATATAGGTTCTCAGTACACAAAATTCCATTCCTTAATGTCACCAGATGATTCTTTTGTGTTCCCCAAGCTTCAGTCATTCACAAACTGTCTTGAAAATTCTTGCCATCTGCGAGTACCATCTCTCTATTTACCGACATACTTTTATTTTTTAAAAAATCAACTCACTGGTTTTACTTAAGTCAAATCTGGCTCTCACTTAAGCAGTATTAATCATAAAATGTTGGGCTTGGTGAGTTTTTTTTTAAATTATAGCATAGATTATAATTTGTGCACACCAGTAAATAAAAAGGGTTTGCCCATGAATTCCTGAAATAATTTCACGTCTCCCAGTAACGTGAACACTGCACTTTGGGGCTATTGCCCTCAAAAGGCTTTTAGTAAAAAAGAGTAGCATGAGACAGGAGGATTGTGAGTTTTTCAAAGCCAGTCTTAGCAATTTAGCGAAGCCCTAAGCAACTCAGTGAGATACTGTCTCTAAATAAAATCCAAAATATAGGACTGGGGATGTGGTTCAGGGGTTGAGGGCCCCTGAGTTCAATCCCCAGTACCAAAAAAATAAAAATAAAAATAAAAAAGTAGCAAAGGATGGTGGTTCTTGAAGACAGGCTGACCTGAGTTCCAATTCCCTCTCGAGGCTATTCAATCTTTGGCAAATCATAAAACTCTATTAGCCTCAGTTTTTGCATGTGTAAAGAAGGGACACACACTTATGTTATGGTTTGGATCTGGGAGATACCCCCCCCCCAAAAAAAAAAAGCTTTCTTGTTGAAAGCATTGTCCCCAAGGCAGCAAGTTTCCAAGGCCAGGCTTTTAGACATGATTGCATTGTGAGGACGGTGATCTCACCAGTGGATTGACCCAGGTAATGGTTAATAATCTGAATGGACTACTGGGTGGTAACTATAGGCAGGAGGGGCATGGCTCTGGGAAGTAGGTCACTGGGGGCATGACCTTGGGGACTGAATCTGTCCTGACCCCTTCCTCCCCGCTTCCCCTGCCTCCTGGCTGCCATGAGCTGGGCAGCTTTCCTCCTCCAAACAATTCTGCCATGATGTATTTCTACCTTGGATCTTGCCGACCATGGACTGTGACCTTTGAAACCATGAGCCAAAATACACTTTCCTCTCCTAAGTTTTTCTTGTTGACTGTTTTGGTCATAGAGACGTCAAGTTGACTAACACAACTTGCCTCCAATAGAATGGAGTTGGCCCAGTGTCAATGTTTCAGGGGTCCCAAACCACAGATGTTTTTCAAGGATTCCTGAACTATCTTCATTGCTACCCTGCTAGGATTTGAGCTTGAATGTTCCCCCAAAGGTCCATGTTTTCAAGGTTTGGATCCCAGCACAGTACTCTTGGGGAGATGGTGGAATGTTTGAGAGATGGGACCTAGTTGAGGTCCTTAGGTCATTGGGGTGTGCTCTCAAAGGGGATTTGGGGCCTCTGCCCTATCCTCTCTTTTTTGCTTAGACATGAAATGATTGTACTTATTCCTTCCTAAAGCAGCACCCCCAATGACCCCATCACCTCTCCCACTAGTCTCTACTTCTTTTTTTTTTCTCAATCATGTACTCCCACTATGATATGCTGCCCTACCCTAGGTCCAAAACAACAGGGTCAACTGATCATAGACTGGACCTTCCAAAACCATGAGCCAAAATAAACACTTTTGCTTTATGAGCTGATTATCTCAGGTATTTTGTTATAGTAACAGGGAGCTGACTAACATATCCACACAATTCAGAAATCATCTCTTTTTTCCTGAAGGGGAACCAGGCTTCTGGGTGAAATTCCTCCAGGGACAGCACAGGAATAGCTGTCCAGTCTAGTGGTCAAAGGGTGGGATTGGGCAGAGCCCGTTTTAAATACTAGTTGTACCATTTACTGGCTGAGCAAGCTTGGAAAAGTGCCTTAACTTCTCTGAGCTTCTGTTTCTTCCTCTGTAAAAATAATGACAGCAATACCTACTCCCAAACGGTTTTTGTGAGGATGAAATGAAAGGGAGCTGGGCCTCCACAGTCTTTCATCTGTCTTTGTTCGCTGCCAGCAGTGTAACTGCAGCAGTCACCTGCCATTAGCCACTGTGACTGTGACATTCTCATACAGGCCTTGAAAAGAGCTGCTATTTCAGGGATGTGACAAGCTGAGCTGGCTGCTGGAGAGGGACTCCGTGGGAAAACAGGCTCGACCATCAGCTCCATGAGTTCTGACAGTAATGTGTCTAGCAATGAAAACAGTCATCATTTCCCACAGCAAGGGGAAAAAAAGGAAGGGTAAAAAAAAAAAGCATCTCCCAAACCTTTGTAAATGAGAAATAATTCATGCATGAAGAAAGTCATTCCAGGGAGATATTATTAAAATTCTGCCCTTTCTTGCTATTAGAACAAAATAGGCAGAAAGAAAACTGAGGGAGGAAGTAGGGGGTGCTGTACCTTCCAAATAAATAAGAAATCATTTCTCTTTAAAATTTGACCCCATGTTCCTTCTCATTCAAGATCACTAGAGAAAGGAAGAGATAGAGGATTCTAATCTACGCGTGGAGACGCATTTTTGCTCTTATTTCTAAAGCCACAGGAGTGGTGGAGAGTGGGGTAGGGAGCCTTCTTTTCTGTTGAAGTACAAAGCTGACCCTCTTGGATTTGGCTTGAGGCAAGGAGAAAGGGGAAATCTCCAAAATGAAGACACCCTTGGGGGAGCCAGATGGGATGCTAGAAGGAAGCTCCTTGAAAGAACTCAGGATTGGAGCCTCACGTTTTAATCAGGGCTACAGGCTTGAATGACAAGGAAGTTAGGCTGATGTCTAAACCCATTTTTTTTTCATTACTGTAACAAAATACCTGGTGCTGGACAATGTATAAAGAAAGGAGGTTTTTTTAAATGGCAGTTTGGGAGGTCAAGACCCTGTAGTTTCATTTATTTGGCCTCTGGAAGTGATCACATGATGAGACAGAGAGCCAAAGAGTGGGGGTGAAGCCAGCCTTGCCATTTAATCATGATCTTCTCTTGAGAACTTACCAGGGTCCCACAACTAATTCCTTCCTAAAGTAGCACCCCCAATGACTCCATCACCCCTCCCACTAGTCTCTACTTTTGAAAGGTTCCACCACCTCCCGGCCATTTCCACACTTTCCACCAACCATCCAACGCGTGAACTTTTGGCAGACACACTCAAACCACATCTAAAACACAGCAGCCCATGAGTTAAATGATAAAGAACATAGCTGTATGGTCCATGCTCCTAAAAGGGGGTAGCTGCTACTCAACTCAGCCAGCCCCATGTTGGAAAATAGACCCAGAATCGCCAGATCTTTCCATTTTCCCAGAGAAGGCAAAACTATAGCTTTTTATTTACAATTTCTTTTTAGTTCACAATTCAAATACCTTTTAAACACTAAACCAGCTAAATTCAAACACAAACACACACACACACACACACACACACACACACACACTGACCATTAAGTCTAGAAGAAACCACTTTGTGACCTCTGCTTTGCCCTTTCTTGCCTGGTCCACTGTCTCTGTTCTGGATTAATTTCAGATTGTTCCAATAATGCAGTCACACTGTGTCTTTCGAGAGCCCTGTCTTGTGACCCACTGCACAGCCCTGAATGAGTCCTGTCCCTGTATCAATGGAGGGAAGATTGACAGCCACACCTGCCCACCAATGCTCTAGAATCATTTTTCCTCAAAAACACTCAATTTTTTTTTTTTCAGGAGAAACATTTTTCAATCTCAGATGTGTTCTCAGCCAGAATGTTCTCTTCCACACCAGCATAATCTACTGTGACATCGCCTGCTTGCTTGACAAACGAGGAGACAGGGAGTTGACAATTTGGCTGGATTCCCAGCCACAGGCTTAGCCCACTGCTACCTGGAGGATCCCCCTGGGGACCCCGGGGAGCTTGGGCCACCTCTCCCACCCCTTCACTGATGGCTTGATACACAGCTGTCTCCAAGATGAAAGACTTTGGCCTTTTACTATAAATCTAAGAGCTCTATTTTTTTCCGTTTTAGTCATTTAAACACGCAGTCTTGAGATGGTTGCAGCCTCCCAGGAGAACGATGTGTTTTGACACCCATATTTAGGGCTGACATTAGAAGTCTGGAGAAATAAGCCATGGCATGAGATCCCTTGTGAATGGATGACACACATACGTAACTGCTCACTGGCTCCGCTTCTTCTTTCTTTAACTGACAAACATATTTGTGGTATGTATATACACACACACACACACACACATACTTTGTAGACTGGCTAAATCAAGCTCACTGACATGCACGTTACCTCATATTCTTTTTGCGTGTGTGGTGAGAACACTTAGTCTACTCCTGAACAATATTCAAGTATTCAGTCTATGGTTATTAACTCTGGTCATTGTGTTGTAGAGTAGATCTCCTGAACTTATTCCTCCTAACTGAAATGTTGGCACAGCTTTTTACGAGGACTATTACACTAACACTTATTTAATACTTTAAATAAGACGTAGGCATCTTATGAAATATAAACTATTTGAGAACCCAAAGTGCCTCAGTAACCTTGACAGTAAAATAGAGCTAATAATGCTTATTCTTGGAGTCCTTACTGGGATGAGCTGAGAAAACGTGTGTCTAATATGTAGTTTTACAAGAGAAGAAGAAATGTTGGTTCTCTTCTGTTTTATTACTTAGAAAATTTTAGCGGAAAATTTTAGAGGAAGCAAGGATTATATTTATTATATTTTAAACTTTTAACAGTTTTAACTATAAAATTTTTAATTTAAACCGTTTAAACTTTGTTACCAGATTTTGCAAAAATATCTTTTCCTACAATCAGGGTTATCTTGGATTTATCAGTTTTCTTCACTGGGATCCCAAAGTTCTCATGCTATTTCATTTATCCTCCTAGGGTAACAACTAAGAGGATGCCCTTGAAAACGAGGTTTTTCCTTCTCTTTGTTTGAGTTGCTTATCTGTGAACAGGGAGACTTCAATGCTCTAATGCCCAGAATTGGTGTGGGAAGGAAAGTGCAATAAACTATGTAAACGCACTTTAATAAATATGAAAATGATGTTCGAGAGATATAAGAAGTTTGATTCCCCAGATCATTTGATATTTCCCAGAAGTCCCTTGTCCTTTCCTGACACATCTGGTGTGACTTTCAGGGAAAGCTTCTCAGCAGCAGCAGAGGGAACGAAACTCTAAGACACTGAATTCTTCTCAGTAATAAAGCAGACCAACAGGTGGGCCCTGGAATAGGGAGAAGATAGACTGTCCTTGGTCAACCCTTCCTTGGTTCTTCTCTTTCTCTTGCATCCCACCCAGTGTCTCTCAAACCTTGTTGGCTTCCCCTTCAATAAATCCCAACTTGACCATTACCTACTACCTCAGTAGTGCAAGCCACTGTCTTCCATAACAGTCTCTTTACTGGTCTCTTCTTCCCCCTCGCTCCATATAATCTATTCTCAATGAAACAACCAGAGACATTTTTTTTTCACAATGTAAAACAGACCAGCCCCTCACCCCCACTGCCTGCTCAGTTCTCAGCCCTCGGTTCCTCCATCTTCCTAAGACTAAAAGCCAGGGCCTGCATGGACCTCGCAGACCTCCCTGCACTGACCCCTGGCTCTCTGTCCACCTCACTTCTGCAGCCACACAGCCCACAGAGCACTTTGTGTTCAACCCTACAGCAGCCCCACGAGCAGCAGATGCAGATATTTTACATTTATAGTTAATTTTACAGACAGAAAACATGGTTTAGAGAAGTAAAGAGACCTCTCTTACATCACACAATTACATGTGGTAGAGTTAGGATTGGAATGCAAGCATCCCTTTGCATTGACCTTACTTCTTTATATATATGCCTATGGGATCTGCATCAGCAGATTACACCGACTTCAGGGAAAAATTATGTAAAAAAATTCTTTTCTGTATTGAACACATACAGACATTTTCCCCCTTGTCATTATTCTCTAGAAAATAATGTGTAACAATTGTGTTATGATTTGGGTATGAGGTGTCCCCCAAAGCTCCTATGTTAATGTAAAAATGTTTGGAAGGGAAATGATTGGGTCAGGGTACTGCAATATAATCAATTCATCCTGGTGCGAATGCACTGACTGGGTAGTAACTGAAGGCAGGTGGGATGTAGTTGGAGGAGGTACATCACTTACATCACTAGGGGCCAGCTCTGTTTCTGACCCCAGCAGTTTTCTTTTGCTGGGCCCTTCTGCCATGAGGTCCTGCCTCAGTTTGGGCCCAGAGCAATGGACTAAGAACTTTGAAACCATGAGCCCCAGAGAAATTTTTCCTTCTCTAAACTGTTTTGTTCAGGTATTTTGGTCACAGCGATGCAAAGCTGACTAACACAAACTATTAACATAGTATTTCCATTGTGTTAGGTATTAAAAGTAATCTAGAGCTAATTTAATATAGGTACAGACAAATGCTATACTGTTTTACACAAAGGACTTGAGCATATGCAGATTTTGGTATTTGCAGAGGGTACCCGAGTCAATTACCAAGGAACATAAAGGGATAACTATATTTTATAAATTACTTCAAATCCACTTTGGATTTGAGAGGGAAAGTAGAGGAAAAGCCACACTTTTGGGCCCAGGATCAATCATGTCTCTAGACCAAGATTCTCGGAAGGCCAGGAAAAATATTCAATTTGCTCACAATCAAGCTGGTAAAATCAGTCTAACTTATGTAACCAGGGTTTACACAATGTTTCAGGAATTTGCAGAAACAAAAGGAGAGAAGTCATATTTATATTTCCACCAGTAGAGAAATTCTGGCTAACCAGGCCAGCATTCAAGTTAACGGCACAGAAAATGTAGTTGAGCCATCAGAAAATGGTTTTAATGTCCAGTGTTTCTGCTATTGTGCTGCCATTAACATGATGTTAATGAAATGTAATAAAATGTGGCTTGAAAAGGAAACCCATCTGCTCTGAAACTTCAATTAATATGATTAAGATATAGCTTTTACACAATAAACTTGCATCTGATGCACATTCTATGCTTTATAGATTATTACAGCAGAGCTAATGCAGTCAAATAAAGTCAAGTTGTGCCCAATTAACATTTGCAGCCAGCTCCATAGCCCAGAGCCTTGCTGAGAAGAGGGAGCAAAAGTGCTCCCTTGAATGGCAGGTCATCTCTGCTCTCCATTACCCTGGGAAAAACAGCACCCGGCCTTCTCCATCTTCTGTTTTCCTCCAGTTCACAGCATCCAGCAACACAGGACAGGCAGGGAAGGTGGCCATGACAATGCACTTATCCAAGAAATTGCAGGGCTCTGGGATCCAAAGAGGAGCTTCCACCTTGCTTCCACAAGGAGGGAGTGAAAGTTGGTTGGCTGCCTTCCTTTGCTTTCTTCTTTCAATATTCTACCATCACATTCAACAATTCCTGCTGAGCATCAGCTATGTGCAAGACAACAGGGGGAAAAGGAATAGATACAAAGAGGAAAAAAAAAGTCAGCCTTCCTCCTCAGCAAGCAGGGCGAGGCTTTAGGAGCAACACTGAATCACTATGCAAAGACCTGATGTGGGCCTTGAATTCCTTCTCCCTTTCATCACATTCCAGCAGAGTTCAGCTGGGCCTGGGAAAGATGGCTGATAGAGGAAGCAGAGAAGGAAGGTCAGTCTTTCTTTTCCTTCAGTAGGACAAATACATGCAGCCAAAATGCAGAAAACTGAAATGGACATTTGCCCCAACCTCAGTCCTTACAATTGAGAGGGGTTGACCCCACCCTGTCTGCACCCTTGTTTTGCACAGACGTGGCCAATAAAGGGCAGTCCATACCTCTGACCACAGTGATTCACTCAGGGATGTGCCCATGATCGAGTCAGATAAATAAAAGATCAGGCCTAGGACCTGCTCTGGGAACTATTGGTAGAGAAGAACTCTCCTGCCACTGTGACTGCTAAGCTAGATAACATAGTCCTAGAGCTGGTGGGCCCTGTTTGCCATCATGGGGGGAGCTTGCTGAGAAAGAAGCCAATCAAGGAAGGCAAAGCCAAGCCCTGGGGAAAGACAGAGAGTCCCAAAGACACAGTTTAAGCATCGAGATCCAGCTATGCCTGAAGGCAGTTACCCCTTTTCTACCCACTTGTAATATTTATGAATTCATCTTTTTAAATCTAATTTTAAGTTGGTCCTTAACAGATGAAGAAGTTCTAGCTGGTATCAAAATGGATACTACACAGGTACCAGAATTTTCAGAGCCCTGGTGCTGCAGAAGGGGCTTCCACAAATCTCAGGAATGTTGCAAAACTGAGCTGGGGCCTCTCAGTGGCCAGCTGATTATTTTGTCAGTGGAGTTCAATCAGAGGCTACAGCTTCACATAGCCTGTTGTCCCCATTCTTATTCCCCTACCCCCTCCTCCCTTTTTCTTAAATCTGCCCCGTGGAAATATCCCAGTGACCTTCAAAACCCTTGCAGGGACCTGGCTCCAGTAGATTCACATTTTGTGTTCCCATTTTGGCCTCTACTCTCTCACTCAGTGACATTTTCAGGAGGTTGGAAGCCTGTAAGCCCCAAACCAACCTGGGCTGCCTTCCTTCACTAAGTTTTGCCCCACTCATGGCCTAGTGTTCAGGTGCGATGGCAAAACCAGACCTGGTTGTGAAATGAAATTACAAAAGCATTATGGTAAGAAACCAATGCCTGGGGAAGGGGTCAGTTCTGCTCCCCTCTCTCAGCCTTTCTCCAGAAGCCTCATTAACTCTGAGTCCCTGCCTTTTGGATTGTAAATAACTGCCCTAAGAGTCTGACTACTACTCCCTCTTGAAAGATAAAGGATGCCTGTTAAAAGAGCCCTTTCTTCTCGGTTTCTGTGAGCATGCTTGATGTTAGAGACCCTGTACAAGGCCTTTAGCCACATAGATTAGGAATTTTTTTTTAAAAAGAGGAAAAAGCCTCAATGATAGGATGGGTCTAAGATGATGTCAAATAACCTATAAATATTGTGAGGAACTTTGGATCAGGGCTCAAAATTTGGAGTTTTTCTTTCCTCTGGGCTTGCTGGTATAAAATCAAGTGTAGAGTTCTCCACCTCTCTGAGTGCTGCTTGCTACTTCTCACCCAGTCTGTTTTTCAAAACACAGGCACTATTTCAGAGTAGGATAAAAAGGTAGACACAGTTCCCTTCAGCTTCTCAGCCTTGCTGTTAACAGAGTTAGTGGAGGTGGTTGGGGATCATGGGATCTAACCTGAGGTCTGTGTTCTGGATCTATGGTTTCTATGACTGCCTTTGATTTTCTTTCAAACTCACATTGATATCTCTCAAAACTGAGTTAAGTTGAAAACGTAGAAATAATGAAGGGATGATAAAAATTTTAATAACAAATAGATCTGAAAGCAAAACCTAGTTTTGTCTTACAAGCAGCGTGGCCTTCACATGTTTAGTTATATCTTCCTCACACCTAAGTTTCCACCTTGGCAAAATGGTGACACCTTTCCAGGGTCATTGTTAGGATTCCAGGAACTTTATCTTAGGGCCTGTCACATTCTCAGCTTTCTGCAAATTCAGTTTTCATACTCCAGACACCAAGCTTGGAGCTCTCTTATTTAACTATCACAAAATCTCTGTAAATGGCGTTATTATTCTTGACTCATAGGCAGGGCTATGTCAGTCAGACTCTTGGTTGCAAAATACAGGAACAGATTTGCTCTCTTAGACAAAAAGGAAATATAATTAAAGACTAACAGGGATCAAAGAATCATTGAGAGGTCAGAGGACCAAGCTTTGGGTGGGTTATGAGGCAGGACCTGTCTGGATGGCCTATGCTCCCTACCACCAGGGGCGGGGATCTGACTCCTGACTGGCCCCTCCAGCTATTACCAGTCATCAAGGTCACAGAATAGAGCAACTGATTGACTGAATTTATATCACATTACTGTCCTGTGGCTAAGATGAAGGTGGAGGGAAGATGGAGGAAAGATTTGAACCTCTGAGCCTTCGAGGTAAGAGGAGGTTACAGGAGCTGTCCTTCAAATTGCACCATGGAGTACCTCCCAAAAGGAGAGCAGGGAGGTAATAGGATAAAGCGTGTTTGATTAAGACAATCTCAAAATCCAGAGGATCCCTCAAAGGAAATAGAGATGTTTCATGTCTTACTTATTAAACACATGTACACAACACACACACACACACACACACACACACACAACACACTCGTAGCAGACAATGATTATTTAAATCCATATTTTGACCTTCTCATCCTTTTATCTTTTCTTCTAGGCCAAAGTGAGGGGTGGCATGGTGGGCAGAGGCACCAAAAGGGTTGTGGACATGGAATAGGTCAGATAATCCTCACCATTATACCAAGGAAGACCTGTGGCTGGTCAAACCAGCCCAGCTAAGAAGAGGTGGAAGGCTTTGTGGGCTGGGCTAGGAGTGGGAGAGTGTCTTCTTCAAACAGCAGGGGAAAATAAAAGAGACAGAAATGCTGGTAGTGACATGGGCATGGAGTTGGAAGCAGAGCATTCCTGGGGTCCCAGGTCTGGACACTGACGACAAAGATACTCAGTGCCTAGCGGGAGCAGGCTGCCCTCGAGGTGCTGAGTCAGTTCAGCCTAGGGCAGGTGCTCCTTCAAACACAGGAGCTCGTAAATCACATCGGACAGGGTGGGGGCTCTCTGCTGTGCACAACCTTTGTTTCAGGGACAGATGGCCACTGGAATATGCATGTGGAATTTGTGTGATTAGAGAACTACATGTGCATGGTAGAGTGGTTATTAAGCCAGAGAGCTAAAATAAACACAAAAAGAGGTCATTTCTGCACCAACCCCCCTTGGGCCCCAGCAGTGCTTCCCAAACCTAAGCTCTAGAATACCAATTGTATTGTTATTTAATGAAGCTTTCCTTTTATTCAGACTCACTTTTTAATCCAAATAGATAATTTTGAAAGGGAATTTTAGACTTTATGTTATCCGTCTGGCATATATGGAGCTTAGAAGTCATCAGTCTGTCCCAACAACAAATAAAAAGCTAAACAAAAAAAGGTCTTGAAAAATCAAGACCTTTTCTTAGACCCATAATAGAAGTAAGGCTTGTGTCAAACCTCTGCTAACCAAGTTGAAAACAGGTGAATTCAGAGAATTAAAACCCACTACAGAAGAAACCCATGAGCTAAAACTTCCATGGGGAGGTGTTTGGTAGGAAAAACCTGAATCGTAACTGATAAACTGCTAGAAGCTCAGTGTGGACAAGTCTGAGAATTCATCAGTGGAACCTAGTCATAGGAGCCCCCACATATTTGTGAATTTTACCTCTAACTGTTCTACAGTGAATGTTGAGGGAAAAAAAAATCCCCTTGTCCTTCCCGCAGGTGCAGGGGACAGTTAATCATTTTGAAGTGTTTTAGAGCATTGGATTCTTCTTAAAAAGTTCTACCTTCAAACAAACTATTTTATAAAACTATTTTTGAATTTTTTTCAGAGCCTAATTGAGCTAGGGGAAAGGAAACAGCCAACCCCAAACCTCTTTGACTTTTCACATGAGTGGCAAGTGATCCTGTACTCTATCCGTCCTCACCCACCTCAGACTGGGAGGAAGGGCTGAGAAGCACTTGCACAATCTACAGTTGAGGGGAGAGGTCCCAATAGCAACCAGCTTAGTTAACACAGGAATCTCTGTTCCCAAACACCCTTCTCCACTAACCGATGCTTTGGAGAAATGGCCAACACTAGGGCTAACACTAAAGAGCCAGGAGAATCTTATGCCAGAAAGAAAATGCTTAGAGAATGATTGGGATATGTCAAAAGAAGACAGAATAGAGAGGCTTTCACAGGTCAAATCTGGGACAATTTGAGCATTGAAATAAATAACAAGAGTAAGAAATTATAATTAACTGAACAAAATAGCAATCTGGGAGTCCATTCAGATATAAATAAATAAAGAGGAAAATGAGAAAGCTTTTTCTCTCCGCAGAATGAACGATAGAATGCTAGAATTAGACATTCGTTTGGCAACCACGAGAGTAATGATTAATTCATCTAAGAAACATCAATAGATGTTAAAACTAGTCCTTAAATTTGATGAGAGACAGAATATTTACATAGTATCAAAGTCCCTCACTATGAAATGCTTATTAATTACAAAGGATGAAAGGGTAGTTTTTCTTCATATGGAGAAACCTGGCAGACTTCACCTTCGTCCAGTAATCAGAGTTAACATTAGCAGCAATGGTTCACATCAGTGTGGTGCCATTCAATAGGATGCAAGAAGAGGAGCATTGCTTCTGTGACATTTCACCAAAGATTCAAAATCTGAATCTAATCATGAAGAAAGGTCAGACAAATGAAAATTGAAGGCCTAAGTCATGAAAGTCAAGTAAAGACTGAGAAATTGTTCCAGACTAAAGATAACCCAAGAGCTAGAACAACTTAATACAATGAATAATCCCAGGCTGCATTATTGTGCTAGCATTAATTTTTGTAATTGGTGCAACACAAATAGGGTTGGTGTCTTGAGTAGCAACTTCCTAATTTTGATGGTTGCATTGTGCTTGTGAAGAGAATGTCCCTGTTGATAAGAACTACACAGTTAAGCATTCAGGGGTGATAGGTATCGTATCAGCAACTTACTCTCTTATTCTGTATATTTCTTAAAATTTTCTGTAAATTTGAAGTGGATTCAAAAAATTCTTAAATTATCTTTAGCATTTAAAAAGAAAGTAACTATAGAATAAATATAATACAAGCAAAATAATGTTATTTGTCTAGCTAGATTTCATTGCCTGCCTAGGAAATGTAGAGCTGTTCTCTGTTTGAAATGGAGCTTAGCAAGTGTTTAGAAAGCAAGTATTTGCTTATAACACCCTGAGAATTTCTTCGTCCTAAGAGAGGGAAAGAAATTATAAAAGGGAATAATCTCATGTTTACATGTTGTTTAATGCTCTATCTGTATATACCCCAAATAATTCCATATACCACTTATTGTGTTTGTCTACATTAGGGAGCATTGGAAAACAATTTCTAAAGGACTTGCTTAATAAATGCTTATGCCTGAATAGATGCAGAAGGATAGCCTGCTTTTGCAATATTCCACTAATCATTTCAAAGAGAAGAATATAGGCAGAAAGAACACTGTTACTTGAACACCCCAGCTTATCTCCAGAATTGACCCCATTTATCTCAAGTCTTTCACATCTAATCAATGTAATGCTTTGTCTTCTCTTGATGCACAGTCTTGGAAGCCCAGAGTGTCCTTTGGATGTGTTCTGAGCTCCAGAGTCCAGTATTCAGCTGCCTATTGGCATCTGGGTGTGTAGGTCCCACTGGCTTCTAAGTGAAACATTTTCTCTTCCCAATCCCAGCTCTCAAATCTGCTCTTCTCCTCCTCATCCTTCCATGGCCTCTTCCATCAGTTTCTCAAATCAGAATCTTGGAGAGCATTCTTGAGTCCATTAACTTCCTTTTTCCTTCCCTGTGGTTCCTCTCTATAGTCAAGTCCTATGATTCTACCTCAAAATGTATTTTTGATACATCCACATTTCCCCATATTCACTTTCTTTAATCCAGCTCAAGCTCCTCATTGGCTACTGTACTTCCACCATTATCCCTCCAAATCATTATCCAAACTATAGCTGCAGTGATATCTTGAAAAAGAATAAATCTGACAGAGCACTAATCTCTAGGATACATAAAGCACTCAAAAACCTTAACACCAAAAAACAAATAACCCAATCAATAAATGGGCCAAGGAACTGAACAGTCACTTCTCAGAAGAGGATATACAATCAATCAACAAACATGAAAAAATGTTCAACATCTCTAGCAATTAGAGAAATGAAAATCAAAACTACTCTAAGATTTCATCTCACTCCAGTCAGAATGGCAGCTATCAAGAATACAAACAACAATAAGTGTTGGCGAGGATGTGGGGGGAAAGGCACACTCAAACATTGCTGGTGGGACTGCAAATTGGTGCAACCAATCTGGAAAGCAGTATGGAGATTCCTTGGAAAACTGGGAATGGAACCACCATTTGACCCGCTATCCCCTTCCTCAGTTTATACCCAAAAGACTTAAAAACAGCCTACTACAGGGACACAGCCACATCAATGTTTATAGCAGCACAATTCACAATAGCTAAATTGGGGAACCAATACAGATGCCCTTCAGTAGATGAATGGTTAGGGAAACTTTGGTACTACTACTTTTGGAACTACTCAGCACTAAAAGAGAATAAAATCATGGCATTTGCAGATAAATGGATGGAGTTGGAGAATATAATGCTAAGTGAAGGCCAAAAACCAAAGGCTGTATGTTTTCTTTGATAGGAGGATACTGACTCATAATGGTGATGGAGGGGGGTACATGGGAGGAATGGAGGAACTTTAGATAGGACAAAGCAGGTGAAGAGGAAGGGAGGGTGGAAGGGGGTAGTAATGATGGTGGAATGAGTTAGACATCATTACTCTAAGTATATGTATGAAGACATGAATGATGTGACTCTACTTTGTGTACAACCAGATATATGAAAAATTGTGCTCTATATGTGTAATATGAAATGAATTGCATTCTGCCATTGTGTATAATTAATTAGAATAAATAAATAGTATAAAAAGGATAAATGTGATCTTGAAATGTAAGGGTTCTAACCATGGAAATGTACAAGACAGTGAGTTCTCTCTGGTTGCATAGAGTGATAACAGACAATGGGAGAGCAGTGTATGAGATTGGGGTCTCTGATGACTTAATGGCTGTGACATGTTCGGTGCCTGGGAAAGTTTCTGAGCAAAGGTGCAGGATGCCTAGCTGCTACGGCAATGCCCTCTATGAGGAGGCTCTATGATAGAGTCCTATCAGCCTCTACCTTGATCTCAGGCACTCAGCTCCTGGTAATAAAGGAACTCTCTTGCTAGACAACCACAATGTTTCACCAAGCTCCACTGCTCCTGAACCTGTCCACATAACAGTAACTTTAAACAATGGACTTGCTTGAGAACTACACAAAGCTCCTAACACTGCACATGGTAACTGTAGTGTGTAACTGAGGAATAAGCTGCATAATGTTGCTAACTCTGTAACATGCCTAATGATACAGTGAACAATAATATACTAATGGTGCCAATGACCTAATGTAACCTAATGGTATAAATAAAGCTGCAGCTTAGATGAGCAGCCATTTTTGCCTCTGCATCTTGCCTCTGTCTCCTTTTGATTTCTTTACATTGGAGCTCTCTTCCATTAAACTCTTCAAAACCAATGCAATAGCCTATTAGCACTTGTGACTATTTCAATTAGTTAAAATTAGATAAAAGTGAACATTCAGCTCTTCCATTGCACTAGCCACATTTCAAATGCTCAATAGTTATGTGGCTAGTGGCTGTCATATTGGACAGCAAAGATTATGGAATATAGAAATTATCAGTTGGTGTTGCTTCAAAGTTTCTCACTGCTAATAGATAAAATCTGAATTTCTTGAGGAGCTCTACAGGGCATGGATCAGCACCCTTTCCTGCATCTCCCTCCACCAATCACCACATTCCAGTAACTGGACTTTTCATTTCCTCAAATAGATTGAGACCTTTGCTACCTTAAAACTTTAATTAGAGTGTTCCGCCTGCCTGGAACATCTCTCCCGTCCTCTGAATCCCTAATTTCCCTCATCCTTAGGGTTTCATCTTAAATATCTGTCCATCAAAGAGGCCTTTCTTAATTCCCCAGAGTAAATAATTAACTTGTTATACACTTTTGGCTCCATGTTTTTCTTCTTCTGTGTTATCTATCGTATCACAATTGTGATATGTTTATCTGTTAGTTTAATATCTGTCCCCCTAACTTTGAAAGGAAAGAGTCCCTAATTTGTTTTTGTTTTGTTTTGTTTTGGTACCAGTGATTGAACCAAGGGGCACTTAACCCCTGAGTCACAACCCTAGCCCATTTGGTATTTATTTAGAGTCAGGGTCTAACTGAGTTGTTTAGGGTCTCGCTAAGTTGCTGAGGCTGGCTTTGAACTCGTGATTGTCCTGCCTCAGCCTCCCTAGCTGCTGGGGTTACAAGCATGCTCCACCACACCCAGCAAGAGTCCCTAATTTTGAGTCATCGCTTTCTCTCTGTTGACTCACACATTGCCTGGTACATAAAATTCACTCAGAGATTGTTTGCTAAAGTCAAGAGCAGGTCTCTTTGGGTGTCAGTCTGGGTATGGTGCAGTTTTTTGTCCATCTTTCTCTTCTTAACCATAGGCCTTTGTCTTCAAGATAAATATTTTCCACTGAGGCCTCCAGAACACTTTCTCTCTTCACTTGGCTTCAAAATCTAGTAACAGTTCCTCATCTGTGAAATGGGGATAAATCTTCGCTGCCTGGTGTCTGGGGCTTCACAAGTAGATCCTTTGAGAGCCCTTCCTGCCCCAGATTATAATTGCATCAACTCTGTCTAGGAGGCTGGTTTCTTCCATTGGCAAATTTGGAACTAAGTAGCCTACTACAGAGGTTAATTGCACAGAAAATGTAATTCGCAGACCATCAACTTTTTACCCCTCATGTTTCTGCTATTAGGCTGCCATTAATGCTTAGTTTTAAAATGTCCTAAAAGTATCAGGAAGGAAAGGAAAACAATGAGAAACCTAATACCTGAATCACCCACCCATAAACTGGATCAGCCGTCGTGAAAAAGGGAACGATATTGATGCCACCAGAGAGAAAGGACTAAACGCAGTGCTTGCCACACAGCTCCACGAAACAAATATTCTCTCCAATCACAACAGCTACCCCACAGGAGAAATGGGACCCTGGCAGGTCTCTTGCCTGGATTCGTAAAACAGCAGAGTTGGAGGGAACATTGTGATCCTCAGGTCCAAGCGTGGTTGCTCACAGTTGCAGAAGCAAGCCTACACTCTGAGTCCCACCTGGGGTCCCCACACTTGCAGTCCAGAGCCTTGCACAGGGGGCTAGAACTGGTTTCCCACACTGTTTCCTTATTGCCTTCTCTTTCCAAGGTGGCCCCATTAGGAGTGAAAAACGGCTAGGTACATGTGATCTCAGGTGTCAGGGGAAATCTTCAATCCAAATTCACCCTGAAGGCCTGACATTGGAATCAAATCAGAGTCCGAAGTGCTCCATTTTTAAACTACACGCCCACATCAAACCTCTCTCTCTCTCATCTTCCAGGACTGATTTGTTTCTGGCCCAAATGAGTAAAAGCCTAAGGTCCCCACTTGGTCACAAATCTCCTCCATCATGACATACTTAGTGTAGGGACCAATTCTTTCCATCTACGCCCTCAGGACTGAGCTTGAGGCAGGGGCCAGGGCAGGAAAGGGGCCCTCTCAGACCACCACATCCATCCAACAGCCTCCCTGGTCTCCCACTTAGAAACAGAGGATAGATAAAGAATAGACATTTGGTTCTTTCCCTTCCTCTTCTGAGTAATGGGGTTAGACCCGGGGGCTGAGCAAGAGTGCCCAGAACATGGGAAAACATATTGGAATAACTTCCCTGCTGAGATCTCATTCATATAGGAAGGAAAATCAGTAAAGTTCCAGAGTGTAAAAAATGCAGTTTGGGAGTCAGAGTCAAATTAGTTCCTGAGAGGACCCTGGGTCAGAGACTCCACAGGTGAGAAGTCACTAGTGAACCATTCTGCCCTGACTCCCTCCATTCTTCTCTCTCTCCTCTGTATCTCTCTGTGTATCTTCTACACACACACACACACCTCACAGTATACTAGAACCTAGGAAATGACTGCTCCATTGAAGAAATCTAACCATTCTCTCAAAATAAATATAGTAGAATGCTTGGGCTATTTAGAAGGAACAAAGAGATTCAATTAGCCACAGTGTGGTCAACCTGAACTCCATTCTACCTACCACAGTCACAGGCTATAGGCAGACAGCTAGAATCCTTCATTCTGCTACATAAATGGCGGCTTCTCATTGGATTTCCTGCTGCTGGCTTCTGAAAATCATTGCCTGGGCCACCAGCAGGGCTGCTAATTGAAGAGCTGGGCAGGTTCTTTTCCTAAAAGTCAGGATGACATGTTGAAACCAGGCATGTTGCCGTTGCTCCCCACATATTCCTTTTGGAAAGCTTGTTCTTCACATAATCGAAACTTGCAAGGCGCAGCAGACAGAAGGCTGAAGGTCAAACGATAAATTCTAAGAGCTAAGACACGCTTTACTAACTCAACCCTGTGCCTCTGCTTATATAAGGCAAAGCTCCAGGAGTAAAGCACAGGACTCACAGACTCAGAAAGAACTGGAGAATTTGGGTCAGGATTGAGGGAAAAATGTTCTCTGGCTGGCAAGTAGTTACTATTTATTGAATATTTACCATGTGCCAGACAGATGGGGGATGGATGGATGGATAGATAGATAGATAGATAGATAGATGATAGTTTCATACCATAATACATATATGTGTGTGTGTATGTATATTATAAATATATGCATGCATATATAGGTAGATAAATATATTTCCCCCTTACTGATGAGAGAAAACCAAAGTTCAAAAGTTAAAAATGTTTTATAATTGTATCAGTTTGACCTAGAATAGAACTGGAGGTGAAAACTTCAGTGCAGGTAGCCAGGGTGTAGGAAAAGTGATACAAGGAAGGAGGAAGAATCAATACAAAGCAAAGCGTGCCCTGTCATTGATCTGATTATTGCTATGGGCAACTGTGCTCCATCCCACTGACCCTCTCAGGAAGAGTGTAAGATATGCCTCAGAAATCCCCCCTCGGAGGATCAGAATGGTGGAGTCTCTTCCACTTCAGAGCTGTACCTATGTGATACAGTGACTTATAACAAGAAATATATCTATCTATCTATCTACCTACCTATATATTATATATGTATATATGCATATGTGTGTGTGTATATATATATATGTATACATATATATACACTCATATTTCCCTGATTCCTAGCACAGAGTTCCTAAAACCCATATAATTTCCTGCAAACTTCTCTCTTAAAACTTAAGAACTCCTAGGATGGGAAAAATGTGGCATTGTCTCCATAAAGATTTGACATCTTCCCCAAGAGCCAGGACCTTGGGAATGAGCTATAGGACTAATACCTAGGAATGATTGAGTACAAAGATCATGGGCTTTGGGGTTGGGAAGGCCACTGTCACTTGGCATCATTCCGCCTCAGCCTATCTGTGGTTTTAGGCACAGGAATGGTGTTCACACATGGAGACAATATTCCCTCAGGACAAGCTACACCTTAATCTATCAACTTTTTTGCCTCTGGTGTCCTCCCAAAGTGGGTACCCTCTATGAGCTCACAGGCAGGTTGTATAAGTGTATAGCTGGGGAAAAAACCATTTCCTCCTACTATACTCTCAACACAGACCCTGTGGCCAGTTGAGTGAGCTTTTTCCCCTCACTGATCATTTATTCAATACCAGTTGGGTGTCTTGTAATTCGATTCAATCCTGATGTGACCTCCCTGAAGGAACAGTCAGATTCCACAAGCTAAGGCCTCAGACTGCCCCCAATCCACTTCAGAGGCCAATCTCAGGACTGGGCCTGGACTTTGGTTATAGATTGGGGATTCCCATGGCTCCCTCTTTGGGTTCAACAGTCATTTGCTAGAACAGCTCAGAGAACACATAGAAACATTGACTTATGTTTACCAGTGTGTTATCGAGGATATTGCAAAGAAAACAGATGAACAGCCTGATTAAGGGGTACACGGGGCAAGGTTTGTGGGAAGAGGCATGATATTGCCAAGCTCCTGCTTGTTCAGTAACATGGAACTTCACTGAGCTCCATAGTTCAGAGATTTTTATTAAGGCTTCATCCCATAAGAATGATCAGTTAACTCAATTTCCAGCCCTTTGCCCCTTTCCAGAGAATGGGGTGGGAATAAAAGTTCAATACTATCATGGCTTGGTCATGATCAATGATCAGTTCCCATGAAAAAAAAACAAACCATCATTAGAACAAAACACACTCCTATCACCCAAGAAATTCCAAAAGTGCACTGTGTCAGGAACCAGGGTGAACAAATGATATACCTAGCACTAGCACTTTTCCTTAGGATAACAGGGTTTTAGGAGCTCAGTGAAAAAAAAATTATATATATATATATAAAATTTTTTTTCTTGTTACAAATCACAACATGAGCTCTTTTAAGACATATTTTGTACATAAGAAATGAGTTATTTATCAATAGAATGTTCCATAAGCCAAGGGTAAATGGCAGAAAGTCATCATGGAAATGTCTGCACCAGATGGTAAATTACACAATTACACTTTGATGCTAAAGGAAATTCTAAAGTCCTCAACAAAATGGATGATGCCCACCCACATCAGTGAGGGCAGTCTTCATCATTTTCTTCTTCTTCTTCTTCTTCTTCTTCTTCTTCTTCTTCTTCTTCTCTCTCTCTCTCTCTCTCTCTCTCTCTCTCTCTCTCTCTCTCTCGGTACAGGAGGTTGAACCCAGGGGTGTGTTACCACTGAGATATTCCCCCAGTCTTTTTTTTTTTTTTTTTTTTGAGACAGGATCTCACTATGTTGCCTAGGCTGGCCTGAACTTGCCATCTCCTGCTTCAATCTCCTGAACTTCTGGGATTACTTAATCAATTCAAATGTTAATCTCTTTCCAAAAACACCCTCATAGACACACTCAGAAATGTTTTACCAACTATCTGACCATACCTCAAGAAAGGGATGAGGTCTCATGAAATTAGAAGGGAGACCAGTGGAATGGAGAAAAAGGAGTTGGGGTAGAGAATTAGGAGGAGAGGGAAAGGGAAGGTACAGGGGAATGAAATTGACCAAGTTATGTTATGTGCATGTACAAATATATCATAATAAATACTGCTATTATGTATAATTATAATGCATCAATACAAATTAATTAATTAAAAAAGTCACAAAATTAACTATCACAGTGACTGAAAACAACCACTTACTCAGCTCTGCAGGCTTACTATTTAAGATGGGCATGGCTGGATGGTTCTCCTTTCTTGGGGAAAGTCACTTAAGCAGGTTGTGCAGGGTTAGCTCATCTCTATTCCACATGATCACTCACCCTCCAGCAGACTAGCCTGGGATTAGTCTCATGAAAGCTGGCAGGATTCTAAAATTCAGAATGGAAATATGCAAGTTCTCTCAAAGCTTAGTCTTAGAACTCGCACAATTTTCACTTCCATTAAAGCAAGTCCCAAGGCCACACCAGACTTTTTCTCCTTGACCTTTTTAGGGGAGAAGCTACAAATACTTAATTTTAGAATTAAGACATGTATGATTATCTTCTAGAATTCCCCCTTTTGTATAAAGGAGATAATAAGATTCAGAGTGGAGGGATAACTTAATCAGGGTCACAAAGCTTGTTAGAGGAGATGCCCCTATTCCCTACAATAGACTGATCCAACTAGACAATGTGGCAAAGGAATAAAACCAGTGAGAGTTGGACACAGTGGTGCATACCTGTAATCCCAGCATTTGAGGGAGACTAAGGCAAGAGAATTGCAAGTTTGAGGCCAGCCTCAGAAATTTACTGAAACCTTGTCTCAAAATAAAAAATAGAAAGGGCTGGGGATGTGGCTCAGTGGTAAATTACTCCTAGGTTCAATCCCCAGTACCAAAACACAAAAAAAAACAATGAGACTATCCATCGAGAGAGCAAGCTGAGTCACTGCGTTCAGAAAATTAAAACCTGTTTCATCTGCTTGCCAAGAGTAACTCAAGAAAAACTGCCCAGTTCATACTCCAAGCCACAAAACTGCAATATTCTCTCAGTGAGTCCTTTCTTCATTGAGAATTAAATGACTTACAGCACAAATCCTGTCATTACAGGCATCTTTTAAAGATCTCTTTAAGATAAATAGCACAGGTATTGAAACACTCTGCTGTGAGCCAATTTGGGTTTTTCAAAACAGGAAGGAGACACCAGAGAAAAAAATTTTCAGTAATGTTGTCATTTTTAGTTAATATACTGAGAAGAGTGTGGCAATTGACTGCATGCAACTTATCTTTGTTCTTTTGTGTACATTTTGATGAGCTTTCTTAAACTCCCTTGGTAAATAGCAGATATTATGGGCTCTTTATTAAAACTTGGGAGCAACTAAGCATAAAATGAAATACGACCAGTTTCCAACAAGCCTCACATTGCCATTAATAGGAATGTCTCAACAACACAGGTTGTACTTGTAGATTTTGCTGACTTACACTTTTATATTTCACAGTTCTGATTTGGGATAAGAAAAAATAAGCCACCCATTAGGCAGAGTACATAATTCATAGCAAGAAACAACAAGGATCCTTAATATATGCTGCTCTGCAGCGTCTACAACCCTTAGCCACTGTCTGGATCTAACCTCAGGGTTAAAAAGGAGTGTGTGAGCGGTTTACAATATGTGTTTGCCCTTTTTTAAGCTTAAAAATTAATGCCACAGAGCAATAAGAATGAATATCATAAGTAACCTTCTTCCATACATTTTCACCCCATTAGTCTCCAATGCCATTCACCTCCCTTGAGTTAAATCACTGTTCATTCTTTACACTGTTGTGTTTCAATTCACTTTTTTACATTTAATTATATATCTTAGAGATTTTTCCACACTGTCACATATAGATAAATTTTTTTTCACAGCTGCACAATATTTCTTAAAATGGCAGTATCATAATTTTTTTAAAGAGAGAGTGAGAGAGAGAGTGAGAGAGAGAGTGAGAGAGAGAGAGAGAGAGAATTTTTTAATATTTATTTTTTTAGTTTTCAGCGGACACAACATCTTTGTATGTGGTGCTGAGGATCGAACCCGGGCCGCACACATGCCAGGCGAGCGCACTACCACTTGAGCCACATCCCCAGCCCCAGTATCATAATTTTTTATCCTCCCCTGTTAAGGGGGATTATTTCTGATTTTTTTTCAAATTATTATTCCTAGTAATGCTACAGTGAATATTGTATATATGTGTGTGTGTGTGTGTGTGTGTGAGAGAGAGAGAGAGAGAGAGAGAGAGAGAGATTGGGCTACTGCTAGAGTATTTCTGTAGTATAAATTTTTGAAATGAAATTTCTGGGAAAAGAGAAAAAACATGTCAAATTTCAGTAAGTTCTGTACAGTTGTCTACCAGAAAGTCTCTGCAAATTATGTGTTGTTTTCAGTGCCGACCAGATGGGTTTTAGAAAGCCCCAGAGTCAGACAGGCAGGATTGACATCAAGCCTCCATCTCTTCCTTTGTGGTGACTTGGGAAGTCACTGGATCTCTATGTCTTGGTTTCCTTGCTACAGATACAGGACTCATGCATTTCTCTAAAGATGTGTGAAAGGTTGAAATCATGACTTAAAATGGTAAATGCCTAGGCCATGATGGGTACTCAGCTTTCTCAAACAGTAACAATCCAGGTTTTTTTAATTCCAATTTGTCATATATGACAGCAGAATGCATTACATTTCATATTACACATATAGAACACAATTTTTCATATCTCTTGTGGTATAAGACCATTCATAACTTCATATATGTACTTAGAGTAATGATGTCTATCTCATTTCACCGTCTTTTCTACCCCATGCTCCTCCCTTCCCCTTCCACCCCTTTGCCCTATCTAGAGTTTGTCTAATCCTCCCATGCTCCCCCCAACACATCCCCATTATGAATCAGCCTCCTTATATCAGAGAAAACATTAGGCATTTGGTTTTGGGGGATTGGCTAACTTCACTTAGCATTATCTTCTCTAACTCTATCCATTTACCTGCAAATGCCATGATTTTATTCTCTTTTATTATTGCTGAATAATATTCCATTGTGTATATATATATACCACAGTTTCTTTATCCTTTCATCTATTGAAGGGCATCTGGGTTGGTTCCACAGTTTATCTATTGTGAATTGTGCTGCTATAAACATTGATGCGGCTGTGTCCCTGTAGTATGCTGTTTTTAAGTCCTTTGGGTATAAACCGAGGAGAGGGATAGCTGGGTCAAATGGTGGCTCCATTCCCAGTTTTCCAAGGAATCTCTATACTGCTTTCTAGATTGGCTGCACCAATTTGCAGTTCTACAAGCTATGTATGAGTGTACATTTCCCCCCACATCCTCACCAACACTTATTGTTGTTTGTATTCTTAATAGCTGCCATTCTGACTGAAGTGAGATAAAATCTTGGAGTAGTTTTGATTTTCATTTTTCTAATTGCTAAAGATGTTGACCATTTTTTCATATATTTGTTGATTGATTGTATATCCTTTTCTGAGAAGTGACTGTTCAGTTCCTTGGCCCATTTATTCCCATAGATAGAGCACTAATCTCTAGGATATACAAAGAACTCAAAAATCTTAACACCAAAAAAAATCTAGTTTTTTAACTTCAATATAAATAAAAATATTCTGTCTGCAATACAGATTCTAGGTCACTACCCAAAAGATGTGTGTGGAGTGATCTGAAATATGGACCTGAATATTGCACTTTTTAGCAAGCCTGCAAAGAGGTTTTGGTCTCTCTCTCTCTCTCTCTCTCTCTCTCTCTCTCTCTCTCTGAAAGAGCAATGGACACAATACCTTTTTTAAATTTAGTTTTATGTGGTGCTGAGGATCAAATCCAGTGCCTCACATGCACTAGGCAAGTGCTCTGCCACTGAGCTACAAGTCTAGCCCTGGTATAGTCTTTAAGAATTGTGTCTTTACTAGACAAGTCCCAATCCACTGATGACTGCTTCCCGCTAAATGGAATTCCACGTGTAAATAGATGGAATCTAACTTTATTCCTAGCTGTCTGCCTCTGTCCTTTCCAATATAAGAATTAGAATGAGTCAATGGTAGGGATGGACATACCAATGGCACAATTCCTAAACCAGTCCTTGGAACTCCACGGACTTCAAAAAGCATTTTTTTTTCTTAAATTTGGAAACAGAGAAAATCGTACATAATAAGTTTATTTTGAAACAGAGAAAATTGTACACAATAAGTTTACAACAATAATAATTTCTCTCAGAAATTAATGATCCTGTAGTCAGCTGAAAGAAATTCCCTATTTAATCAAATCTAAGATACTAAGGAAGGTAATTGCTGTCACTTATACTCATAAGACATCTTCTTTTGTAAGTAGCATTCTAATTTCAAAGATCTCAAAATATGAGAAAATCTCTGTCTTAGAATAGTTGAAATACTAAGATTTGTAGAAGATTTTGACATGCAAGGGGGGAAACACAAAATCATGTCCAACTACAAAACATGATCACCAGGCCATCTTGAAAATTCTTTTGCAAAAATGATTCTCCCTTGGTTTGCTGAGCACCTAGATGAGTGTGGGTATATAAGTTGGGGTGGAGGTGAGAGGGTAGGCAGACTCACTGGGCTTTATGGAGGATGAAGCATTGTGGATTTCTGGGAGGAATCTCAAGAGCAAGAGGAGAGACACGGATTATGGGTGAAGCAAGATCCATTAAACGCATACACTCATGCACACACATACATATTTACATAAGTTTGTCACTCAAACATTTATGCTGAAGTTAAAAAAACTAGATTTTTTTTCTTATTAGGATGTTCCTTAGATGTGAGAAGTTCAATAAAATGCTTTCTTCTTCTGCTTAGCAGATCCTAGGTCAAGTTGGCTCCTTTACACCCTCTATGTGAGTGGATTCTTTGAGGTGAGCTTGGGTTTTGTGTCCATTCTAGTGTTAAACAAAGACAGAATAATCTCAAGCTGAAGGAACAGAAGGATAAAAAATAGCCACCAACTGGTTCCCAATACCAGCAAGGAAATGGCATCAGAAGTTTGAAGTGGCTCATCTGACATGATTCAAGGTGTCTGAAGCCCTGCCGGAGGGCAGGTGCTCTTGAGTCCCTTCTCCTTCCAGATCTTGGGTTCCTTCCAAAATGAGTTAATCCTTCTCTAAGCAATATCGAATGTTTTACTCATTAAAATTTTAGCTATGGGGTAGAAGTTTCTGGACTCCAAGGGACCAAGGACACTCAGTGAATTGTTCTACCATCCATGTTCCTATGAAAACACTATTAAACAATTTTAGTCACTGGCACAATGATTGCAGTCTTCTGTGAGAGCTCTCCCCTTCCCCCTGAATGTCCAAACAGCTATGCTACCCCTGACCCTGGCAAAAAAAAAAAAAAAAAAGTGTCATCATGGAAACATGTTTGCTCACAATTGAGTCTCTGCTACAAAGGTGAGGCATGTTGAGCTCTCTTCCAACCCCTCTTAGAGGAAAGTTGACCTGACATCTCTGTGAGTGGACATATCACTGTAATTTAGATGTGCTGCAATTCCTGGCACCCTGGGTGCCTCCAATTTAAGACTCAAACCATCTTAATAGACAGAACCAGATCCACAGGTACTAATATTGAGCATGATTCTCAGCAATCATCCCAAAGGAGCCAAGCCATCAAGAAAACCTGTACTGCCTTTGCAAATTAAATGCAATGCTTAATAGTTCACAGGAGGAAAATGCAAAACCTGTAAACAGCTCCTTCAGGTTTAACAAGCTGAGGACTTAGCTGAATGTTTTCTGCAACTTGACAATCAGAAGTGACAACCACACAATGGGGTGTCAGTCTTCTTAGCAGATCCATTCTTTTCTCCGCTAATAAATGTGGGTGTCACATAAAATCCATTTCTTGTTTAATTTGCTGCAGCATAATACAGAAGTAAATCACCAGCACCCCAGCAAGTTTCCAACATGCTCCCACAGATGAATAGACTCTGCAAAAAGACATGGGCCTGTGCCGAGTCCATTTTGTTGCCAGGAAGACAGTAAAAGGAAAGAGAGAATTTTCTTCTAAACAGTTACCTCTAGTGGATCCATGTCTGTTTGCCTGGGGTTGCTTAGTCGTTGTTCAACTCTATGCACACTCAAAAGATTGTGTATATTTTAGGTACTTGGGCCCATATCCGAGCATGTAACCAAAGCAATCAAAACACAGAACATCAATCACCCCATAAGGTTCCCTTCTGCCTTTTTTACAGTCAGCTCCTCCCAAATCCACAGCCATAGAATATCACTGATGTATTTCTGTCACTGCAAATCACATTTCCCTTTTTTACAGTTAAAAAAAAAATCAAACCATATCATATACAGTCTTTCACTGTCTTTTTCGCTCAGCATAATGTCTGTAAAGTGCAGCCTTGTCATTGTGTATATCAGGAGTTTGTTCCTTTTTTGCTGAGTGGGTTCCATAGCATGGGTGTATCACCATTTGTTTATCCATTCGTTGAGTGAGGGACATTTGGACTGTCTCCACTTTGGGCTATTATAAGCAAATCCTCCATGACTATTATGCACAACTCTTTGTGGGGATGTATGTCTTCATTTCTCTTGGGGTAATTAAAGGAAAGTAGAATTGCTGGGTCATATTGTAAATGTATGTTTAACTTTACAAAAGATTGTTTTCCAGGGATGTTGTACCTCATTTATGTTTCACAACCTCAGAAACTCTTGGGATTGTTATTATTTTCAGCACATTCAGTGGATTTGAAGAGAGATCTCAATGTTGTTTTGATTTATATTTCCCCGAAGACTAATGATATTAAGCATCTTTTCGTGTGCTTTTTGGTCATTACCATGTAGTGTTTGTTCAAATACTTTGTCCACTTTTTATACCTTTTATTATGTTGAGTGTGTGTGTGTGTGTGGGTGGGTGGGTGGGTATGCAGGTGTGTGCACACATGCATTCCTTATATTCTGAATGCAACTCCTTTTCCAGATTGGTTTTATACATTATATATATAATTATAATATACAATTATATTATTAGTACAAAATTGTATTATTATAATATTATATAATATTACAATTTTAATATTATATATAATTGTATATGATTATATATAATATACATATATTATATGTGTAATATATGTCAAATATACACATATATGTATATGTATTTTCTCCCAGTTTGTGACTTATCTTTTAAAATTCTTAATGATGTCTATAGTTCTTGTTGTTTTATGAATGGGCAGGCATTTTTCATTATGATAAAAATCCAAGTGTCAAGTTTTTAAACAACTACATTATGTATAAAAGCAAAACTTGTTTAAAAAACTTTTGCCCACCCCCCACCCAAGATCATGAAGCCCTTTTTCTATGTTTTCTCATAGAAGTCCTATAGTTTCAGCTCTTGTGTTTAAATCTATAATCCTTTTAGAATTAATATTTGATTATAATGTAAAATGAGGATAGAAATCTATTTTTCTGGGCTGGGGTTGTAGCACAGTGGTAGAGCACTTGCCTTGCACATCAAGGCACTGGATTTGATCCTCAGCCCCACATGAAAATAAATAAAAAAATAAAGGTTACAAAAAAGAAAAATTATACAGGATTTCCAGCACAAGTTTTGAAAGGACTATATATTTCTCATTGAATTTCCTTATCTTCTTTGTTAAAAAGCAGTTGGCCATGTGTGTGGGTTTTTTCCTAGACTGTTCTGTTTCACTGATGTATGTGTCTATCTTTATGCCAGTGCCACATTGTCCTAATCACTGTGGCTTTATAATAGACTCTGAGTCCCCTAGTGTGTCTTGCAACTTTATTCATTTGAAAAACAAATTGAAGTTAATAAATTGATGGTAACATCAAACACACAAAATGCTTAGGAATAAATTTGACAAAATATGTGCGAGACAGGTACAATAATAACTGAAACACATTTCTGAAAGAACAAAAGACCTAAAATGGAGAGATCCGTGTTGCTGTGGGTTGAGAGTCTCGATGGTTATATCCATTCTCTCCAAGATTGATGAGAGGTTTTAATCATATAGATGCTGCGTTTTATCAAATGCTTTTGTCTCCATCTATTAAAACAATTCTATAGTTTTCCTCTTCATTTTTGTTAACATAGTAAATTACAAATGGATTGTAGAATTAATTGATAATGATATTATAAAACCAGCCTAGCATTCCTGGGATAAACCCAACTTTGCCATGGTGCATTTTCTTTAAAAAAAATATATATTATTGGAATGAGGCTCCATGTTTGAAGTGCCGTCGAGGAAGCTGTGTGCCCTTGGCTGCGTGGCTGCCTGGTGATTGAGGCTAGAGTTGGGACTCGAGAAAGCAGCGCCTCTAAAGCACTGGGTTCACCAAGTGGCAACTGCAGGAGCCAGAGGAGTTTTTTTTTCTAATACCCTGACCTGTTTGCATGGGAGGATCTTGCAGGACGCCTTAATTTGACCAAAGCCAGAGTGCAGATTTGGTTTCAGAAAAGAAGGGCTAAGTGGAAATGGCATCAGAGGGCACAAATGTTCAGAAATACGGGTCTTTTTGTACTGGGCACCCCTATGGGCGTAATCATCAATGGGCATGGGCCCTACAGTGCTGTCCTTGTTCTGCAACCTGCTTGGAGATGTATTCCTGTGATGCCACAGCCCTATGGACCCCCTGTGTTGCCTCTGGGACCCTGGCCACCCATGCCTCCCAGGTCACCCATGCCACCCAGGCCACCCATGATGCCTATGCCTCCCAGGCCACCTCTGGCTCCCATTGGTCTAGCCCCAGTAAGTGTGGCATGGGCCCCTATCATCAATGGTTATTTCATGGGTCCCGTTTTGTAAAGCATGGTCTTCATGACAATTTTTCCAAAGTATTTTGATTTTGATATAAATTGTGCATACCACAGCACCAAGTGTAGTTCAGATTAGTTCATCAGATAACTGTTAAAGTGAATTTCACAAATGAGCAAAGTTTAGTGCCATATGTGTGTGTGTATTGTGTATACACACACACACACACACACCCATATATATATATATATATATATATATATATATATATATATATGTATATATATATGGTTAATGTGGTTAAGGGTGAAGAGAGCTGATCCTTGATTATCTGAGAGAGCCCAATATAATTATAGGAACCTTCAAAAGCAGAGAACCATCCCCAGCCATGACCAGTAACCAAAGAGGGCGTCACAGACATGCAGTACTGCCAACTCTGAGGCTGCAGGAAGAGGCTCTGCACTTAAGAAGGGTCACCCTTCAAAACTAATGGGTGGGAGGTACCCAAGGAATATCTGTTTTTAAAAAAATAAACTAACCGAGTGCAGGGTTGAATTCACCAAGCAAAGGGGCAAGCAGAGTTCAGGAGAAGAGAAACAAATTTGTGTCCTAAAGCTGTTGACTAAGGCACTGTGAAATAAGTGAGTTTGAAAACATCCTAGAATTTGGAGAGCTGCAGGATGGGAGAGATGGAATTCCTGGTGGAGCAAACTTCATGAATACAGACATCTGACTCCCAGCAGATGCAAAGGAAAGGAGACCCACTCCTACTCTCACTCCTCTAGCTACATCTAACTCCAAATCTAACCCCCAAATCCAGACCACTCTCTGTCTCTGCTGACCTGGGCCATGCAAAGCCGCGGGCAGCTGCTGTGATAGAACAGCCCACCCACGCTGACAGTGGGATGACTTTGAATGTTCTCACGGATGCTTCAGGAGGTCCTGGTGCTTAATGGAGGTCCCAGGCCTGGGGCCTGCCACAAATGGGCTTCCAAGGGAGCTTCTCAGGTCTTCTCAGCACCGCATGCACCAGAGATGGCAAATTACAAGCTGAAAATTCATTACATTTGTGGAAAACCTGAATTTATTTAGACAAAGGCAGATGGAGGGGATGGATAATCTCGTTACATTTCAGCACACTCTGCTTTATTCAGAAGAAATGAAACATAACGCGTTATGCCTTCCTTTCTTTCCATCTGCCTTCTCTTGCCCGAGTTCAGGTTTATTATTAATATAATGAATTCATCTTGCCTCCCTCTCGATTCCATTAGCCTGTACTCCTAATTAAGTTTTGTTAGCGTTGTCCTTTTTAACAGCTCAGAAACTCTTCCTTCGATGTCGCTCTTTTCCCCAGACCTCAAACCACTTACACAGATGAACTGCTGCCACCAGGCATATGAAATGTCTTCATCAAATGATAATTTTTCTCAAATGTTAAAAAATTATCTGGGCCCTTCTGTTCCCTCAAACAGCTCTGACTTGAAGGACAGATCCCACAGAGAATTGGGATCAACTCTTAACTGGAATTTGGGGAAGAGAAGGCGGGAGTCACCATTCTCTGATTTCAAAACCTTGACCTTGGTCAGCTCGCTAGGAGCCAGATCATTAGTTTTCCCTGCGTCCTCACCCACTAGCATTTTGCTTTTTCTCATTTCCCCATATGGATGGGATGAATACAGAAAGTATCGCAAGATAAGCTCAGGGCTGGGGATGGGACTCAGTGGTAGAGTTCTTGCCTGGGTTCCATTTTGACAGAAGAAAATATTGTAAAAATGTGCTTAGAGGAACACACTGACTCTCCCGCCATCCCTATACTCAATTCCATCTTCAAAGAGTTTAGGATTTCTAACATTTCTGTTCTCAACCCAGGCAGCTCTGGGAAATCAGATCAAGTGGGTGGAATGGCTGCCAACCGCTCTGGCCTGAGGAGTCTGTGTGTGGTTGTTTCAATCACTTTTCAGACTTCTTGCAAAACTTGGACCAACATTTCTTTAAGTCATGTGTGTCTGCTTGAGAGAGGAAATTCTCTGTGGTTAGAAGAACATGCTGTGGAATTGGACTCCTGCAGTCTAATCTTAGTTCTGCCCTTACCTACTAGAGCCAACCTGGTCAAGCTAATTCATGCCTCGGTTTCCTCATCTGTAAAACACGGCTAAGGGTTCAAACCTACTTTATGAAGTTATTGTGAAGATTTTGATGTGAGAAAGTATGAACATCAGTCAGCGTGGTGCCTAGCACAAGTACTCAAAACAATGACTGTCACCACTAATGACAATTACTATCACTCTGGTACCCTTCGGGGGAATCCTCAGGTCTCCAAAGTTTGACCCAAAGAACTAGGGAAAGCAGCCTCAAATTCATGCCAATATTAAAGCAGCCAACAATTCTCTCTTAGGTCAGTCTCATGGGGTATTCAACTGAGGGTCTATTCTGATGGGGTTACTGAAGGTTCAGAAGTTTCAGTCCGTGGTCAGCTGACTCCATTGTTCTAGGCCTGAGGTGACACAGAACATCATAGCAGAGGGGGAAATGGCATCTGGGAAGGAGAGAGAGAGAGAGAGAGAGAGAGAGAGAGAGAGAGAGAGAGAGAGAGAGAGAGAGATCAGAGACAAAATATAACCCCAAGAGGTATACCCCCCACCCCAGGGACCTTCTTCCTTCAGTCACACTCTGGCTGCCTATAGGTACCACCCAGTTAGTTCATTCAGATTTTTAATCCATTGAATGAATTAATCTACTTTCATAATCTAATCATTTCACCTCTGATTATTCTGTATTGTCTCACCCATGAGCTTTCAGGGGACATCTCCTGTCCAAATCATAACAAGGGAGATTTGAGCATCATCATGAGGGCCCACCGAGAAAGAAAGGCCCCAAAGAGGTTGATCTCCTTATTTCAACCCTCCTGGATCATGGTTATGTTTTTAGCTAGAATTTCCTTCTTGGGGCATTGTAATCCTTAGGCCAATATCACTGGGCAAGGCTGGGATCAGCTTTCAGCATGGGTCAAGGAAGTCTGCTATTGATCGGTATTTTGAAAATCAGCAGGTAAGATCCATCCACCTCCCTTACACTCCTGAGACCTGGATCACAGAGAAGACAACCCAGCCCCTGGCCTTTCATTATAACTGACGCTGGGTCTCTCCACTGCTGACCTCTGAAGACAACAAGCTGTGGCAGCTCAGTCATTGAAGCCCTGATTAATGAGCTTTTCTGGAGCTCTGTAGTTGCCACCCGTCTTGTACCTTGAGCAAGACACCTCTCTGACCAGGCATTGTTCTTCCTCAAAACAGGGCCAGAGCAAGCTGCCCAGCTGACCCCCAAGGCCAGCATCTTCAGCGAGCAGCAGAATCACTCCCACCTTTATTACTCACTTTGAAACCTTCTGGAATGAACTCACATAAACCACTACTTGTAGAACTGGCCAGCAATTTTTTTTTTTTTTTTTTTTTTTTATGACTCTGCTCCTGGGCTCTAAGGAGAGCGCACATTTTCTCAAACTTAAATCTTCTAAATTGGAGTTGCCACCTTTAAAGGGTAAATTGACCTAATGTCCTTGCTGGTCAAAGAAACTTCTTCTAAATGCAGAAGAAAAATTAACACCTTCCTTTTCAGACACTGGATGAAAGAGGCCACAAATAGGTTAGAATATTAGCTCAAATCTAATTGTTGGAGTCTTTTCAGTTTATGTTTATAGATGGAAAAACTGCACAATATCAGTCCCTTCTACCTCCTCAGGCTGCCTGTTTTCATACTTGTCAATCAAGTGGATGTGCCTGGGAACCTTGGAATCCTCCAGGTTGAGCCTGCCTGCCCACCTACACAGACATGGCTGGTTCTACTGGTCCAGAGAAGCCATACCCTTGCAGAAACATCAACTCCGGAGCAGTTGGAGAGCCACCATAAAGGCAGGACAAAGTGTCATTATTATGTTTACCTGCCCTAGGCTGTGCACTCAGCCAGGCCAGCCTCATTGCTCATGTGACAGCAGACAGAGGACCCCTGGATGCTGTGGGGGATAGAATGGAAATAAAAGAACACCTCTGACCTGAGAGAGTGTGCTGTCTGATGGGGACCCAGGGGACAGTCCTAGGGAAATGTCTTTCAGATAGTAATGGCAAAAGAACATGAGCTCTAGGAGCCCAGAGCCAGACTCCCTGAGTTCAAACCCTATGTCTGCATGTTAATGGTGACACCTTGGGGAGTGGCATGCCTTCTCTGTCCCTAAAACCTCTTGGGGTAGTTACAAGGACTAGAAAGCAGAATGTGTAAAATATTTGGAACACTCTTGATTTAAACGTTCTTATTCAAATCTAACCATACTGCATCACTGTCCCGCCACACCTTCCCATGCAGGGGAACGAGGCCCAACCTCCCCTCACATAGCCTGAACACCCACCTTATCTCTGTCCGCAGCCTCAGTTTCCCCCACTCTCCTCCTTGCTCACTCAGCCTGTCACACCAGCCTTCTTGCTGCTCAGATGCAGGGAATTTCCTCCTGCCTTGTTCCTCTGCTTTTCTGTCTTCCACCCAGAACGCTGTCCCCAGCCCACCGCCCTCTCTCCATTCTCTTGACATAAGCCTTAACCTTATTAACCAACGCCGACCCGACCACTTTATCTGAAATAAGAATGAACCATCCTTGCCGTCTCTTCTCCTGCCTTGCTTTATCTTTTTTATAGAATACCCCTTCCTGGAATTATATCATCTGTTTGTTTTGTACTGTTCGCTATAGTATCCCCAGAGCTGAGAAGAATAGAAGTGAAGGTTTGCTGATGAACAAAGGATGTACGGGAACCCAACAAGCGTTACCTACCTCCATGAGTACGGCAGGTGTCTGGGGTGTCCTGCCTCCCCTGGCCCAGCCCATTTCTGCTTTCACCCACAGCTGGGCGGAGGGTCCCACAACAGCCTCAACTCACCTGTAGCTGGATTCCTCTCATCTCGAGCACTCACAGGTTTCTTTTTCTGCCCTGGGATTTTCTCCAATGCTCTAGGATTACACTGGACCTGAACCCCAAGCATTGTCCCTGAGTGTGAGGTTGATGTCCCCGGGTGAAAACCACAACCGACAGAGGAAGGAGCTGCTGTGGCTCAGTCTGTCCAGACTTCAGGAAGACAACCATAGACATTCTGTGGGCTTCTTGGGAGGTCCTGACAGAATCCAGGCTTCAGGGCAAATGGCAGGGATCCCAATACCACATCTTCATAGTGTCTTTTCCTCATTCTCTTTCTCACTCACCCCAGCCTCTCTCATCTGCTCCCTGTGATCACCTCCTAAATAAAGGACCACCCCAAGTCCTTGGAAAACACTGACTGCTGAATCTAAAAGCAACCTGGATCAGGAGGAGGTGTCCAGAGCATGACCAGGCTGTGCTAGGTGAGCAGAGGGACCTCCTGGAGGAAGCAAACTCTTAATTTCTTTTCAGAAGAGAGGGATCTGGAATGGCAAATCAGAAGAGCCCTCTGGGGGTAGGGGTTTTTGTGTCGTGCACAACATAGTTATGCCAGGACAGTGGGGTCGGTTGCAGAAAGGCCAAAGAAAGTATCCAAAGACAGCGTGGCAGACATATGGTTTATCAGGGAAAGCTTACCGGAGATCCGTGATTGCTCCAAGAATAGTTTTAGTGATGACAGGCTGACTGATAGCACTTTGATTCCTCACAGTGTTTTGTCCAGTGGTGGCCAGCTGGACAGAGGACACTTTTTCTTTTCATAGTGCCCTCAGTCCTACACTTGTCCTCACACAGGAGTTTAATATGTTAGGTTGCAGAAGCCATGACTTCATCAGCTAGCTTGCTTAGTTTTGCTTGTATGGCCAGCGTCCCAAGGAGCAGCTGTCCTGGTGTACATGCAAGAAAGTAGCTTTCCACAGATAATACTAACTTGTCTCAGTTCCCAGTGTGCATGACACCAAGCCAGTGTCCTTCAAGACAATACACATCTACACTCTCCAGTCCAGACTTGCTCTCATTGTTCCTTACCCTGGTGAGGTTTGAGGCAACAGAAAGGACACATCCAGGAACATAATGTCTTGCTGTCCCCTTTGCTTTGGGAATGATACAAGTTTTCAGTTCCCAAACAGCCCAGAAGCTGAGTTCACACAGACAAGGTTTTGCCCTGGTAAGACGGTGACTGTGGCTGCTGGGCTTCCTGCTTTCCATCCTCAGCCCTTCCTCAGAGAGACAGGATTTATAAGAATGTTTTTGCCTTCCTAATGAAAATTTAGCCTTTCAAGTCTTATTAACTCTAATGGGGAAAAAATACCTCCATTTCTTCTTTTTCTGGAGGTAAAGCAATAATATTAAATGATCCAATTTACCAATTTCTAATACCACTCCGGTCACTAATGAAGATGCATCTGCAGCATAATGCGTGGTTCACACACAGGGCACCACTACTCGGATGAACAGCACCCAGATGGCTTCATGCAGCAAGAAAACGTCTCACGCAAATTAAATTTTTGTGAATCAGATATTGCTCTCCTCTGGACTCACATGATTGTTTAAGAATCATAGTTTCTATCTAGAGGGCCTTGGCAGAAGTTTCCCCCATGTTCCACCTCTCCTCACAGCCAGGTGGCTGATGGGCCATAATGAGAGACAAGGGAGATCTCCTTTGTGAGAGAGAATGTATGGGCTCTGGGCAAACAAGAATTCTTAGTACTATGTAAATAATTGCTAACTGTAATAGTAATCAGAAATATGCTACTTGCTTTGCTGGTGGTTTCTCATCTCCATCGTTCTTTGAGGTAAGCAATACTATTATTTTCATTTTTTCTACCTGGGAAGCCTAAGGCTAAGAACATTGCCTAGGGTCATGCAACCAGACAATCTGAATGTGTCACATGAACTGCATGCACCTGTGCATATCCCATTTACAATTGGGAACTAAAGGAGTTTGTTGTTTATTTTATACTTTATGTTCATTAATTCATTCACCTAATAACATTTGAACAACTATGAAGTGCCAGGTGCCACACAGGCCTGGTCAATAATTCTTACCTTTGACTCACAGTCTTTGGGTGCCACTTTATGTATTTCTACCTTATTTCACAGTAACCTTATCCCCCCACTTTGCGGATGAAGAAACTGAGGTGGAGAAATGTTTAGTTCACAAGTCAAGTCACATAGTTGACAGCTGAGTAGCAGGCTTGGAACTCAGACAGGTAGACCTCAGAGTCCCCTTCCCCACCTGGATGCTGTACCACCTCCCAAAGAGGAATGGGGACACAATTAAACCTGAATAAAGAAAATTCAGCATATATACCCAATGGAATATTATTCAGCCATAAAGAAGTATGAAATTATTGCATTTCCTGGTAAATACATGAAACGGAGACTATCATGCTAAGTGAAATAAACCAATCCCAAAAAACCATGCTAACACACAATAAAACGGAGGGAGGGAAGAACAGAAGTTCATTGGATTAGACAAAAGGGAATGAAGGGAAGGGAGGAGGTTGGGAATAGGAAAGATAGTAGAATGAATCAGACATAACTTTCTGATTTGTTCATATATGAATACATGACCAGTGAAACTCCACATCATGTACAATCACATGAATGGGATCCTAATTAATTATACTTCATGTATGTATGTCAAAATATACTCTGCTGTTATGTATATCTAAAAAGAACAAATAAATTTTTTTTTTAATTTCAAACCTGAGTCCTCTAATTACAAAACCCATTTTTGCTACTATGTCACACAAGACTCACATTTACATTTGCTTATACAGATGGATACACTAGTGGGTGCATTAGTAGATGTTCAGGGCATATTAAAATGGTAACCCCAGTTTATTTTTTTGGATGTTGTTGTTGAAGTCTTCTATCTGGTTTAGTGCCTATCACAAATGAGAATTATGATCCATGTTCTCCTGTGGGGCCAGGGCTTATTATAATTATTAGCATCTATTTATTATTTTAACTAGTGGTTTTCATTGTAAGATTTCCCACATATGGATACAACAGGCTTTGATCACACCCACTCTCCCTATGGTCTTAGCCCCTCCTCTCCTCTCCCTGGTCCCCTTCTCCTTCCCTGATGGCCCCCTATACTTTCATGTCATATTTACACCACCCCACACACAGATTTCACATGACAGAAAGCATTCAAGATTTGTCTTTCTGAGTCTGGCTTATTTCATTTAACAGGATGTCCATCCCATCCATTTTCCTATAAATGACATGATTTTATTCTTCATTATGGCTGAATAATACTTCTTTGTGCATATTTACTACAACTTCTTTATCCCTTCATCCATTGATAATGATGGCATCTAGGCTGATTTCATCACTTGGATGCTGTGAATAGTGCCATAGTAAACAAGGGTATACAGGTATCTCTTTTGTATGCTGACTTTGATTCCTTCTGCTTTATACCAGGAGTGGGATAGCTGGATCGTATGGTTGTTCTATTTTTGGTGTTTGGTTTCCATAGTGGCTGTACTAATTTACAAGCCCACCTACAGTGTATACAGTTTACTTTTTTTCTCTCTACATCCTCACCAGCATTTTTATTTTTATTTTGTTTTCTTGGTAATAGTTATTTTGACTGGAGTGAGATAAAGTATCAACATAGTTTTGACTTGCAGTTCCCTGATGGCTAACGATGTGGAGCACTTTTTCCTATATTTATTGACCATTTGTACTTCTTTTGAGAAGTATCTGTTCAGCTCATTTGCTCATTTATTGATTGAATTACTTGTTCCTTTGGTGTTTGCCGCAGTCTGGCTGGGCACAATCAGGAGCCACTTGTCAAAAGTAACTAACTTTATTTTTAGAACCAAACACGCCAAACAAACAGCCTCTCAGGAAAACCCCCTCAGAGCCTCAACTGCCACCACCGGCTTTCCACAAGCCTGTCTCTCCCCCCACCAGCTTCTCTCCACCTCCCACAATCCTCCTGCTCTTGAGGCCGATTGGCTGGGTCACGTGGGCAGAGCCAAAAAGTCCCCCAATGAGCAGCTCCGTGGTCTGAAAGGGCAGGGAAACAGTCCAATGAGCATCACCGCAGAGGAGCCAATCAGCTAGATGTTGCTGGGGCCGAGGAGCCAATCAGCTAGATGTTGCTGGGGCCGCTGTGAGCCAATCATCAGCCGGCAGCTAGATTGCTGGCAGCTGGAAGTTTGCTGGGGCCCCTTCGGCTGTGGCTCTCAACATCTCCCCCTCTCTGTTTAAACAACAAGCATGTGGCTTAGGGACCGTGCCTGTTAGGCAGTCCAATTCAACATATGGTCCTTACCCGTCATCGGATGAACTGACCTCTAGGCGTCAGCCTCCTGTCTTAGGTTGGTACCACTGCAATTGGATCATACCCGTCACTGACTACCGGTCCAGCATACAGCTATACTTGTGGATAGGCCTTTGCACCAGTGGGGGGGTGAGGTTCTTTGCCTCACCTCTGTTGGCCCCCAAATTTTAGACCATCACTAGTAGAGGAGGATGCAAAATGCCATGACATAAAGCCAATTGAGGGCTCCTTTGAAAAATTGTACCACCGGTGACATCATCAGCAAAAATACCCCAACACTACCACAAGTCGCTGCACCAACAGATAGTTCACAATGCATACAGGTGAGCTCACAATGTGTCCAGGCAAATTCTGCAAGCAGTTCAGTGATGGCTATTGTAGAAGCTGTAGATTGGTTTTATCTTTGACTTCACCAGCACTGGGATGAAGATAGGAATTCTGGCAATAATGGCTAAAGAAAAAATTATGTAACATTACAGAAGGCACTAAAAGAAAACAATTTTCTTAACAATTTACATTGTCTTCACCGGCACTGGGATGAAGATAGGAATTCTGGCAATAATGGCTAAAGAAAAAATTATGTAACATTACAGAAGGCACTAAAAGAAAACAATTTTCTTAACAATTTACATTGTCTTTAAGAGAATTATTAAATATAATGAAAAGGAAAGGTGAAAGTAAATAAACAGATCTGTTAACCTTCTTTTTTGTTTACATATTAAAACAATCCTCAACAGTTGTTTACCCAATATAAATTAAACCATATAAATCACGTGAAAAAAAAAAATTTGGATCCATTTTATCATGAGCGCTCATCATATATGATATATGGACATTCAAACATATAACACAAAACACAAGTGTGCACACATAACATAATACATACAACACATAACATTATAGTAAAGGCCTTATAACTTTTTACAGGTGAAATCTCCATTGCAATGTTTAAAAACTCTATAGTCAAAAAATAGAACTGATCAGCAAAACATTAACCTAGGTCTGTATGAGCTCAAAAAACAAAATAGAACTTCATGATATGGCAAAGGGCAATAATAAAATAGATATTGAAAAAAGCATCCTGGTTCTGTTGCAGATGTAAGAATAGCCAAACTGGAGTTTTGGATATCAGTTGTTATGGATTTGAGCCAAATCATCTTCTTTTTGGTCTGTAGAAATCGCTTTAGTTAATCTTTCTGGAATCCAAATCGGCTGCTGTTCTCCCTGTGGAAACACATAAACAGACCCCCGACTCCAGACAATCACTGGGTCAGGACCTTGGTTAATCTCTCTGGAATCCAAATCGGCTGCTGTTCTCCCTGTGGAAACACACAAACAGACCCCCGACTCCAGACAATCACTGGGTCAGGACCTTGGTTAATCTCTCTGGAATCCAAATCGGCTGCTGTTCTCCCTGTGGAAACACACAAACAGACCCCCGACTCCAGACAATCACTGGGTCAGGACCTTGGTTAATCTCTCTGGAATCCAAATCGGCTGCTGTTCTCCCTGTGGAAACACACAAACAGACCCCCGACTCCAGACAATTACTGGGTCAGGACCTTTCCATTGTCCTGTTAGAATATCCTTCCAAAGTACCTTGGGCTTATGTACATTTTTTGGACACATATGCCTTTCCGCAGCACTAAGTCCTGATGAATCCAAATTTAAAAAGTTTAGAGTAAAAAGGGTTATTTTAAGTTTATCTTTGGGGAATATATACCCCTTCCCAATTCCTTCTTTTTGCTTTAATAAGTACATTTTAATAGTTTGATGAGCTCTTTCAACTATGCCTTGTCCCTGTGGATTGTATGGGATTCCTGTTATATGAGTAATGCCAAATGTTGAGCAAAATTGTTTAAAAGAGGTAGAAGTATAACCAGGGGCATTATCTGTTTTTAACTGTTTTGGAACACCCACAGTGGCAAAATTTTGTAAGCAATGAGCTATAACATCTTTAGTTTTTTCTCCGGCATGAAGGGAGCCCATCAAAAATCCAGAAGAAGTATCAACTGTAACATGCAAATATTTTAATTTTCCAAATTCTGGCAAGTGTGTGACGTCCATCTGCCAAATATGGTTAGGTATCAATCCTCTAGGATTGACTCCAAGATTAACTTGTGGTAAAAAGGTCACACAATTTTGACATTGTTTTATTATTTGTCTAGCTTGTTCCTTAGTTATTTTAAAACGCTTTTGTAAAGTATTAGCATTGACATGGAACTTTTTATGAAAATTTATAGCTTCTTCTAGTGTAGAGAAAATATGTATGTCATGTGTAGTTTTATCTGCTAAATCATTGCCCAAACTAAGGGCTCCAGGCAATCCTGTATGTGCCCTGATATGTCCTATAAAGAATGGATCTTTTCTGTCCCAGATTAGACTTTGTATAGTGGAAAGCAAAGAGAAAACAGTAGAAGAAGGGGAAATCCTACCAGCATCTTCAAGAGATACTATAGCATTAACTACATACTGACTATCAGAAAATAAATTAAATACAGAATCTTTAAACATCACAAAAGCTTGTAAAACTGCATTAAGCTCTACCTTTTGAGCTGATTGTTTGGGTACTAAAAATGTAAAAGTTTGATCAGGGGTAACTACTGCTGCTGTACCATTATTTGACCCATCAGTGAATATATTTGGAGCATTCATGATAGGTGTTTTTCTTGTCATTTTTGGAAAAATTACAGGATGCAATGACCAAAAAGACAATAAAGGATTAGATGGTAAGTGGTTATCAAATGAAACATTAGATTTCCACATGATTATTGCCCAAGTATTTAACTCATTAGCTAACTCATCAATTTGATTCATAGTATATGGAGTAATAATTTTATTGGGAGAAATTCCAAACACTCCCTTTGCTGCTTTTATTCCTTTGAGTATTAATTGTCCTACAGCCTCAGGATACCTAGTAAGAATAGTGTTAGGAGAATAAGATAAATGTATCCATAATAATGGACCTTCTTGCCAAAATACTCCTGTAGGAATATTTTTTGTTGGTAGTACAATAAATAATAAAGGCAAACTTATATCAATTCTATCCAAATGCATATTTTCCATATATGTTTCAATGATTTTTAATGCCTTTCTTGCTTCAGGCGTTAACATTCGGGGTGAATTTGGATCTGATGGACCTTTTAGGATATCAAATAAAGGTCCCAACTCTCCTGTTGGTATACCTAAATAAGGCCTTATCCAATTTATGTCTCCTAATAACTTTTGAAAGTCATTAAGTGATTTGAGTTGATCTACTCGTATTTGAATTTTTGGTGGACGGACCATGGTTGAGGATAATAGAACTCCTAAATAATTAATTGGAAAATTTAATTGTACTTTATGTATTGCTATCTCTAGATTATAATTTTTTAATAAGTTTGTAAGTGTGGCATAACATTCTAGCAATGTGTTTTTATCTTTGTGTGCTAATAATACATCATCCATATAGTGAAATATTTGTAGTTCAGGATTTTGATTTCTAAGTGGCTGGATTGCTTTGTTAACATAAATTTGACACATAGTTGGGCTGTTAGCCATCCCTTGAGGGAGTACTTTCCATTCATATCTCTGATCAGGACCTTCATGATTCAGTGCAGGGATAGTAAATGCAAAACGTGGACTATCCTCAGGATGAATTGGAATTGAAAAAAAACAATCTTTAATATCTATAACTAAAACATACCAGGTTTTTGGCAAAGCAGACAACTGAGGAATCCCTGATTGAGCAGGTCCCATAATAACCATCTCATTATTAATGGCTCTTAAATCTTGCAATAATCTCCATTTACCAGATTTCTTTTTGATGACAAAAATGGGAGTATTATGGGGAGATACAGAAGGTTGTATATGTCCTTCTGCTAATTGTTGTTTGACCAGGTCATGGGCTGCTTGTATCTTTTCTTTAGTCAGGGGCCACTGAGGAACCCATACTGGTCTTTCTGATTTCCAAGTAATTTTTATTGTCTCAGTGGCCCTTTCTGAAAATCCAACCCATGTCTGTCTGTTCCTTGATCTATTTGTATTGGTGCTGCTATACCTTGTTCTTGTTTTTCTAATCTTTTTCCTTTCCTAAAACCTTGTCTAGTCATAATAGTGGGTGCATTTTGGTTGATGTTATTTGTTAATGTCAAACCTAATTGATCTAGGACATCTTGTCCCCATAAATTTACGGGAAGATGATCCAATACATATGGCTGTATAGTTCCTTCACATCCTTCAGGATCCTTCCAATCTAATACCATTGCACTTCTATGGGGATTAGTCGCCACTCCTAGGCCTCGAAGCGTTTGAGTGGCTTGTTGTAATGGCCAATGTTTTGGCCATTCTTGACGAGAGATGATGCTAAGGTCTGCACCTGTATCCAGTAGCCCATTAAATTCATGTCCTTGAATATTTAGTTTTAGCATGGGGCGAGAATCTAAATTTAAAGAAAGCATAGCCCAATCTACACATGTGGAACCTAATCCCTTGGAACCTCTTTCTACAGTACGACTGGAAAATTTATCATGTAGGCTGGGTATTATTAGTAACTGTGCTATTCTATCTCCTGGTGAAATTACTGATATACCCTTTGGAGAACTGGCTATAATTTTTATTTCACCTTCATAATCGGGATCAATTACCCCAGGACTTATCATAAGTCCTTTTAGAGTAGAAGAGCTGCGTCCCAATAATAAGCCTACTGTTCCTTTGGGAAGAGGTCCTTTCACCCCTGTGGGAATGATTTGAACTCCCATCTCTGGAGTTAGTACTGCTCTGGCGGAGGCGCAGATGTCCAACCCTGCGCTCCCTCTGGTTTGTCTGATGAGGGATCTGATGGACAATGTGTCCTGGGCACTACCCTGATGGGGTTGCTGGGTTCCTCCAGTGCTCCGTATATTTGTGGTTTTGGGCCCCGGAGCATTGGGCCCCCTTGTCCATTTTTTGGCAATGGAGCCTGATGCCTTTCTCCACGATATCGTGGATAAACACCTGGTCCTTGTTCATTTTTTGTTCCTTTGGTGTTGACTTCTTTGGGTTCTTTATGTATTCTAGATATTAATCCTCTGTCAAATGAGTAGCTGGCAATGATTTTCTCCCTTTCTGTAGATTGTCTTCACTCTGCCAATTGCTTCCTTTGCTTTTTAATTTGATGCCACTCCATTTGCCAATTCTTGCTATTATTTCTTGAGCTATTGGAGTCCTATTCAGGAAATAGTTACCTGTACCAGTATCTTGAACTGCCTCCCCGTCCACAGAGACGGATATGAAGAATGAGCTGCAGTTTCAAAGTTTCAGTTCTTTGATCCATTTTGAGTTGATTTTTGCACAGAGTGAGAGAGAGGGATCTAGTTTCAATCTTCTATAGGTGGAAAGACATTGTGTGCTCTCCAACATATGTTTCTGGCTCCTTTGTCTAGAAGCAGATGACTGAAGGTGCTTGGATTCATCCCTAGGTTCTGTGCTCTATTCCGTAGATGACCCATGCTCTCTATAATACCTTTTGTTCCGTTCTCCCTGGAGGCATGCTGTATTACAGTGAAAATAATGGTTTCAACAGATGTCTGGGGAAAAAAAAAACTAATCCACATCAGAGAGAGATGCAAACCCAAACTTTGACCTGTTGAGGAGTGAATCTATGTCCCAAGAACAAGGCACGAGAAATGAGGTGGTTCATTGAACTCAAGCCCTGTGCACTTGACCTTGCTTTGGATAAATCTTGTCCTACTAGCTATCAACTGACTTGGTCGTCCGAGTTTTGTTGGCAGGTCTGCACCCATTCCTCTCTAATTCAGCATCTATTGTAAACTCCAAGTGAGCTCCATTTCAAATGCTAAGATGTGAGGTGAACAAATCAAAGATGAAAAATTCATCTCCAAATATATTTATTTGTAATGATCCATAAGTCTGGTGTTGAAGGGAAACAGTTCTCTAAAAAGAAAGCTACCCATCACGATGTGAGTTGTCAGGAGGCTAACTCAGCAGCAGAAGAGACACAGGATTTTCTGCATATTAAATGCACAATCAAAGAGCCATCTGCCCCAGATGATAATGATGGAAATTGACAGACAATTCCATTAAGTATAATCTTCAAATTGAGACTTTCAGGAACAGCATGCAAGAAGAGGGTATGTTAAAGATTTATTATGCTTATGAACTATTTTAGTACAATTATTCAAAACAGACTGAGAGTAAATTATTTTCTAAAATGTACTTGAAATGAGTGTGTACATTTAGGCTTTTAAAGTGTATGCATTTATTAAAGAACTCCCAACATCCTGGCATTTTATCTGGCAGGCAATTTGTGTTTTAAAATGTCAGCAAAGTATTTCTTTGTTTAGGGATATTTTTAAGCATTTCTTTAAGAAATGGAAAACAAAACATGACTGGTAATTTTGTAAAATTACATCTGGAAGGACGTTGAACTTGGAGATATGTTCTACTCGTTTTATAAGCAGAGCTGTATGAAGCAGTGGAGGCCCTTGGTGTGTTTGAAATCTTGATGGGAAATAAGACAGATGGGTACTCATATCTTCATAAATGATTGATAATGCCCTAATCTCAGGCTTTAGCCACACTTTTGTGCCATAATTCAGGCTAAAATTCACTCTTTTTTCAATCTGTCCTCACAGAAGTCCTTCATACCCCTTTGTTTCTGCAGAGAGATCCGCACATCTCCCATTACCACCTTTGCTCCCTGACTTTGATCTTGTAGGACTTCAGAGTAATGCAGCCTATTTTTCCCTACTTCTGAAGAGCCAGCCCTAAAGCCTTTGGATTTAATATGTACAACTGTGCTATTGAATCTGGTCCATGTGCATGCCCTCCCTTCTGAAATCCTGTCCCTTTTCTTGGGGGAGACTGGGACCAGGGGGAGGAGAAAGGGCTGTGTGCTGTTTCTGCTCTTTCAGCCAAAACCCCTCAGGAGACTCTCGTGCTATCCCATCCACAGCTCCTGCACTGTCAAGGAAAGGAGAACCGCTCTCAGGAACAGGCCTTTCTGCAAAACTTTTGGGGGGCTTCTCACTGGCTCTAAAAGAAACTGTCCTATAGTCAAATATCAGCCTCACCAGAAGAATGAAGAGGAAAAGTAAATCAGAGGCAGTTGTATCACAGAGACGGATATGAAGAATGAGCTGGATTATTAATTTTTTTTTGTTTAATATTTAACAAACCAAGGCTCTCCCCTTGCCAAAACTACTCCCCAGGTGTGAGTCTGACCCAGATAGAATGGGAGGTTTCTTTTCCCCACTGCACTATCTGATTTTTTATTGTTCTCTTTTGCAACCCTTGAAATTGCCATAGACTCCAAATTTACTCTCTTCTCTGTCAATCCCAGTATACCAAAACTCGGCCTGTCCTTCACTCTGCCCTTGAGTTAAGTGCATTCCCAGTCGTTGAAAGAGTTCAGAGCACTTCCCACGGAGTTACCAAGTCTCCTGATGACTTCAGATGCAGGGAAGTGACACAGGCTTGTGACCAAATCAGAGAAAGCTAATGGACACAATGCAGAATTCAATCGTGGAAACTGAGACCCAGAAAAAAAAAGCCACTGAACCAAGGTCATATGGTCACCATGCAGTAGTTCTGAGGTCAGTCAGTTCGAGGTGAGAACATAGCTCTGGGGTCAGGCTACCAAGGTTTCAAGGCTGGCTCTATTAATTGCTAGCTGGGTGTCCTCTTGGAGTCTCAGTTTTCCCACCTGTAAAGTGGGAACAGTTATTGATATCTGCTGTGAGAATTCTGTGGGACAATATGAAATATGGGAATAACCAAACCATTTGTAGGGTTTAAGAAAAAAAAACATTTTTTCTCTATCGTCTCAGATTGTATCAACTGGGGTCATGCATATCAAACCTACAAAAGACAGATTAACAGGAGACTAGGCTTACAAATTATATTCCTATTATTATTTTAATGTTTATATGTACTTAGGGTCTCACAGAAAGAAAGGAATAAAAATAAAGAAGGGAAAACCCAAAGAAGTAATTAGGCCTGAGAGCTTCCATCCCATTCTAACAAAAAGTAATAAATTTGTGGAGAACTGACAAGACATAAGGAAAGTGTTTAGGCTTTGAGGGGAGGTAAATTGCAGAGAGTTAAATAATACAGGAGAAATTAATGGAAGATAAAGGTTATTTCAGTGAGGTTCAAATAGGTGCCACCTCTAATGCTACAGTTATCTCATCCCCAGGCGGGAGAGGGGAACAGCAGCTCCCTTCTACAAAGGGAAATTTTATGACCTTGGCAGGCAGAAGGAGGGCAGTAGAGGGCTTTTCTTCCTCCTGCTATTTCTCAGTTCTCTTCTGCTCAAAATAATCCTCATGCCATATTTTGGGGCATATTTTGGGCAGCACGCTCTGATCCCCTTCAGGGTTAATGATCACACTAACTGATTAATCACAGAGCGGCTATCCACTGTCTAAAAAATTCTCTTTACCCAAACATTGCTACTACAGAACTCAATTTTCCCTTTCACCACCATGGGATTTAGTGTGCCCGCTTAACATCCTATCTCTAAAATTTTCATTCCCCCTATTTAAATTTGAGAACAAACACAAGTGCCGCTGCCATCCCTTCTTCCCTGAGTACTCTTGGAGACATCAAACGGGGTTTTCTTTTGCCCTTGGTGAGTTGACACATAAATAAGGAAAAGGAGAGGAGGGGTCAAATAAGAAATGAAAAAGGAAAAGAACTTGAAAGGAAAAACACCAGGAGCAAGGGGGGGGGGGGCGGTCCATATGATCAAACATTCCCATCCAGACAGAACTTTAAAATACCATTGAATGCAACCCTGCTTGTTACATCTGGGGAGACAGGCACAGGAGGGACAGGCATGGGGACAGAGACAGGTTATGAGCCCAGGATCCTGTTTTCCAAACTGCCTTTCCCTCTGTCCAGAACGTTCTTCATTCTGATCCACCCTCTTGCTAGTTAATGTCCGGTGATTTTGAAATCTCGGCTCACACATTTCTTCCTCGATGTTCCCTGACCTACATGCTTTCAGGTTCCCCTGAGCGCTCTCTCAGAGCACCTGCCAGAGTCTTGCTTCCCACCTCCTCATCCTCCACCGAGGCCCAGGCCACACCATCTGCACCCCAGAACACAAGAGTCAGCCCAGCAGGGCAAGCAGAGCATGTGTTCCCATACGTGGGAAGCTTTTCATTCTAGCAAAGAAGCGTCTTCATACGACTCATTCATAAAGCAATGGACAGAAATAGTTTCCATTCATGCATCTTTCAATAGCAAGATTCATTAAAGGGAATTCTGCTAATTGTAATGTTCGCTCCTGCAGAGTCAACGTGGCTTCTTCTCTCTAGTGGGCTCCCTCTTTCAAGGCAAGTGCCAGAGAGGACAGAACTAATAAGCAAATTCCATGAATTGTTCTTGCTCTGTATTTTTTTTTAACATTTGCTCTTATCACCCCAGACATACTTTATGTGGAACAAATTGATTAAAACATAAAACGAGGATTCACTTTCTGTTAGGCTCCATGGTGTGCAGTTATTGGGATGTAAAAAGATCCAAGTGGCTTAACTAAATCCAAAAAAAAAAAATCCATCTCACACTGTCTTATCTTCAGTTCTAAAGTTTAAGCTCCTTGCTGAGAAGGGTGAAGAAAGAGAACTGACATTTATTGAGTTCCTACCCTATGCCAAGTACTAGGAGAAGCAACTTTCAAATAGCAGATATTTGAATACCAAGGAATGGGGGGGAAGACTGAAAAAAAATAATAATAAACAACTATCTGTTGTTGTGGATTTTGCATTCCAAGAGGAGACAGACAGGAGGTAAATAATTATATCACATAATTTCAGATAGGAATTATGGCTGGTAAGAGAAATAAAATAGGCTAAAGAGGGGCTGGGGATGTGGCTCAAGCGGTAACGTGCTCGCCTGGCATGCATGGGGCGCAGGGTTCGATCCTCGGCACCACAGAAAAAATAAAGATGTTGTGTCCACCAAAAACTAAAAAATAAATAAATAAATAAAAATAGGCTAAAGAAATAGGGGCAATGGGAAAGCCAGACATGGTGGCCCATGCCTGTAATCCCAGTGACTTGAGAGGCTGAGACAGGAGGATCACAAATTTGAGGCCAGCCTCAGCAAGTTACTAAGACCCTGTCTCAAAATAAAATATTAAAAGGGGGATGGGGATGTGGCTCAGTGGTTAAGCACCCAGTGGTTCGATCCCTAGTACCAAAAACAAAAAGAAAGAACAAAGGAAGGAAGGAAGGAAGGAGAGAAAGAGAAAGAGAAGGAGGAAGGAAGGAAGGAAGGAAGGAAGGAAGGAAGGAAGGAAGGAGATAATTTAGGCTAGAGAGCAGGAAAGGAGGAAAGGGTTCTCTAGGGGGTGGCCCCGGAACAGTGCCTGAATGATGTGCAAAAAGGCTTGTCACCACTGGGAGGAAATGTTCTCATCAGAGGAAAGTAGCTAGTACATAGGCCCTGGGGGGGAAGGTTTGGGGGTGGAGGAGGAAGCCAGCATATTGGGAGTAGAAGACAGAGGTAACGGAGATAGGCAAGCGCCAGCTCATGGAGCCATGCTATGAATGCTTCCAAATTTTGTAACAGCTGTCGGGAAGGTTTTGAGTAAATCTGATTTACTTTGTAATTGGTTGCATCTCACTTCATCTTCAAAAGTTCCTTACAGATGAGCAGCACTAATCCTACTTTCCAGATGTAGGGATTAGGCATTGGAGAGATTAACGTCTTGCCCACATCGTGGTGTTTGTACTTGGCAGCTTTGTGATTCCAACTCAAGAGGTGCTAAATCCAGACGCCCCAATTTTTACACCAATCCATGCCATCCGAGGACAGGAACTGGGCCATGCATGATCCTGAAATACCATCACAGTAGCCAGCCCGTGGCTGCTGCCTGGTGGCTATTTTGTATATGAATACATACACAGAAGCTCAATTCTGACAAATTCCTGGGTTGTGTTGCGCATTTGGGTCATAGAGGAGGCAGAAATGGAGAGAAAAAAGATATTTTTAAATATTTAAATATTCTTATTAGTTTTTGATAGACCTTTATTTATTTATTTATATATGGTGCTGAGAATCGAACCCAGTGCCTCACACATGCTAGCACTCTACCACTCAGCCACAACCCCAGCCCAGCAAAAGGCTTTTTTCACAATCAAAAAGAAAATGGAAAAGAGAATTCAGATATGTTGAACTGTGTTCTGCTTGGAGTATCCTTGCTGGAAGAGACATGATTATTTTTTGGCGTTTCAATTTTTACCCCATTTGATATTTTAAATTAGATCTTCTACAGAGACATCTGCGTGCCTGAACATACATAGACTCTGAAACAACCAGTGTGCTCTTCAGTCCCAGGGTCTATTTGGAAAGGACATCCATTAAAATTGAGCTGAGTTTTGAGTTTCCGAATGGCTATTCACGCACATGCATCATGTCCAGATAAGTAAACTACAAAAGGATCTTGTGGTCTTTCTCTTTCCCATGCCAAAAACCCCACCAGGGAGCATTACCCTGCTTCCTCTTTCTCCCAGGGGTGAACCGAGAGAGAGAAGACCATTTTCAGGTCAGTGCATACTATGCCCCACTGCCAACTCTGCCCCAGCCCCACCCAGCACCCCCAGGCTAGTCCTATGCAGTCTTTCATGGGATAATGGTGAATAAGCACAGATGCTCCCGTGTGCCAGACTCTTCCCTTGGCCAGAGGTGCCATGGCCCCAGGAGCAAGACTTGCCAGGGAGCAAGACTGAACACATCCTCATACAACCTGAAATCATGGAAGGGCACCAAAGGAAACAAACTGGAAATTCTCAGGAACTTCTAACAGTGTCCTGCCCTAGTCTGGGGCACAGGTATGGAGCCTTCTCCAATGAATAACATGGAAGGACAAGTGGCATTAAGAGGAAGTGACAGAGGAGAGTGCCAGGCTAGGAGCTTTAGAGGGGTGCTGGGAGACCTGAAGGAGGCTAGTGTGACCCGGGCGCAGTAGTGAGAGGACAATGGGTAGGAGGCAGGGGCTTTCAGGGGATGTCCTGGGAATCTCCCATGACACCCCCAGACACCCACCAACACTCCCTGGCAACAGGAGTGTCGGCTTAGCCTCCAGAGCAGACATCACAACAAACAAGTGAAAACAGACTCAGGAAAGCCTAAAAGCTCCCAGGGTGTCTAGACACACAGTTCTAGAATCCTGCTAGGTGACATTATAATCTTGCCAAGAAAGCCATTAGCATCACCTCCCCCGGGGAGAGGAACTCCAGGTGAGGCTCGAGGTGAACCTGGCCGGGAGAAGAGCCGCTTACATCCTGGGGCTCTCGGAACCTCTGAAATGAGAAGCAGTCATTAGCACAGCGAGCGGCCCTCATCCCTCCTTCCCCATAATAACACAGTCACCAGAGGACGGAAAATTACCCTGACGTCTCTCTATCTCCAAATTGCACTTTAGAGACAGGCTGTGTGAGGCAGACAGCCCCCGAGTGAAAAGCTCCCGACTAGACTTGCCAGCCAAGGGCTCATAAATAACCCTGAAACACACAGTCTGACGGCAGCTTTGCTCTGTGGCTGGTGGCTTCTGCCCTCAGAAGGACCATGAATCGCAGGGCCTGACAAATGGCATCAAAAAGTGGTGTCTGCCCAGTGGGTCGAGGACCTGCAAATTAACCCCAGGATGGTGCCCGCTCAGGCCAAGTCTAACCTCCAAGAAAGGAGCAAGCCTGGAGGAGAGGCCTCCCCAGCATCCAAGAATCAACCTCGGCCCACCAAGGCCAGATAAGAGCCATCCAGCCTCCCAGGGAGCTCTGTGATTCACAGGATCCGAGAAGGCAAATGAGATTTTTCTTTTTCAAGTGGTGATTGAAAATGCTCATTAGGAGCAAGAATGTGCAGTGTTAAGTGAGCCCAATTGAAAGGTGCGAAATGTTCATAGTCTGCATTTTTCTTTCTCAGTCAAAAACACTCTGAGATTTGCCAAAGCACTTTTGCAATCATTTGTAAATTGGTCTGCCAGGGCGTCTATGAGAATGTTAAATGACAAGAAGAAGAAATCAATATCTCATCGCTGACACGGGGGTGGGCATCCGTGTGAAAAACAAGATTCGAAGCACCGATAGAAGGATGCAAAGATGTCGATCTCCTGGGATGAAAAAATAGTTAAGCAAAAGGTGACAGATTCCCTGCTAGAAAGACTGATCTAAATAACTAATGCAAGTAAATCAGCATAAGGCAGCTACAGATGTGGGAGCTTGTTGTAAAATTCAGATCTTGTCAGGGACTACTGACAAGAATTACATCAAATGAGATTATCAAGATTAAATTAGTTCATTCTTCAACAATAGATGCAAAAAGAAAATATTTTTATTTGTTCTCATTACATAATACATTATGATACATGACAGTAGAATGTATTTTGACACGTCATCCATAAGTGGAGTATAACTTCTCATTTGTCTGGTTGTACATGATGTAGAGCTATATAGTCATGTAATAATGGTAATAATGTCCAATTCATTCTACTATCATTTCTACCCCTTTGACTCCTCCCCTCCCTTCACTTCCTTCTGTCTAGTCCAAAATACCTCCATTCTCCACCTCCTGTTGTGAATTAGCATATCAGAGAAAACATTTGGCCTTTGGTTCTTTGGAATTGATTTATTTTGCTTCGCATAATATTCTCCAATTCCATCCATTTACTGGCAGATGCTATAATTTTATTCTTCTTTAAGCCTGAGTAATATTCCATTGTGTATATATACCACACTTTCTTTATCCATTCACCCGTTGAAGGGCACCTAGGTTGGTTCCATAGTTTAGCTATTGTGACTTGAGTCACTGTAAACATTGATGTGTAGTCAGCTGATTTATACCTTTGGGTATAAACCCAGGAGTGGTATGACTGAGTCAAGCATAAAATTTTGATGTGAACAATAAAGAACATATTTGTGACATGAATAATACAGAAAACACATAAACAATTTTGGAAATGGGACATTTGTAGAGTTTAGTACAGAATCTGTTATTCTAGGAGAGGCACCACATATGAGGGTAGGCACCTGCTATGTGGAACCAATAATTGTTAGCAATTATCAGGTATGGACTGTGTGCCAGTTATGTTGTGAATGGTTTTGTTTTATTATTGTTGTTTGTGCATTCACTCCAAGATCCCTATAAGTATGAAGACTATAATTTTGTAGATGTGGAAACTGTGGCCCAGAGAGGTTAACTATCTTCTCCAAAGTCACACAGAAAATCAGAGATGGGATTCCAGTTTCAGTTTCAGAGTTATTGCTATTTGATTCTACTTTTGTAACTCTCAATCAGTTTGGCCTGGAAGAAAGGGAATTTGGGGGTGGGAGGACTTAGCTGATGTTTCCACTAGAACAAGAAAGAAATAGCTGGAGAGCTTTACCTAAGCAAACTCTTTTTCTGGGGAGAGAGAAACCGGTCATTGTTTGGGGAATGCCACCACCAGAGCCATCTTTTTCCATTTCAGAGGCTTCAAGATTTTGACTGGAACTTCCAAGAGAATCCTGGATTTTCTCTAAATACAGTTATATTTAGCTAAATAAACAAATTGGATAGCAAGGGAAAGAACAATCGGTTTCACACGTTTTTCTCAAGAAAAGGAAATTCAGCTAAGGAGTCATTCGAAATATTTTTAAATAATTACACAGCAACAAGCCCCAAAGCCAAAACATTCTTTTCAGGATGTTCTGACGCTTTGCGTTTCTCCCTCTTAGAATCACAAATCAACCATCCCCTTCTCTGTTAGAGAAGCATAAACACTCCTCATTCTTATGGACCATCCCTCTTAGCAAGTGAAGTATTCCCTGAAATATTTTTCTCAAACATTGCAAAAACTAGTGATCAGGTCCTTAAGAATAAAACAGGACTCCCCCCACCCACCCCCCTGCGTTTTGGCTTGGAGTCTTATACCAGCAATGTATTTCTTTTCCCTTCTGTATAAATACATGAGTAGAAATCTCCTTCCAAATAACAAATAGATCATTTTTCTTATTTCACTAGAGAAGAAAGTTCTGGAGTAATTGTTGATACAATTCAAGCCAAATGATTCCACCAGTAGACGCCAGCGGTCCTATTCTCTGTGTCCTTAATGGACACGTGGCGCTCGCGCTCTCTCTCTCTCTCTCTCTCTCTCTCTCTCTCTCTCTCTCTCTCTCTCTCTCTCTCCTCCTTTGTTATCCAAACCTGTTGGCAGAGGATGAGGGAATTAAGTCTGTTCATTGTGTTTGGATGCCACCGTCCTCATATGTTGTGAGCCAGCGGAGGATGGTAACTTGGCTGGAGGAAGGGGTCTCCGGCAGGGGAAGGAGGATTAGATAGCTTTATAGAAAAGGCAGTGAAAGAGAGCTCACTGCTCCAGTGGGCCAGGTGTGAGCGGACGGGCGGCACTGAGAGGGCAGGCCTGCCAGCCCAGGCGACCTCTCTCAGGGGGCTCCAGCCCTGGGCCTCCTGAAATCACGGCACACTCCCCGCTCCTCGAGTCTTTCTCTTCCACTTCTCTTCAGTTTCCTTAGTCATTCAGAAAACCTTTCCCCCCTCCCTCGGCCCCTTCCCTCTCCTCTATCTCTGTCTCTTTCTCTCCCCTCTCCCTTTTGTCACTAATGTCTTCTAGGATGCACTCCATTTGGCTGGCATTTTCCCCCCCAGGGAATTGATGTGCAATCTTTTGTTCTTTGAAGCTGTTTTTGTTTCCAAGAGACAAAATACCTACTTTGTGTCATGTTCTCTTGTGTGTGACTAATGATTACAGAACAGTTATGAGCTGTACATTTGTATTCTTACAAAACTTAAATTAGTACCATTTTTAATATAACAATTGCATTAGCATGCAATGTTTGCACTTAAATCATAACTTGTGAAAGCAAATTAAAGGGCTTAAATTATAGATGTCCATTGACCACTAAACCATTAGAAAACAGAGACTAGTAATTCTCATTGCAAAACACTGCACTATTTTTGTTGCCTGGGAGATTCTAAGATGACTTCCTCTGTCTTTTTTTTTTTTTTTCTTTAAGATCTTTATTTTATTTATTTATTTTTATGTGATGCTGAGGATCAAACCCAGTGCCTCGCACGTGCTAAACAAGTGCTCTACCACTGAGCCACAACCTCAGCACTGCCCTCTCCCCCCCACTTCATCTGCCTTCTAAGAACAAGAAATACCTGGATGGACAGAAACAGCAAATATCAAGGCCCATCATCTCACTTGATCCCATTTCTGATACATAATCTAATTAGGAAAAAAGACAATATATAAATAACACACATTTGGTAAAACATAGCATTACTTTCTATATTGATTCTCTTGACATTTTGATAAACCAATTAATACTAGTTTGTTAGCTTTTTGTCGCTGTGACATAATACCCATGATAATCAACATAAAAAGAGGAAAGGTTTACTATGGCTTACACTGTCAGAGGTTTTAGTCCATAGTTGCTTTTGGACTTATGGTGAGGCAGTATCTCATGACAAGAGCACATAGAAGAGGAAACTGCTTACCTCTTGATGTCTGGGAAACAAAAAGAGAGAGGGGAAGGGGCTGGGGCTCCAGTGTTCCCTTCAAGGAGACCCCCCAGTGATCTAACTTCCTTCTACTAGGCCTCACCTCTTTAACATTCTCCCACGTCCCCATAGCACCGTAGGCTGATGACCAAATCTTTTAACACGTGGGCCTTTGCCACACTTATCCAAACATGGTACACTTTTCTAAACCATAGTAATTGATCAAAAAATAAATGGATTTAAAAACTATATACTCTTCTGAGCATGTTAGCAGACATCTACAGGTACAGCTACTGGGGATGTTGAGACAATAGGATCACTTGAATCCAAGAGTTCAAGGCCAGCGTGGGCAGCATAGCAAGACTCCATCTCAAAAAGAAAAAGAGAGAGAGAGAGAGAGAGAAGAAGAAGGAAAGAATGGGTGGATATTGGATTGGTCCATCAATAAGTGGTAAGTGGAGGGCTGGATGATGGATAGAGGAAGGGATGATGGATAGATGGGTTGATGGATGGTGGATATGAGCAGACTCTTGCAGTCAGATCATCTGAGCAACATCATCAATAGGTTTGCTCATTTCCAATTAAACTAGGGCCTGCTCCGTGCAAGGGCATAAAGATGGTGGATGTTTTGCAACAGAGACGTAGAAGATGTGGCCCATGCCCTCAAAAAAGTCTCAATCTCATTAGGAAATTAGACAATATATAAATAACAGCACACATGTGGTGAAACATAAAATTATATGGCAGAGACTGTTCCGAGCAAAGGAATTCCAAGGAAGGAATGGAGCACTCAGAGGAGAGCTTGTCGGGGAGACCTGACTCAAGAAGAGTTTAGAGAACAGATTAGGTTGGATGAGTGGGGAGAAGAAGCTGTTTCCAGAAAGTAAAAACTGACATGGTGGCACCAGGCTCCTTCTCTCCTACCAGTGGCTCGCCATTGTTCTACAGCTTTCAGCAGGAGGCGCCGTGGCTTCGTGTTTCCTTTAACTGTACACCAGTCCCTAGCACAGAGTCTTGCACAAATGAGAAGCTCAATTAATACAAAGTGAATGAATAAGTTGAATAATGAATGAAGAGTTATACCCAAAGTCCCCGTGTGTGGTCTCTCCTTGGGATTCTTGGCATAAAATGACGTTCAACTAGATCTTTACATAGATCACACCAGACTAGATTTTTTTTTCTTAGATAAAAGAGCCCTTAGAGTCAGTTTATCATGTGGATTAGTAATAGGATGATGAAATAGAACTTATGCTTTGGCAATAATGAAGACAAAATCAGTTTCTTTGCATTTTCCAACCGGAATCCTTTCATATTTGAAATGAAAAGAAAAGGGCCAAGGGGGGGAAATGGAACCATGCTTTGACACAATCTAAATTAAATAGCTTCACTCCCAGCTTTTTGGAAAAATCAAACCTAATAATATTTTGCCCACGGATTGTTCTTCAAGAGGATAATAACAAATCACTCCACTGGCTTTAGCCTTGCAACCAGCAACGTGCAGTAATTTAATTAGTTGATGTGCCATGTCAGCGATTTAGAGACTGCAGTTGACTAGTCTGTGAAGTTAGAGGAAGCTCGACTGTGAAGTGTGACAGCCTCAAAGGTGACTTGTCTCAGGCAATGGTGACAGGATAATGGGGGAAAAGGAAGAATGTCGTATGTAGTCTCTGAGAAGATCTTGGCTGCCTCAGGGCCTTTGAATTTGGTGCTCCCTCTATTTTGAAGACCCTGCCCTTGGTTGGCCAGCCCTCCCTTATCTCGTCACTTCCCCCAGGAGAACTGCCCAAATGTCATTCCAGGAGAATTTTCCAGATCATTCTGGCCATTTTACTATCCCCTCTCCCATCATGATCTCTTTTACTCTATATCCCTTACTCTATTTTGTTTTCTCCAGTAGCACTTATTATCACATGAAATAAATTGTTATTTGTCACTTCCTGGAAAACTAGAGGAGGTAAGAATCTTATCACTTGTCCATCACGTTCGCTATCACTCAGGGCTAGAACAGTGCCTGGCACAGAAGGCCCTCAATATTTCTTTAATGAATGAGGGAATTAATTTATTGGGGTTTTGTTTTGCATATTTAAACCTCCTTAAAGAGCTAAGCTGAAAGCAAGAGCTACAGTAAGACTTGAAGTTAACCTTCATTGAATACCTCCTGTGTGAGGCGATCTGTTAATTACCTTACATTCATCAATTCATGAAATTCACAAGAATATGATGTAAATAGTATTATCGTCCCTTTTGTACGTGGGCAAACTAGTGAGGTCAGCCTACTCCCTGTTGCAGAAGGATTACATACAAGGGGGCATAATATTTAGGATCATCCTCTTGGAAGCCTATGATGAAAGTAAAGAATCCACTTGAGTGAGACGATGATGATGATGATGATGGTGGTGGTGGTGGTGGTGGTGATGGTGGTGTGATGGTGATAATGATGATGGTGAGGGTGATGATGAGATGATGATAGTGATGAGGATGATGATGATGGTGGTGATGGTGGTGATGATGATGGTAATGGTGGTGATGGTGGTGATGATGGTGATAAGCTGACATACAAAGTACTTAGCATAGGCTGGGGTCTGTTCTAAGTGCATTACCTGCGTTAATTCATTCAGTCCTCATCACAGATTTATAAGGTAGATACTGATAATATCTTCATTTTACAAAAAAAAAAAAAAGGAAAATGAGCCAGAGAGCAGTTAAACAACTTATTCAATATCTTGTAGCTATTCAATGTCAAAGTTTACCTCCAGGGTCATATATAAATCCCACTAAAGAAAAAAGGGTGAGGGAGAAGAAAGGAAGGAAGGAAGGAAGGAAAGAAGGGAGGGAGGGAGGGAGGAATTGAAAGCCTGTACAAGAGATGGGTATTGGGGCTGGGGTCATGGCTCAGTGGTAAAGCATTTACCTCACAGGTGTGAGGCACCGGGTTCAATTCTCAGCATCGCATATAAATAAATGAATAAAATAAAATTCCATCAACAACTTTAAAAATTTTTTTTTTTAAAAGAGAGAGAGAGATGGGGATTGGAATCCACACCAGCCTCACAGGTCACAAGCAAGACTTGTCAACAGACTAGGCTACAAAGGATACAAAGATAAGAGATTTACTTTTTCCTGAATAAGATGACACAATATTTACAGAAAACTGCTCTTACCAAAGTGGATTTTTATACCTAATAATCACTAGATAAGTGAAAAAAATTCATGCTCCACAGAATTAAAAACACTCTCCTGGGGGTGGGGGATGGAATTAGCAGTCTCTAAAATTAAAAAGGACATGCTGGATAATCATTATGCTAAATAATATACATGGAAAAACAAACAAAAAATGTCATCTAGTCCCTTGCATCTAGCTAAAGAAATTTTTTGTTGAATGAGGTTCTTTTCCTTGCATCTAAGCTATTTCTTTTTCCACTTGAACTGCCTCAAAAAGAGTGAGTCAAAAAGAAAAGTTGCTGGGAATGGAATTCAATAATATTCAGGGAGAAGTGAAATTAAATATTATTTGATGCCTCAGTTCCTGGTTGGCAACACAGAAGTTGCAGGCAGGGGACTCGCTTGCCTAAGCTTTGGGAAGCATGCTTAATGGGTTGTGAATACTCTATGTACTCACATCCATGTGCACAATGGGAGTGAAGAGCTGGGATAGAAGGGAAATAACAACAACAACAAAATTCTTCCAAGTCCTCTTTTATTATTTTGCAGCAGAATAACCAACATAAAACAAAGCAAAAACAAATATTCAGCTGTGCAAGAAGAGCTAGTACTTAAGAACAAATGGGAGGCATGCTCTTCTGTTTTAAAGATATACTTAAATACAACTCAGGTCCTGCCCACCTGTGGACTCTAGGTCTGTGTAGTGGAGCTCCTTCACCGGTGGACCTGTAATAATGTCATTTTTAACGTCTCTCTCCAGTAATTAATACATGGAATCGAGGTGCCCACTATTAAACATGATCACAATAAGCCTCTTTTCTAGAGCCTTCCCCAGCCCTCTATAGATATGATCTGACCTAGACAAAGACGATTGGGATTTCTGGAAGGTCAATGATTCAGAGCAGTTAAGTATTCTACAGGGGTCTCTTGGTCCCTGTTGCCATGGAGGGCAACAAATGTGGTGAGATGACTTTCTTCAGCTTGTAGAACAGGTCCACCGGGAAGGCTCCCCCACGCCTCTGAGGACGCTAGACCTCTCATCCAAGGATGAGAGCTTCACCCTTCTCTTCTTTGAAAATATTTCCCCATGTTTGTCACTGCTGATGTACTTGATGTCACCTCCTTTTCACCAGGATTTCAATATTATCCACAGCCACACAGTGAGGGAGGGGTAGGAGAAGACACCAGTGACCACGTATCATTTGGCTATATCTTACAGGCCAAAGTAGGCCTCCCTGTAGATGATGATTCCCTGCACAGAGATACGAATTCCCAGATAAAGGGCTTGGACACTCAGGGATCTCCACCAGACAGTCTCCCAGTCTACCCCACTGGAAGTCTATTTCCCAGCATCAGTGGTCAGTAGACTTCTGGCTAATCCACAGGGTAGACCAAGGAGAGGGAGGTGGATCTAGCTGCACCTTGGAGGTCAGGATGCTGTCAAAATCCCTCCAGAACATGACCCAGCTAGAACACTCCTCAGTATTTCTCCTAAAGAATAAAAGTCATCAAACCAGAGTGATTCATGCATACCCATGTTTATAGCAACACAATTCACAATAGCCAAACTATGGAAGCAGCCTAAGTGTCCATCAGTGGATGAATGGATAAAGAAAGTGTGGTATATATGTACACAATAGAGTTTTATTCAGCCATAAAGAATAATGAAATGGGGTGGGCTGGGGTTGTGGCTCAGCGGTAGAGCGCTCGCCTAGCACGTGGAAGGCCCTGGGTTCAATCCTCAGCACCACATAAAAATAAATAAATAAAATAAAGGTATTGTGTCAACTACAACTAAAAAAAAATATTAAAAAAAATAATGAAATGAGTTCATTTGCAGTAAAATGAATGGGACTTGAGAACTAGAATCTTAATAATTTAAATACTTACGATTTGTTGAGCACTTTCAATGAGCCCCGAACTATACAAAGTGCTTTCTGATTATTCTATCATTTAGATTCTCACAAGACCATGAAAGAACTGAAGGAATTAGGATTCCAAAGGTGACAGGGATTTACTCCAGCCTCCTAATTAATAAAGGGTGTGTCTGGGATGTGAACTGTGGCAGATCTCACTCCAGAACGGGTGTCCTTGCTCACCCTTACGGTAGGGGTTAAGAATCCTTTTGGAGTATCTCTGGCTCTAGAAAGAGCTGGATTCAAGTGCCGCCCCTACAACTTACAGAATGAGGCCAGTTAAGAAGTGATTCCTCTGAATGAAGAGGTGGAAGAGAAGAGGGAATGGTGGGAGAAAGAACAGGCCCATCCCAACAGCCATCGTTCACTCATGACAGGGATTTGTTAACACTGTCACTTGTCTGCTCTGAGATGAGGGGAGATTCACGGGTAGTCAATGGACACCAGATGTGACGGCATCCTGAGAGTCCTGAAAATTAGGAGGAATTGTTTCCTGGATTGAAGACCCTAAAGACAAGCCACATCTTGTTCAGTGATACCCAAGGCCACTCTGCACTGGGAAGAGTGATTTGTCTCCTGCCTTCTTGAGTGTCATCAGACGTAACGTTGGCAAAGACTGGAATGGGAAATGCCAGGCAGGTCAAATCAACCACAAGGACTTTCTCTCAATCCCGTTTGGATGGAGTCCAGCATACTGTCTTAAGTTGGAAACCCCCAGAAACAAATCCTGAGACAATGATTACAGTATAAGTTGCTTATTTAGAAGATGATGCCAGGAAAACTAGAGAGAAAAGAGCCCATACAGAGGGTATTCCTGAGCAGCTTTCACTGTGGGCAACTTCAGTTTTGCTGAGCACCTTTGTCTTAGCCTTCGCCTAGCGTCTAGATATTCATCCCACCAACCCCCATTCATCTCTCTTTGAGAGTCGTTTCCAGGGGCAACTCCCAACATTTCTGCCCGTTTATGGGTGGGCTGAGAATGTTCAGGTGGCCAGAGAAAGCACCAGGGGAAAGAAATACAGGTGAGTGGGCTGGGGTTGTGGCTCAGTGGCAGAGCGCTTGCCTAGCATGCATGAGGCACTGGGTTCGATCCCCAAAACCACATGAAAATAAACAAATAAAATAAAGGTGTTGTGTCCATCTATAACTAAAAGAAGAAGAAGAAGAAGAAGAAGTACAGGTGAGTGCAGGCTGAAGCCATCTGGCTGATGTGCACAGGGAATGACTATGCCCAGAGGAGGTGGGTGAGGCACCAGCAATGCCTGCACAGATGCAGGAAACTCCCTACTAAGAGCAAGGCAATGGCCTCCTTGTCCTTAGAAACTGCAGCAGCTGCTTAGCTCTAACCAATTTGTTAGCTCTGCAAGAATGTGGATCCAGTGCTTAAGAAAAACTACAAAACCAAATCTGTTTGGAAATCTCTACATTTTCAAATACGTTGGTGACAAATTAAAAAGTATGAAAACTGTGTGGGCTAAACAAAGCTCATGTGCTGGCCCTGGTTTGTAGCTTCTGGTATCACAGTACCAATGTCACTGGGTGGTTTGGTAAAGCCCTTGTTCCTTTCTTCAAGGGATTCTTCCACCTGTCAATTCACAAGCCTTTTTTCACATCTTGGGGAAAGCTCATTTTCTGAGAGATGCTACTGCAATAGATGGCATTTCAGGATTATCCTGAGAGGCAGAATTCAAAATGAAAGGCTTTGTTGAAGGTCTCATGGCAGATACAGAGTTCTACCAACCAGTTTCTTCATCTTTTGCACCAAGACAATGAGTAGTTTTGTGACATTAGTTACCACCTCCTACAGGGGGGAGCCCTCAGCAGCTTTTGGAGGGACTGGTTCCCCTTGTCTCTTTTCCACCCCTACCATACAAAGGTGGAAATTTCTCATGGGTAGATGGCAGCTGTTAGTTGATAGTTCTCTAATAACTCACACCAGAGAATTCTGTTCTCACGGCCTTTCAAAAGCATTCTAAAAAGAAGGGTTTAACAGTAGCCATGTGAACAATAAAAATCACTGTGGTGATAAAAATTATCTCCACTTTCAGCTTCCAGAGAGGCCAGGGTCAGGGAATGAGAACCAGACTTGTTCGTTCATTCATTCATTCAACAGATAATTACTATTGTCAGCTGTATGCTGAAGAAGCCTTCAAGTGGAAACTCATTTATCACTTATCTACCTCTTCAGCCTCTCCCAGGTGGGGAGAGACCATTGCATCTTCTGATCACAGGAGGAAGTGGTTAGGTGACATCTCCATTGTTTACCCAGAAGTTCAACCTGAGTAAGATGACAACTTTCTCAGTGGTTAGAGAGAAAGGTCTCCCAGCCAGGGAGAGTCACTGTTTCACAGCAAAGTAAGGCATTTTACCTTAAACATTAGTGTTGTGGGGCTGGGGTTGTAGCTCAGTGGTAGTGTTTGCCTAGCATATATCACTAGGTTTGATCCTCAGCACTACATAAAAATAAATAAATAAAATAAAAGTATTGTGTCCAAATATAACTAAAAATTTTTAAATTAGTATTGTGTTTAATAAAAATAATTTTGAAGTGTAAAAAAATTAGTATTATGAGATCAATCAAAGCCTATGTTTGGATGTTACTTACAAAGGTACACTCAACAAATAACTATGCTGTTCAAAGATGTGAGGCTCAGAAAGGGTTATCTCAGCCACCCTTCATTTTATCAGTGGGAAAATTGAAGTCCAAAAAGAGGAAGTGGCTTGTTAGAGGTTACCCAGCTAAGAAGCAGAAGGGAAATCTAGGCCTTAGTCCAAAGCACTCTCCACAACAAATCACAAAATGACCTTTCATAGGAGTGCTCTAGTTCATTGAATACATTCCAGCTGAGCACCTTTAGATGCACGATCCTTGGGTAAGTGCTTGGAATAAGTGCTTTCTTCAGATAAGCTTCCCGCGTGCTTGGGAGTGATCTGGCTCAGGAGTTCTGAACGGGGCCTGGGGAACCTACGTAATATGGCAAGTGCCCATGGATTATTCTGGGAGCCAGGTGAGCTTGTGAAACACAAGCCTGAATGGGAAGTGGTTCTTAAACAAAGCTGAGCATAACAATCCCTGAGCACACGTGCCCAGACTCTACCTCCAGTGATATTTTATAATCATTTTACTATGTTTCTAAAGATTTCCTGGGTGAGCCTGATGCAGGCTGTGTGCTGGGGAACTCCTGACATCATTGTTAAGATCACTGCTACAGATGCCAGGACACAGCTGGGTTTAAATCCCAACTCCCCAATTCCTAGTTGTGTAGCCTGGGGAAAAGTCACTCATTTCCTTCAAAGCACAGGGGATAATGTCAGTACAAGCTACCCAAGAAGGTTGTTGTGAGGAATCTGCAACAGGAAATGATCCACGTGGAGCCTTGAGCTCAGTGCCTGGTACACAGGTGCACAGCAAATGTTAGCTATTGTTTCTATTTTATGGAGTCTGGAAACCTGAAGCTAAGGCCTAATGAAGGCAAATAACATTGGAAGAGAGCATGTAAGCAAACATTTTATACTAGGCAGAAAATAAATGTTAAGAGCCCTGTCAACAAGATCTTTCAATACTGAAACTTAACTGAGAGCCTTTTCCGTCTTGTGAAAACTTCCCTTCCCTTCTCCACATTTGAACTCTTTCTATACATTCCCTGCAACTGAGGGGCATTTCCTAGTAACTAGCATTCCAGCAAAGGAACAACTTGGAGGTTCCTTTGTATTCAAGCCGAAGCACACACTGCTGATTTCTCGGAAAATCCCCAAATCTTCCAAGGTTATCCAAGAACACTGTGGAACTGGCAGAGATGTTCTGAATTAGCCTGCTTTTTTAGCAACTGCCCTGATTAGGGGTTACCGTGAGCCATTCATTTTGGTGTTCTGCAAAGAGATTATCCCATTCCAGGGGATAAGACTATTTCAAAGGAGCTAAAAAAAATAAACATACTTTTCCTGCATTAAAGCCTCTGCCTTTTTTGAACTTCTCATTTTTAGAATCTTCACTGATAAGGACAAATGCAATTTTCACCATCAGTGGATCTGAACAGACAATTACATTAAGGCAAATAAGACAGGGTGAGGTCAATGATGTAAATCACGTTGTGTGCATCTAATGTGCAAACAAAATCCACAAATAAAAATGAACATCTTCAAAAAAAACGGTCGACTTTTTTTTTTTTTTGCATCTAATCAGGACTCAATTTGCATAAACATTTCTTTTCCTATCACCTACATAAAATTACTTGCTGGCATTTGGAGATCTGGGGAGGGGAGAATTTGGCTAATTTTCAAAACATTTTCCCTAAGGAAATTGCTCAACCCTTTTAGAAAGGGCTTACAGGTGCCTAGCAAAGATACTGTCCTTATCCTCAGTGCTATTGCTTATCAAGTTTACAAGGTGATCTCATGGTTGTTTTTCATTTGGTCCTCACCATACAAGCTTGGAAATTAGCATTGTTTCTTAAGCTTATAATGGAGAGAAATCTGAAGTTGCAAGTGATCCCACAGGAAGTGGCAGGGCTGGAGTGGGGCTCTTACTTTCCCCTGGAGCAGGCTGCATTTGGTTCCAAAGTCTGCCCAGGTGATGAGTATTAGCCAAACCAGTTGATTCTCAATGGCTTGATATTGTTGTAACCTCTGAGCATGGAGCTGGACAATAATTTTGAGTTCTGCAACGAAACAAGAAACTTGGAAAAGGGCAGCAGAGACTGCATTCAACCCAGCTGAGATTTACATATTTGCAAGTGCTGTTTGAGCCAGCCGAGGCGGGGAAGCAAAAGGCTAGGGATGCAGAATGAATTCCATGTTGAGCTTTTGTGTGCAGGAAAAAGGCAAAGAAAGGATATTCAGGAAAGGAGTGTCAGAGAAATCATGGGGAGGGTCAGAGGGTGTGAGGCATGAAGGTACATGCAGAGAAAGACAACAGCCTGCTCTTTAAAACCTCCCCAGTACTTGGCGTCAAAGGGAATAGAAACAGGGCCTATGGTGGCTCAAAGGGCATTATTTGCAGGCTTCATCACACACAGCATTCAACACTTGATGAGGGTTTTGGATATTATCCAACGTCCGGGTACACACATGTCACAAAGCTAAGCAGCTCTCAGCAGACCACCCCCCGCTGCTTGATCTTTGACATGTTTCTGCCTCCCAAGGTTACTGACATGGCAGGTGAAGGGCACTTACACCGATTCTCTGTGGAAGAGGAGAAGCCTGGTACCAGATAGGAGGGATTCAGGTAAAGGTTCCCAGCTCAGGTTTCAGGGAGGCTTTGGTTTTTTCAAAGAAATTAAGGGGAGTCCAAGAGAAGATGCAGCCAGAGCAATAATGCTATTTCTACTTTGTGTGTCTTTTCCAGCTAACAAAAGATAATAATAAGGGAGAAAATAACAAAAGGGCATCACTGTTGCAGGGCAGGCATTGCAAACCTTTGCCCAGATACTACAAGGGCCCCTTCCTGCTCTGAGGTTCTAGGATTCTCCTGTTTCTGGCAAAAATGAGTCTGTTTCACATCTCTAGCCCAGTGTTTTCCTAGAGTGGGATAAATGTATTAGTAGGGTTTTTATATGGCACTTGGAAAACTCCACTTTGATGGTTATGCACTTATTGCAAAATATCATTTTAAGAGCAACTTACACTGGTTTTGTATTTTTAATAGTGAAGTTAAATGTCTTTTTTAAATCAGTACATAGTTATACCTTTAGAAACGGAGTTGCTTTCATTATTGAGCCATTGTTAAGTCATAGTCCTGTTGGACATGGCAATGACAAAAACCATGACCTCAGACTGACAACAGCTTGGGACTTGTCATGTGGACCCAGTTGGTAATCAGCCAAGCATCTGCATGGAAGTCAGTGGAGGCTGAGGACGTCCCCCAGACCCATCAATGCTTAGGACAAATCACTGGGAAAGAGTGGCCACCACATGAAAATTTACAACTGCATACCTCCCTGTCCCAGGGCTAAGGACAAGCTAAAGAAATAAGTTACAAGAGGAGATGGCACAGCCAGAAGTACTCACCACAAAGGGTAGAGTGGGGGAGGAATCCTGGAGGGAAGGAAGGGATAAGTACCCCTTATGAGCTTGTGTCCCAGACAACCTCTGCCCTTTGCCAGGCTAATCTGTCATTGTCCTGTAGACCTGATGTTGACTTTTGCCCCCACATTTTTTTATGTTTTCCATGCCTAAAATGACCTCTACCCCCCCCCAATATTCCCAGAGCTCAACCCCCTCCTTCTCCCCCAAGCCTTCCCCACTCACTCCCTCTGGCACTTCCCATGCACTACCCCAAACTACTTCACCCTAATTTCCCCAGAACAGGAAATGTACCCCGCAGCTGATGTGGGAGGTGATTTAAGGGCAAGCTGACTCAGACTTAAGTTGAATCACAGAGTGAGAAAGCTTCTTTTTTCTTGCTTCTACATCAGTTCATCTGATTTAATCAAGAAAAAGTCTCAGCTTGAAACTAATATGTATTCAACAAGTATGGTACTTGCAGATCTCACCCTTTAACAAAGGAGAGTCCTGGATCGGAATCTTCATCATGCTAAATATCCAACTAGAGTAACATTGTTTTTCTTTTATTATATGTATTTTCTTTAAATTGAATTTATTTTAATTGATATATAAAAAGCATAAAGCTATACATATTAACAGGGTAAAATGTGATTTTTGACACATATATTGGATAATATTTAAATCGGGTTAAACATAACTATCTCCACATTTTTCCTTCTTTATGATGAAAATTTTCAAAAACTAAAGTAGATTACTGTTATCTATAGTCACCCTACTGTGGGATAACAGCACACAGGAACTTGCTGCTCCTCCTAGCTGTGTCTTAGTGCCTCCTTATCACCCTTTCCCCATAGCTCCCCTCAGTCTCTGGTCACCCCCATTCCATTCTTAACTTCTATGAGATGGACTTTTTTAGATTCAACATATGAATGAGACCATGAGGAACTTGTCTTATTTCATTTAACTTAATGATCTCCAGTTCCAGCCATGATGGATATATACCAAACTCCTTGAAAATGACAGGATTTAATTCTTCCCATGACTGAACAGGATTCCCATGACTGAACAGGATTGTGTATGTGGACCACATTTTCTTTATCCATTCATCAGTTGATGGATACTAAGATTATTTCCATTTCTTGACTACTATGAATACCCTTACAGTGCTAAGGTCTCCTCAACATCCTGATTTCATTTCTTTTTGGATATAAACCAAGAAGCAGAATTGCTTGCTGGATCATGTGATGGTTCTATCATTAATTTTTTGAGGAAACTTCAAACTGTTTCCCACCATGGCTGTGCAAATTTACATTCCCGCCATTCCTGCAGTGTGCAAGCATTCCCTTTGCTCCTCATCCTCACCAGCGCTTGTTATCTTTAGTCCTTTTGATAGTAATCATTCTTACTAGGATGAGATGATCTCTCACTGTGGTTATTAGAGTTATCGAGCTATTCCAGTTTTGCATTTGAAATAGTCATTAAATCAATGTCTTTAGACCAAAAATTAAAGAAAATATGCACATAATAATACAGTTACAAGTAAAGTATGGTTGTGTGGAAATGGCAAATATTAGGAAGGCATATGAATCAATGAAGTTTGGAAGAAAATGGCCAAACTTTTCTTGCAGATACAATGAATCTATTAAGCTCCACACAGTGGAGGTTGACCAGGAGTTGAAGCCTAGCACCAGCCTCTCCAGGCTTCTTGATCCCATGCTCTATCAACTTAACTCCAAAGTCCACAAAACAATGGCAAAAAAAGCAAATAGCAAGCAAAAATAATCATTGAAGTGAATTTAAAAAATAAATAAATAAACCATACAAACATGGAAAACAATGTACTAAAAAGAGACTTAGGACTCACAAAACTAAATTTGAAACTAGGACAGCTTCTAAGGATCAAAAAGAGGAAACACAGGCATTCTCGGTCAGGATGCTCCCACCACAGGTGTGAAAAAGTCCTAGTAGACTCTGTGTGTCCCTCTCTCAAGATTCAGATTCTGGGGAAGTGTCTGATTGGCTGAGCCCAAGTCAGAAGCCTGTACAGCGACTGACAGGGGGAGGGAAGAGGGAAGCATGGCCCCTCCCCCTCACAATCAGGTGGGGCACTGTCTCCTATAAGATCACACTCAGAGGCCCAGCACAATGGTGCACACTTGTAATCCCAGGGGCTCAGGAGGCTGAAGCAGAAGGCAAGTTCAAAGCCAGTCTCAGCAGCTTAGAGAGGCCCTAAGCAATTTTGTGAAACCCCATCTCTAATAAAATTTTCAAAAAGGCTGGGGAAATGGCTCCATGGTTAAGCGCCCCTGGGTTCAACCCCTGATACCAAAACAAACAAACCATACTCAGTAGGAAATCCTCCAACACAGGACAGCTGGGTAGACGTTGTACAGCCCAGACATAGCAACCTTTCATAAACACACGTGCACTCACACACATATACAAACACACTCCTACATAAGTTCCACTTCTTATCCCTAGGCTCCTTCCTAAAGTTCGTCCCTCTCATCACCTTCTCTCCCTTATAAGTATATTGAGTTTCTCTCTCTCTCTACTAGAACTTTTCTCATAGCCTATAAACATGTTAAAATCTCACCCATCATTAAAATCCTCCTCTACCAAAGAGTCCAAAACATGCACTTCACTCGCCACCCACTCACTGCTCATCCCACAGCAGGGTGACATCTGCCTCCTCCACCCCAGCACTTCCCTGAAGCGGTATTTTACAAGTCAGCAGTGAACGTGAAGTCATTCAGTCTAAGCAGCACTTTCTAGTCTTGAAGTCTCTCTGGTATTGATCCCTGAAACACTCCTCCACCTTGACTCTGGGAGCTCCTTCATCCAGTAGCAGAGGAGTTACTGTGACTAGAACTTGGGAAAGAATACTCAGCAACATGGCCAGAGTCCTGCCCCAAAGACACGAAGAATCTAGTGGAAAGACACACCAACAGGCCAATGCCGTGAAGCTTGATACTGAAGCTGAAGACTGGATTGTTGTCTCCAATTTCTTTCGCTCTTCCAGCGGTGGAATTTTATGTCCTTGTCCTCTGCCTTGTGAATTTGTCCTGGAGCATGTTTCCCCACCCCTTCTGAATTTGGCCTTGGCCATGTGCCTTGCTTTGGCCAATGGAGTGTGAGCAGACAGGACAGAGCAGAAGCTGTCAATGTGCTTGAAGCTTAGCTGGGCCTCTGGAGCTTCTGGCTCCTGCCGGAAGAGCATGTCTTATAATGAGATACGTGAGAAATAGACCTTGTCAGCTGCAGCCTGCAGCAGAGCTGTTCCAGCTGATGATGCACCAACATGTGAGTAAGGAAGCAGAAAGAGTGCAGGCTGTGAGCCACAGGGGGCTAGCCGTCGTTGGCTGGACAGTGTTGTGCAGAAAGCTGACTTTGTGGGTGGGATTGCCGGTAGGGCAATGGGAAGTGAAGAGGTTGGACCTACCCTTCAGTGGTTGATCTGAGAAGGTCATTGGTAACTAAGCTGAGTCATGAAGGACAAATGAGTGTTGGTCAAGAGAATGGGATGAAGGGCACAGGACAGAGGATGAAGTAAATGCATGGAGATGAGGAAGGTGACCATAGGCTTGGGACATGCACATCCTTCACTCTAGCTGGAGCAGAACCTTGTTCATTTGATTCTCTGGGCCAGCTCAGCTCCTCCTGCAGCTGCCTTCAGCATCTCATGCTATCTTCTCCTCAGTCCCCATCTCAGACACTGACTTCTCTCAAGCTCCAAGGTCTGCTCTGTAATTGCCATCTCAGGGGGACTCTGAAACATGCCCAGTGTTTATTTTCTTAGTCTTTTCAAACCCGCTTTTGATGTTCCTGATCTTTCTAACAACGCCCAGCCCCTGCCAGGTGCCCAGGTCAGGAAGCCTGACCTCATCTCCCCCTTAGCCCCATATCCAGCGTAGTGTCTCTGGTCCTCCTGCTTCTCTTCCACATTTGCTCTTGGCTTTTCACACTTCCACCACAAATAGCCAACGTCAGGAGACATCTTTAGTTTGTTCCTTATTTTTGTGAAAATCTTCTAATATATCACCACTAGGTAGGATGCTTATTATTGACTTATGACATACACATTTCCTCAAATTGAGAGATTTCTCTCCTACTCTTAGCTTACTGATTTTAAAAAATATTTTTAGTTGTAGATAGACATAATATCTTTATTTTATTTATTTATTTTTATGCAGGGCTGAGGATTGAACCCAGTGCCTCCCACATGCTGGGCATGTGCTCTCCCATTAAGCTACACTGAAAGGTTTTTAAAATAACAAATTAGTGTTGATTTTATGAATTTGTATTCTTCTAAATTGATTGAAATACAATGTTTTTTTTAATCAACTAATAAATTAGTGTCCCAAGGCATTCAGAAACCCTACACGGTCATGATGTCCTACTATTCCTTTCACTCAATGCTTCATTTAATGGAGGTAAGGGATCTGTTACCATTTTTGTGTTATTTTATCTCAGTCCACATTTGTAACTCAGACTTTCTGCATCTATGTTTATGAGTGACCTCACTTATATCTTTCTTTCTTTGGAATATTGAGATATTGCAGATTTGGTTCCAGACCACCAAAGTGAAGCTAAAATCACAATAAAGTGAGTCATAATAATTTTTTTCCTGTGTATGTAAAATTATATTTATATTAGACTGTAATCATGTGCAATAGCATTATACATGTGCAATAGCATTATATCTAAACAATAATGTACACATCTTAATTTAAGAAATACTTCATTGCTTAAACACTAATAATCATCTGAGCCTTCAGCAAGTCCATCTCTCTGCTGGTGGAGGGTCTTTGCCTCACTGTTGCTGGCTGCTGACTGAGCAGGTGGTTGCTGAAGGTTGGTGTGCTGTGGCAATTTCTTAAAATAAAACAACAATGAAGTTTGCTGCATCAATTGACTCTGCCTTTCATGAAGGGTCACTTTAGAGCATGTTATACTGTTAGATAGCATTTTAACCACAGGCTTTCTTTCAAAATTGGAGTCAATCCTTTCAAACCCTGATGCTTTATCAACTAAGTTCATGTAATATTCTAAATCCTTTCTTGTCATTTCAACAATGTTCACGGCACCTTCACCAGGAGTAGTTTCCATCCATTTTCTTTGCTCATCCATAAGGAAAAATTCCCATTCTGTTGAAACTTTGTCATGGGATTGCAGCAATTCAGTCACATCTTCAGGCCCCACTTCTATCTGTGATTCTCTTACTAGTTCAGTAACGTATCTGCAGTTACTTTCCCCACCAAAGTCTTGAACCCTCAAGAACCCATCCACAAAAGTTGGAGTCAACTTTTCCAAACTCCCATTGATGTTGATATTTTGACTTCCTCCTGTGAATCAAGAATGTTCTTTGTGGCATTTAGGAATGGTGAATACTTCTAGAACATTTGCAATTTACTTTGCCCAGATCCATCAAAGGAATCACTATCTATGGCAGCTACATACCTTACAGAATGTATTTCTTAAATAATAAGATTTCCAAGTCAGAATGACTCCTTGACCCAGAGGCTACAGAATGGGTGCTGTGTTAGCAGGCATGAAAACAACATTAATCACGTTGTACATCTCCATCAGCGCTCTCAGGTGACCAGGGGCGTTGATGAACAGTAATATTTTGAAAGGAATCTTTTTTCCTAAGCAGTACGTCTCAACAGTCGGGCTTAAAATATTCAGGAAACCATGCTGTAAATAGATGTGCTTTCATCCAGGCTTTGTTTTGGCACTTACAGAGCAGACACAGAGTATGTTTAGTATAATTTTTCAGGGCCCTAGGATTCCTGAAATGGTAAATGAGCATTGACTTTAACTAAAATCACTAGCTTTGTTAACTCCTAACAAGAGTCAGGCAGTCCTTTGAAGCCAGGCATCGACTCCTCCTCTCTGCCTGTGAAAGTCCTAGATGGCATATTCCTTCAATACAAGGGTGCTCCCTCTGCACTTAAAATCTGCTGTCTGGTGTAGCTGCCTTCAACAGTTACCTCAGCTAGATCTTCTGGATAACTTGCTGCAGCTTCAACACCTGCACTTGCTGCTTACCTTGTACTTCTATGTTTTGAGGTGGCTTCCTTCCTTACACCTCATGAGCCAACAGCTATTAGGTTCAAACTTTTCTTCTGCAACTTCATCACCTCTCTCAGCCTTTATAGACTTGAGGAGAGCCAGGGCCTTGATCTGGATTAGGCTTTGATTCAAGGGATTGTTAAGGCTGGTTTGTCTTCTGTGCAAAGTTTTCTTCATATCAGCAATAAGGCTGTTTTGCTTTCGATCATTCATAAGCTCATTAGAGAACTCTTTCCTTGGTATTCCCAACTTGGCTACCTGTTTGGTACAGGGATCTCACTTTCACCTTGTCTTGGTTTTTGACATACTTTCCTCAGTAAGTTCAATTATTTGAAGTTAGACATGTGTGACTCTCTCCCTTTCACTTCGACACTGAGAGGCCATCGTCAGGTTGTTTATTGGCCTAATTTCAATGTTATTTTTTTCCTGGGAAGAGTGAAGCCCCAAGAGGGAAAGAAGGATGGGGAATGGACAGTCAGTGGGGCAGTCAGAACATACAACATTTTATCCACTAAGTTCACCATCTTCCATGCGGTTTGTGGTGCCCCCAAACAATTATAATTGTAAGATCAAAGATCATTGATCACAGTGCTCATAACAGTCACCATAACAGATAGAATAATAATGAGAATGTTTGGAATATTGTAAGAATTACCAAAAATGTGACCATGAAAAAAATGTAACATGAAGTAAACACATGCTGTTAGAAAAATGGCACTGGTGAACTGTCCAACACAGCGTTGTCACCAATCTTTAATTTGTAAAAGGATGCAATATCTGCAAACCATAATAAAGCAAAGTGCAATGAAATAAAGGATGCCTATATTATGGAATATTATGTGAATGATTTTTTGTAACATTATGATAAGCTCATACAACAGCCCTACATCATTTTCTATAATCCTGAAGGTACATATATATATATATATATGTACAAATATATATGTATATTTATGAATATCCACATATGTGTATAGATGGAAGTTTTCCATTACTTGGTGGTTACTTATTAAGTTCACTGGACTAATAATCTTTTGGGATTACATCTTTGATTGCCTTTTCATTTCTTTCATAGCTATTGGTCTTCTCGGGTACTTTTCTAAACTCTAGTCCATGTTATTTTTAATTAATTTGTTTTCTATTTCATTAACAAATGTTTTTATTAACTTTATGTAGACTTTCACTTTCTTTGGTTTATCTTTCTACCCTTTTCAGTTTCTTACATTAGAGATGGGTTTCTTAGTTCATTTTCTGTTGCTATCACGCAATACTGCAGTCTGGGTAATGTATAAAAATAAAAGGTTTATTTAGCTCACAGATCTGGAGACTCAGTCCAAGAGCATGATGCCAGCATCTGCTAAGGGCCTCATGCTGTTTCATAACATGGCAGAGAACGTCACATGGTGAAAGAGAACAAGAGAAAGCACGAGAGAGTAAGAGAGAGAAACATGAGCAAGACAAAACCAAGGAAGCTGAATTCACTTGTATAAAAATCCACTCTTGAAATAACAACTCCACTCTCACAAGAAGTAGCTCACTCCCTTGACAACGGCACTAATCCTTTCATGAGGGTTCAGCCCTTAAGATCTAATCACATCCTAAAGACCCCACCTCCCAGCATCACCACATTGGGGATTGAACTTGAATGTGAGTATTGGCAAGAGCATTCAACCCCCAACTTTAATATTCAATACTTTTCTGTTTCCTGTAAATACATATAAAACTATATATTTTACTCCAAATAACTTGGGCCATTTTTCATTGGTTTCGATTTGAGTTATTGTCATTCATTTGTAACATCAATTTGGCCATCTTAGATGGTAAGCCTTTATTTTTAAACATTTTTCTCATCCGCATATGAAATAAACAAAACACCTTAAGTTTCCAATTGAGCTTTTAATTGAGATTTTATAATGGGAGGTTTTTAGTTTCATGGGGGAGGATTAATATTAAATTCCCTAAAACATAATATGTACCTCCATTTATTAGGATCTCCTTTTATGTCCATCTGTAAATTTTAGTGGTGCTTTTACAAAGGTCTTTTGCATCTTATTAAGTTAGCAGGTTACTTTTGCTATTGTTAATGGGATCCTTTCCCTTTTGTTTTCTAATTGGTTATTTATGACACATACAATACCTAACAATTTTATTTGTCACTTTCATATTTGACACATTCTGATATGATAGCTACTTGGTTTATTCACTTAGATTTTCTAGGTGATCAAACTATCTGCATACTATAGTACAAAGTCGGCGCTCAATAAACTTGCTGAATAAATATCATTGAGTTTCTGAGCTTAGCTTCCAAGAAGTATAGACAATCTTGTCCAATTTACACATCCCTCCAGAACCTTGTCCTTCATAAATCTCTCAACTTTTCCAAATACATTCTAACTTTTGTCTATTAATTCTTTGTACCACTATGATTTATTTGCCCACATTATTCAGTTATGCTCTGGTCTTAAATAATTTAGAAGAACCAGAATGCAAAGAATTCAAGCATAGCATTATCACAAATATTAGGGACTCAGTAACAGATACCCCCATGTTTCCCTAATGACTTCTACATTGAATCTAAGCATCTGGAGTGGAAGTCAGTCATCTTTCCACTTTGCAAAAGGGTGCTGTGGGAAATGCCCTGCCTTGCTCTCTAAAGGCACACACTGACCTTTTGGCTCTACAAGCCCTTTCACACCCAGACTCTTCCCTCAGAGATGAGCAGAGAAAAGGAAATGCTGAAATTTGCCCTGGTGGCAACACCCACCCGGGAGGACATGAAAGATTTGAGAAATGTGAGCTGTCCTTCCAGAAACAGATTTGCTTTTTCTATATTTGATTTAAGCAATCCAAACTTAAAAAAATAAAATAAAATAAAATCAATGAGTACTAGGGAGGAGATAGGAGGCAGGAAAATGAGCCCTTTGAAAATTCCTCTGGAGAGCCAACTGCAGCCTATTAATATTAACACATGGTGCCTCAACCCTTGGATGCTTTTGGAGATTCACAGGCTGGCTCTTGGGAACCCTACTGTGATGGTTCTTTTTGAATGTTAGAAATAAGATCCACAGCCTCTAAGTTAGGCAAAAAAAAAAAAGAAAAGAAAATGTCCATTTTCTTTTGTGCACACACTTTCATAGGAAGCTGCCTCCGGCATAGAAGGAGGAAAACTGAAAATTCTTAACAGGCTGTTCCTTGGCAAGGAAAATCCTTATTTAAGAATCTTACAAAGTGAAAGAATGAACAGGAGACAATGAAATGAAGCTCAAATTCATCTTTGAATAATATTTCTTTCTGAGATAGACTCAGTTATTGGTATTGCTTGGATGGTGACTTGCAACCATTTATACTCGACGTAGTACAGTAAAAGCAGTAGACAACCTTAGGCCTAAACAATGACTGGAAGGAAGGAAGACTTTAAAAATTAGAAGAAAGGAAGATAAGTGCCTCAGCCACTCACTTAAATGCATTAGACTTCTTTTTGGAAATTCAGACTTGACCTTGAATACAAAGTGATTCTCACGTATAGTAAGCAGAATGGGGTAGAACTTTAGGAGCAATAACTTGTTGAGTCCTCTGAGAAGCCTGCTTGTTCTCACATCCCTGTCTGCTGCGGCTTCCCATCTCCTCTTAACCTGTTAACCATTCCCAGTCCTTTGAGTTAGTTGACATGTCACTTCTTCCAATTTTCCCTTAGTCTTCCAGACACTGCAACTATCTCTGTCGTAGTACATATCACACCCAATTATAAATGTCCACTTTGCTTCCATTCCGTTTTCTACCCTTTCCCACTAAACTTCATGTCAGCTAGCATCGAAGGCTACACACCTGATACAGTTCCGGATACCTGATAAGAACTCTATAAATATTTCTTTAATGAATGAACAGAGTATAGATCTGCATAGCACTTCCATGGGCAATAAGCAACCTTCCTGCCCTATGGCTGCATTTCAAGGTTAAATATATTCTTGGAGCCACATCTAATTGGCCAGCATTTTCAAGGTTAAATATATTCTTGGAGCCACATCTAATTGGCCAGCTTCCCAAACACTAAATTATTTAGTTCCAGGAGAAAGATTTTTCTTTTCCCTTGGCAAATCTTTTCTCTTTTAAAGAAAACTGGATGAGGTGACTGTTGGAAGAAAATGAAACATTACCATGTAGCTGCAGAGATGTCCAAACACTGCCAAAGCTGTCCCACAGGTTTGCCCACTCGGGGAATATCTATAAATATTTTCTTCAGTTAGGCTATTAAGGCAAAATTATCTTGAAAACACTTTCTAAATGTAATAATTCAATACCCTTCCTTTCTGCCCTTTCCAACACAATTGAGTATGAAGGGCGTCCTTCATTTAAGACTGCATTAGAAAATTTTGTCTTTCTTATCCTCTCTGATAAGAAAGGCAAAATAGTTCAACTTTAGAGTTTGGTCAAAAGGATCACTAACTCTTAAATCAGGTGTATTAGTTTTCCGGGGCTATCATAGCAAAAGTCCTCAGATTGTGTGGCTTAACCAATAAAATTTCATTTCTTCACTGTTCTGGAAGCCAGAAGTCTAAGATCAAGGTGTGGGCAGGGTGGGTTTCATTTGAGAACTTTCTCCTTGGCTTGTAGAGGATGTCTTCTCCTTGGGTCTCCACATTTTCTTCTCTTGTATATGTCTGTGTCCAAATTTCCTTTTCTTATACAGACTCCAGTTATCTTAGATTAGAATCCACTCTAATGATCTCATTCTAACTTGTCTCTTTAGTTAATGGGGGGGGGGGGGGGGCTGGGGATGAAGCTCAGTGGAAGAGCACTTGTTAAGCATACAGGAGGTACTGTGTTCAATCCCCAGCACCACTACTCAAGACCCCTGTTTCCAAATACAGTAACATTCTGAGATACTAGGGAGAAGACTTCTGCATATAAATTTGGGAGCAAACAGTCCATAACATGAGGATACAATGTATTTCCTCAAATATTTGTGGGAAGAAATGAAAGACACAGCATCACAAACTCAATGGCTACTTTTTCAAAATTTTTAAATTTGTTTTTTATAGTTTATTCATGACAGTAGAATGTATGTTGACATATCATGCGTACATGGAGTATATCTTCCCATTCTTGTGGTTGTACATGACGTGGAGTCACACTGGTCATGTATTCATACATGAACATAGGAAAGCTATGTCTGATTCATCTTACTGTTTTCCTATTCCCCTCCCCCGCTCCCTTCTCTTCTCTCCCCTTTGTCTAATCCAGTGAACTTCTACTTCTTTCAAGAGTGAAAATCTGGAGCTGGGAAGAGTAACTCAGTGGTAGAGCACTTGCCTGGCATGCATGAGGCCCTGGGTTCCACTCCCAGCACTCAAAAGAAAGAAACAGAGTGAAAATTTATAATCTTTTAAAAACCCATGAGAAATGGAATCTGCCCATTCAACACTGGACAATCTTTAGTGGAAAGTCCTATGATAAGAAAAGTAGTAATTATTATTCTGTGATTTAAATCCCCTCTTCCCATCTGAGCAGAAACAAAATAACTGTAGTTTTCTTGTATTTTTATTTTGGTTTACCCATTCCTTTATATTTCCAAAGTACCTGGAGTCTGAGGGCAAGGGGTGGAGCTGTCAGGGTCAGGTAAGGGGTGAACCAGCCTCTTCCCCACCTTGGTTACCCCTACTAGTAGCACATCGCTTCCCTCCAGGACTCAGGGTGAGAATGAGGGGGTGGTTCTCTCTAAGGCAGAGAAAACAGGATGAAAATTGATTTGGGGATGTTACAAATCACATCTGCCCTGACTTTGGTTAAACATGCTGCTGATTGCTTTTAGGAGTTAAACAGTGTTTAATAAGATAGCCCAAACCTGCCATCACTCTTCACCCAGACATGAGGGCTTTTTGTTTTGTTTTGTTCTTTATTTTTAATTCTTTGAGCAGATGGGAAAGCAGGCTGTTGGGACCATCATTTACTCTCACTTGACAATAGCAGGAAGATGAGCAAAGAAACATCAGAGGTGAACAGGGTGTGGCCCGGCAGAGGAAGTCCTGGACTTTGCTGCGCCCTGTCTCATCTCCACTTAGAACATTCTCAGAACATGCTCAGAACATTGCTCCTGTTCTTGCTACTGAGTTCCTGACTTTTCCTAAATCATTGGATTCTTGGGGGGGGGAGGGTTCCCCCAGAATGATGTTGGATGATGTGAACATTTTCAATCTCTAGCCCAGTTTCTTTCTCAAACTCAAACTCATATGTTCTGCTCCCTATTGGACATCTTTATTTCAACATCTATAGATACCCCAAATTCCGAATCCGACCCCTGATCCCCACAACTTGCTCTCGTCACAGGTGTCCCCATCTCAGCAGATGGCAGTCGCATTCTTCCAGTTACTTGGGCCAAAAATCTTGAAAGTCACCTCTGACTCTTTTGACTTTTTCTCACATTCCACAGGCAACCTGTCTAGAAATGCTACAGGCTGTCCTCTCAAACCATATTCAGAATCTGACCTCTCAGCACCTCCTGGCTGCAAACATCTTTTGCAGGATTTACTTCAACTGCCTCAAAACTGGCCTTCTGGCATCTCTCATCTCTTCTCTCATCCACTCTCCCAGCAGCCAGAGTGCATCCTCCAAAATGAAAATCAGAGCCCGTCACTTCTCTGTTCAGATGCTCTAGGTTTCCCATTTAATTCACAGTAAAATCCAAAGTCCCAGTCACAGCCCAGAAGAAGCCCCCATAATTTCGGGCCCCCTTTTACTTCTCTGGTCTGCTCTGTTGCCACTCTCTCTATCACCCTATCTGCTCCTGCACACTGCCCTCCCTGTGACTCCTGGCACATGCCAACATGTGTCTGCCCTCAAGAACTCTGGAGGAAGGTTCTTCCCTCAGATATCAAATCAACATAGCTAACCACTCATCGGCCTTGCCTTCCTTTCTCAGTCTCAGGCCTGTCCTGACCACTTTAGCATCCCTGATACCTTTGTCTTGCTCACTTCTCTTTTCTTCTGTATCTTCACATAGCTCACACATCCCATACCTTATTTATGTTTTCTGTGTTATTTGTTGTTTATTTACCTACCAATGCTTTTCCTTACCCTTCCTCAACAAGAGTACAAGGATCTTTGTTTTGTACTCTGAGATATCCAGCACCTGGAATAGTGCCTGGCACATTTAGATACTCAATAAATAGTTGCTCAATGAATAGTAACAATAAAGCATGTATTGTATCTTTCCAATGAGCCTTGGAATGAGCCTACTCTTGCTCACAAACAAAGCACACCAACTGAGAGAGGGCCCTTCTCAGTACACCATGATTTCAAAGGAGAACCTGATATACTTTTCTGCCTTGGAAAAAAAAACGATCAAAAACAGAGAGAAAAAGATATAGGATTTCTGCTCCGCCACATATCAAGTTCAATGAACAGTGTGGGTCATTTCTGCCTTCCATGTTACTAGAAATTAGTGGGAAAAATCACAGGACTTGGAGCCAGGAAACTCAGCTGAGCTTATGTGATGTGGCCTTGGAAACACACTAAATTTTCTTGGGCCTCAGTTTCCTCATCTGTAAAGCAGAGTGAATGATCCCTGTATCTGAGAGTCGTTGTGAAGATTAAATGGGATCATGAGTGTGAGTTGCCCAGCACAGCACACTCCTTACAGTCAGAGTAGCCCACTCTTGGGGGGAAAAATCGGTGGTCCAGCTCAAGTAACCCAGTTCAACACCTCTACCACTGCTTACCTCTGTGCAAACTTGAGCACATCAGCTGGCCCCTCTGAGCCTCCATTGTCTCATCCTTAAAATGGAGATAGAGTTGCGTCTCCCAGAAGACAAGCAAAGGGATACCTGGGTATGTGCCTGGTGCATACAAAGTGCTCAATAAATATTTGCTGCTGCCGCTGCTGGAACTTAGTAAATATCATTTTTCTTCCCTTGATGAAAGCTCCAGAACATGAGCCAGACCATTCATTTTTTTTCCTCCTTTGATGTCAATGATGACAACCTGCCCCCGAAACCTGGTTCACTGGGAACATTCTGATGGGATAACAAAAATGTGTTTCTTGGGTTTTCTGCAGCTCTAGTCCTATGACTCCTGGCCTGGAACTGTCAAAATAATCCTGAAACTCAGGCTTCCTGCCAAACTCTCCTGGAGAGGGAGAGATTCAGCATGCACTCCTTCCTTTCTCCCTGCAAGGTCCCCACTCCATCCAATCCAGTTCTGAGGCTGAGGCACACTGCGTCAGCTGTGCATGAGTGATTTGGTAAAACAAGGTTTATTTTTACGTTAGCTTCCTTTGACAGAGCCCAGGGTGGTGCATGAAGAAGGCTGAAGGGTAGAGATGTGTAAAATTGCTTCAGAAATGTCTATGAGATGCCATGGTCCTATGAGATGTCTCCAGGGTGCTCAGGGCAAGGGTTATGGCTGTGATGCCCTCGTAACTAACTTTGGGCTATGGCTTATGAAACCCTGCATGTTGATCAGGAATCAGAGCAGCTGAGGACAGACAGGACAGTAGTCTACCTTGAATTAGGTCTCTCAGGGTGATACGAGATGCCAGGGGCAGCAGTTGGCTGCCAAGCCTTGTTGCAGAATCATTACAGCTCCTTTGTCACTTCTGATCTTGATATGAATCTTGTAAAACAGAGACCCTCCTGCTTCTTAAGGCCTTTGAGTCAGAAATCTGTGAAAACAACTTTGCCCCATGCTCATGCAAGCACACCCTTTCCCTGGCCTCTGCTTCCCTGTTCTGACTGCAAAAGCTGGACCCTCCACAGAGCTGAATTGGACTCCTTTGAAAATCAGTGTGTCCCATCCATAAATAATCAGATGTATGAATGTAGACCTCTGATTGACACAAAATCATTTGTCCAAATCCCCAACAAGGACAGACATTAAAAATAGCTCATTGTCCTCCTCCAGTCCCCTTCCTGAATTTTGAGAGGTTTATATTGGGGGTCTTGGGTACAAGTGAAAGAAAATCAACTGAAATTGACCCAATCAAGAAAGGAACCAGGTGTGGTGGTGCCTGCCTGTAATCCCAGCGGCTCAGGAGGCTGAGGCATGAGGATCATGAATTCAAAACCTCAGCAACTCAGCAAGGCCCTAAGCAACTCAGTGAGACACTGTCTCTAAATAAAATACAAAATAGGGCTGGGGATGTTGCTCAGTGGTTAAGTGCCCCTGGGCTCAAGGCTCAATCCCCAGTACCAAAAAAAAAAAAAAAAAAGAGAGAGAGAGAGAGAGGAGAAGAAAAAAGAAAAAAGTTTTTAAAAGAAAGAAGATAAACAGATCCTCATGACTGAGAAGTTTATGGCTGGTTTAGCTTCAGGCACAGCTGGGTCCAAATGTCAAAAGCTGTTGCCAATCATCAGTGTCCCTATTTAGGCTCTGCTTTCTTCCATGTCCACCTCTCTCCCAGATGGGCTATTCTTCTCTGCTGCAACATTAGACTCCCAGTAACTCCAGTTCCATGACTATATCTTCCAGGGGAAAGAGGATTTTTTCAAGGGCCAATATTGCCAGCAAAAGTTCATTTATTAGGCACCTGTGATATGCCAGGCACTGGGTTGAGAAATGGGTAATGACTGGAGGCTTCATGAGGGCATTTGGGCTGTAAAGGAACATTTTTCATTAGCCCCACCAGCCCCTTCCAGAACCTGACTTTGTTACAAGAGGACCCTGTCATCTTGAGAGTGACAGGGACTCATCAGGTATTCCTGTGTAATAGAACCTTTTCTAAGAGGAAGAAGTCACAGTTTGCAAATGATACCATACCTGTTTCTGCCATCTCAAGGAGCCCACCATCTAGATAAGATAAAAATGAAAAGAAGGTCACAAACATGCTGGTCCCAGGCATAGTTTATTTGGTCCATTGGTATTATTTTCTTTTGACAATATTGAAAAGACAGAACATTTCTCATTCAGAGCCACATTTTTTACTTCTCCTAAACCTATCAGGTATAGCAGTACTGAGCCCATATGCCCCCATGACACAGTGGGTAAGAACTGAAAAGGGGACTGGTGGCTGCTTCTGGGTAGGGAGTGTGCTCTGCAGTTTGCCCTGGTCCCTTGTATTCCCTATTGCCTTACACCCAGACCACTTTACCCATGAATTTTACTTGCTGAGGGAGTCTAAGTGTTAAAGAGTACAAACAAGAGGCTAAGGGCATATAAAAGAAGAAGAAATGAATTCCCTGGGTGGGAAAGGAGAAATCAAAAAAGAGTTTCCAAGAAGAGATCAAATTTGAGCAGGCCTGAATGACGAGCAGAATTTTAAACACAGAAGTCCTGTCAATACATAAGATGAATTTTCCCACTAGAGTGGAACAGTGTGGGGAAGGGGTTTACCAAGGTGAGTGAAGGAGATGGAGAAAGACACAGGCAGAATGTTCACTGATGCTCTGGGACCTCAGCCTGCACAGCTCACACCACGATGCACAAGCAAGACGAAGGACCAGGTGACTGAATTCTGCAGCACACCTAACACACACAACCAGCCTCGCTACAATAATTTGAATTGTCAACTTGATTGGATTAAGAGTTGCAAAAAATTAAGGGGTTTCTGGGTGTGTCAGTGAGGGTGTGTCTAGGAATGATTGGCATGTGGAATAGCCAACTGAAGTGGAGACCCTCCCTAAGTATGGGCAGCACCATCCAATAGGATAGTGGCTTGGATGGAATAAAAGTTGGAAGAACAAGGAAACAGCAGCAGATGGAAGCTTGATTCATCTTGAACCTGTTCTTGAATGCTGCTCTGATCGCCTGAGGATATCAGAATCTTGCTTCTTCATTCTTCCAAAGTGGACTCTGCCAGTGATCCTCCAAGAAGCCTTGAGTCTTGGACTAGGGTAGCACCATTGGTCCCTTTTGTTCTGGGCTTCAGACTCTTGAACTGTGTTACTACTGGTTCTTTCGGCTCTCTAGCCTGCAGAAGGCCATTGTGGACTATCCAGCTGCTGGTCATGTAAGCCAACCTACTAAGTCCCCTTTTTATAATCATACTTCCTGTTAATTCTGTCCTGACTAATACACTCACTGAGGCCTCAGGACAGGCATGGGAGCTCATGGGTCCCGCACTGCAGTGGAGCAGCAGGCCAACCCACCCTGTGGACCTCAGGCTAGGAGCCAGGCTGGAAGCTGTGCTCCAAACTCAGTGGCACCTCATAATTGTGACCACAACCTTGCCAGGCCTCATGAGTGACACACTCTCTGCTAAGGGTCAGGGCCTCTTGCTGCTTCTTCCAACTTCGTTCCTTGGCTATCTTTTGAACCTTCAATGCTCAGTCACCTGATCCTGGCCACCAGCCTCTTCTCAGAACAGGGAGAAGGCCCCCAGTTGATTCTGAGTTCCCAGGGCTCTGTATTACCCTCCTTGGGCTGGGGCCATTGAGGTGGATAGAGGGAAGATGGAAGTGAATAACAATATGTCCAGCTACCCTTTAAAGGTGCTATAATCATCCCAACTTTCCAAAGAAGAAAATTGAAGCTCAGAGAAATTGATGACTTCCATTTCATCCCCCATCTATTGAGAATCACTTATGAGTCTTCCAGGATTTTATGGAATTTAGAAATCATATATGAAGGGCTGGCCTGGTGCTTTGTATGCATTCATTTGTTTAAATAATTAGTGGACATCTGCTACACCCCAGGCAAGGTGCTTGGCACACGGTGACATCACTCAACAAAGTAGACATGTTTCCTGCCATAGCGATTGTGTGTGCACACACGCTTGTGTGAGTGTCAGGGTTGGAAAAGTGGGGAGAATAAGTAACCACATACAACCAGTGAGCAATTGGACATCAGAGGCTTTCAGGGTGGCAGCTCACCAGAGAGATGAAGATCTTCAAGTTCCGGAAGGTTGTGCCATCTCAACATGAGACTTACAAAACAAAAATATTCAGTGGGACATTTATTCTGGACCCCAAAAATGTGCCTGGCCGAAAGGTAAGAAAGGAGAATGAAGAGGGGCAAGGAGTCTGGGTGAGGCAGACCTTTCTCCATTGTGCTAAAGGAGTTGTATTTCATCCTAAGGCTCTCTGAAGTTAAGTGAGGTGGGGAGAAGAGAGGTGGAGAAGTTAAGTGAGGTGGAGAGAGATGGGGAGTTCTGTGCAAAATCCTTGCAAGTGGTCCTTTGCCCCACCCCCACAGCTTATCTCAATTTAGCAGGCAAAGCAATCCTGTTAAAAATGTTCATCAGATCATGTTAGCCCTCTGCTCAGTACTGTGCAATTGCTCTGCCTTCACCTCTGCATGAAAGCCAAACTCCTCACCAGGCCCTATGACCTGGTGACCTGGCCTGTCACCTCCCTGCTCTTGTTGGATAACACCCCCACCCCAAAACCCTACTGGTAGGAAGACTCCAGCCACACTGACCTCGCTCTTCCCAGAATGTCGTGCCTCCCTGGAGGCTCCCCTCCAGCTGATACCTCTGCCTGGGATTCTCTTTCTTCTCCCCTCATCACCTTCACATCATTTTTTAAACCTTCCCAGTAAAATTTAAGATTGAAAATTGGCCCCACAATACCTCTAATACCTGCCCCCTTTTATTTATGCTTTGCTTTGCTTTTTCTGTAACACATATCTTCTTACATATTGTCAAGCCTTCTGGCCAAACACCACCAGGAACACAGGTGTTATAAAACACGTTCACTTTATTACTGTCGGAACAAAGGAGATCATATACCAGAGAGACCCCTGGGGCATCTCCTTCCTTACAATGCACTACTACACCTGTGTTCCTGGTGGTCTTTGGCCAGAGGCTGTTAACAAATACTATTTTTTGTGCTATTTTTTTTTCTGCCTCCTTCTTAGCTTCAAGGAGGTAGAGATGTTTTGATTAGTCTGTTAACTGACATATTCAAAGTCCCTTAGAGCCATATCTAATGTACACTAGAAGCCCAATTTCTATTTATTGAAGGAATTGCTTATTAATCCACTTGTGAACAGGGCTTGATTAGGGAAGGGATGAGTTACAGATGCCCTGATAGGACTGATTTTGGTAACAAGATGGGCAGATGTGCCCTTCCCTGACATGAAGTAAACAAGAGTGGGCAGGTTTAAAGGATGGGTGGACTCAGAGAGGCGTTGGTTGATCAGCTTTATTTATTTACAGTCACAGAATCATTAGCCCATCAACCTGGATCAGCCTCACCCACAGCAAAAGCGATCACAATCCCTTTGGCCCCCCAAGGCAGGCCTAAGCCCCCAACTGGCCTCCTCTGTACAGAACCAATAATACCATTATATCATATACAAAACACTGTGTTAAACATTGGACACAGATGGCCTTACCCAGTTAACGTTCCTATGATTTTGAAGATGAGGAAACTGAGGTGCAGAGAGGAGAGATAAGGTTTCCATGGCTGAGCTGGAATCTGAGTACAGATTGATCAGCTCCAGAATCTAGACCATTCACAGCATGCAGCAGCCATGAAGCAGATGCCCAAAAAGGTGGGATTGAGGAGGTACCCAGCAAAGGTGACCTTGTGATGAAGCAAATGAAAACTGTTTTTGTTTTTCTCTGTGAGGGGGGAGCTATTTGCAGCAAACTCTGCTCTGCATCTCATGGGGAACCCCAAAGGCTGCCCGAAGCCCTCACAGCCCGCCAAATCCCATTAAGGCCTGTCATGCCCTATGGAGTTGGCCCTGCTGTTACATAACAGGGAGGGAGTGGTGCCTCTGACAGGAGGCATCAACTGGAAAGGCCACAAAAATTAAAAATGGAACCAAGCCCATCCTCACCCCCCACCACCTCCAAAGGAGAGCAGCAGAGGTCTGAAAACAGTGTTATTAACTACACCAGGCATGGGAGTTGCCATGGATACCACTAACCCAGCATGATGCCTCCTCTGCCCTTAGTCCTGAAAGGCTTTGCTCTTGGCCCTGATTCAGGCTGGCAAAAGAGAGGTTTTTCTCCCCACTTCCCCAAAACAGGTCCTAAAAGTACAAGAGGCATTTGAAGACTCAGAGCTGGGGGGAGCTCCTTCCATTCCATGTCAAGTTTTTTATAATTGTTTTCTTTCAAACTCTATTGTGCATCGAGTTTAGCTGCATTCACATTAACATGATTTTTTTTTTTTTGGTATGAGGACAACTGTGTTCTTATAAAGTAGGGTCCATACTACGAGAAAAAATTAAGTGACTTGGAGGCAAGAAGAGAGCAAACTAATAGGCAAAGAAAGGAGTTCAAGTGTCTGTGTATCTGCCTATTGTAAAGGATGGTCATTGGTGATCCCTGGAGGCATGTTAAAATTATAGAAGATTATACCGTAAAATGAGGCCTAAACTTTGTCCCTAAAGTGAAGCTCCCAGGTTTCTCCAATGCCAGAACAGTGAAAAATCTCTGTGTCCCCAGGTGCTCAAAAAACAAAACAAACAAACAAAAAATTGTGCCTGTCACATTCCCAATAAACATTTATCAGATAAACATATTTGAGTGCTGCTTTTAACTTTTCAAATACTCCTTAGATCATTTAAGCCTCACAATTACACGAAATCAACAGTACCACTCTCCAATCCAAGCCAAAATGAGTAATATAAATGATAATCAATTAAAAGTGGTACAGTAAAAACTCACTTAAATCCGCAACCCAAGGCGGATTGATGGGTGGAGAAAGGGATGATAGATGGAGAGATGATGTGAACCAGCAAATAGAGCAGAACATCAATAGCAAAATTCCTGGGTTGGACAAATCTCAAAAGTGCTTTCATTCCCTCCAATTCTATGTCTTATATTGATTTCCTGAACATTTCTCAGACATTTGTTATAAAATGAAGATAAGTTAACATTAGTCATCTAAAATCAATCCAAGATTAACCTTTGCAGCCACTGAGAATTGAGCCAGAGTTTATCACTCAGGAACCAGCATATGACGGGGTAGCAAGCACCGCTAGAACCTGGGGGCTTGACAGTACAAAGGTTCACCTCTTGCTCATGCTGTTTGTCCACAACAGGTTAGCTAGGGGCTTTGTGCCAGCAACACCTTTGACGTTGTCATCTTTGTTGTTTTCTCTCAGAGCCAGTTGACAGCAAGCCACTGGGCATCACCTGAGGCAAGGAAGAGACTGTCAAAGCATGAAACGTGTTTAGGTTTCTTCACATTTCATTGGGTTAAAGGAAGTGACAAGAGCCAAAGGAAGGAAGCAGATGCTGCTGAGCAGGTACATGGTCCTGCAGGTGACTCAGGCTGACATGCATGTGTATGCTCTTCTGTCCTTTCTCTCATTTTTTATTGTAAACAACTCAAGTTCAGTGTCTGTGGGTTTTCTCCCCTAATTATGCAAAAACTACAATGCCCAGAAATTTGCCACCTCACTTTCTGACATGATCAGTCCACATCTGCCATTGGTAATGATTGAACTTCTCATACCTGTACCCTCTGAGAAGAGAAGCTCTTTTCTACATGTGATACTCTTATTTTGCCAGCTCAATGATGAAATCCAATGGAAAGCATTCAAAGTGGGTCTCCAAACCCGAGGAACAAATGACTTGTGTGTGTGTGTGTGTGTGTGTGTTTGTGTGCGCCTGGTGGAGACTGAGGCTTAGCAGCATGGCCACCTCCTCTGGAAGCTCTCTCAACCTGACACTTTGCTACTGTCCCATCACAGCAGGGAGAAAGGGAAAGGAGAATCATTTAAGGACCCTGGGGCTCCTGTGGAAATTTCTGCAAGACAGAGGCGATAATAAAAACTCAATGGAGTGGGACAACTGGGAGGGAGAACTATTAGCAGGCTGACTAGAAGGGGGAAAGGGCTTAAAAGAAAGCCTAAGGTTTGTTTTCAAAGCAAAGATCTCATCTTCTCATTGGAGATGCCCCACCCACCACCATGTTCCCCCCACCCCACCGTGGCTGTCTTTGAGTCTACCTCTTAATAGTGATGTCTGAGGCCAAGTCCTCTCCCCAGAGGCTACAGAGCTAGATGATTCATGCTGTACAACCTAGTACATTCTAACACAGGCTTCTCTGAAAGGCAGCTTGGCTCTGAAGCTGTAAAGTACAAAGCCCTTCACAGCAACAGCCAAACAGGTACATAAATGAATCAATATTCCAGCACTCAGCACATTCGCGCATATTTACTACAGAAACATGCTGGCCCAGGCCCAATACCTGGGCTCCTAACTGTGCTAGTCAATATCACTCGTCAATTAAAAACTAAAAGGAGTTTTATCACTCCCCCTGACACCCCAGACTCCTGGCTCATAAAATGGATTTCAAGTCAGTGTAAATAGCCTGCTTTGCCCAGCAGCTGTGTTCCTGAAAAGTTTCTTATAAATCAAATCCTCTTTTAAAATGCATGAAACTCGCTGTTTAAAAGGAATGCTGTGATTAATCCTTTTGTAAGGCAAAGAATCTTCCTATAATATAAAAACCACTACTACCTTCTGTCCCCATCCAGATGCGCTCCCCCGGCCACCTCGTTCTTTCTCGTTGTCACCTCTGCCCACTCACTTCATTCTGTAAGGTCAGCTTTAGGCATAAATAACGTTATTAAGAGACCTCACATCTTTGAGGCTTGAAAGCAAATCAAAGATCCATCTTTTTAACATGTATCTTACAAACATCCTAGTGCAGAGAGGGCTGCAGAATACATTTTACTTGTCTGCAGATACCACAATACACAATCACCAGAAATGCTGACAAGCTTCGCTATGAAAGACCCAGCTGATGGGCTCTGCGAGAGAGGCTCATCATCCCCCTCTTGAAACAAAATCGAAGACAGCATCTTGGAAGACAGGTGGAGATGTGGTTAAGGATGCTTTTATTTCCTCTCTCCAGCTCACCCTCCCCTTCCTGCTAGCAAAGACGGAAAAGTAGAAGGAATTGTGGAAAATTCCATCCTTAAAATGTCATGAACACTTTTGCTCAAAGGATGAGGCCAAAGATTAGCCCAGTGTCTCTCCATCTTCAGTCATGTGGGTTTTGGTCACATCTGTGTAATAGCTGTCGTTATTATTTCTTTTAGTTAAGTTGGCTCATTGATTTTTACTTAGCCTCATGAAAAGCAACCCATAACATTGAAGTTTTGAGACGCAGTTGTAATTTTTCTAGACCCTGTTAAAAATGCATTTGTAACTATTTTAAAATGTAGGTTAATCCAAGTGCCAACTAAAGTCATCCTGTGAGCCACTATTGATAAGCATACCTTACTTGGCCAACACTAGATGAGGTGGCCTCAGCAAATCCAATTGAGCCATGACAGTCTCAGTTCCCACTTGGATGGATGAATGAAGTCTCCTGTAGGAGCAGAAGCATCCAACACAACACTTTGGATGGGCTCAGTAGGATGGATGAGATTGGCTCTGACAGAGGGAGTGAAGGAAAGCATTTAGGGAGGGTATACAGCCAGGTGCAAAGATTCAGGGGCCTGTGGTAGGAAGCATGGGGTCAGAAGGGGAACATGCTGTGTGGCAGGAGAGGTAGAAATTTCTAAGCTCAAAGAGGAGGGTTTTTTTGTAGACTTAGAACAATTTTAAAAATCATCTATTTTGTAGTATGTAACAGGATTTCCTTTCCTTTTATGGATGCATATGATTCTATTATATGTTGTTATGGATTGAATTGTGTCTCCTCAAAAAATAATTTATAGAAATCCTAACTCCTAATGCTTTTGGAGACAGAGCCCTTGAAGAGGTAATTAAGGTTAAATGAGATCATAAGGGCGGGGCCCTAATCCAATACTTAGGACTCTTATTAGAAGAAGAGGCTATACCAGGGAGATACAAAGAGAGAAGACAGGGTGAGAGCACAGCAAGAAGGCAGCACTCTGAGAGCCAAAGAGGGAAGGAGAAGCCAGTCCTGCCAGCACCTTGATCTTGGATCTCCAGCCTCCAGAACAGTAAAGAAATAGATGAACATGAGCACACAAAAATCTCTTCAAAACTCTACTTTCAATTCTTTTGGCTGTGTATGCAGAAATGGAATTACTGGATTCTATGTTAATTTTATTTCAATTATTTTGAGAAAACTCAAAAAGAAGATGCACCAAACTTTTATATTTTTTATAGTTTTAATTGGAGCTTCAATGCATAGGCACTCTTAATTAAGTCACTGGCCATGTGATTGAACTCAATCTCCAGCCCTCTTCCTCTCCCAGGAATTTGATCTGAGCCAAAATCCCAACTCTTGAATCACCAGCTTGGTGATTCAGCCCTCATCCTGAAGCGATTAGGGTACACCACTGAGTCACCTTCTTAGCATAACAAAGGTACTCCAATCTAACGTCCTTATCAGATTTTCCATTGTTGCTGCACCATTTTTAATTCCACCAAGAGTGCGTAAGATCTCCTATTTCTCCACATTCTCGCCCACATTTATTATTTTCAGTGTTTTTAAAGTAACTATGTTAACAGATGTGAAGTAGTATCTCACTGTAGCTTTTATTTGCTTTTTCTTAATGGTCAGTGTAATTAAGCATCTTTTCCTATGCTTTTGCATGTAAATCTTTGGACATCCATCTATTCAAGTCCTTTGCCTATTTTTGAATTATTGTTTGGTTTTGGTTGCTGAGTTTTAGGGGTTCTCTCTGTATTCTGAATATTAATCTACATTCAGATATATGATTTGGAAATGTATCAGTCAAGGTTCTCTAGAGGGACAGAATCAACAGAAAGTATGATTATAAAAGGAATTTATTAGATTGGTTTATACAGTCAGAAGCTGGATAGTCCATAGTGGCAGTCTGCAAGCTGGAGGGCTGGAGGAACAAGTAGCTGCACATTACAAGAGGCTGTAGCTCCAGAATTAAGAGGGATCAAGGATGCAACCCCAGTCTGAGACCAAAGGCTTCTGGGAACCCCCTGGAGAATCACTGGCAGAGTCCACTTTGGAAGAGTGAAGGAGCAAGAGTCTGATATCTTCAGGCAATCCAAGCAGCAGTCAAGAACCTATTCAAGAAGAATGAGCTTGAGACTGCTGTTGCTTCCTTGTTCTTCCATCTTTATTCCAACTAAGCCACCATCCTATTGGATGGTACTGCCCATGCTTAGGGAGGGTATCCACTTCAGTTGGCTATGATACATGTCAATCATTCTAGACACATCCTCATTGACACACCCAGAAACCCCTTAATCTTTGGCATTTCTTAATCCAGTCAAGTTGACAATTCAAAATAACCATTACAGGAAATATTTCTCCCATTCTCTTGATTGCTTTTTTTTTTTTTTAATTCTATTTGTTACATTTTGATGCACAGATTTTTTTTCAGTTTTTATGAAGTTCAACTTGTGTATTGCTTTCTTTGTCACCTGTGTTTTTGGTATCTCATCCAAAAAATCATTGCCAAGTTTAATGTGAAGTTTTATACCCTCGTTTTTTTTTTCTAAAAGCTTATTTTTTGGGTCTTACACTTAGGTTTTTTTATCCATTCTGAATTAATGTTTGTATATGGTGTTAGTAAATGTCCAATTTCATTCTTTTTTATGTGGATATCCACTTTTCTCAACAAAGTTGACTGAAAAGACTGTTCTTTTCCCCATTGAGTGTTCTTGGTAACCTTTCAAAAATCACTTGACCATATATGCAGGGATTTATTTCTGAGCTTTCTATTTATTCCATTGGTTTACATAACTGCCGTTATACCAGTGCTACACTGTTTTGATTACTATAGTGTTAGAGTAAGATCTAAAATCAGGAAGTATAAGTCTTCAGCTGTGTTCATTTTCAAGATTGTCTAGTCATAGTCCCTTGATATTCCATGTGAATATTAGGATAGGTTTTATACTTCTGCAAAAAAAGTCTTGAGGTTTGGAAAAAGATCACATTAAATCTATAGGTCACTTTGGGTAGTATCAATATCTTAACAATATTAAATCTTCCAGTCCATGAATATGGGATGTATTTCTGTTTCATTCTATTGTCAGTAGAATTAGTCTTATGATTTTCTTTTCATATTATTCATTGTTAATGTATTGTTCATTGTTATTGTTGACTTTGTGTCCTTTTACTTTCCTGAATTTATTTATTAATTTAACAGAGTTTTTGTGGAAACTTTGGGGTTTCCTACATGTAAGATTATACCATCTGCAATCAGAGATATTAGTAATTCTTCCTTTCCAAATTATCTAATTTGGAATCATCCAATTTGTTTTTGATTACCTTTTCTTGCTTATTGCTCTAACTAGAACTTGTAGGACTTTGTTGAATAGAAATGGTAAAAGTGGATATCTTTGTCTTATTTCTGAGTTCAGAGGAAGAACTTTCAGTCTTTTGTAATGGAGTTTGAAATTAGCTGTGACTTTTTTTGAAGTAGTTTCCTTTTTCATCTAGTTTGATGAGTATGATTTATAACTATTCTTATGCTTTTGTCTTTAAAAATATAAACAAGAATTAAAAGTTGATTTGTGCACCAAAATTACATTGATACAGATTTGTCAGTTTGTTTACCAGAAAACTTTATATTTTCTTTTTTTTTTTTTTTTTTTTTTTTTTTTTTTTATTTTTTTTTTTATTGGTTGTTAAAAACATTATAAAGCTCTTGACATATCATATTTCATACATTAGATTCAAGTTGGTTATGAACTCCCAATTTTACCCCAAATACAGATTGCAGAGTCACATCCGTTACACATCCACATTTTTACATAATGCCATATTAGTAACTGTTGTATTCTGCTACCTTTCCTATCCTCTACTATCCCCCCTCCCCTCCCCTCCCATCTTCTCCCTCTACCCCATCTACTGTAATTCATTTCTCTACTTGTTTATTTTCCCATTCCCCTCACAACCTCTTATATGTAGTTTTGTATAACAATGAGGGTCTCCCTCCATTACCATGCAATTTCCCTTTTCTCTCCCTTTCCATCCCACCTCATCTATCTGTTTAATGTTAATCTTTTCTTCCTGCTCTTCCTCCCTGCTCTGTTCTTAGTTGCTCTCATTATATCAAAGAAGACATTTGGTATTTGTTTTTTAGGGATTGGCTCGCTTCACTAAGCATAATCTGCTCTAGTGCCATCCATTTCCCTGCAAATTCTATGATTTTGTCATTTTTTAGTGCTGCGTAATACTCCATGGTGTATAAATGCCACATTTTTTTTATCCATTCATCTATTGAAGGGCATCTGGGTTGGTTCCACAGTCTAGCAATTGTGAATTGTGCTGCTATGAACATCGATGTAGCAGTATCCCTGTAGTACGCTCTTTTAAGGTCTTCGGGGAAAAGTCCAAGAAGGGCAATAGCTGGGTCAAATGGTGGTTCCATTCCCAGCTTTCCCAGGAATCTCCATACTGATTTCCAGATTGGCCGCACCAGTTTGCAGTCCCACCAGCAATGTACAAGGGTACCCTTTTCCCCACATCCTCTCCAGCACTTGTTGTTGTTTGACTTCATAGTGGCTGCCAATCTTACTGGAGTGAGATGGTATCTTAGGGTGGTTTTGATTTGCATTTCTCTGACTGCTAGAGATGGTGAGCATTTTTTCATGTACTTGTTGATTGATTGTATGTCCTCCTCTGAGAAGTGTCTGTTCAGGTCTTTGGCCCATTTGTTGATTGGGTTATTTGTTTTCTTATTGTTTAATTTTTTGAGTTCTTTGTATACTCTGGATATTAGGGCTCTATCTGAAGTGTGAGGAGTAAAAATTTGTTCCCATGATGTAGGCTCCCTATTTACCTCTTTTATTGTTTCTCTTGCTGAGAGAAAACTTTTCAGTTTAAGTAAGTCCCATTTGTTGATTTTTGTTATCAACTTTTGTGCTATGGGTGTCCTATTAAGGAATTTGGAGCCCGACCCTACAATATGTAGATCGGAGCCAACTTTTTCTTCTATCAGACACAGAGTCTCTGATTTGATATGTAGCTCCTTGATCCACTTTGAGTTAACTTTTGTGCATGGCGAAAGGAGGGGATTCAGTTTCATTTTGTTGCATATGGATTTCCAGTTTTCCCAGCACCATTTGTTGAAGATGCTATCCTCCCTCCATTGCATGCTTTTAGCTCCTTTATCAAATATAAGATAGTTGTAGCTTTGTGGATTAGTCTCTGTGTCCTCTATTCTGTACCATTGGTCCACCCTCCTGTTTTGGTACCAGTACCATGCTGTTTTTGTTACTATTGCTCTGTAATATAGTTTTAAGTCTGGTATCGCTATACCGCCAGATTCGCACTTCCTACTTAGAATTGCTTTTGCTATTCTGGGTCTTTTATTCTTCCATATGAATTTCATGATTGCTTTATCCATTTCTACAAGAAATGCCGTTGGGATTTTGATTGGCATTGCATTAAACCTATAGAGAACTTTTGGTAATATCGCCATTTTGATGATGTTAGTTCTGCCTATCCATGAACAGGGTATATTTTTCCATCTTCTAAGATCTTCTTCTACTTCTCTTTTTAGGGTTTTGTAGTTTTCATTATATAAATCTTTCACCTCTTTTGTTAGGTTGATTCCCAAGTATTTTATTTTTTTTGAGGATATTGTGAATGGAGTGTTTTTCCTCATTTCCGTTTCAGAAGTTTTGTCGCTGATATACAGAAATGCCTTTGATTTATGCGTGTTGATTTTATATCCTGCCACTTTGCTGAATTCATTTATTAGTTCTAGTAGTTTTTTTGTAGACCCTTTTGGGTCTTCTAGGTATAGAATCATGTCATCTGCAAATAGTGATAATTTAAGTTCTTCCTTTCCTATTTTTATGCCTTTAATTTCTTTCGTCTGTCTAATTGCTCTGGCCAGTGTTTCGAGAACTATATTGAATAGAAGTGGTGATAGAGGGCATCCCTGTCTTGTTCCAGATTTTAGGGGGAATGCCTTCAATTTTTCTCCATTGAGAATGATGCTAGCCTGTGGCTTAGCATAGATAGCTTTTACAATGTCGAGGTAAGTTCCTGTTATCCCTAGTTTTTCTAATGTTTTGAACATAAAGGGATGCTGTACTTTGTCGAATGCTTTTTCTGCGTCTATTGAGATGATCATATGGTTCTTATTTTTAAGTCTATTGATGTGGTGAATAACATTTATTGATTTCCGTATATTGAACCATCCTTGCATCCCAGGGATGAATCCTACTTGATCATGGTGCACAATTTTTTTGATGTGCCTTTGTATCCGATTCGCCAGAATTTTATTGAGAATTTTTGCATCTAGGTTCATCAGAGATATTGGTCTGTAGTTTTCTTTCTTTGAGGTGTCTTTGTCTGGTTTCGGAATCAGGGTGATGTTGGCCTCATAGAATGAATTTGGCAGAGCTCCTTCTTTTTCTATTTCCTGAAATAACTTGAAAAGTATTGGCATTAATTCTTCCTTAAAGGTTTTGTAAAACTCTGCTGTATACCCATCCGGTCCCGGGCTTTTCTTGGTTGGAAGTCTGTTGATTGCTTCTTCTATTTCATCTATTGTTATTGGTCTGTTTAAGTTGTGAGTATCCTCCTGACTCAGTCTGGGTAAATCGTATGACTTAAGGAATTTATCGATGTCTTCACTATCTTCTATTTTATTGGAATATAGGTTTTCAAAATAATTTCTAATTGTCTTCTGTATTTCTGTAGTGTCTGTTGTGATATTGCCTTTTCCATCCCGTATGTTAGTGATTTGAGTTCTCTCTCTTCTTCTCTTCGTTAGCATGGCTAAAGGTCTGTCGATCTTATTTATTTTTTCAAAGAACCAACTTTTCGTTTTGTTAATTTTTTCAATAGTTTCTTTTGTTTCAATTTCGTTGATTTCCTCTCTGATTTTGATTATTTCTTGCCTTCTGCTACATTTGCTGTTGTTTTGCTCTTCCTTTTCTAGGGCTTTGAGGTGAAGTGTGAGCTCATTTATTTGTTGGTTTTTCCTTTTTTTGAGGAATGACCTCCAAGCGATGAATTTCCCTCTTAAAACTGCTTTCATTGTGTCCCATAGATTCCGATATGTTGTGTCTGTATTTTCATTTATCTCTAAGAATTTTCTGATTTCTTCCTTTATGTCTTCTGTAACCCATTGATCATTCAGTAACATATTGTTCATTTTCCATGTGATGTAGGATTTTTCCTTCCTTCTTTTATCATTGATTTCCAGTTTCATTCCATTATGATCAGATAAAATGCATGGTATTATCTCCACCCCTGTATATTTACTGAGGGTTGCCCTATGGCATAATATATGGTCTATTTTTGAGGAGGATCCATGTGCTGCTGAGTAAAAAGTATATCCACTTGATGATGGTTGATATATTCTATATATGTCAGTTAAGTCTAGGTTGTTGATTGTGATATTGAGTTCTATAGTTTCTTTATTCAGCTTTTGTTTGGAGGATCTGTCCAATTGTGAGAGAGGTGTGTTGAAGTCACCCATAATTATTGTGTTGTGGTCTATTTGATTCTTGAACTTGAGGAGAATTTGTTTTATGAACGTCGCAGCACCATTATTTGGTGCATAAATATTGATAATTGTTATGTCTTGTTGGTGAATGGTTCCTTTTAACAGTATATAATGTCCTTCCTTATCCCTTTTGATTAATTTAGTCTTGAAGTCAATTTTATTCGATATGAGGATGGCCACCCCTGCTTGCTTACGAGGACCGTGTGCGTGGTATATTTTTTCCCAGCCTTTCACCTTCAACCTGTGTATGTCTTTTCCAATCAGATGTGTCTCCTGGAGGCAGCATATTGTTGGATTTGTTTTTTTAATCCATGTTACCAGCCTATGTCGCTTTATTGGAGAGTTTAAGCCATTAATGTTTAGAGTTACTATTGATATATGGTTTGTACTTCCAGCCATGTTTGATTGTTTATCTTCTTCTTTTTTTTTTTTTTTTTTTAATTTAGTTTGTTTCTCCATGGTTAGCTTTCCCCCCGCCCTCTGTCTTTATAGAGGCACTTCCCACTGATGGTTTTGGTTATTGTTTTTCATTTCTTCCTCATGTAGTGTTTTGCTCAAGATGCTTTGCAATGCTGGTTTTCTGGCTGCAAATTCTTTTAGCTTTTGTTTATCATGAAAGATTTTTATTTCGTTATCGTACCTGAAGCTTAATTTTGCTGGATACAGAATTCTTGGTTGGCATCCGTTGTCTTTCAGTGTTTGAAATACGTTGTTCCAGGATCTTCTCGCTTTCAGCGTCTGTGATGAAAAATCCGTTGTTAACCTTATTGGTTTACCCCTGAATGTAATCTGCCTCCTTTCTCTTGTAGCTTTTAGTATTTTCTCTTTGTTCTGTATATTGGATATCTTCATAACAATGTGTCTTGGCGTTGGTCTACTGTGATTTTGTGTGCTCGGTGTCCTGTATGCATCTACAATTTGTATATCCGTTTCCTTTTTTATTTCTGGAAAGTTTTCTGTAATTATTTCTTTCAGCAGGTTACTCATTCCCTTGGTTTGAATCTCTGTACCTTCTTCTATCCCGATGACTCGTAGGTTTGGTTTCTTTATGTTATCCCATATCTCTTGGATGTTTTTCTCGTGGTTTTTAACCAGCCTTTCTGAGTTGGCTAGGCTCTTTTCAAGATGATATATTTTGTCTTCATTATCTGATGTTCTGGCTTCTACTTGCTCCACTCTGTTAGTGATACTCTCAATTGAGTTTTTAATTTGGTTTATCGTTTCCTTCATTTCTAGAATTATTGTTTGGTTTTTTTTTATAATCTCAATCTCCTGATAAAGATGCTTAACTTCTTCTTTTATCTGTCTATGTAATTCATTTTCAAAGTGTTCTTTCACTGTTTGGATTTGCTGTCTCGTATCTTCTTTAAGGTTCCATTCCATCTGTCTAAGGTATTCCTTGAGTTCTTTATATGACCATTTTTCTGCTGACTCTAGGTCCTCCTGAATATTTAGGCTGTCCTTCATTGTTTGTACTACTTTTCTTCCTTGCTTTTTTATGCTGCTCATGTTTCTTCTTGTTCTGTTTGACTGCTGAGTTACTGTTTACTCTTATAGATTTATTTGATGCTTGAGAGGAAAGATATTAGAAGGGAAGGGAAGAAGTCACTAAAGAGAATGAGAGTAGGCAGGTAGAATTCAAGGAAGGGGGAATAAGAAAATTGAAAAGAAATGAAAAGACAAAAGAAACAAGAATAACAAAGATTAGATAATAAAGAAAGAAAGGAAAGATGAAAAAAAATTTTAAGAAAAATAATAGTGATGATAAAAAATGAAAATTAAAATTAAAAAAAAATAATAATAAAATAAAAAAAATTAAAAAAAAATAGAAACATTGAAAAAAAGTTAAAGAACAACAACAAATAAAAATTGAAAATGAAAGAAAAAGAAGAGAAAAAAAGAAAAAAAAAAACACAAAAAAGAAAAAAGAAAAAAAATGATAATAATAATAATCAATGCAGTCCTAGAGTTCTATTAACTTCTCTTCCAGTAGGTGGAGCTGTGCCCACTGGGCCAAGCTTCTCCTCTCAATAGGTGGGAACCATTCACTGTGCAGCCGCTCTTTCTCCTAGACTGGGCGGGTCTCCAATCCTGAGTGTCTAGGGCCTTGTCTTGTGTTTCCTCAAGCCAGGCCGTGCTCACCTGTGGCGCTCACCACAATACTGGCTACACGCCAGGTCTGCTGCTCCTGGGAGCCCTGTTTTCATGAACACCTGGGCTCACTCTCCCTGTTTGCCTCCCTCAGACCCTAAGTTTGTAGAGCTTGGGGCTGAGATCCCCCAGCGAATTTGCTTGCCCTCCTGTAGCCACGCCCCCGGTAGCTGGTGCAAGAGACCTCAGTTGTCAGCACTGGTGGGAGCGGTAGCCGGGAGTTCCGCGCCGCGAGTCCCGCGCCACTCCTGATTCCCTCGGTCTGGTTATTGCGTTCACAGGAGAGCTGGGAGTGGCCCTTAAGTTTTCCCTGCTGTGTGGAGAGAGATGACTAGGGGATTACACACCTGTCGCTCTGGTTTCAATGCAGTTATCTCCTCCGCCCGTGACGCCGTTTCTCTGCCATGGTGATGTCCCATGCAAATTGTGACCGTTTGTTCCCTTTGCCAGGTGACCAATGCAACGGGTGGGTCCTGACTGTCTCTCCCAATCCCCGTTTCAGTCCTGTGGCCACTGCCTATGAAGGCTCGGTTGGCTTTTACCTCTGTAAGTTCCTAAGGGCCAGCCAATTATTTCAGCGGGATCGTTAGTGCTGAGTCACATGAAGCAGGCGAACCGGAGCTTAATTGCTTCCAATTCGGGCTCTGTGTGTGTGTTCTGAGGGGCCCAGCTTGTACACCCCAGATCCACGTCAGCTCAGCATTGCCTAGTGATCCTGAGCAAACAGCATTTAGACAGTTTACGACTCCCTATGCCCGCGCAGTTGAAGATGTCAGAGACTTGATCTCTCTGCGCCTGCCACCATGTTACATCTCCTCAATGCTATTCATGTTGCCCTTACAGCTTCCTGATATAAGCAAGTTCTTGGGATTATACAAACTGCTGCTTCTGTTTCCAGTCCAGATTTCTAGAAATGAAACCCTGCCGCTGTCGCTGTCTCTGGGCCACGCTTGTCTGCGACTGTAGCAGAGCCGCCCTGGCTTCCGCAGCTCTTCAGCCCTGTGCCCGGCCCCAGGGGCCCAAGCGGCTGCCGCCGCGGCTCTCCGTCCCCCTCCTCCGGAGCACGGGTCCCCTGGCAGGGGGGTGCAGAACGACCCCAGAGCAGGCTCTGCCCGAAGGTGCAGCGGCGAACAGGCCACCGAGACGCTCGAGGCTGCAGTCCAGCCTTCGGAGGACAGGGCTCTGCACGCAGCCGAGCTCCAACCTCTAGGTGCGGCTGCCGGACAGTGTATACAGAGCCATCAAGACAGCAAGCAGAAAGCAAATGGCGGCTCCCGCGGAGTGGATTTTCGGCACAGAAACCACAGCCCCGCCAACAAAGCCAATCCACAAACTCTCCCTGTATAAAAAATATTCCAAAAAAAAAAAAAAAAAAAAAGGGCGGGGCGCACTGAGCTTTCTTTGCCTCGGGTACTTACAATCCACTGCTGATTACACATTCAGGTTCTCCGCCCGGAGCGAAGCGAAAGAGGAAGCAGATGGGAGCAAAGCGCCCGCGGGTCTGAGCAGCCAAGCGTCTCTTTTTCGATTTCTTTGTTCTTCCTGCTCCTTGGCAAAGTGGTCCGCTACAGATTATCGGTGAAATGAGCTCTAACAGAAATCTCTATTAAAGCCGCTGCTTTGAGCGTGACTACGCTCAGCACTTCAGCAACCCCCGTACGCAGCGGCCATCTTTCTTCTCTCAAACTTTATATTTTCATATGGCTTCACATTGCTAAGTAGTTAGCATCCTTTGGTTTCAACTTGGAGAACTCCCATTAGCGCTTCTTGTAGGACAAGTCTCGAGGTAATGAACTCTTTCAGCTCTTGTTTATCAGGGAAAGTTTTCATTTCTCCTTCATTTTTGAAGGACATCCTTGCCATATGGATTATTCTCGGTTGACAGTTTTTCTTCTTTCAGCAATTTTGAAGATATCATCCCACTACCTTCTGGCCTGTAGTTTCTGCTGAGAAATCTACTGATAATATTACAGAAGGCTCCTTGTATGTTCTGAGCTTTTCTCTAATGCTCCTGTCAAGATTCTCCATGTGGGTCTTTTTTTTTTTTTTTCAAATATTTTTGGTTGTTGATGGACATAATACCTTTATTTAATTTATTTATTTTTATGTGGTGCTGAGGATCAAACCCAGTGCCTCACATGTGCCAGGAAAGCTCTCTGCCACAGAGCTACAGCCCCCAGCCCCCCATGTAGGTTTTTTAGATTTAGCCTAGTTGAACCTCTTAAATCTCTATAGCCCTTTATTTCTTCAACTCTGGGGAAATTTTAGCTATTATTTTTTCAAATAAATTTCTCCTCTTTCTCTTTCTCTTCTCCTTCTAGAACTCCCTTGATTCCTAATTGGACTGCTTGATAGTCTCCTGTGAGTTCTCTTCATTTTTCTTCATTCTTTATTCTTTTGATCTTCTGATTGATAAGTTCAAATGACTTATCCTCAAACTTAGTAATCCTTTGTTCACTTGATTAAGTCTGATAATGAACCCCTTAAATTCAATTATTATATTTTTCAACTCCAGAATTTGTTTGGTTCTTTTTTATAGTTTTCTTTGTTGCTATTCTTAGCCTATTCATGCATCATTTTCCTAATTTCATTGCTATTCTCTTTTATCTAACTGAGCCTCTTGGGGGGGTTACTGGGGATTGATACCAGGGGCACTTTACCACTGAGTTACAGTCCCACTCTTTTTATTCTTTTATTTTGAGACAGGGTTTTGGTAAGTTGCTGAGAGTCTTTCCAAGGCTGACCTCGAACGTTCTGTCTCAGCTTCTGGAGTCATGGGGATTACAGGAGTGTCCCACTGAAACTGTCCCCGACTGAGCTGTTATGGGCCAGGCTACATGGGCAATGACCAGACGGACTCGGTTTTACCCTGAGACTCCATATCATATAAGAAATGCTTCTTCCCTGGAAAAGCCCCACCTGTGAACCCATTAATAATTACCTAGCACAACATACTTGGCAACACAAAATAGAAATTCTTATACAATGTAAAATTGTTCTCTTTGGTTTCCATTTCTCTTGGGCAATGTACCTCATTGGAGATTGATTTTCCTAGACGTTAGTAACCATTCTCTAACTTGTAGTGAAATGGGGTCATTTTGACCCACTTCCCTTCTGCTTGCTTGCTGCCATGCCAACCTGGAAAGTCCCATGGGAAATACCAATGTACCCATTGCATTATCTCACTATCTGCCCAATTCAGCTTCTGTACCTGCTTGCTTGCAGCTACATCAACTCAGATGTGGATTTTGCAGTTTTTGCCTTTAAATATCCTAAAATGCTCAGGCTCAGGGCTGTTCCTTGCAGAGACACTGGTCGGAGGAGTCACTGGTTGGCCAGCTAAATAAAGACTCTTCAATTTGTGCAAAACTGGGACTTGGTGTGTTTTTTGAGCAACCTGCCCCATAATAGAGGATCTTTTTTTTCTTCCCATGTTTTTTTTTATTGGTGCATTATAGTTGTACATACTGATGGTATTTATTGTTACATATTCTTTTGTGCACACAATACACAATATAACAACATAATTTGACCAATATCACTCCCTTGCACTTCCCCCCTCCGTCCCTATCTTCCACCCTAAGGCCTTTTTCTCTACTAATCTCCCCTTGCTTTTCATGCATTCACCTCTCACCTTGCTTTTCCTTTTTCCTCTCTAGCTTTGCATATGAGAAAAGAACATATTACCCTCATGCTGAGGGCCATTGCTAAGTAAGAATGACGCATGGCATGACCCAGGTCATTTGCAGTGTCATTGCATGTAAGGTGACCTTGTTCAAGGACCAGGGCGGATCTGGGTTTAGGGTGGATCGGGGTTTAGGGCGTTCCCGGTTTAGGACAACCCGGGTTTAGGGCGGTTCAAGGTTTAAGGTGTACCCTGCTGGGAATAGGGCGTATCCTGCTGCCTCAGGCACGCCCGCTCCTTGAATTCTCGTTGAGTTCTTGTGGGATTCAGAGAGTATTTGGGATTTTGCCCAGAATGTGATTTGGGCCCAGAACGTGAATTCCCCCAGAACGTGTTTGTAGAGTGCCAGTGTGAGTTCAGGAATAAAGAATTGCTGTTTGAATCTACAAGGCTGTGAGTGGCTCATGATTTTGTGCCCAGCCAGACTGCGGCACCCTCAACCATTGGAATTTGACTTATTTCACTTAATATAATGGCCTCTAGTTTCATCCATTTTCCTACAAATGACATAATTTAATTTTTCTTTATGACTGAGTAAAACTCCATTGTGTATATATACCACATTTTCTTTAACCATTCATCCATTAGCAGACACCTAGGCTAGTTTCATAGTTTAGCTACTGTGAATTGTGCTGCTATAAACATGGATATGCATGTATCACTGTAGTATGATTAGTTTAACTCTTTAAGATAAATACAGAGGAGTGGTATATCTAGGTCATATGGTAGTTCCATGCCTAGTCTTTTAAGGAATCCCATACTGATTTCCTCAGTGGTTAAATTAATTTATAATCCCACCAATAGTGTAAAAGTTTTCCTTTTCTCCATATCCTCTCTAACATTTACTATCTTTTGTATTCTTGATGACTACCATTCTGATTGCTGTGAGATGAAATCTCAGTGTAGTTTTGATTTGCATTTCCCTAATTGCTAATTATATTGAACATTTTTTTTCACATACTTTTTGGCCATTTGTATTTCTTCTTTTCAAAAGTGTTTGTTTAATTAATTTGCCCATTTATTAATTGGGTTATTTGATTTTTTGGTATAAAGTTTTTAGAGTTCTTTATATATTCTAGATATTAATCCTCTGTGAGAGAGTAGCTAGCAAAGATTTTTCTCCCATTCTGTAGGCTCTATTTTCTGTTTCTTTTTTTTTTTTTCTGTGCAGAAGCTTTTAAATTTGATGATATCCCATTTACAAACTCTTGGCATTGTTTCCTGAGCTTTAGGGGTACTATTGAGAAAGACATTGCCTGTGCCTATATGCTGGAGTGTTGACCCTATGTTTTCTTCTAGGAGTTGCATAGTTTCTGGGCTAATTTCAAAGTCTTTGATTCATTTTGAGTTGATTTTTGTGCATGGTGAGAAATATGTTTAGTTTAGTTTCATCCTTCTACATATGGATAACCAGTTTTCCCAGCACCATTTGTTTAAAAGGCTGTATTTGTTTCCAATAGATGTTTTGGGCACCTTTGTCAAGGATCAGGTGACTGCAGATGTGTGGGTTTATCTCTGTGTCTTTTATTCTGTACCATTGGTCTATGTGTCTGTTTTTATGCCAGTACCATGCAGTTTTTGTTATTACAGCTCTGTAGTATAACTTGAAGTCAGGTATCTATGAAGTTATCTATGAAGTGGTGTTTTGGTGGTTATATGACTATATGCATTTGTCAAAGCTCATAGAATTAAACACTAAAAATGGTGAATTTTACTTTATGTAAATTATACCTCAGTAAACCTCACACACACACACACCATACATATAGACATTTACATATGTTAGAATTTTTTTACACCCTTGTCAGGACTTAGTAATATTGTTTTTAAAATTCTAGTTATTCTAATAAGTTTTCATTTTCCTAAGTACTAGTGATATGGATCATGTTTTTACATGCTTATACAGCTGCTTCTCAACTTACTATAGGTTGTATGCCAACAAGTTAAAAATATAGTAAGTCGAAGATGCATTTAACACACTTAACCAACCAAACATCACAGCTTAGTAACATGCAATACACTGTGGACTTTTGATTGTTTGCCCTCATGATTATATGATTGATTGGGAGCTGCAGCTCACTCATACTGCCCAGGATCGTGAGAAAGTTCCATACTATATATAGCTAGCCTTGGGAAAAAAATATATCCAAAATAAATATCACTTTGCACCATTATACAGTTGAAAAATCATAGGTTGAATCATGATAGTTAACGTTTCATCAACCTATATGCTTATGTGCCTCATAGAACTGTCATATGTAGTCCCTAGTGCATGTAACACTCAACAAATTGTTTTGGGGTCTCAATCTGAGCGACTGGTCATGGCAGCCTGCATTGTAAGGGTTGTGGAGACACAGTAGGCCTGACCTGAAACTTCCTGGCTACCAGGGTGCTGCTCCCTGTGCCAGCCTCTGTTGCTTACTATTCTCAACTCCTGACTTCATTCCTCCAAGAGGAAGAACAAGCCCTACAAAATTTCATACAGAAAGAAGAGAAAAATGCTCCCATTCCAGAGTTCTATGCTTAAAATTTCTTTGTGATAGTACAGTAGACCATGTTCCAGTGGAAAAACCAACCAGTTTCTGGAGATTTGCTTCCAGAGATCAGGAGAAGGACTTGGAGCTACTTTTATCCTTATAAATATTATTGAATGGCAAGGTGTTGGAATTTGCTTTGAACTTTATGAGGCTTGAATCTACTAGATCCAAGTGGTCACATTAGAGAAATGACTGAATGGTAGCTTGCTATACTTACAAGATGCCCTGCCTGGGTTTAAATATGAAGCCAGGAGCCAACAACTTCCTGTTAATAAGCTGAAAATAAAAATGAAAGCTAAGCCCTGGTCCAAAAGCTGGAAATGTCCAGATTTTAATTTTAAAGGAATCAGATTTGATCTTTATTTAACTGAAGAACAAATAAAAGAAGCTCAGAAGTGGAGTCAGCCATGGCCTGGATTTGCTATGATGAAGGAATATGATACTTTGGAGCTGCAATAAAGGAAGAAATTGAAGCATCAAAAAGTCCTGATTCTGAGAATGAAGTTGGTTACATGCAGAGGATGTATTGAATCTCAGAGGCTTTATTTTAACACCAATTTAATTTCATTTATAAAACATAATCATTAAATGAACTAAGCATTTCTTACAAAATTGTATATGAATTTGGAGTGCATAGCAGTCAAGACATTTTTCATAGAAAAGGCAACATTTGAGCTGAGACTATAAAGAAGACAGATGTTAGAGGTGTAAGAAATTGGGATGTGTCATTAGAGTAGACAGGCTATGGGACTCCAGATTCAGAATCAAAATAGTATAAGGCACACAGGAGAATACTGAGGTACATTTTAAAAATGTCAGGTGGTCAGTTACAGGAGAACTATGGACAGTAAATAGTGATAAACATAATAAATTTGGCTTATACGTGGGAAGTCTTAAAGGTCGAATTAAACATAGTGACTTTCTCCCAGAAGGTTTTCAAATAGTCTTTCATCTGAGAGTTTGTGAGCAGTAGCAATACACGTTCAGAGCTTTGTTTTCCACATGGAAAGAGATGAAAGGACACCATTTGAGACCATTCCCTCAGGGAAATGTGTAATATTCTAAGAGGGATGATGGGGAATCTCTCAGGGGGAAAGGCCAGTACAGGGTATCAGAGCTCAATGGGGATAAAAAGGGCACCCTCACAAAAGACATCTTGGCACAATGTGTTGGAGCCCAGGAGGGATGCAGAAAGCTCCCCTGTGGTTTGGGGGTGGGGCTACTTAGCATGAAGTGATAGAATTTAGGCTGTATAAGGTGCATATCCACATGGGCAACAGCACAGCATACAGGGTCAGCCCCAGGTGAGTGAGGAGCCTGTCAGTAGGACACAGCAGGGCAGCAGCCTCGTGTGCCAGACACTGTGGGGGGGGGGGGGTGAGATATCCATGATGGTGGCAAGGACAGTAGTAATGGGAGATTGGTTACATAAAGAGTTGATCAATATGTACATATGATTATGATCATAGAAGACAAGTTTATTTTCAGAGAAAGGAGTGGATTGACAAATGCAGAAAAGGAGAAAAGTATAAAGAACTAGTGATACTGGTCTGAACTTGTGGTTTTCCTTACATAGAGACATAAAAAATAAGTACAAATAATTAATCCCCTAGGTCATCTGCTGAAAATACCCAGGAGCACTGATAATCTAGTAGTAATAAGCACACCTAGAGTCCAGTTCTTGGTACCTAAATACCATTCTTTGATGAAAGGCACCAAGGGACCTTATGGAAGTGATTTCTTTCAGGGACACGGCAGGGCAAGTGTAAGATAAGCTTAGGTCTTGTGACAGAAAGTGAGGCCATGCTCAAGTGGTAATGGGTTATTGGTTCCCGTCATTGGTACAGAACCAGCTTGAAGGGGCTCTGTTGATCAAAATCTATGGTGTGGTATAGTAACAGATTATAACTAGTTGGCTAAAATAGGAATCCACAATTAAACACTGATATAAATAATAACTTGAAAGTTAAGGAGAAATAGAGTATTTACACAGTCCCAAATGATTAACCACCAAAAAGAAAACATCAATTATACAGGAAAGAAGCAAGACATCACCTTATTAAATAAAGTTAATGTTAGTAATGGAATAAGTTACAATTAATGAGAAACATGCCTTATCACTTCTGTGACTTTCCTGCAACATATGCATAATTTGTCAAACTATAAGGAAACAATAAACCAGACCAAACTGAGGAGCATTTTACAAAGTAAGAGGCATATGTAATATTCAACTTTGTCGAGGTTATAAAAGTCAAGGAAAAACAGGCACTGTTAAAAGACAATACTAACTAGACATGGCAATAAACTGTATCCTTCCACTGAAACAGAGATTGGAACAAGCGGGAAAATTTGCATGGACTCAGGAATAGATTGTTATCATGTATCAACTTTAACTTTCTGGATCTGATGTTGTATTGTGATTATGGGGCATCATCTTGGCAACTTATTCTTAAATGAGTCGGGGGAGGAAGGGTTTTGTAATGTTTTTTCAACTTTCTGTAAATTTGAAGTTGTTCCAAAAATGAAGGCTACCCCAGTGATTGTAACAGGTTCTTGGATGAGCCTCCATGAAAACACAAACATGGAGTTATTGGAGCCCCCATCTAGGGCAAAATGATGCTGATGAGATCGGCAAAACTGGAGACTGGATGAGGGGCAGCAATGGCAGGTGGAGCCTATATGATGTTCAGTCTTCCACTCTGGAAGATTGAGAAGATAGTCATGTAGAAAACAAAGGGAAATAGAAATACATAAGTCACTAAGATGATTGAGCGAGGGCAAAAATTGGTTTGATTTTGGATATGTTGAAAACGTTGAACAAGCCATTCACAGTCTATTCAGATTCCAGTTGTCCACAGGGATTAGGATGAGACGCTAAACTGTTTGTGTATGTGTGTGTGTGTGTATGTGTGTGTGTGTGTGTGTGTGTTTAAGGGGACCCAAACAATGGTAGGCTTGGCTCCCTCTGGTTCCACTCCACTAATGGAATGTGCTGTATTTTCACCATGAATTAGCTTTTTTTAAAAACTAGCACTCTGATTGTCCACACCTGCGGGGAATGAGCCTAAATATATAATTCATTATTCTTGGAAGGTCGCCAAAAGCAAAAGCAAAAGCCAGAAACTTCCCAAGCTGTCTCCAGAGCTTAATGTGTTTTCAGCTCACACAAATTCCCCATTGCCAAATGGTCTGTCAACAGCCCGGATCGTCAGAGAGACTAAGTGTGTTTTAGCTACACAGATGTGTCCTTTGATTGCCTTATTATTTAATCCCCCTCTATAAAAGTATCATATGGCCCCAATTCCTTATCCTGGCATTTGAGGCTCTCTCCAAACATAATTTTGTTGCCCCATTTCTTCTCACCTCCCACCTGAGTCCTCACTCCAGCCAGCCCTGTACCTTTTTAATGGACTGAGCTCACCATCCTCTTTCCTATCTTGGAGACCTCCCTCATCTCCTCTCGTTCTGCCACTGGGGATCCAACTCAGTGTGCACAGGGAAAGCACATTCCAGGTGCTGTGGAGGCATTGAGTTGACGAAGACACAATTTCTATGCTCAAGGAAATTGCAGTCCCAGCACAAATGGATAAACCTATAGGAGGGAGGGTCTGCTTTGTGACTGCAAATGTGGGTCAGGGAGGGCATGTGCATCCTGAGATTGGACAGATGCCGCTTTTACATTTAAATCTTTCAGACATCAAGTCAATCGGTCCCCAGATCTCTATTTACAACTCCTATTGCCTGACGAGGACACACTGTGTTTTGCCACCCTCATAGTCCCCCATTCTTTAGGTCTCAACTAAAAATAGTATTACCCTCAGAGTGGCCTTTGCTGACTCACTTGTACTACCATCTGCAATACAATGAGAAAGTCTGAACTCCCAGTTCCTTTCTTTCTCATCCGGGAAAATAGCCAGGTATACTCCAAAGCTGACTAACACGAACATCGTTTCCTTCAATAATTCAACCAAAGATTCAGAAGTTAGTCATATTGGCTCTAATTCACTTGCCTTGGTACATGGTACATATCTGAACCTATCATTGTAACCACTTGGATGGGTTAAGACTGGCTTTGGCCAAACAGGGCCTCACCCTAGACCTGGTGCTAGAATCAGTTTACCAAAATCTCACAGCTCGGAAATGTTGAATTCTATTGTGAAGGTAAGAAGAAAATCAATGGTGGGAATACAATCCACAGAAGTTCACCATGGAAAGTTACCCGCAAAGTCAAAGCTAAAAGCCAGGTCTCCTGTCTCTAGCTCAATGTTAAATCACATTTTGGAAAAGCCAGCTAAGGTTTTGTTGGACCAAGATGTAGTCAATCAAGCTTTGCATTCTAACAATTCTGTCCTCGTTCCGGAGAGTCAATGCTAAATTTACCATCCCTCAGGGAGGGAGAGAGGAAGAATTCCAGATTCTGTATCTAGACAGAGATGGGGTACAATAAGAGAGATTACTGGAGCAAGCTGTAGATCCAAATCAGGCATGAGAAGCAAAGAACCTGTGTAATAATTGTCCCACTTGTGTGGCCAATGGAATAGAATTAGCATAATTGATTTAATCTGCACAACGAGATAGGGCTTCTGAAAAACTGCCCATGAACATATTATAGCAAGACCCATAATTGGTATATTAAATAAAAATAAAGTAAGGATTAAAGATGGAGTTCTTCCAACCTACATATCCCGAGCAGTCTAAACAAGAGACTGGCTGGTTGCAGCACAGCAGAAAGGACAACTGGTGTTAGTTATTCCAAGGGAGCCATGGTTAGAGCTGGCTTCTTGAGGAATCTGTGTATTATACTTGTGTCTATATTTAAAATACTCCCATAGAATACACTTTATTCCAATAACACACCATTGAAGATATGCTCATTTCTTGGTTTAACCACCCCCCAATTTTTCATCTGATAATTTTCGTGGCATTTTCCCCAGTTCCATAAGTATAGCTCTTCTTAGCACATAATACTGTCACCCAATAAGCAGGAATGACTCATGAGTATTTTGACAATCCCACCTCCATTCTTTTAAAATGTTCTCCTAGAGAAAATAGAGTTACAGGACAGTTCTAGTTTGTGAGGATCCCTTCTTGACAATGTGATCCAGAAGAAGGAAAATTCAAATCCTTGGTGAGGTTCTCCATAACCTGGTTGCAGCCCATATTATAATTTCAGCATCTCATTTCTCCTGTTCAGTCCCCACTGCAAGAAACCTGGAACAAAGTGGTTTTCCATATGATTTCCGTGCTTGTCTGATGTACTGCCTTACAAGTATTCCCCTTTGCCTTCCCATACATCCACAGGCTGGATTCGGATGTGACTTCTAGATTAGCCCTCAACCTTCTTGGTGAAACCTTTGATTCCTGACAAGAGGAAATGACCCCCAGTCCCTTTAGACCCTGCCTCATTTTGCTTCTCTCCCTTAGCCCACTCCCTCCACATCTTATCATGATTTGTGCATCTGTCTTACCTTTCAAATAAATCTCTGAATTTCCAAAGCAGAAATCATAGGGGATTTATGTCTCAGATTCCCATGATGCTTTGCCTAAATTGATTTGTTGATGAAAATCCATAGGGCAGGAGCTGAGTATATTTTATTAATATTGGCATCTTGAACAAGTGCAGTTAAATATCTTGTAAAGGATTTGAGGGTAAGAAAACACTTGGTATCCAAGGTTCATTCGCTGACGAGACTCCCTAAAACCTTCCTTTCATTGCGCCAGCTCTGAGTCTTTCACTGTGGAGGCCATTTGTCATCCTCAGCCCAGAGGATACTTCACTTATTGAATTACTGTGACCCTGGGCAGTTACTAATCTGTGAGGCAATTTCAGGCCAACATTCTCGGTGGCACTAATCATGTGTAAAAGCATTTGTGAGGTGACCTGCAGCTAGTAACATGCCCTGGATTGGGACGCTCCCAGGAAAGTAATCTAGATTAGAAAAATAGACTCTGAGGCCACCAGTCATAGAATTAGGTTCTGGTATTAATGATCACTTTGGGGGGGCTATTTTGCTTCTATACCCTGTCACCTCAGGATTCTAAATACCCAAACTACCCTACCCCTGTTCAACAGCATTGTAGATCTTCCAGCAGTCACTGGCATACAGGAAGATCTGAAGACAAAACTTATTAATAACTCATATGTGTCATTAAGGAACAAAGTTGAATGTGGTATCATGTTAACTGCCAAGAATATGGATTCTAGAATTAAGATCCAAGATTTGAAAATGACCTCCTTGGTAAAGATATTTTGAACAAGTTTTCTGACCTCTCTGAGCCTCACTCAATGAACTCATTAAAGCTGCCATGTCTATCACATAGAGTTGTCTTGAAATGAAGTGAAATCATGCAAGAAAAGCTCCTAGCATGGTACCTGGCACATGATAGAACTAAAAAATGTTAGATGTTATTTTTATCAACTTTATCATCATTATTAGCAAAGTTTTGGGTGATAAAATTCCAAGATTAACAGCTGAAAGGAGCCATCGCACAGACTGGACCTCCATCATTGGAACTCAAACACTCATAAGATATCAAGGCTCCTCTTCTGCCTGCAGGAATCTCTGTTCTCACACATCTTTTGGAAGAATGTTTGTCATCTAGATCTTTCTTTCATAAGTTCCAAGAATCACAGCTATAAAAACCAGCTGGAAAATATTGGGAGACTGGATTCAGATCAATGCAACAGAACTTTCTACAGGACTGTCTACGTGAGACAGGTTGTCTCTGGAGGTAGTGAACTACCCATCATAGGAGACATTCAGAGAAAAGCTGGATGAACACTTTTGGGGAATTTTGTGAAATAATCCAGGTATCATATTCAGGATTGAACCAGAAGAACTTTGAGGACTTGACTGACCCTAGGACTCCATGCTACTATTATCTCTTCTTTCTTTATTTTTAGCCCTTTCTTACAGAAAAAATAATTTGGTAACATTGAAAAGTATCCAAAACAATCCCTGTGGCTGGAGATCCACTTTGCACAGCACAGAATTGGCAAAGCAGACATCCCTAAACTGCCATTTTTGGTTAATGGTAAAAGAATTTCTAACAAATATGCTATCAAAACATACAAAACTCATACTTGAGAAGTCAAAGCAAATTATAGTTGGTAAACTATTATTTTAAAAATACTTATGTGTACCTTGAGTTGAATTAAGTTCAGGAACAAAATGTATCAGAAAATGCCTGCTTTCCGGTTTTTGATACATCATATCATCTGGCTTTAGAATGTGTCATTTTCATTCTAGGAAGGATAGACTCTCATTCTAGTCAAAGAGCACTTAATAGATGCTGTCTAATAAGAGAACTTGTCTGGTCTTTGTCCTGGGCTTCCAACAAGAAGATTCTAACATCCTTGGAATTCTTTAATTGATTGGAATACCTTTGTTATGCTAATAAGGTGACTCATGGTAGACCTTTAAATTTCTTCAGGATGAGAGCTGGTCACTAGAAACACCAACCAAGTGATTCAAGAATTGGGACTTTGGCTCAGACCAGCTTCTTGGGAGAGGAAGAGGGCTGAAGAGTGAGTTCAGTCACACGGCCAATGACTTATTAAATGTGTCTATGCAATGAAGCTCCAATAAAAACTCTGGGTTTAAAAGTTCAGTGCATCTTCTTGGTTGGTGAACATTGATGTGCCAGGAAATTACACACCTTTCTCTAGAAGAGGACACATAAGCTCTTTATTTAAGGTTCTCCATAGACTAGTGCTGTGTTATGTCCTTTATAATAAAATTATAATCATAAATATAATGTTTTCCTGAGTTCTAGTGAATTACTAAACCTATTAGAGTCATGAGAACCCCTGAATTTATAACCAGTTCTCTAGAAGTTCTGCTGGTATCTGAAATAAGTACAGTCTTGTAAAGGGCTGAGCCCTTAAACCTGTGGAAGCTAATTCTAATTCCAGAATAGAATCACAATATCCCAAGATGGGATTGAGATAGCAGACACCATAATGTAAGTTATTTCACTGAATAGGGTATATCTTGGCTCTTGTTTTTTAGTTTGGGCTACCAAATATTGACAAGGATATGGGAATACCTAGATTACAGGCCAGGAATGTAACTCTTGGAAGGTAATGGGTGCAGTCATATGGGAAGAAAGTGTGCTATTAGAGGATTGTAGGGAGCCTGTAGGTTCTTGAGAGGACGCTTCACCAGAGGCAAGAGGACACAGGCAGCAAGATTAAGGTCTGTTCATGGAAATTCAGGAAGGAGTGGGAATATGGGCCAAGAGGGATATTTTTGGTACTCTTTGACTTATCTTATAAATTTATAAGATAGTCATTGTTACTCTGCTTTTACAGATGAGAAAAAAAAAAATGAGACCCAAAGAGGTTGAGTAATAAGATAACTCTTGTAAGGAACAGAGCTAAGATTTTTAAAACTCACATCTTTTTTATTTTAAATCAATTGCCCTGTGCAATATATGCCATACTGCTCTTCACTGTAAGGATCACTGATCACTCTGTAATGGGAAGCCTGAGCAGGAGACTGGAACAAGGCCCCTCAGCCAAGACTAGGGAACAGGTCTTCAGTGGTGAGAGAGTAGGGCCTGGGGAGGATTTTCTGAAGAAACTGAAGCATGTGGCATGGTTATAACAAATGGAATTCACACATGAAGGTACGATGCTATAGCTGGAAAGGAAGAAAGTCACAGAACCCAAGCCTAAAAAAAAGCAGAGTCAAACCATCAGTTTCTCAGTAGTCTAGATATGGAACATTCTGAATTCCTCCTGTTAGAAATCAGCTCCGTAGTCCTAGCCATGGGGCTGAAAGTCTATGGAGATGGGGAGGGGCCAGAAAATGAGGTCATTGGTCTAAAAGAAGCAGATAACATAAGTCAAGGAGTAGTAAGTCCTCTCATTGTGATAAAGCCTAAATGCAGCTTGATGGATAAGAAATCTTTTTTAAAATAAAGGGAATCCCCCCTGCAACTGCTCCCCACAAAAAAAAAGTTTTCATAGTTTACCAATGTCTCATCTCAAGATGAATGAGAAGTATATTCATTCAGGAAAAAGTAAAATTGAGCTGATTTTTTTACTTCAGAGATGTTCCGTTGTTTTCTAAATTCCAACAAGAAGCAAATGTACTGTCATTAAGATAGGAAGACAGACAGGAATGAAGACCAAGGAAAGTTATGAGAAGAAGACAAGAGACTGGTCTAACTTTCCCTTGTTATTAACCTTTTAGTTTTATCAGATTCTAACATCACTTGATCCAGTTTTGCAACAACTCTCATCATCATCAAAGAACTGTAAAAGGATTTTTACTTATCTGAATTTAAACTAAAGATTAAGTTACCCTTATCCTTGGGGTTTCATAAAAATTTGAATCTGGACATTTATCTGATAGATAGTAAAACTATGGATTCATTGGATTCCCTTCCAGTTCTATGATTCTCAACCTTTTGTTAAACGTTTAACCTTGTTTTTTAATTGTGGCATTTATTGCATATACACAAAAGCACACTACCAGATTTTCTAATTCTTCTTGTGTCAGTTTTAGTAAATGACCTTTGTTCAGGATCTTGTCTATTTTATCTATAAACATATTTTGTCTGTAGGATTTGAAGTGATGCCTCCTTCCCTCATTCCTGATTATTTGGGCATTCCTGGTTTTACTGATCAGCCTCAGTACGGTATCAAATATTTTTTAATATTTTAATATTACTTCATTAATTTCTCTCATGTTTATTATTTCTCTTCTTTTACTTTCTTTTTAACTTAACTCTCAGTTTAACTTAACACCCTCATTCCAGTTCATTGGTTGTCAGTCTTTCTTCTTTTTTTAATATTTGAAATTACCGTTTTATCTCTAGACACAACTTCAGCAGTATCTCACAGGCAAACTTTATCCACATTCCATAGACCAACTTTAATTTTCAGTCAGTTCAAAGAATTTCTATTTTCAAATGAGACATCTTCATTCATCTAAGATCAGCATTACCACAGGTACCATAGAAGTATATTTCTTAATTTCTTAATATATAAAGATACATGTTGAATCAATTGTAATTGATTTACAATTGAGGTGTCTTGAGTCTAAGAACACATCCTCTATTATTTCAATGCTTTCAAATTTATCAACACTTGTTTGAAGGCCCATTAATGCAAGCGAATTACTGAAAATGGCAAATTATTGCAAATGGTTCATGTGTAGTTGAAAAGAAAAAATATTCTGCTGTTATTGAGTGTGTGTTTTGCTCTTCATAAAACAAGGGTTACTAAAATATTTTATATTCTCATTGATTTTTTGCCTGCCTTTTCAAGCAGTCCCAGAAGGAAAGATATTTTTTTTTAATTTCCCATTATAATTGTAAATTTTCATTTCTTGGTGTAACTCTGTTATTTTTGAGTTATACATTTTGGAGCAACATACTTAGGCGCATACAAATTTGGAACTGTGATATCTTTCTGGTGATTTGAAAATATTATCATGTTGAGGTACGTCTCTAGTGCTTTTACTATATCTTATTGCATGGTTTTTTGAAGGGACTATTCAGGGATTACAGTAAATATACATTCTGTATTGATTATTCATGGATTTTGTATTTATGAATTCACCTACTCATTAAAATTATTTTGTAACCATAAAATCAATACCTGTGGCATGTTTGTGGTAATTTGCAGATATACATGGGAAAGTGAAAAGTTTGATTCACCCAATGTGCATGTTCCCAGCTGGGGTTGAACTTTCTTATTTCAGCTTCCACAATAGAACCACATGTTCTTTTCACAGTCTATCTAGTGGCACATATTTCACATTTTTGTGCCTTTTGGGGGCAAATTCAAAATGTTAAATGCCCCCTAAATATAATCCTAAAGTGATATCTAGTGTTCCTAAACACACACACACAAACACACACACACACACACACACACACACATAAAAGCTGTCATGTGTCTTAGAAATGTGTTAAATAAGCTTCATTCACGAACAAGTTAAAATACTGTTGGCTGTGAGTTCAATGTCAGTGAATCAACAGTGTATATGAAATAAAACATCTTTAAATAGAAACCCACATAAAACAAGTATATTGGCCACTTGATAAAAATGTGGCCAGAGGCTCACAGGAACCTAACCCTGTATTTCCTGTAAGAGCATGGCTCTATATTTGCTATTTCAGTATTTGATGAGATTTTATAGAACAGAACCACTGTAAATAACAAGAATCGCCATACTTTCCACTGTTACTTAGAATTGATAGTTATCACTTCATTTGGAATATAGAAACTTTACCACCATGTAAGTCCCTTTGTTCTCTTTATCTTGTGATTGTCATAAGTAGTGTGTGTGTGTGTGTGTGTGTGTGTGTGAAATTTTACTAGATGATGTTACAAGTTTTACTTTGAATCCTTATGCATATCTTAAAAATTTAAAGAGGAAAAAACAGCCTAGTATATTTGTTAACAAGACAAATTAAGCTTCCTTCAACCTTGAATTTCCAGTTTCCCTTTATCATTTATCTTCCATCCAAGAAAACTTATTTAAGCACATCGTTTACAGTAGGCATGCTGGCAGTAGATTATCTTCATTTTCCTTCACCCAACAATGCCCTTTTTTCATCTTGTTTTCTAAAAGTATTTCACTAGATATGGAATTCTGGGTCTTAGAGCACTTTTAAAACGTTGTTCCACTGCCTTATGGCCTTCATAGATTCTGAAGAGAAATCTACGTTCCACTTGCTTTCCTTTAAGTAATGTCTATTTTTTTTTTAAGAGAGAGAGAGAGAGAGAGAGAGAGAGAGAGAGAGAGAGAGAGAGAGAGAGAGAGAGAGAGAGAGAGAATTTTAATATTTATTTTTTAGTTATCGGCGGATACAACATCTTTGTTTTGTATGTGGTGCTGAGGATCGAACCCAGGCCGCACGCATGCCAGGCAAGCACGCTACCGCTTGAGCCACATCCCCAGCCCTAATGTCTGTTTTTTATCTGTCTGTCTTCACAGCTTTCTCTTTGTCTTTGGTTTTCAGCAGTCTGACTGCGATGTGTTTGCATGTAGATTTCTTTGAGTTTATCTTGTTTGAAATTTGCTAAGGATCTTAAATCTGTAAGTTTGCATCTTTTTCCAAATTTGGAAAGTTGTCAGCCATTATTTCTTCAAATACATTTCATACACATTTCTTTTCTTCTTCAGAAACCTCAGTGACATAGACATTAGGCTTTTTGATATTGCCTCATGGGTAATTTTATTTTTCAATATTTCTCACTCTGCTTTTTAGATTTGCTAGTCTCGTCAAGTTCACTGATCTATCGTCTCCATTCTGCTGAGGATATTTTATTTGAATTATTGTTTTATTTGAATTATTGTTTTTCTAAATATTTATACACTTTTTCTAAATAGTTATAAAACTTCCATTTGTTTTTTTTCTTTTATTTTTAACTAATACATAATTGATGTACATATTTATAAGATATAGTATAATATCATGATACAAGTATACATTGTATAATAATCTAATCAGGTACAGCCCTTATGGAAAACAATATGAAGGTTTCTCAAATAATTAAAACTGGGACTACTGTATGATCCAGCAATCCTACTGTTTGGTCTATATCCAAAGAAAAAGAAATAACTATGTTGAAAATCTATCTACCCTTCCATTTTTATTGCAAAATTATTCACAATAGCCAAGATACAGAATCAACCTAAGTGTTTATTAGTAGATGAATGGATTAAGAAAATGTGAGATACACACACACACACACACACACACAATGGATTACTATCCAGCCATTAAAAAGAATGAAATGTGATGACTTCAGGTAACAGATACACCTGGAAGACATTGTGAGTGGAATAAGCCAGGCACAGAAAAACAAATGCTGCATGATCTCACTCTCATGTGGAATCTAAAGAAGTCTTCTCTTTTCTTTAATAGCTGAAACCTTCCATTTATTTCCAGAGCCTTCCTCCTTACTTTGTAGAGCATGGTTTTAATAGCAGCTTTGAAGACTGTCTAATTCTAACATCAGCATCATCTTAGAGATGGTATCTTTGATTATCTTTCTCCTTGTATGTCGTTTTGTTTTTTCTGGTATTTTGAATACAAAATTATAGATAATCTTAGGTTGTATACTGGGCATTTTGAATATTATGTTAAGAGATCCCCCTGTCCTGTTTAAATCCTATGAGGAATGTTTATATGTTGTTCGTTCATGTTTAGGAAACAGTAGACCCAGTTAGGATTAAGCCACAAGTTTTGACTCACTTTCCATAGGCTGTGGTTTCAGCACTAGTTTTGTTCTCAAATTCGTTCCAAGAGTCTTCAGGTACATTCTGTTTGTGGGCCAGAATATATAGAGGCCAGAGACCAGATGGGGACCTAGGGGGTGGTCTACCCCACAGTTCAGAGGGAAGAACTTGTGTTCCTCAGAGTTTTTAAATTTCTATTGTCAGACTTCACATTTAAGGCTGGAAAGAGAATTAAAAAGTACAGTTCCCCCCGTTCTGTCTGGTATGGTGTCTCACTACTCTTCTGACCAAAAAGGGTGGGTTTCTCTTGGAGTTCATTTATCCATACCCATGGATAGAACTTTTCCAGGAATCTGGTGCCTTTGAGCTAACAACAGCATATATGGGGGGGGGGGAGGTTGGAAATGCAGGAAATGGACTGCCATGTCAATCATATTTCAAGTCCATATTTTCTTTCCCCATCTGCCTGATACCATTTACCTTTCAGAGTCTTCAGGTAATTGCCTTATATATTCTGTTTAAGGCTTTAAGTTGCATTCAATGGGAACAACAAAATGAAGAGTGCTTACCCCATCATAATTGGAACTGGAAGTGATTTGCACATTTCTTAATTTTATGTAAGTATAGCATTCACTTAACTTAATATTTTCTATAGTTTCGTATTATCTTATAGATCTAATAAACTCTTTTATATTAACTGTTATATCTATTCCTTTGATGATAAATATTGCGTGATTCCAAATTTTTACTATTACAATTTTTACTGTTTAACTGTTACAAGTGATGTTGTAATGCACATCCTTGGATATGTTTCCCTGTTCCATGTGGGAGAGTTTCTTAGGATATATACTTAAAAGTGTCCTTGTTGGGGAAATAGATAGAAATATCCTATGCATTACACAATCACTCTCTCAAGTAGTTGTGTCAATTAACACTTCTGCTGGAAATAGTTTAACAGTCTCTATTCCTTTCTCAAATTCTTGTAATCAGATAGTATTGTTGTATTTTAGAAAACATTTTCTACTCTGATATATGTGAAATGGTGTCTTGTAATTCTTTTTTTTTTTTTTACTTTTCACTTCTCTTTTATTTTCTGTGTATAAACACATATATATGTGTTTATTATTAATATACTTAGTATATTCTAATGTAGAAATAAACGATATTAGGAAGAAATAAAGAAGGAACAGGATTGTTGCAAAAATTCAATGCACCAAAACTAATACCAGTTATTACCTCAAAGGAGGAAAGGTGGTTAGGAATTGGCATGATGGTCAAAAAGGACTTAGCCCTAATTTTTTACATGCAAATGTATTCATACATTTATTTTTTTAATATTTATTTTTTAGTTTTTAGGTGGCACAATATCTTTATTTTACTTTTATGTGGTGCTGAGGATCGAACCCAGTACCTCACTGATGCCAGGCGAGCGCACTATCACTTGAGCCACATCCCCAGCCCTGTATTCATACATTTATTATAACTAAATACTAACTTTAAAATAAATTGTTTCTCTCATTATGTTTATTTCCACTTTAATGTATTATTATATGTTTATGTTTGTATGTGATAACACAGATAAGAGTAGACTATATTTGCAATATGAATCTTGATTGTTTACTAATTATCACATAAGGATTTTTTTATTTTAAAAACTCTGTAAACATCTTTAATGGTTGCATAAACTCTTCTGTATAAATATACTATAATTTGGTAAACTGTTCACTTCTTAAAGGCATTGGGGTTAGTTTCAGTTTTTACTATTTTTATTTACTCCATAGATGGAAAAAAATAACAGCTCATGAGACATCTTTGTCAACAATCTAGTTTATCTCCTCAGGATAAATTCTATGAACTAATAGATTGAAGGGTAGAAGCATTGCTAAGGCTCTTGATATGTTCCACTTTCTTGTTCTTCAGAAATATTGGGTCATTTCAACCAGCAATACACAAGAGCACCTCATGAGTAGTTAAAAAAATTTTTAGCAACCCTCTATTTCTATTTCATGTTTCTCACAGAGAAATTCCATTTATTAAAATTCCTTTAATTTGTCCAAAATTTAGGTTTATTGTAGATAGAATCAGGGTGTGGGTGTGTGTATGAGGGGGGCAGGAAAGAGATCACTCTACTCCCAGCTAAAATATGGCATTAAGCAAACACAGAATGAGTCAGATTCTAGGAAAAATAAATAGAATTAAATTTTTTTCTGGTAGCGAACGTTTGGTTTTCAACTACCTGTTGCTGCAGTAGTCATATCACTTTTCCTAATCTTAGGAACACCTTCTGAGCCCCAGGCACGTGCAGGTGAGACAACATAAGCCATTGGTGCCTCCACTTGCACTTGGCTGCTCGCTCCATCTAGCAGGAGAGGAAGGAAACTAGGAACTCCAATCTTTCGCAGTAGAATTAACCCCTGCCCCTAATATACAGAATGTTCCCTTCATTTCACAACAAGGCATTTTAGATCCCTTAGGAAAGGCTATTATTTGTTAAATGATTGAACTCAAAACATCACTTTATATTTATTGTATGTATATATATAAACAGCTTTTGCCCCTATAAAACATACTTATGGTATTACTTTGAAATCTTTAAATCATGCAAAAAAAAACACATACAGATTATAGTCACATAAAACAATGCATAATGCTAGAAGCCAGTGTTAAACATTGAACATAGGACCACTTTGCAAAGATAAAAATATTCATGAATTTGCCAAGACTCTTATTTGCAGTGTTATGCCCAGTTTTTATTCATATTTTTAAGTTCTTGAGATACTAGCATATAAACTTTTAAATGTTGATTTTTTTTTACTTAACTCTCTAGTGCAAGCATTTTCCCTGCCATTCATTACCCTCCATAACATTATCTTTAATATCTGTCCAATATACTATAATTTACTAATTGCCCTTAGTTACACCAGCCTGTGCTAAATGCTTTACATTCATAACCATATTTAACCCATATGGCAGTCCTTTGAGACAGGTACTATCATCAGCCCTATTGTATAAATAAGACTATTTCAAGAAGTCTGATAGATTCTCTCAGAAATGAAACAACTTATAATCTAAATAGTGGTCTTGATTGCTAACTGATTTTTCACAGAAACTGAAAGACAGTCCAAATAATCACTATTTTAAAACTTTAGTACCTGAGTTTTGCTGTGCTGATGTCCATTTCCATGGCAACAGAAGTAACAGCAGCAGAGGAGGGAGAATTGGCTTTGGTGAGCATCAGAAACAATTGCTGCCTGAAAGCAGAACTGTCACTTCCTAAATCGCACCTGCCCAGCCCAAGGCATAAAATACACAGCTGGAGTTTGTAGATTATTGACTTTGGAAAGTAAAAAGAAGAGTTCTGCCAGATTTGACACCCAACTCCCCAACTAAGCTAAGCCAGTACGTTTAAATAATTTAGGCAAAATTAGATTTCTTTAAAGCTCAAAGTTTACAGAAAGACTGTCTAATTATCTCCAATGTTTTAAAAATAATGCTAAGTATTCTCATTCATTCATAAGAAAAAGGCTTACTTGTACCAAAAGTAATTGCTGTTGTTGAATGAATATTGATTCCATACAAAGAATGCAGAGTACTAATTTTATAATTATGGTCTTACTTCTTTATTACATGTTATACAGAAATTACCACATAAAACTTCACACACAAATATTTTAATCTTTTACTGTGGAAAATTTGGAGCATCTACTAAACTAGACAGAATAAAGCTGAGTTGGAAAATTTTGTCCCATGGGCCAAATCTGGACTGCCACCTGCTTTTGAAAATAAGTTTTAGCAAAACTCAACCACTGTTCATCCATTTACATATTTTCTATGGATGCTTTCACACTACGATGGTAGATTTGGACAATTGTGACAAAAAAAACACATACCCTGCAAAGCCTAAAATAGTTACAGTCTGGCCTTTTTAAAAAATAGTATACTGATCCCTGATCTAATGAACCCCCATATCCTCATCACTCGGCTTCAGTAATTATTAACTCAGGAGATGCCTACATTAGAAGGTAGGCTTTTGTAAGTCTCCCTCGGTGCCCCTTACAAACCATTCAATGATTTACATGACGTAAATATAAACAGTTAAAAATTGTTTTAACTACAGGTGCAACAACTAAATCAAAATAAAATTTAGATAACACCATTGGATTGTTTCTTTCTTCTTCTCTTGACTTGGGCCACTCTGGACATTGTACCGAGGAAGAAACAGGAGTGCAGGGACAGAAACCAGGCTGAGAAAATGAAAAGAAGTGCTTCAGAAGTTGTGCAATAACTTCTAAGTGAAGGAACAACTGAAAACTGACAAGGAAATCTCCAGGATCTTCTCTCTGTCCCCTACAGCCCCTGGAGCTCGCCCAGCACAAATCACAACACTGACTTCAAGATTGTATAGAGACTTAGTGTGATACTGTCTGGTATGTAGAAAAGAACCCAGGTATGACAGAGTCTGGCTCTGTTACTATACTGGGCAGAGCTAAGCACCTCATTCACCAGTTCTGGGCAAATGAGTCCATGGTAGACCAAATTAACCCAGAAATAAAAGGATATCGTCCCTGACTTACTTAGCTCACAGAATTCTGAAGCTCAAGTGGAGAGATACGCATCAACCACCGTAGTTCACCTATGTCGGGGGAGCACGAGGATCACTTGGTGAGATCATACAAATGCCACTCAAGAATCTGGAGTGAAACCAACTACCACCAACAAAAGACAAAAGAGGAAAAATCCTTGCTTTATTTTTTCTGTATCTTTTAACTTTTCTCCATGGGATTTCAGATTTATCCATTTATTCCATCCTCAGAACTTGCCTTTAAAGTATTCGGGCAATTTATCTAAATCCACATTTTATAGATGAGAAATGCGAGGGACTGAGAGGTAAACACCATTTCTCAAAGCTGCAAGGAGGCATGCTAAAGCTCAAAGCCAGACGGCAGGATCTAACCAATGAGGCTTAGATGTATGCCATCTCTTTCTCCCTGGGCAAATTTCTTAACCCCTTTCCTCCTCTTTTATCTCCATATAAAATGTGAATAATATTTAACAGATGCTTAACAAATATTTTTTCCTCTAACATTTATTCTAGGAGGGGGAAAAACTTAACATGACTTTTATTTGTTTATAGCTTTTATAGGAGAGGTATGTAGGAGTAAGAGGAAAGTAGTGTTCTGCCCTGACTCTGGGTGAACATTAAATGGAGATGATCATTAAGAATGGCAGGGGAGAAGGCCTATCCTTTGAGAGGAAGCAGTTCATCTACTATCTACTGCCTCGGATCTTGGGCATGCTTTTCAAAACAACAGCTCTAAATGATAAAACTGCTTAGCTAAAGCTTTCAGCCTTGACTTTCAAAATATTAATCCTCACCAAAAACTTGAGGGAAATTACTTTTGGATTTGGTGAATAAAGGAACACCTCCATCCAAAAGTTACTAAGGCCTTGGGGACTCAAGGATACTTATGCTCATAGGTGATTGACAACTGAACCTTCCCACCTGTGGTGGCCTTTTCTTTTGGAAGCAGAGATTCTGTAGGTTCTGTCAGGAAGATACCCAATGCCAGCAAGGGCTAAGAGAGACATGCCAACTGCTGTGATACAAAACTACCAGGGCTGCAGGCTGACGTATAAGTGCTAAACACATAAACATCAAAACCTTTTCCATCACTTCCTTGGAATCACGCCTCTGCATTCCGTTTGCTATGGTGAGATTTTTCTCCTCTTCAGCCTATTATACTAGCATTCATCTGTCCTGTCAACACATCATAAATTGTTTATAATGCATCGCTCCAGAACAGCACTGAAGTAATGAGGATAAATAGATCCCGATAGACATATTGCTACCCACTGAGATTGAACCATTAAATAGCTCATGAATATTTAGGAGGTGTGACTCGCTTCTCACCCCATAAGGTGTCTGGGAAATTTTGCCATAAATGTTCACAAATGGGGGTCTGATGTTTGAGGAGCCATGAAGAAGCAATGAATAGAAAGAGTTGGGAGCAAGGCATGTTCTAAGCTCTTTCCCTAACTTTTACGACTGTCTGTGAGTTTTTTAGCAAGTCCCTTACACTCTCTGGGTTCTAATTTGCTTATCTGAAAAGTCTCTCAAAGATGTCTCTTAAGATGGAAATTCAGATTTTTTTCTGAAAGAAGTAGAAACCTCCCATATGATACTTCAGTTCTCTCAGCCTTATCTGGGTCTTGGGCCACTTGTTTCAGCCCTAGCTTGCATTGTGATCACCAGCTCAGCTTGAATCAGGCTTAGTTTCACGTGGATACAACATGACAGTGTTTTGCTGAAGGGCTGCACCATCCTTCTCTGGCCTTTCCTCTGGGTACATACTCATTTGACACTGAGACATGAATACCCACACTGCAAAATCCAAAGTTCAAGGATATTTATGCCCTGTAGGTCAAAGTTTTGGCCATTGGGGTGATGGGACCTGGCAGAAAATCATTTGCCTTAGTCAGTCAGATGAAATATTATAAGGAGCATCTTTTTATAAGGCCTTGCAGAAGATGGTCCCATGACATAGAGTAATAGGTCACACTTACCAAGTGGTAGCCAACTGATCAAGTTTTTCCCTCTTCCTGTTTCACTCCCCTTGTCCATGGGATTTACTCTCTAATTAAAAAGGTGGCATGTGAGCTTTGGCTCAGGTTTTGATTTCTAGAGAATCCAAAGTAAGATACTGGTAATATTCATAAGTCAAATTGGACCAGGTAAAATTCAGTGGATAGTCCATGATAAACACCCAAGTTTGATTGTTTTTAGAAAATAGAATGTCATTGGGCACTTATTGTATCTGACTGTCTGTCCATCTGTCTTCTAGATAAAAAGATAAAATTCCTTTCAAAAATGATCTTCAGGTAAGCCAAGAGATGAGATATGGACACCCCTCTCTCATCACTGAGACATTTATCTACCTGTGGGGGAAAATAACCAGCATTCTGGTTTTCATGGCTGCCTTGCTTGGTTTGAACCCAGCAAGTTTATAACAAGTTTATAACCCAGCACTGGTTTCCTGAGGCTTTGACTGTCCCCACCATCACCATTCATCTCTACCATTTTGATACTTACTTCCTTCTCAAAATAATTTTGCAGGAAATTTTTCTGCATTTCTACATGGCCTGACTAGAAAATAACGAGTTCCAATCAAGACAGAAAACATAGCTCCAAGAGTGGAAAAGTGAATTCTAAAATTCTGTATAAAACAGTCTCACTTCAAAACGTTGGGTTTTTCTCTTGAGCCTTAAAGATACTCAAGTTTGCACAAATTCATATTTGGACGGTTGGGAATTATTGTTGTCATCTGCCCAGCGTGCTACCCCCTGCTCCTGCCCCCACCATCACAAACATTGCTCCCTATATGGGGTGGTATTTGATCCAGGATGGACCGATCTTAATACCTGTACTTACCCATCAAGCCTGCAGTGTAATGGTGGGGGTTGGGGGGTCTTGATCCCACTGAGGTCACCCACAGGTTTTCACTGTCGTTTCTGTTTCCTTAAAAGACCATGGAAGGGTTCTGTTTTCATTTGATAGAAGCTACAGAGATGGGACCCAGGTTTCCAGCTGTGAGGATCACTGCCACATGGAGAAGGCATACCAGCTTTACAAGAGAAGGAAGCCAAGATTGAGAGAAAAACACTGCCCAGAGATGGATAGAGATACAGAATCTTGGTGTAATCAAGTCGCCTATTCCAATCTCTGAACTTCACACATTCTTGCAGCTCATTTTTATTCTCTAAGATAGCCCAGTATCTTACCAATAAATCCCCTCCTCCACTTAAGCTGGCTGGAATTGGGTTTCTGTCACTTGCAATCAAAAGAATCCTGCTTAATATAGACATGTAGAGAAAGCAAAGCCTTTGCTCTATTTTGATATGCCTTGCTATTCTTTTCTTTTTCTTCTCTGTCCAAAAATAAATAAATAAATAATGAATTTGGATGCAAAGATAAAAGAGGACTTTTCAGCTACCCTTGCACCAGTTAGTTATACTGGATTTATGGATCATCTTTAAACCCTAATCCATCCATCACTCCTTTTTTCATGCCATGGAGAGTTTTTATTTGGATAGCTGCACAAAGCAGAATAGGATGCCATTGCTTAAAATGACAGACTCAACCAAGCCAGTTTGGTTTGCTTGCTAATGTTAAATTTCATTCATGGGTACAGCAGTAGTAGAAAATAAATGTTTGAATTTTTGTTTTGTCAGATTCAGGCAGATTGTCAGGTAAGCAGAAACCTTGGGCTTATTCTTTGGCTGGAAGCTTTGCACCACGGACTTTCATGATCATTTATTTTCATATCTTCCAGAGACACAGAGAGCTGAGTAATTATGCAGCATGGAATACCTAATTGCATTCAATAATTACATGGGAAGCTGCAGTAGTGGAAAATAAAGAGTTACCAAAATAACACATTGTTTCCGACAAAATGAGACAAAAGTATAGTTCTGGTTCCAGCAAGAACAGCTGCTTGCCATGAGGCTAGTGCCCAGCCTGCTCATCTGGGCAGCTCTGCCACCATGCCCACTGAGGTGAAACAGCCTGAGACACTCCAAGGAACTGACTCTTGTGGCTGGGACATGTCTTTCTCTGAAGAGAATTATATGGGCTCCTTTCTTATTTGAAAAATAATGTGTTTCAAAAATCAATTCTCAGCACTTGTCATTCTAGCTTCTGAAATGTTTTCTTCAAAGATGTAAGCATGTCAGCATGGGGCCTCGCAGCTACATATCCTGATGTCTTAGTCACCCAGCTTCGGCAGGCCATGCACTCTGGATCCTTGCAGGAGCCCATTTACTCCAATAAAGAGAAGGAAGTAAAAATCCTTTGCATTTCCACAGATCTTCTCAAAGTCCTTCCATTTTAAACTTGATTTCAACATTATTAAGTTTATAAGATGAGGATTATTATTACCATTTGAAGGATAAAAAAATATCCCTGTGGACCATAAAAAGGTCTACAATGAGAGTTGGCCCTGATTCCTATATATAGTATGACCTCCTTGTTGTTCTACATATGTAAACGCAGAACAGACACACACACACACACACACACACACACACAAAACAGTGGGAACTATCAATCCCTAGTGATCATCTGCTGCATAATTATTCCCCGCCCCCCCGGAGATGTGAGACCATTCTCTGTCCTTCCTTGCCTTAGCAATGGTTAATCTACCACTAGATAAGAGTTAACTATATTAATAAAACTATGAAACTATCTGTGATCTCCTTCCTCCTTCCTGCGATTATCAGCCAATTTGCAGTTGACTGAATCAATTCTCACATTTTTTCAGGAAAAAATAATCACAATGCTGTAGTGCACTATTCTAACTCAAACCTCAGGATTCCAAGCATTGGTTGACTAACTCCACAAATATTAAAGTACAGGAAAAAAAAAACACCTTCAGAAAATTCTTCAAAAGATTACACAAAGAAAGACAAGGAAAATAAAGTAAGGGCACTAGATTGTCACTGAAATAAGCCATTCATTTTAATAGTTATTAAAAGAACAAAATATTGCAAAAAGATTCTGTAAAAAAAAACTAAATCATGAAAATATTGCAAAGCCCCAATATGACCTTTCAAGTCATTTCAGGTAAATTCTATCAGGGAGAAAAATTAAGCAATGATGTCAGGGGAAGACAAGCATCTAAGGTGATGGAGGAAAGTGCCCTCGAGATGTCTTGCTGTATCTTAGTGAACCTGTGCAATGTGAAATATCAGCACACACCAAGAGGCCTGGAGAAGTGAGGATTAGATGCATCCACACTGCTATGCAGAAGCAAGGATCCAATTTGGGCCCAAGATGATCTAACACATCAAGTCAGGGAGCCAAGGGGCAAACTGCATCCTGAACTCATCAGACTGAGCTGAGCTGGTTCTGCTCACTGTTCTATGACTTTCTGATAAACTGATTATTGTTCTTCTGGGAGCCAAGAGAACCTTTCTGAGAGGTGCTTAGTAACTCACTAACATCAGAGTAAAGTGACTCTAGGTAATTTTATAAAGAAAATAGAAAAACAGACTTTGAGCATAAAAGATAAAAATGGGAAAGAAAAAGAGAGGACTGCCTCTATTTTCTTTCTGGTTTTGGAGTTATACTGTGTATATGCAGATTGTCATAGTTGGTGTTTCAATTCCACCCATACTGAGAAAAACCAGTACTATGCATAGATGAAGTAGGTGGAAACCCACACAGCATGATTTAAGGGGTGGGCAGACTCCAGACCCTAAAATAGTTCTTTCCCTGGTTTGACAGGGCACATTAAGTAGTAATTGCCTGAGGTTCCTCTATTTAAATGCAAATAACTCTGGAAAAGATAATACATTATGAGAGTCATTAAACATCAGTATGAGTGAGTTATCAGATCACTTTTCCAGGTAGACTCCTGAGAGGTCCCAGTGCCAAGTTTACCTTGGCTTAGGTGCAGTTTGTGATCTTGAGGAAGTCCCCTAGCCCCAATATGCCTCTCTCCCTCTGTAAACATCATACTTTGCCCAATCTGCCTCTCAGGACATTATAAGCATTGAATGAGATGATGCATAATTAAAGTAGCAACATGCTATTTCTACCAATAAAATTTTTAAAATGTATTTTAAATAATAGTACTCAGAGTATATAGGTGTTGAGGAAAGTGGGTACTGGAGGGAATACAAATGAGTCTATTTAGCCACACGGGTCAAAATATCTATTTAAGGTATTTGTGTGAATCAGAAATTTCAATTCCAAGAATTAACTTCAAGAAATAAATGAGAATACGCATTAATATTTAGATACAAGTGTTATTTCTTGCAGTTTTGCCTATACTCATAAAGATAATAAAGTTATCTAAAAGATCAACCAAAAAATTATCATAAATCATGGTATGAACCCACAATTACATACTATTTCAATTTTGAAGTGTTATAGAAGTGTATTTATTAACATAGAAAAAGTACCTAGTAATTTCATAAGCAAAAATTGTTGTAAACAATATATAGTTTTATTTCATGTATCTTCTATCTATATCAAGTGATATTTATTAAAATTTAATAGTTCTACATGTATATGAAACAAAAAAGCATTTTGGTTTGATTCTTCAGTTACCTATATTTCTAAAAGTTTCCACAATAACTTTGTTTACACATGTAAAGACAATATTTATTTTAAGAGATTCTGATAAGATTTTAGATTTTAACCAAGAATTTTTAATCCATGAAGTGTGGTGAGAGAGAACTACTTCCTTGCCTTGGCTGAAAAACTCTGAGGGAAAAAAAGGCGTAAGATATGTGTGAAAAGAGTTTTGAAACCAATAAATCTCCCTGTAGCATCAAAGAAATGGAAGACCGCAGAAATGTTATTTCCGCTCAATCGCTTGCTGAAAGAAAAATTGTTTCAGCACCACGGATAGCGAAGCTACACAGTTGAGTTGAAAAACTCCCACCCGATGCAAAAAAGAGGAAAGAAGTTTAAATCAGCTTCAAAAAAGTGTGTTACTTAACACAAGAACTTGCTGTTTTATTAAAGTGGCTGAAGTGATCATTCAATATATTAGTTATTAAAATATTGCCCATAAATATCTGCTCTTCTGTGATGAGATTAGGTGACAGTTGGTACAAATATGCTATTGTGTATTGCACTTGTACATGAATCACAGGGAGCCTCAAAATCAGAAAGAACGGGTTGCAAGGAACTTATCCTCTCAACAGTAGCAAGCAAGTTTGTTCAAATATTAACTCCTCACCAAAATTTAGTCGCTTCACATCTTCATAAAATAATGAAGAGTTCCAGAACACAACACAGCCACTGGAGTTGCAAAGCTCCACCCACTGAGCTCTTTCCTCCTGGTGCCTTGCAAAAAACAGCCACACACATGTATCAGCTCTCAGACTCCAAGCACAGCTTAAGATCAACAAGGGGTCCAGAACTAGAGGCAACAGAAAGCCAGCCCATCTAGAGATGGGATGTTAGTCAGCTCAGCTTTCCATTGCTATGAAAAAAAATACTTGAAAAAAATAATAAGTTTAACGGAGAAAGATCTATTTGGTCCACAGTCAGCTGGTTCCATTGCTGTGGGCCTGTGGCAAGGCAGAACATCATGGCCAGAAGCACATGATAGAGCAAAGCTGCTCATCTTAGGGAAGCCAGGAAGCAGAGACATAGAGGAAAAGATACACGTTTAAGAACATGCCCACAGTGACCTACTTTCTCCAAGGAGGCCTTACTTCCTAAGGTTTCCAACACCTCCCAATAGTGTCATAGTTGGCAACCAAACCTTTAAGTATGTGGTCTAGGGGATATTATAGATTCATATGGAGAGGAGGTAGGTTGCCTTCAGACAGGTTCTCTGGCCTCCAAAGTCTCTCCCCACTCATAGCTACAAATACCCAGATTTTCCCTTTGAAGACATTTATTCATTTTACAGATACTTAGTTAACAGAATAGTGCCAGTCCCAGAATAGAACACATAGGGCATAGCCAGTGAATAAGGCAGATAAATAAGGTCCCTGCAACCACGGAGTGGGCATCCTGGGGAAAAGACAGACAATATACACAAAATATAAAATAATGCTAAGTTAATGAGTTTAGAATTAAAGGGAGAGTGGAGTGAGATGGAGCCAAATGGCAAAGAGCAATCCAGTAGGACTTGGTAGGACTTAGTAGAACTTGAGTTGTACTCAGTGTGGAATGAGAGGCTAATTGGGGACTTTAAGACAAGGAATGACATTACCTTAACTATATTTCTCAAAGATCCCTCAGGCTACTCCGTGACCTATTTCAGGAATTTAAATGCTGACTTTTTCAGGTTCTTCATTTAAAATGCAAACACCTCTGGTGGAGATAGCATCTTAATTGGAATCTATTGATAATACCCATTCACCGGCCCCACCCCACTTTTGCATTCCCATTCAAACAGGTATGGAGAAAGCACTGGGTTTCTGACTAGAGACTTTGAATACAGGCAAGAATGTACTGACATCCAAGGCCAATTGAAGTTACCAAGGGCAAATCTTGAAAACAGATCTTCCAATACAGTGAGGAGATATTGTCAACTCTGAAATCAAACAGCACTAAATTAAAAATCTGATTCCCTACTCCCTGGCCTACTAACAGTGTGACCTTGGGCAATTTCCATTCTTAGAAAGTTGGTTACAAAAGCACATGGAACAAGAATTGCAGTACTTGGAAATGTATTAGAATTTATCTCAGTCATCCCTATGAATTCATGAATTGGCTACCATGCTACAGAAGCACATTAGAATTTAATTCAATATCATAACAACTGAGTTATTTACAATATGCCCAGAACTAGGCTAGGTGCTGGGGTTTCAAAGATGAATCAGATAGTAATAATATCCACATGCCTCTATGCACATTATTTTTTTCTCAGAAAGCAATGAAATTTTGGGAGCAGAACTTGGCAAAGAAATCTTCTTAGTCTAAAAATAACAGGCAGAATGGATATCCCACCCTGCTCCAGTTTTCAAGCATTTTTAAACGGCTGTGTGACTTTCTCCCCGAATGAAAAAGTATACTGCTTTTTGTAAAATCTTCCTGTTCTGAATTAATTAGCAAGGTGAGTTGGAATCCACATCTAATTCTGAGGGAATTTGGCAAGGTGGTGTGGTTCTGCGGTGTAAATTGTTTACAACTGATGCTAATGCCTGCTCATTTGATTTAATGGTTGGCATGCCATTCACTTGCTCAGGGGGAGGATGAGAGGAGGGAGGATTTCTCCTAATAGTCCTATCCGTGATTGCAACATCTGTCTGCCAAATGAATTCACAAATATCTTTTTAAATGTATAAAATAATGAATTGGTGAAAATGGAGAAACTGACACAACGTAAATGGGACATGAGTGCAAACACAGAAGTTGTAGGGACTACTAGAAAGAAGGGATCCTGTTCGGACTCAGGGCCAAAAATGAGGATCAAGCTCCACAGAGGACCAGAGACAAAGGAATGGAAGTGAACTCTGAGAAGGAAAAGAAGGGAAGTTCTTATCTTCGGAGAACATCTTCCAAGATTCCTCCCACAGATTCTATCTACCTTCTGATGCAACACTGCAGCCATCTACAACCCTAAAGCGAGGGATGGAGACTTTGGGGAGGGAACCATTCAGAAGAAAACACCAGGATGTTTGGATATCTCAGCCTTCTCTGTTTAAAATAAATATTTGGCACCCCACCCCTGAAGTAAAAATCTCAATCAAATTGAAGCCACTTCTCCCAAATCATAGCCTTTCCTCTTTCTAACTCAACTAACTAGGAATCAAAACACCTCTGGATCAAAGTCATTTTTTTTTCTTTAAAAGTTAGAGTATAAAAAAATAAATAAAATAAAAGTTAGAGTATTCCTTAGGAATTTGAAAAGTTTAAATGTTCTTTAAAAAGTCAGCTGTAGAGGTACCAAAATGTCAGATGTTGCCACCTCCTCCTAACTCACTGCCAAATCTGTTTTATTTTAGGAGCTCTATATGATGAAATGTAATATAGCTCAAATAGCACCTTAGCAATCATTATAAAACAAAACCAAACAAACCAATCACTTATGTCATAGATGGCAGTGAGGCATACCATTGATCTGTGACCTTGGGCCGCTAACAAAATTTCAAAATGACAAAAGGATCTTCAATATCTGTAGAGTTATAGCTGGGCACAGTAGTGTTCATCTATAATCCCAGGCTGAGACAGGAGGGTTACTTGAACTCAGGAGTTTGAGGCCTATCTCGACAAACAAACAAGCACAAACAAATAAAAATCTGTGGAGTTAATCTTGATGGCTTTGTGCAAGGAAGTATTTTCCAGTCTAGTGAAAACACTGGGATAGAAACATAAACATTTGAAGCATCATTTTTGTTAGGTCAGTTCTCTGAGAATAGATTCTGAGAGATCATGTGCTAGAAGTCAATTAAAGAATAGCTTAGGAATTAGCACCTATTGGGGAGAGAAGGAAGTGGGAACAGGTAAGGGAGAAAGCTAAACTTCGTTGCAGTCACACACACACACACACACACACACACACACACACACACACAAATGCCTCAACAGATCCCAGGTAGAGCTCTGTTGCTGGGATTGCTCTTTAGTTATCCAAGCTAATAGCAACTGGACTTTTATAAACTCTTCCATGACCAATCATGGGTTGGGGAATGTCCTCAGGAATGGAATGGATGAGGTGGCTTTCTTTGGCTGAGGGCAATTCCCAGAAAGTGACTCAGCTAAGAGTCATTGCTTGTCACACTCTCTGCAGCTACAGGAATGGATACCTCAATCTTAAAGCAGATTTGGGCTGCAGAACACAGCACTCATATCACCCAAGGCCACTGGTGCCCCTGCTTGGTCAGACTGGAAGTGGGCCCATAGAGAACACCCTTGAATGTCTGAAATTTCCACCCTGCCTTCTGCCTTTGAATTAGATTGTCTCTTCTAATAGTAGTCTCTATCACTGACTCTACCTGATATCCAAACTTGAGTTTCCTGTGTGCACTTCTGTCCACACTATCTGAAATTGTCATTGAGTAGGAAGAGTCTTCCTATTCCAGTGCATATTGGCTGTCTGTTTCTCCCATTTCCTCCATGCAAATAGCACCCATGGGTGCCCGGGTGCTCTTGGCATTGTACTCAGCCTGGGACTTGCAAAGATGAACAGGACACCAGCCTTTTTTGAGGAACTCAAAATCTATTCAAAGAAATAATGAAAACAAATCTCAAAACAATATATGGTAAGATCAATAATGAACAAAATTTTGTTTGAGAAACTAAACATTTTGAGGGGAATATCAAAGGAAGTTTTCTTCTGGAGGAGATGTTTGTTTTGGGCTTTGAAAAGGGAGTTAAGAGCTGCCAGATGGAGAGACAGACATGGTAGCAGGGAGAAGTTCAGGCTAAGCTCCCAAGTTGTTTGAGGTTTGTCCATGGCTTGGACATAGGATGTGCTTGATCTGTTGTATCAGGTTAGTAGTTAGGAGTTTAATCTGTAAGAGATGGGAAACCAACTTAGCAGAGGTTTTTAAGTAGAGAGTGACAGAATCCAATTGATGATTAAAATATTTAGTCGAATTGTGGACAAAGAATAGGAATGAAAAAGAACTTCCAGAAAGGTGCCCAGACAAAAAAACCTGAAACATTTTTATTACTCAATATTTCAAATACAGAGAATAATAGAATAGAATGAACATTTGGTGCATACCACTCAAATTCAATAAATCTTAATCTTTTGGATATTTGCTTCAGATCTTCTTTTAAAATAAGAAATAAAATAAGAAGTCCCTCTTGCATCCCCTCTCTTCATACTCTCCTTCTGTCTCATGCCACACTCCTCAAGTAAACAGCCAGAGAGAGGAAGCTCTGGAAAGGATTGAGAGGTGAGAAAATAAGGGATGGGTAAAATCAATGGCGATTAGAAGGAAGATGAGAGAATGGATTCCAGAGGCTTCCTCAGGTATAACAGACAAAATTTAAGGATGATAGATTAAATGAAGGAAAAAAGGAAGAAAAAATAAATTTGGGATAATTCCCAAGTTTTTAGCTTGTATTACAGTTTGACCGGTGATACCATTAATGGAAGCAAAAAAAAAAAAAAAATTGTGAAAATGGATGTGGCAAAGCAGATTTGGGAAAAACAATGAAGAGTTGGAATGAGGTGTTCTGGAGCCTCACAAGAAGTCGTGGTGGAGAGACCTTGCTGGTGTTCAAAGAGTGTGACATACTGAACTTGGGTCACCCACAGCCTCTGCCTTCTTGTTGCTGATTTTTTTCTTTGTTGTAAACAAAGTATAGATGTAGCATCTGAGGGAATTGATTGCCAGAACTGGAATTACAGAGTTATGGAGAAAGAAGCATTTGGCATTCGGGATTTGAACATTCCCAAGGATGTCTTATAGCTCCCTCTTGCCAGAATCAGCTATTATCATTTTGACAAACATTTGCTAATCTGGTAGGCAAAGAATGGTTCCCTTACTGTTGTTTAAATTTGCATGTCTTTGATTATACTGGAAGCTAAACATTTTTCCATATGTTTGTTTACTGCTTTGCTTTTCTTATTTTGTGAATCATCTGTTCATGTCCTATGCCCATTTATCCAGTTTGGCTTAAATGTTTTCATAATCAGTTTTAGGAGTTCTTCTTACAAGAAACCTATTAACCCAATGTCATGTGGCTGCGATAATTTTTCTCAGTGTGCTCATCTTTTCATTAGAGTTGTGGGTTTCATTTTTGTTTTATATTCATATGTTTTTTACACTTAATTGTTTTGCTTAAAATCTTTCTGCACTCAACTCCTAGACATGATATGCAAGGCCCTTTGAGGTCCAGTTCTTTAACCTGTCCTCTGTCAATTCAACCCACAAAAATGCATGTCTTAGACATCCTCAACGACCTCTCTCTGCATGAATACAAGGAAAACTTTTCTCACATTTCTAATATTTAACACATCTTCCCCAAACACCCTCGTCAACCAGCATAACTTCTAGTCCATCAGGATCCATCTCAAGCTTCTTGTGTGATGGAGAGGTTCAGTGCATGGACCCTGGTGACAGGAGCTCTTGCTTGGGTCTCAGCTCTGCTGTTTGCTAGCTCCTTTTGTCAGTTGACCTAAATCATCTGAGCTTCCCTTTTCTTGTCTGTTGAATTAGAATAAAAGTTCTTATTTCAGTTCCTTAAAATGTAAAACAGAGTTACCATAGGACTCAGAAACTCCCACTTAGGCAAAGAGAATGAAAATACCCTGTTGTAGTCTTAAAGTTTACATGTTGAAAGCTAGCCCCAAGGTGATGGGATTCTGAGGTGGGGATCTGGGGAGATGATTAGGTGATCCTTGAGATAAGTGGCCAGTTAAAAGAACTTCAGAGAGGTAGCGCCTCTGTGCCTGTGAAGATGCAGTAAAAGGTGTCCTCTTTGAACCAGGAAATGAGCCCTCACCAGACACTAAATCTAGCAGCACTTTAATTTTTGCTTTCCAGACTATAGAAATAAATTTCAATCACCCAGTTGGTGGTATTTTGTTATGGTAATAAAGCAGACTAATGCAATCATCAAGAGACTGTTGGATACCTGCTCAGAATTGCCCCCTGCTCAAGAAAGAGAAGGTGAATGCAAAGGGAGCGAGCCTTTTCCAGGCCTCCCTCATCTATGCTTTTCCTCTCATCTCCCGTCTTTGCCCACACCTCTGGCCTCCCTAGCTGCAGGAATGTTTCTCCAGCATTGTTTAAACGAAAAGTAGAATTGGCTCTATGAAGAGTTCAAATAAATAAGATGAAATATGACTGAAGGCGAAACCAATGTACTGGCTTATAATTCAGAGAAGCATCCTCCCTACCCTGTCCCTGGGTGACCTTTTCCTATAAATTAACCCCATAAATGGTCTAAGATAAAGGCGCTGAATTAAATGGATCATTTTCTATTGCAAATTCTCCTTACTGTCTTAGTTACTTTATATGCCTGAAATTATTTTATTTTTAGTTAACACATTTTTTAAAACAGAATCAAATGCAAATCCTTGCAGAGCTTGTCCGACTCCTGTAATGCTTAACTACATAAAATTTTCAATGTATTATTTATATCCAGATATGCTGCAGCTGACTTTCACATGTAAATGTTCAGAATTTCAAGTTCCTTACTGAAAAAAAAAAAAGTTTTTTTCAATCTGTCTTCATCGCTGCTTGCTTTCTCCCATCTTTTATTAAAGAGTCTGTTAACACTTTAAAATGGGGCCCTCTTACACACCAGAGGCCCCAATCCAAGGTAACATCTCGCTGTAATTCACAAAAGAATGAATATCTAACACATGTGAAAAATGTTCAACCTCTATGTAAACATCCTAAGTGGAGAAAAATCCATAATAAATGTCCTGGGTCCTGAGTAAGTATTCCACTTGCATTCAGGGGGGGACAAGAACAGCTTGGTTTCTTCTAATCGCATCTATAATCTGCAAATGGGTACCCCTAAAATCAATTATTAAACTCCTGCATCTGTGCTGAGGCTCAGAGAGAAATCAGATCTGAGCCTCAAAATCTTCAGGCCAATTAAAAGTGTAGAAGCAGTGAAGCCAATGGGAAGCTGACCCAGTTCATAAAGCAGCAGCAGAATGCAGGGAAGGGAACACGCTGAGCTTCAAGCAGAGGCAGAGCCAGGTTCCTGCAACCAGCAAGCAAGACCGGGGTCAAGGAGGAGGAATTCAGGAAACCTCTTCCCCTGGAAACTGCCTTCTACAGAGTTTTCTTTGTTGGCCTGTTAATATTCCAATTGCATATCAGACAGAGTGACGCTTGCTTTCATAGTGCTAGAGAGAGGGAGCAGGTGGAAAGGAAAAATCAAAGCACATCATATTTAAAGAATGGGCTTGCTCTGGGAGATTAAGGAGTCCTCTGGCACTGCTTCCGACCAGGAGGAAGGAAATTCAAGTCCTGTTCCCATTTCACTCCGCATAATTTCAAAAACAATAGGAGTATTTCTGTGAAGGTCGGTGATTATTTGAGATTCCTTGGGACTCTGAGTTCTCAGATCCTAAGAAATAACACTGGGGTTGTAGAACACTCTAGTAGGAAGAGGCCTAGGAGCCCCCATCCTCCCCATCCCAGTGACAGCATCCCCACAGGGCCCAGGAGTTCCAACTTGTGGAGGCAGCTTCCTCCCCAGCACAAGTAGAGGAGAAGAGTGAGTTAGGCTTGCAAATAGGTTTATCTTGGGGACACTTGTCATTGTGCTGTCAATGACTCAGAGAGCATTTCCTAGAGGAGGTGGATTGCAAGAGCAGGCAGCTGGAGAACTTTTGATAAGTGAATGGATAAAGTTGCAGAGCCTTGAGTTCTCAGGAGTCTAAGGAGCCAGTGATTTGTCTACAGGAAGTAGAAAGGCTAAGGAGGCAGACCCGAGATAGAAAGGGAGCCCCCTGAAGTCATTATACACACGCCAAGTGTAGGGTGCCCCAGATGGTGGGTTCACACAACTATAAGTGTACAGCCAGGCTGGTGCAGAGTGGGGAGATTATTCCCAAAGGGATGTTGGAGGCTTGGGCCTCTCTCCCAAGGACTGGGAGTGCATGGGAGTAGTCTGGAGAAACGGTGTCCTGCGTTGTCGGGAATCATGACGGGGAGAGTGGAGAGACTCCATAACTACCAACATTACAGAGTGACATAACAGCTAGTGTTTGTTAAGCCCTTATACTTGAAGCAACACACTAAGCCCTTCATGTTGATCTCATTTAATCTGCACAACATTCCTAAGACATAGATATTATTATTCCATATTTTAGATGAGAACCAGGAGGCACAGGATTAAATAACTTGTCCAGGACAACACAGCTAAGAAAGTGCCCAACAGGGGACTGTTTCTTCCAGAATCAGAGAGCTTGAGGGTTCACCTTTCCTGAAATCCCTGAAGTTGATCATTGTTGTTGCCTCTGCCTGAGCTCCTCCTCATAGAGTGTGTGGGTGTCCACCTTAAGAAACCAGAAGGCGGGAGCTAGGGAGGCACTGCCTCCAGGCAGCCTGATTTAGAGAGAGATCACTTGGGGCACTTGAGGTGGTGAGGAAAGTACTGGGGAGAGGAGCAGAGACGCTGGCCAGGAGGGTAGAGAGGCTACATGCACAGCACCTGTGTCTCAGGATGAGTCTTCAGATAATGGCAGGAAATGCCCCTTGGGAATTTAAGGGTTAGAATAGTCTGGGTTTTTGTCTGAAAGGAACAAAAACCTGTTGAGTAAGTCAGGAGACTGGAATCTGTGGGAAAGAGCTAGAAACAAGCAGGCTTCCCCATGCCAAGAGATGGGCCTGGGGAGGTGCAGTGCCTTCTCATACCTGACAGCCAGGAGGCTCCAGCACCACTCCTCTTCTCAGTCTAGCCTCCCACCCCAACCAATCATGGTCCATCTGTCCTCCGCAAACTGGTGAGGTAATCAGGAGGAAGTCTCCGTCCTCCGCAGTTTCTACACCAGAGGCAGGACAGTAACAGACAAAAACTGGGGTGAGAGGAAGCGGAGATGGCAAATGCTGGGAGAGAGGAAGCTTCCCTGGAGGCACGTGGGTGAGGGTGCTGTTGGGCAGGAGTGTGGGTTCCAGACAGTCAAAAGTGGGAAATGCACTCCCAGGTGTCAATGTGAACAAGCCTGGGACAGGGAAGAGGAAGGGAAGGACAGCCCCCTCCTTCTTAGTCCTCACCAACCACAAAAGCCCCCACAGAGCTTCCTGCTAGTGTCCAGAGCCTCTGGGACCCCAGAACATTCCCACCACCCAGAGCACAGCAGGATGGGGGAAATCAGGGAAGCTGCAGGCAGGTCCAATGGACCCAAAGAAGGCTTGCCAAGATGGAGTGAATAAAGCTAGCCCAGTGGAACAGAGTGGCAAAAATAGATCCCCAAATTACCCATTAGAAGGGGACCTGTTAGCTCACCTGGCAGGGTGCCAGGCACAAGGAGGCATCCACGGAGAGAGCCTCAGGAAGCCAGCGCTCCATCTTCCTCTATCTGCATACCTTTCTGTACCCCCTGGGGAAGCTGCCCATGTTTTTCTAAAGCTCATTATAGTTCTGTTTTCACTTCCATTTGACCTCCCTCTTCCTTAATTTTTTCTCTCTACAAGGATGTTGATTTAAAAGGCAAAGGAGGAGGGTTGCAGGCAGTCCCAAGGGTAACTGGAGGTGGATAAGGACAGTGAGGGTGATGGATAAGCTGCAAGAGTCTGGAAGCTTGGCCTCTATTTCCAGTAATAATAGTGACCCATCTCCCTACCCTGGGCACTGGACTGTCCCTATCCCCAAAGCCCCTTTGTATAAAACAGATGAAGGAGACCTTTCTCCAAGAAACCCATGAACAGCTTGATAAACCTAGCACAGGCTCTATGTCAGTTCTACTTGCCCATTTGCTGGATTTCTCATACAGTGAGCAGCCTGCACTCTGTTCAGTCAAATCACATAACCTCTGTGCCTATTTCCCCATCTGCAAAAAAAATAAAAATAAAAAAAAGTGGGGGCGGGGGGTGGGAATAATACCAACCGCTCTGCTTGAGTTGTGTTCTTTTACCTTTTTATTGTGAAATATAATGTACACAAAAAAGTGATAAAGTAAATGTACAAAGTTCCAAGGCCATTTCAAGGGAAAATGAAATGATATCAGAGAAGAGACTTTGGGGAGTAAAAGAATTAAGTCAACCTAGCTGGTTATTGAATCAGAGTCAATGACATTCACATCTTCAGCAGGAGAGTCTAGATTAAGAGTTCGTTTCTTGTTCTGAATTGAGTCCCTTCTGGGCTCTCTTAGGGGATTCCTGAAGTTCCTGGGACACAGCAAAGGCTCAGAGCTGAGCTCTTGCAGTGATGCAAGCAAATAGCAGCTAAGGAGGTCAGGAAAGACCGTGGACAGGAGAGATGGAGAGCAGTGAAGGAACTGACTTCCTCCCCCTCCCAGCCTCTGTTGCTGCTCTGTCGGGGTGAGGGGGATGCTGTAGGAGCTGGCTGACAGCTGGCCTTCCTCCAACTACCTTCACAGCCAAGTAGGACCCACCCCCAGGAGGGGAAGCCTGAGTCACTCCCACATCCAGCAGCCTTAGTGCATCCGATAAGAACTAATTTGAGAGTCAAATTGCCTTCAAGCTGTGTGACCTGGGGCATGCTGATTACCTCTCAGAGCCCCAGTGTTCAATCTGAAAAACAGAGATAATAGGATCTATCTCTTAGGATTGTGTTGGTTTCTTCAGAGGTACAAGGGACTCTAGCAATCAATGTGATCATACAGGAATGAATTTGCGTATCTTGGGGACCAGCATTATTGCTTTCCCTGACTCTACACTGTACATTGTTTACTCTGAGGGCTGGTTCTCATGCGGCTAGCTTGCCACCTTGCCTCTGGGAGAAAACCATAAAAGATATTCTTCCTCCAGGTCCCAGTGATAATTTTGGAATCATCAACAGCTTGTGAAATTAGTTAGGTAGCCATGTGCAAAGTCTCTTGATCTTGGCTTTTTGAAGAACTGCCTTTCCTTCCTGACACTGACCTTGGGAAATATCTTTCCTTTTTATGAGGACAGGAAACAGTTCAGTAGAAATACCTGTGTTCAATATATATCCAGAATCTGGCAGAAGTCATTCTCTTGGGGAAAAATTGCTGAAGACTTTAGGGCTGCTGACCCAGTCAACTCAAATCCCCTCATGCCTGTTATGTCAACTCTTTCTTGTAAGGATGTGGGCACAAAACCTTGTGCATGACAATCGCAAGGTGTAAATTACCCATGGACAGCTGTGGCTGAATGTGCTCCACCACACAAAAAGAGAGGATTGCAAAGAATCCCCCAACCCCAGCCAGCTATGGGGACTTAGAGATCATTTAAATGAAGGTGTTCATGCAAGTCTGGGAGGGGGCTCATCCATGGATGGGTCTAGAGTGTTTCTAGGTACACTGAAATTTTTCACAGAATTGTATGTGTATGTGATAAGTGTATTGTTCTAGGAAGAGCACAGAGAGCTTGCATTGATTCTCTGGAGGATTCACACCTCTCAAAACACTAAGGACAAATGAGTAACAATCAGTAGTCAGGAGTACATATCCATATGCACCACAGAGATGCTTACAGATCATGAAGCAGGCAGATTGAGTATGAAAGATTTATTAGTCAGTCCTATTATTTCATCACTACAATGAGACAATCATAAAAAGTTTGACAATCTCGTGGTTCTGGAGATTCCTGTGTAAGGCCAGGCAGTACCATAATGCTGGGCCTCTGGAGAGGGCGTGGTAGAGTAAACTGCTTACATCATAAGCCAGGAAGCAAAGAGGAGCTGAGACAGGGGGCCCCACAATCCTTCAAAGGCATGCCCACAGTGACATAGGAACTTCTACTGGGCTCCATATCTCAAAGTTTCTACCACCTCCCAATAGCACCACCCTGAGAACAAGCCTTTTACACCTGGACTTTTGGGGACACTTATCCAAGCCATGGCAAGAGGAGCTACAATGATCTAGAAAGCACATTTGCACTTAAAAACAGGGATAGTAAAAACATTCTTTAGGATAAAATTAACACACCACCTACATGCCTGGCCAGATCTGCTGCTTCATTGATCACCAGTGTAGAAGCCCAGCCAACAGAGAAGAGAAAGTCCCAGAGTCAGTCAGCTGATGGCCACACCACACCTGGACCCCTGACGCCCAGGCTGGGTAGAGGTGGGCTTTTGCACAACACCACCTGCTGCTCCTATCTACACAGAAGATGAGATGCAGGAGTAATAGAAGAGAGAAGAGTAACTGAGGACTAGGCCTGGATATGCACACCGACCAGAAAAGAAGTAGGAATCAGGGCAGCCCACAGAAGCCTCTTGTCAGAGGTGAGGCCTCAGCTGGATTTGGATGAAAAAAACTATGTGACTAAGAGGAATGTGACTAAGACAGAGGCCTACAAGGAATTGGCTGGTAGAGCCAAGAGCAAAGGTGGAATTTCATCAAAAATTTTCACTGAAATGCAAATCAAGTCTGCGCTAAGATTTCCTCTGCAGTCAGAATGGCAGTGATCAAGAATACAAGCAGCAATAAATGCTGGCAAGGTTGTGGGGAGAAAGGAACACTTGTACATTGTTGGTGGAAGTACAGACTAGGGCAACCACTCTGGAAAGCAGTTTGGAGATTCCTCAAAAAACTAGGCATGGAACAACCAAAATACCCACTCCTGGGTATTTTCCCCAAAGATCTCAAATCAGCATACTACAGTGACACAGCCACACCAATGTATATAGCAGCACAATTCACAATAACTAAATTATGGAACCAACCTCGATGCCTGTCAGTAGATAAATGGGTAAAGAAACTGCTGAATATATATATATATATATATATATATATATATATATATATATACACACACACACACACACACACACACACAATGGAGTTCTACTCAGCTATTAAAAAGAATGAAATTATGGCATTTGCTGGTAAATAGATGCAAATGGAGAATATCATGCTAAGTGAAATTAGCCAAACTCAGAAACTCAATGGTTGAATGTTTCTCTCATATGTGGAAACTGGAGTAAAATAAAGGAAATGGGGGAGGGAGGGATAACATTACATAAAGAACCAATCAAGGGCTGGGTTTGTGGCTCTGTGGCAGAGCGCTTGCATTGCATGTATGAGACTCTGGGTTCAATCATCAGCACTATATAAAAATAGTTCATCTACAACTAAAAAAATTTTTTTAAAGAACCAATCAAATATAAAATAGATGAAGGAAAGGAAGTCTAGTAATGTAGAGGAAGGAGAAGGTGAGAGGAGGACGGGAGGGAGAAGGGGGATCATGAACAGAAACTGATTTCCATGCATGTAGGAGTTTGTCAGGATGAAGCCAACTACCATGTATAACCATAAATCTCTAATAAAAAAAATGTTTAAACTTTCACTGAATTCTGTTCCTGATTAATCAATAATGTACAGACAAGGAGAGGTTTCTTAAGGAAACAGACTTTTTGAACCAATAGTTCATCTGTGGGCATCAGTTGGGAGATTTAAGGCATATCTGGGTTTGGAAAATGTCCATCCAAGGACACCAGTAATTGACCCCTGCTGTTGCCAGATGGGCAACATCACACCCCAGGCTGAGTATTGGTTCCTATGTAGTCTAAGTTGAGAATATAAAGGTGGATTTTATCCACCTCACCAGCTGCTTATAGCAGAGGTGAATGAGAGGTCAACAAAATTCTGTCACAATGGAGGTGGCCTTCCATGCCCCTCCAGGTGACTGGACTGGCTTGGGACAGAGGGAGGGGTGGACTCGAGAGCAAGTGGCTGAAGCTGCAGAACACCATTGGGAAGGTAATATCCCATTTAGCCCAGCCTCCGTGAGGACAGGGAGAGAGGACTTTGCTCATGACTGCAAGGAATTTGTCATGGGTATGAGAGAGTTCCTACTTCTCTTCCTGTTGGTGGGCAGGAGTAATGGGGAGATGCTGAGTGTCTGCTCCTCATGCTTCCTTGAGACCAACCAGAAAGACATGAATGTGGGAACAACCCAAACTACGATTATTCTTCATAATCATCCACAAATAACCATTCTCATCTCTCTCTCTCCAGCCTCTCTAGGTTGTATATCTCTCCTCTCCAGGTCTCCTCTCCCTGTGTGATCTGTGCTAAGAGGCTGATGTGAATGAGCCACATCATCAGGCTTCCCTGACCACCCAGCCATTAGGAGACCAGAGAGAGGGAGGGATTGAGGTCAGGGTATTCACTCTACTTATGTATTTACAGATATTATATAGGAAATTACTCAGGAGGATTAAAAAATGGATGATAGTCAATTTTGAGGAGGTTGGTGAGCTTGGGTAAGATAGAAGGTAAAGATAAACTTTCTTTTTTTCTTAAATATTTGAATTTTTTTATTGTCACGTATCTGTGAATTCTTTTTGTAAGTTTAAGCAACTGTGTTAGACTTTTGTGTGCTTTGGAATAACAGGGATCAGTTCCCCTTTCCAACTTCCTTCCAATTGCCTTTTGGATGGGGCACTGTGGCTTGCTGAGAGTCTTCTAATCACATTCTGGCACATCTTCCTATTCTGCAGAGATTGGAGAGATCGAATACATTCCTTGCAGTTTAGGGTTCTAGATGTGGCTTGTGTTCTGTCAAATAAATGCATTCACTTAAGACCAATTCAAATCAGGGACTGTGTGGACATGGGTGGAGTTTAAAGGATCAAGGCACCTATTCATCCACACTCCCTTGGTTGCCCGTTGCTTCATCTTCAGAGTTATTAGAAGATCTGCCTAGATTCTCACATTGGTTAAGGGTTTTCCAGAGAAGCACAGTCAATAGGAGAGAAGAACAGAGGCGGGAAGAGAAAGAGAGAGGCCTTTTATAAGGAGCTGGCTCATGTGATTAGGGTAGCCAAGATCTGCAGAGTGAGATAGCAAGTTGAAGATCAAGGAAGAGCTGATGGTTCAGTTCAAGTCCACAGGCAAGCAAAATGCTGGTGACCCAGTCAGAGGGCAAGCAGGCAGGGAGAATTCTTACCAAGAAAAGGGCCAACCTTTTTGTTTTCTTCAGGTCTTTAATCAATAGGATGAGGCCCACCCATGCTGTGGGGCTAATCTGCTTTACTCAGCCTACTGATCTGAACATTAATCTGGTAAAAGAATCACACAGAAAAAAGCCCAGAATAATATCTGACCACTTATCTGGGCTTCCAGTGGCTCAGTCAAGTTGACACATAAAATTAACCATTATAGGTTTGTTCATTCAGCTTTCTGATTCATCCTGTGATCTTTCTACAGCTATTAATAAATATATTAAATTAGTTTAATGTGACTAAGAATTTTACTCAGTAAACTAGACCACAATTGTTGTTGCTTCAAGACCAAAACTGGCTAACTCACATGATTGGATCTGAAGACAGCGAAGATCCAATGACAATCAGAAGGCTGTACCTAGTCTTTGGCTCCCATGGTAAGTTATGTGGTACCTTGAAATCAAAGGTCTATTGGATCAAGCTTGGGAAGACAGAACGGTTGATGGGATACGTATTTGTGAGCTCATGAAGAATGAGGGATGTGAGGTATTTCTCATTGTATTAGTGAATTTAAAATAAAAATATTATAGGCTCTGACTTAGACACCTTTAGCTCAAAGCACAAGAGAAAAACTGTGGAGTTGTGTTTTAATAACTTACAAAAGGATATGGTTCTGTATATCCACAGGGTGGACATAAGTAAAATTAGAATCAAAAATCTGACCCTGTGGTTGCTGAATTCAAATTCTTTTCCAATGTTTTATTTCAAAATTAAGACATTGAATCAGGGGAAATGGTACCTTGAGGACTGAAATGGCGATATTTGAGAGAACTTAATTGCCTCTGAGTGTTCTAAACCCCTGAGCCCTGCTGAAAACCTGTCTGCAGCAGAGACAGCCATTCCTCCTATATCTGAAGACGGCCAGGCTGCCTCTGTTGAAGAGCCCATAATGACCTTACCTGGGGTGGTAACATTCCAAGGGACATTAATTCTCCTCATATCCCATACCCAATACCTTCCAGGGCTTTTAGGATGAACTCCAGATCACAGAGTCAGCTCAAACTCAAAGTCAAGCCCACAAGGAAAAAGCCAAAACACTAAAAATAATTGCAAGATTTGCAGATTTCTTAGTAACAACCTGGGGAAACGTACGAAATGGATTCTGAAAGTGCCAAGCACAGAAGGCAGAAGCAGTTTTAGTTCAAGCTGCATCTTTCCATGTGAATTCACTTCCAGAGACTGGATTCAGTGGGCTAGATAGAGCTCATTGCAGTTCTAAGAGTTTATTTATTTGGTTGAGCAAAACTGGACTCAATAAATGACTTGCAGTGAACACAAATGCCAGAAATTCCTTTATACAAGACAGAAAGAGAAATTCACAGGGAGAAGGAGAGGAGGGTTGGAATGGATTTGTCATGTGTGACCTACTCACCCAACCTTTATATTTCTCATGAGGACCTAAAGGACACGAGGGCATTGAGAAATACATTGCCAAATCCTGGAATGAGGCTCAACACCTCTTTTTCTCTTATCCCACATTGACTCCATCAGCAAATCATGTTGACTTTGCTTTCAAAATACACCCACAATCCAAACAAGTCACATCACAATCACTGCCATGTCTCTCCTGGGTTACTACACTAGGCTACTGACCTGTCTCCCTGTTTCTTCTACTGTGGGTCCTCTTCATTCTTCCTTCCATCAATTAGCCAGAGTGACCCTTGTGTTATGTCTTTTCCCCAGTAACGAGTTTTCCCATTTTATGATACCAACTGGGTTTCCTACAATTCAGTTCATTTCTGACATTATCCACCCAGAGTTAGCCCAGACCCCAAGTTAAGGGTTCAGCCCCACAAGACTGTCTCCACTTCAGAACTCAGCCACAACTGGGGTCCCCAGGCTACCTGCCCTTTTCTACCTAGCCAATTACAAATTTGAGGGGTCCTATGACTCACTCTTTGCTCCTCAATTTTGATAATTTGCTACAGTGACTCACAGAACTTAGGTGAATGCCATACATGCTATTATGATTTTATTATGAAGGACACATCTCAGGAAAAAACAAATGGAAGAGATACATATGACAAAGTATAGGGTTTAGGCCTTTCCTACCCTCTCCAGGGACTCTACCTCCCTGGCATGTCCGTGGGCTCACCAACCTGGAAGCTCCCCCAGCCTAGTTGTTTTAGAGTTCCAGTGGAGGTTTCATGACAGGCACAACTGGTGATTGACCTCAATCTCCAGCTGGACTCCCCTCCCAGTGGCAGGGGCGAGGCTGGCAACTCTAACCATCTAATCCTGGGTTGGTTTTTCTGGTGACCTGCCTCTGCCCTAGATCTTTCCAGGGCTTCCTTACCCCTCAGTCATCTCATTAGCATACAAAAGACACTCCTGTCACTGAACAAATGTCAATGGCTTTAGGAGTTCTGGGCCAATAACTGGGGACAAAGCTCAAATATATATTTTTATTGCACTACATTCTGCTAAACTCCAAGTCACATTGTATCACAACTCTGTTCAAAACCCTCACTTCCTTTAGAGTAAAACAAAGTTACTATAATGATCCACAAAACTAGACATTGGAACTCTACTCTCCTTCCCCTAACTAACTCCCCTCCAGCCACAAAGGCCTCAGATAACCCAGCAGGTACCCACTACAGGCTTCTGCACAGTAGCTGCTTCCCCTGACCAGATGCTCAGCCCCTGGAACCAAGATGGCTCCTTCCCTCCCTCCTTTTCTCGGAGGTTGCTTATGTAAAATTTTATCTGACTTCTATTTTTTTGTCCCAGTGATTGAACCCACTGAGCCATAGCCCTAGCCCAATTTTATATTTTATTTAGAGGCAGGGTCTTGCTGAGTTGCTTAGGGCCTTGCTAAGTTGCTGAGGCTGGCTTTGAACTCACCATCTTCCTGCCTCAGCCTCTCAAACTGCTGGGATGACAAGCGTGTGCCACCAAAACCAGCTGACCTCCCAATTTAAACTATGACTCTCTAACACATCACATTCCCCTTGCCTTTCAAAATATATGGCACCTATTTGCCCATTCTGTTTCCTATTTTGTTTATTATCTGACTTCCGCTACATGGATCCACTAAAATGGATCTGTTTCTCCTTACAATTCTATCAGTTTTTGCTCAGGTATTGTGGACTGTGTTGCTAGGAACATAGACATTAAAGATTGCTATATCATCATGGAGAATTGTCCCCTTTATCATTCCATAATCCATCTTATAATAATAATAAATATTATTATTATTGTTATAATAATAATAATTTTCCTTGCTCTGAAGTGGGCTTTGTCTGAAATTAATACATCTATTCCCTCTTTCTATTGATGAGTGTTAGCAAGATACATCTTTCTACATTCCTTTACTTTTGTTTCCTTTTTTTTTTTTAAAGTATTTATTTATTTATTTAGTTTTCGGCAGACACAACATCTTTGTTTGTATGTGGTGCTGAGGATCGAACCCAGGCCGCACACACGCCAGGCGAGCTTGCTACCGCTTGAGCCACATCCCCAGCCCTGTTTCCTTTTTTTTTATTATGGTAAAAAACACAAGTTGAAATTCAACATAGTAATCATTTAAAAGTGCACAGTTCAGAGTGTTAAGTATGTGCACATTGTTGTACTGAAATTCTATGCCAATGAAGCAGGGGATTCCCATTTCTCCCTCCACTTAGCCCTTGACACCTACCACTCTACTTTCTTTTTCCGTGAATTTTTCCATTTGTCTATTTTTTTCTCTTATTTCCCTTGTTGCTTTTGGTGTCATATTCAAGAAATCCAATGTCATGAGACTTTTTCCTGTTTTCTTCTAGGGTTGTTACAATTTTAGGTCTTAAACTTAGGTCCTTAATCCATGTGGAATTTATTTCTGTATATGGTATAAAATAATAGTCCTACTTCATTCTTTTGCATATAAATGTCTAGTTTTCCTGACACCATTGTTGAAGACCATTGGGTGGTTATTGAAATCCTTGTCCAAGATAATTTGACCAACTGGGCATGGTGGCACATGCCTATAATCCCACTAATTCAGTAGGCTGAGTTAGAAGGATCCCAAGCTCCAGGTTAGTTTGGGCAACTTAGTGAAACATTGTCTCAAAATTTAAAAGTTTTTAAAAAGACTGAGATGTAACTCAGTAGTAAAGCATCCCTGGGTTCAATAACCAATACTGAAAAAAAAAAAAACAATTTTCACCAAACCTATGAGATTTTCTTTCTGGGCTGTCCATTTTATTCCATTGTTTTATATATCTTTCTCTATGCTGTACTACACTATTTTGACTACTATAGCTTTATGTTTTGAAAGAGGAAGTGTGTGAGTCCTTCAACTTTGTTCTTTTAAAAAATATATTTTGGCTATTTGAGGTTCCTTGAGATTCTATGTGACTTTTTTCTGTTTCTGCAAAAAGAAAAAGATGTGTGTGTGTGTGTGTGTGTGTGTGTGTGTGTGTGTGTGTGTATGTGTACATATACATATATGCCTACATATATATGTATGCATATGTAAGCATACATATATATGTGTACATATATAGCTTTTTAGTGCTATAAATTCCTCTATATACAGAGGGAGAGATTAAGGATTTTAATAGGGATTTTCTGAATCTACAGATTGCTTTAGGTAGTACTTAACAATACCAAATTTTTCAATCCATGAATACAGGATGACTTTTTATTTATTTGTGTCTTTCATCTAGTTCCACAAACTGTTGTCATTCTCATTGTAAAAGTCTTTCGGTCCCTTGGATAGGTCCCCAATGACATTATTCTTCTTGACACAATTGTAAATGGAATTATTTTGTTAATTTCATTTTCTAATTGCTCACTGTTTGTATATAGCTATCAACTAATTTTTGTGTGTTGATTGCATCCTGCAACTTTGTTGGATTTGCTTATTAGTTCTATTGTGCAATTTTTAGGATTTCCTACATATATATGGCCATGGCATCTGTGAACAAAGAGAATTTTACTTCTTTCCAATTTGGACATATTTTTTTTTTCTTTTTTCTGTACTATGTTGTGATGAAATAATGAAGGCAGCATTCTCAACTGGCTCCCAATTTCACCACTGACGATATTAACTGTGGTTCTTCATATGTGTTCTATCCATTAACTTTTAATCTATCTGTGCCTTTATATTTAAAGTGGGTTTCTTAGAAAGAACGTTGGGTCTTGTTTTTTAATCTACTCTGATAGTCTTCGTCTTTTAATTGTTATATTTGTACTTCGTAAATGTCTAAATATAGCAATTAAACATACTTAAATTATTATTAATATAGTTTGACTGATACCTATGGTATTTATAACTATTTTCTGTTGATTATTCTGTCTGTCTCCCATACTTTTATGCCTCTTATGGATTTAATTGAGCATTTTATGATTCCATTTTATCTCCTCTGTTAGCATATCAATTATTCTTCTTTTTACATATTTTTAGTGGTGGCTCTAGAGTTTGCAGTAAAAATTTATGACAAATCCAGGTCCAGTTTCAAATAATACTGTATCAGTTTGCAAGTAGTGGAAGTATCATATAATAAAGTATTCTTAATATTTTCTTGCCATCACTTGTATCATTTCTGTCATTCATTTAATTTACCTGTAAATTATAATCACTGAATACCTAATTTTGTTTTTTTCCATTGAATGCATCATTTTGAGCAAACTGTTATCACTTCAATTAAGAATTTTTTTAAATGAAAATTTATTTTACCTCCATTTATTCCTTTTCTAATGCTCTTCCTCTTAGATCTGAGTGTCAAGCTTTCTCATTTTTCTTCTCTCTGAAGAACTTTGTTTAACATTGTTTGCATGGTAGGTCTCCTGGCAAAAAATTTCCTCAGTTTTCATTGTCTAAGAGGGTCTCTAGATCTCCTTCATTTTCAAAGCAAAATTTTTCTTGGTACAGAATTCTAAAATGGGGGTCTTTTCCCTTTGATCATTTTAAATATTTTAGTTCACTTTCTTGTTGCTTATATAACTTCTGAAAAGAAATGTTCAGTGGAATTCTTATCCTTGATCCTTTAGTGATACGATATTTTTTCCTCTGGCTTCTTTTAGGATTTTTCCCCTTGAATTGGGTTTTCTGCCGTTTGGATATAATATGCCTAGGTGTAGAGCTATGTGTTATATATCCTGCCTGAAATTCCTTTATCTATGATCTGGTATCTGTCATTTGGTTTGAAAAATTCTCAACCAATATTGCTTAAAATATTTCTCCTGTTGTTCTTTTTCTGGTATTCACACTACATACATCTTGTACCTTTTGTAATTGTCCAGCAGTTCTTTGATTTTCTACTCCATATTTTCTTTTTCTGTTTGTCTTTTAGTTTGAGGAATTCCTGTTGACATATCTCTATTTGTTCCTTTGTTCTGCTTGATTATTTTGTTCTTTTTGTGTGTTTGTTTTTCTAGGTTCTGCAAGGGGAATTTTGGATTATTGGTTTTAGAATTTTTCTTTTTTTCTCTCCATCAGCAATTTCTGAACTTTGTTACATAAAATTTGATACTTTGTATTTTCTTTTCTTTTCTTTTTTTTTTGTTCAATTCAAATATTATTTTATTTGCCTATGGACTTTCTCTTCTTAGATGTATGGTTGTTTAGAAGTCTGCTACTTAGTTTCCAAGTGCCTGGGAGTTTTTCCTGTTCTCCTTTTCATATCGATTTCTGTTGTGGTTAGAAAACAAAGTCTGTGTGATTTCAATTTTTAAAATTTTGTTGGCGTTTGTTTTATGTCTTAGAATGTAGCTTATGTTGGTATACGTTCTGCAAGCATTTGAGAAGAATGTGCATTTTGCTGCTGTGGATAGAGCCTTTTACAAATATCTGTTTAGATCCTGTTAGTCGATGGTGCTGTCCACTTGGAGATGCTTGCTGCTTTTCTGTCTAGTCTTTCTATCACTTGTTGAGAGGTGGCCTTTGAAGTAATTGTAATTGTAACTGTAATTGTGAAGTTGGGTATTTCTTCTTTCAGTTCTATACTTTTTTGCTTCACATTTTTTTGCAACTCTGCTACTGGGTGCGTACAGAGTTAGGATTGCTATGTTTTGTTGACAGGTACATCCTTTTATGATTATGTGATGTCCCTTCCTCTTTCCAGAGATTTTCTTTGCTCTGATATCTATTTTATCTGTTATTAATATAGCCATTACAGCTTCAGCTTTCGTTTGGCTAAGGTTTGCATGACCTATCTTTCTCCAACCTTTTTTACTTTAAATTTGCTTTGTCATTTCACTTGAAGTGAGTTTCTGACAGATATCATATAGTTGGGTCAAGTTTTTATGTATTCTTTGAATTTGTCTTTCATAAGAGTATTTAAACAATTTGCATTTTATGTGATCCTTGATATGTTATAGCCTAAGTCTCTTTAGTTTTTGTTCATTCTGTCCACTTTTTTGTCCCTGCCTTTCTGGAGATTATCTGAACACTATGTAGAATTCCACTTTGTTTTGCCTATAGAGCTATTCAGTGTATTGGGGTTGGGGCTCAGTGGTAGAGCACTCGCCTTGCATGTGCAAGGCCCTGGGTTCGATCCTCAGCACCACATAAAAATAAAATAAAAGGTATTGTGTCCAACTACAACTAAAAAAATAAATATTTAGAAAAAGAGAGAGAGAGATTCAGTGTATCTCTTATTAGAGTTTCTTTAATGGTTTCCCTAGGTGTTACATCTCACACACACACACACACACACATCATCATCATCATCATCATCATCATCATCATCATCTTATCAAGTTCATGGCTGCTGTTCTTTTACCAGTATGAGTAAAGTTTAGAAATCTTACCTCTTTTTGCTTTCTGTTACCGTCCCCCATGTATAATATAATTATCTTAAGTATTTCCACATTTAGGACTCATACTTAGAACCACATCATGCAATATTATAATTTCTACTGCAAAAGTTAAAAATAATTTTGAAAACTTGAGAGAAAGAAAGTCTATTGTTGTGGGAGGCCATCCTCGCACGTGATTTGAGTTACCTCCCTGGCTGGGTGAGGGGTGCTTAGAAACAGCTGTGTCAGAATTTTCCCCACCCTTCTCCAGGTCCAAGGGCTTGTCCATGCAGAGGCGTGCCTGGCCACTGCCCTGAAGACCCAATCATCGCCCCTGACCTTGGGATGCTGCCCCCCTTAACCTTCATTGGATGGGATTTTCCCTGGAATTTTTTGTTCCCAATAAAAGTCCACTCCCTGGCGTGTTCTCTCTCTTGCTAGCCTCTTCAGTAAACCTCACTACCGCATTAGGTGGCTGGAGGCTGGAGCTAGGAGAAGCCGTTCTGGAGCTGGTTTTAAAGGTATTTAGAGTCTTATCTCTTTAATTTAAAACTCCCTAGCATTTTCTCACAATTCAAACCTTCTTTAATGAAGCCAGTGCTGGACGCTTGGCAGATATTGTCCTAGCTATATTTTTGCTTACCGTGGTTCTTGCTTTCTTCCCAACACTACTAGATTCCTAATTCTTTTTCTGTCCAAAGAATTTCCTTGGGACTGGGGATACAGCTCATTGGTATACAGCACTTGCCTAACACATGAGTTCTTGGGTTCAATTCCCAGAGAGAGAGAGAGAGAGAGAGAGAGAGAGAGAGAGCCTCTAATAATACAAATATTTTGTAGTAGTCTTTTTGTAACAGATCTTTGTAATAGTTTCGTATGTCTCTGAGGTTCTGTTCAATCTTCTCACTCCATTTTCTCTCTCTGGTTTAGACTAAGCAATTCCTATCATCATCCCATCGTCATCTATTCTCTCTGTCCCTCCATTCTGCTGTTGATCCCACCCACTGAGATTAGTTTGAGTCATTGTTATTTTTCAACTCTAAAATTCATGTTTGGCAGCCACATCAATGTTTATAGCAGCACAATTCACAATAGCTAAACTGTGAAACCAACCTAGATGCCCTTCAATAGATGACGTAACATGAAACTCAAAAATATCATTTTACACTTTTTTTGAGCTGTAGGTTTCCGACACTGCTCTGGCAAGGGAGGTGGGGACACTGCCTTGTTACTACCAGATGGAAGTAGAGATGAAAGTTCCCCTTTCAGCCTCCATGGACACCTGTATGGTAAGGGTTCCTCATTACTGCCAAGCAGAGGTGGGATTTCCAGCTCCCTGTGTGGCCCCATCACCACTAGGCTGTAGTGAAAGTCCCGACTCTTCACCAGTTCTGCTTTTTCACCCATGGCATGGGAGAGAAAGGGCACAGCCTAACCGCTGAATGCAGTGGAAGTTCAGGTGCTCCTCATGGTCTCCACTGACTCTACAAGGCATGAAGTCCCGGCTCTCCCTGCTTGGCTTTCTCCAAAGTGCTTTATGACGTCAGATTATTTTTTGCTTGTAGCATCCACATATGAAAGAAACATTCGACTCATTGGACTGGGTCTGGGTGCCTTCTTACAGCCTCACAAGGATGGAAATCCAGGTTCCCCACGTGTTTGAATGGCATGTTTGGAGCCAAGGATTGGTTTGGGTGTTTTGGTTTGGGGGAGGGGGGTGTTTTTGTTTGTTTGTTTTAGAGCATTATAGTTATACATAGAAGTTGGGTTCATTTTTACAAAATCATCCGTGGGTGCAATCTGATTTACTCCATCTCAGTTCCCATTGTCCCCTTTCCCTCCCCTCCCCTCCCCCATTCTCCTTTCTCTACTCCACTGATCTTCCTTTTGTTTATTTATTTATTTACTTTTGATTGGTGCTTTTTACATAACATGAGTTGTTGAATTCACTCCACATTCTCTCCCTTTTACCTTTCTTTCTCCTTCCTTCTTGATCTTGTTCTTCTACTCCAAAATGTTTTCTATATCTTTATGATATCAGATACCCCCATCTTCTTTCCCTTATTTTTTCTCTAGCTTCCACATATGGAAGAAGATATTCAACCTTTGATTTTCTCAGTTTGGCTTATTTCACTTAGCATGATGTCTTCCATTTCCATCCCTTTATTAGCAAATGTCATAATTTCATTCTTTTTTATGGTTGAGTAAAACTCCAATGTGTGTGTGTGTGTGTGTGTGTGTGTTTCATGATTCATCATACAAAGCAAGATCTCAAAAAAACTCAAAACACACACACACACACACACACACGGAAAAAAACAAATAACCCCATCAATAAATGGATAAAAAAGCTAAACAGACTTTTCTCAACAGAAGAAACAAATGGTCAACAAATATATGAAGAAATGCAACATCTCTAGCAATCTGGGAAATGCAAATCAAAACCACATTAAGATTTCATCTCATTCCAGTCAGAATGGCAATTATGAAGAATACAAATAAAAACAAATTTTATATATATATATATATATATTATCCTTGATCCTTTAGTGATACGATATTTTTTCCTCTGGCTTCTTTTAGGATTTTTCCCCTTGAATTGGGTTTTCTGCCGTTTGGATATAATATGCCTAGGTGTAGAGCTATGTGTTATATATCCTGCCTGAAATTCCTTTATCTATGATCTGGTATCTGTCATTTGGTTTGAAAAATTCTCAACCAATATTGCTTAAAATATTTCTCCTGTTGTTCTTTTTCTGGTATTCACACTACATACATCTTGTACCTTTTGTAATTGTCCAGCAGTTCTTTGATTTTCTACTCCATATTTTCTTTTTCTGTTTGTCTTTTAGTTTGAGGAATTCCTGTTGACATATCTCTATTTGTTCCTTTGTTCTGCTTGATTATTTTGTTCTTTTTGTGTGTTTGTTTTTCTAGGTTCTGCAAGGGGAATTTTGGATTATTGGTTTTAGAATTTTTCTTTTTTTCTCTCCATCAGCAATTTCTGAACTTTGTTACATAAAATTTGATACTTTGTATTTTCTTTTCTTTTCTTTTTTTTTTGTTCAATTCAAATATTATTTTATTTGCCTATGGACTTTCTCTTCTTAGATGTATGGTTGTTTAGAAGTCTGCTACTTAGTTTCCAAGTGCCTGGGAGTTTTTCCTGTTCTCCTTTTCATATCGATTTCTGTTGTGGTTAGAAAACAAAGTCTGTGTGATTTCAATTTTTAAAATTTTGTTGGCGTTTGTTTTATGTCTTAGAATGTAGCTTATGTTGGTATACGTTCTGCAAGCATTTGAGAAGAATGTGCATTTTGCTGCTGTGGATAGAGCCTTTTACAAATATCTGTTTAGATCCTGTTAGTCGATGGTGCTGTCCACTTGGAGATGCTTGCTGCTTTTCTGTCTAGTCTTTCTATCACTTGTTGAGAGGTGGCCTTTGAAGTAATTGTAATTGTAACTGTAATTGTGAAGTTGGGTATTTCTTCTTTCAGTTCTATACTTTTTTGCTTCACATTTTTTTGCAACTCTGCTACTGGGTGCGTACAGAGTTAGGATTGCTATGTTTTGTTGACAGGTACATCCTTTTATGATTATGTGATGTCCCTTCCTCTTTCCAGAGATTTTCTTTGCTCTGATATCTATTTTATCTGTTATTAATATAGCCATTACAGCTTCAGCTTTCGTTTGGCTAAGGTTTGCATGACCTATCTTTCTCCAACCTTTTTTACTTTAAATTTGCTTTGTCATTTCACTTGAAGTGAGTTTCTGACAGATATCATATAGTTGGGTCAAGTTTTTATGTATTCTTTGAATTTGTCTTTCATAAGAGTATTTAAACAATTTGCATTTTATGTGATCCTTGATATGTTATAGCCTAAGTCTCTTTAGTTTTTGTTCATTCTGTCCACTTTTTTGTCCCTGCCTTTCTGGAGATTATCTGAACACTATGTAGAATTCCACTTTGTTTTGCCTATAGAGCTATTCAGTGTATTGGGGTTGGGGCTCAGTGGTAGAGCACTCGCCTTGCATGTGCAAGGCCCTGGGTTCGATCCTCAGCACCACATAAAAATAAAATAAAAGGTATTGTGTCCAACTACAACTAAAAAAATAAATATTTAGAAAAAGAGAGAGAGAGATTCAGTGTATCTCTTATTAGAGTTTCTTTAATGGTTTCCCTAGGTGTTACATCTCACACACACACACACACACACATCATCATCATCATCATCATCATCATCATCATCATCTTATCAAGTTCATGGCTGCTGTTCTTTTACCAGTATGAGTAAAGTTTAGAAATCTTACCTCTTTTTGCTTTCTGTTACCGTCCCCCATGTATAATATAATTATCTTAAGTATTTCCACATTTAGGACTCATACTTAGAACCACATCATGCAATATTATAATTTCTACTGCAAAAGTTAAAAATAATTTTGAAAACTTGAGAGAAAGAAAGTCTATTGTTGTGGGAGGCCATCCTCGCACGTGATTTGAGTTACCTCCCTGGCTGGGTGAGGGGTGCTTAGAAACAGCTGTGTCAGAATTTTCCCCACCCTTCTCCAGGTCCAAGGGCTTGTCCATGCAGAGGCGTGCCTGGCCACTGCCCTGAAGACCCAATCATCGCCCCTGACCTTGGGATGCTGCCCCCCTTAACCTTCATTGGATGGGATTTTCCCTGGAATTTTTTGTTCCCAATAAAAGTCCACTCCCTGGCGTGTTCTCTCTCTTGCTAGCCTCTTCAGTAAACCTCACTACCGCATTAGGTGGCTGGAGGCTGGAGCTAGGAGAAGCCGTTCTGGAGCTGGTTTTAAAGGTATTTAGAGTCTTATCTCTTTAATTTAAAACTCCCTAGCATTTTCTCACAATTCAAACCTTCTTTAATGAAGCCAGTGCTGGACGCTTGGCAGATATTGTCCTAGCTATATTTTTGCTTACCGTGGTTCTTGCTTTCTTCCCAACACTACTAGATTCCTAATTCTTTTTCTGTCCAAAGAATTTCCTTGGGACTGGGGATACAGCTCATTGGTATACAGCACTTGCCTAACACATGAGTTCTTGGGTTCAATTCCCAGAGAGAGAGAGAGAGAGAGAGAGAGAGAGAGAGAGCCTCTAATAATACAAATATTTTGTAGTAGTCTTTTTGTAACAGATCTTTGTAATAGTTTCGTATGTCTCTGAGGTTCTGTTCAATCTTCTCACTCCATTTTCTCTCTCTGGTTTAGACTAAGCAATTCCTATCATCATCCCATCGTCATCTATTCTCTCTGTCCCTCCATTCTGCTGTTGATCCCACCCACTGAGATTAGTTTGAGTCATTGTTATTTTTCAACTCTAAAATTCATGTTTGGCAGCCACATCAATGTTTATAGCAGCACAATTCACAATAGCTAAACTGTGAAACCAACCTAGATGCCCTTCAATAGATGACGTAACATGAAACTCAAAAATATCATTTTACACTTTTTTTGAGCTGTAGGTTTCCGACACTGCTCTGGCAAGGGAGGTGGGGACACTGCCTTGTTACTACCAGATGGAAGTAGAGATGAAAGTTCCCCTTTCAGCCTCCATGGACACCTGTATGGTAAGGGTTCCTCATTACTGCCAAGCAGAGGTGGGATTTCCAGCTCCCTGTGTGGCCCCATCACCACTAGGCTGTAGTGAAAGTCCCGACTCTTCACCAGTTCTGCTTTTTCACCCATGGCATGGGAGAGAAAGGG